>NW_026901376.1:1200000-1925000 GCF_033783945.1 Neopsephotus bourkii | reverse complement strand
AAATACGATTATCTGATAATCCTTAGCAGCAAGGCTATTTGTATAGTTAACAGCTGATTACAAAAGTACTTTAAGGAGGCAGGCTGGGGTCAGGGCGGCTCTGCACATCCTCCTCGCCAGGGTCAGGCCTGAAATATTAACAAACCGAACTGCTTAATAACGAGACTGCAGCCCCGGAGGCTGAGCTGCCTCCGGGCCCCTTGTAAGCAAATAACGCGTGTCAGGGGCGACGGGGTGCGTGTGTGGTGTGTGCGTTCCAGGGGGTTGCGGTAGTTTGGGGTGGCTGGGGCTGGAGGAGGGATGCTCTGCCCCAGGGAAGGATGCGCTGCCCCGGGGGAAGGGATGCTCCAACCCGCTGGCCCAGGGAAGGGGTGCCGTCGAGGGGTGCAGCCCAGGTGCTCTCCATCCCTGGGGGGGGGTGTCCAGAGGCAGGGGCAGCCATCCCGGCAGCGGAACCCCACCGTGCTGTACCTCCGGGCCGAGCAGCGGGGATCCCCGCCGAGGCCGTGACTCTCAAGCTCCTAGGCAAGGCTGGACGGCCCCGGCTGTGGGGACCGGCGGCGGGGCAAATGAAAAGGATGGAAAACAATTAATCAGCTCCGCATCTGCATATGCCGCCGGCTCCATCCCGGGTAGGGGAATCCGGAGAGGGACCGAGGGTCCCGTCGAGGGGAACCCCGTGGGGAGGGCTGGGAGAGCCCGCAGCCACCGGTTCTGCGCTCTGCCGGGTTGGAGGCCGGGGCTGCCTCCTTACCGGCGACTTCTGATGTTCAAAAACCTGTTAACTCTTCCCCTTTCAATAGAGGACGCCCCTTGCTATTTATTATTATTATTATTATTATTTCCCTTTATGGAAAGAAAGAGGAACGCGAGTGAACACCCTCGTGTGTGTGTGTGTGTGTGTGTGTGTGTGTGTGTGCGCGCAGGGGAAGCCGCTGATCCGTTCTGCGCCCTCCTCCTTCCGAGAGCTTGTCTCCATAATTTAGTGATAATGTAAAATATTGTTTCTCTCCCACTGTTTGATAATCCCGTTCCTTTCGCTGGCTTGATGCGGACAGATTTTGAAGGCCACGCTTTTCCCTCTCACCTGCTGTTACGTTTAAAAAGAAAAGAGGTATTAACCTCCGAGAAAATAAATATTGAAACAAAAGGTTCCAGCCACAAAGCCCCCGGATCCCATCAATTCAATCCTCCGCTCTTCATTTTCCTGCGTTTTGAGTTTTTTTCCCCCTCTTCCTTTCATTCCCCCCCCCCCCTTCCTTCTTCTTCTTCTTCTCCTCCTCCCCATCACGTTTCATACCTGAGCTCCTGCACTCCTTGTGGAGCCTCCTGTTTATTTGTCTATCTGGGGGTGTCCAGAACTCACTTTTAAGACAGACTTTATTCTGTTTTTTTATTGCGGGTCCGATTCGATGAGGCATCAGTTTCCCAAGGAAAAAAAAAGGAAGGAAGGAAAAAAAAAAAGTAAATTGCTGTATGTGGGTGTAGCTGTAATGAAAAATCAGAGCAGTTAAATCGTAAAATTTGGATTAAGAAGCTTGAATTTAATACACACACAACACATTTATTAAAGCATTAGAATAATTGAAATTTGCTGCTGGAATAGTCCAATCTGTTTAAATAATTCTATGGGTGTCTTGTTGTGATAAAAGATTATCTGGAATTCTATTAAAGGCGCAGGAGCCCGATTTCTAAATCCTATTTGGATACTTTCAATAACTATCAATAATCTCATCTCCTCAACAGCCTCCTGCCTCTCAGCTTTATCTGAAAGTTTACAGCATTTCAGGAGAATTTCATAATAAAAAGCCGGCGTGGTAGGAAAGCGGTACCTGTCATTCATGTTCGGATTAAAAACATATTAATATGAGGGGGGAAAAAAAGCCCATTGAAAGGTTTGCTGTTTAAGTGCCAGACTAGATGCAAGGGATAGATTGGTTTTGTATTTAAAATCTCACCTGAAGGTTATTTTTATCTATCTGAACAAATTACCCCTGTCTGTTTGTGGAGTAGTTACATCAGTGCACATTATGAATAAGGTATGCTCCAGCCAAAAATTAATCAGGGTTCCACACTCCTCTCTCCCCCTTCTGCTGGGCTCTCTTCAGACCCACGAACTGATGCCAGGTCTTTTTTAATCCCCCACTTATTCCAACTTTCGGTTAATTTTATACTGTTTAATATCATTCCAGGGGCTAATTTCTTTTGTTTATGCACGGGGTGTCTCTGTAATTGTTACCAGGCACTTTCCCGACCGGAACCCCAGGTCCCCCGCACCTTTTGCTAATCATTGTTAATTTTCTTCATTAACTTCATTTACTCTTTCCACGCGTTTTTGCGGGCCAAGTGGGGAAAGGCCAGTGTGGGGACCGTGTCCTCTGCACTGATTTCTCCTTCGAAGCCCAGTGTATGGGATGGAGAGGGGCGGAAGGGAACGGCGCCTTGTCTTCGAGCCCCCCAGTTTAGGGCCGGGCCGCAGGGCCCGGGAGGCAAAAATACAGCAGCTCGGGTGTTAAAAGCTATCAGCAGCGGGCTGAAATACACAACCCTCTCTCGGGACTTTGCACAAGGCTGCTCCCCCATCCCTTTCCCTCCTCTTTTCCCTTTTTATTTGGTTGATTTTCCGATTTTCCTTTTTTTTTTTAGCTCTTGCTTAACTCCCCGGCCCCAGCCCTGGTTTCATTCTGGTTATTAGACAGCTACCAGTGACTGTCTGCACTCCTCGTCTTTCCTGCTAATTATCACCTTATGAAAAGTGTTTCATTAAGAAACTCTGCTTTTGATTAATTATCGACAGAATGCTGACCAGAAAGAAATGAAATTAGTCGCTGACCCCGTCTGAGTAACACTGAAAATTCATCACCTATCCTTTTAATATTGAAACGCACCGTAGAATTTTAATGGAAAATATTGTTTTTTCCAAACCTTTCAGTCTTTATTAATGCCCCTGGGCAAGAAATGATATTGCTGGCAATATAGCAGCCTTTGTTCATTTTATATTTATTAAATATAATGCACTTCATTTTCAAATATTTTACTGTTTCTTTTTAATTTCGCTCACTGTAAGTACAGAATAAACCCTTTTTAAACATTTAAGATGCTGCGGGGGGTGTTCCTCTCCGCCCTCCCCGGGAGGCTCTATCCCATAGAGGCTGTTTCCCATGGGAAGAGCCGGGATTGCAGCGGCAGCCCCTGCCCCTGCGGGTTCCAGAGAAGAAGGAAGGGGCATTCCAGGTCCCTCTGCACTAGGGGCTGCGTGGGGACGTCTGGGGGGGGGGACACACACAGGCTTGCAGCCCGTCCGGGGGTCCGTGCCTGTGCTCCATCCCTGCCTCACATCCCCCCCGGGATCTTCTCTACGGCCTGGGCCGTGTCGCCACCCCGGGGCTCCGCGCTCGGCCTCCCAGGGGGTTTGAGGGTGCGGGACCCCCCCAAGGACCCCCGTCCTCTCCCAGCAGCTGTACCTCCCCACTCCGGGCCAGCGGCCGCCCTCCCGCCTGTCCCCCTTTCCCAAGGAATCCGAGACCTGCGGTTAATGAGACGTGAAGTGTGAAAAACTTCCTGAGCAGGGCGGCCCTAACGACGTTCCCAGATGTGCGGCGGGGAAGGGGCGGCCCCGGCCGCCGGCCTCCCCCGGGAACGGCCCCGCCAGCGAGGCCCAGGGCTGGACGGGATGGGATGGGGTGCACCGGGAGGGATGGAGCTTGCCCCGGGGCTGGGGGGAGCTCCGCCGGCAGCTCTGCTCGGGGACATGGTCCTGCGCACATCCCCACGCCCCCTGCGTGCCCTCCCGGGGTGCTCTTGCCTGCACCCCAGGTGCGCATCCCCGGAGTCCTCCGCCCTCCACTTCGCCGACCCCCCCGCTTCGGGGGGGATCCCCCCAAACCGGGGGGGAACCCCGGTCACTGCTGTCCTGATCTGAGCCTCAGAAGTTGCTTCAGAGGGGTGGGCTCCAAGGGGTACCTGCCCGGGGGTCGTGTCCCCTTCCTCCATCCCCCTCCACCAGCCCCCCCCCAAGCCAGCGGCCGTGCTCTCCCCTCGCATTCCTCTTCCCCGCCTCCCCAAAACGCAGCTCCACATGCGCAGCCCTATAGATGCTCCGGCAAATAAATAAATAAACGCCAGCCTCCTGTTTTTATGAGCCATTTAACTCCAAAATAGACCTCCAGTATCTAGTCCCCGCGTTGGATTTCCATATCCAGTCACTCAGCCCTGCTTATCTTCATGTATGGCTGCCTCATGTTTAACACACAATTACATTTTCTCCCTCCAATTCCATTACAAATGGAATCGGGAGGCATTGTTTGAAGAAATGTACTGCTTCAGTTCTAGTTATGTCGTACAATGCACGGAACAGTGGGAAAAAACCTAGACACCAAAGAGTCAACACACACTCACACACACGGAGCCCGGCTCTGAGCGCAGCCTGCACCAGTATTTACCGCAAACAAACCGCTGCCCTGCGCTGGGGCCGGCCGGGAAAAGGGGGCCCGGGCAGAGATAACCAAGCGATGGGAAGTTAATTAATTGCATTAAACTATTGACTAACTACCTCACTCGATCGTAATTCATTTAGAGAATATTAAAATCTGAGGAACAATAATAAAATTGATGCCGATTCCCAGCGGAAGGAGATGGCCGGCAAATTGGATACTTTTCTTAATCTGGCGTAAATAATAACATGTCTGTTCCCACTCCCTCTCAGGCCAATTCCCCTATCATTTATTCCAGGCTCAAAAGCTTGCTTCCATAATTGATATCAGTTACTCAATGAGTGCTTCTTGCCTTTGTTCTCGTTATCCATTATAATTACAAAGTTCAGGGAAGGGGTCGGGCCGGGCAGGGAGCCCCGGGTGGGGAGGTCGAGCCCTGTCCCTCCCAGGGACACGATCCGGAGTGGGGGGGACACAAGACAGTGGCATTGTGGTACCGGGGGAAAGGCTCCGGGAGGGCGGCTCAGTCCCCCCGGGAGGTGCTCAATGCAGCGGTGATGGGGTTCCGGGTGTGGGGAGCTTCGGGGGTCCGTCTCTCCCCTCCCGGCCCAGCTACCCGCTTCCCCCGGCCGAGCCGCCGCGGTACTGGCTCCGCTTGGCGCAGATATTACTATTTCGTTATTTATTCACTTATTTACTCATTTATAAAGTGTTTACTTAGCTCGGTGCAGATGTAACATCTCATTTAGAGGTTGGCCCCGGGGCAGAGAAACAACTGGTAACAGAGGAGGGGGAAAAATAGAAAAGAACTCGGGGGAATAAAGAGAGAGCAAGGAGGGAAGGGGAGCTGCCGTCTGCGGTGGGGGCCAGCCCGGTTCCCAACGGCGGGGACCGTCGGGGCAGCTCTCCCTCGGGGGAAACTGAGGCAGGGGGTGCCTGGGGGGAACGATGTTCTCCCTGGGGGACGCAGGGTGTCGGCGGGGGAAGCCGAGCCACCGCTACCGGAGCCCGTCGGGGGTGAGGATGGATCCCCACCGGGCAAAGCGGCGCCGCATCCCCTGCCTTCCTCCGTGCTACCCGGCGGCAGCACTCTTCCTCCTCGCGGTGAGCGAGGCCTTGCGGCCTGGGCAGCGGCGGAGCGCACGGACGTTGGTTTTCTCAGCGGCTGTTTTTGAGGAATCACCGCTTTCCTTGCCGGCTCCTGAGGCGGCAGCAGCAGCAGGGGTGGGGGACGTGCCGGAGGCGGGGCTCGAACCTGCGATCCCCGGAGGTCGGAGCCCGCAGCCGGGCCCGGGGCCGCCCCGACGCATCCCTTCACACCGGCGCGGCCGTCGGCAGCTGCTAATGGTTTAAACGAGGAGGCGGTTGCTTAGCAACACATAGGCGGCTCATTACCGAAGCCACAGTGATTAACAAAAAAGGGTATGAAAGTAAAATGGATTAATTATTTAATTAACTAATTGATGATCAACTTCTTTTTAATTATTCACTTAATTAAAGAAGTGTAACTACAACACTGCCCTTATCAAATGTGTTGATATACTGACAAGATTTCAAAGACAAAAAGAAGAAAGGAAAAGAAACCCCACATCTTCCTCACTACGTGTGCCATAGATCTGAACCAAGAACCGCACGCAACATCTCGGGACTCCCTGCCCTGGAGTTGGGATGGTGTCCCAAAACTTTCTAGTAAGGGGCTGGGGGTAGAGCCTCCCTTGCAGAAGGAGCAGCACCATCACTACGAGTTATATCTGTTTCCTGCCACCACACTGCAGAGCATAAATTCACCCAAGCTGTGCTCTAAGGAAGAGTTATAGAGGCCTTGCTGCCTCTTAAATCCGGGTTGATATTTTCCTCTTAACTAGACGATGGTTCAGCTGCATCCGGTCAGACCCAGGAAGAGAGTTATGGGTGGCTGTGAATTTCTCAGGCTTTTTTTCCCAGGCCAAAGGGTTTGGCAAGGTCTGGAGTGAAGGACTCTCCCTAGGAGTGACCGAAGTACATGAAGGGACAGGGCACATCTCAGCCTAGCATCGGTGGTCAGATGAGAGGGGTGAGCATCTGGGTGTCAAAACAACCCAGTGCTTGTGCATGTGAGGCTTGAGAGCCCTGCCTTTACCAGGGAGGGGGTCTTGGCATGGGGACCATGGGGAAGGAGTGCAGAGAGTCTTGCCCAGTGCAGCCCTGGCACCCACAGAGCGATGTGTCTGCTCAGAGATCCTTCTTCCCAAGTTGTGCTGGCAGACAGCAATAACATGTAAGTCATTTTGCTTTCCAAAGGATTTGTGTGCTTCATTCTGCCCAGTGAGTGTCTGGCTCTCCCTACATTGCACTAATTTTGTTTCTGCTTCCTTTTTATTTTGAAGTAAACAGTGGGGCTTATCGAAAACATTCACCTCTCTTGATTAATTTACCCCTAATGACAAAGATGGCTCCGCAATCAGCGGGTAAATGCGGGGAGTGAAATCTGCCTGGTTTTCTCTGTTAGCATGGCTGGCGCTGAGCTGAGGGGAGGACGGTGCTGCAGGGACTCAATTGATTCTGTTTACTCGTTCAAGGTGTGATTGGATTTATTGTCAGTGTGAAGAAGACAAACTGATCACTTCTGCTCGGTGCAGTATTGGCAGGTCCAAGATCTGCTGAAGGAAGGGAAACTTGGGAGAATTTGCCTTGGTTTTCTAACACTCCTCTGAAACGTTTCTCCTCTGTGCACTGGGGCCCAGGAGCTCACCCAAAGAAACCTTGTACCCCATGGGTGACGATGACACTGTTACTCCATGCTAAAAAGAGAGGCTGGTAGCAGGGCATGGTGGGTTGGTATGGCCATGTGGAACACTGGGAATCTCAGCAGGAGCGCTCTGTGCTCGCAAGGATGGGGCTGCAGTGGCCAAGTACCTCCTTGACGGCATCTGGCTGGGTGCTGAGTCAGTTTCCTCAGGAGACACTGGGAAGTCACTGGAGATGTTCAAAGGTGGAAATAGGCAGGAGAAGAGCTCTCCCATCCTCATCAAAGGAGATAAAGCTCCCAATGCCAGGCAGGCAGGCAGAAAGGCAGGCAGCTCAGTTGAGATGAGGCAGTATAAGGCTGGACAAGGTGGCCTAACTTCTCCCTCACCAATTCCATGTGCCTCCATCGGATTTTAAAAACATAAACCAAGCTTTCCCCTGCATTTCAATCGTGTACCTAATCCCCTAACTCTCTTAATTAAGCAGAGGGAAGTTTAAATTGTTCTGACCATCTTTGGGGGGATTATATATTTCAATCATCGTTATGGTATGGCTATTTGTGATACCACGAGATAGATAGGTATATCCATTGTATAATCAGGCATACAAATTATAATCCCCCCAAAGACATTTAATAACAATTTAAAATACTGACTGTTGGACGTAGGGCATTGGCAGCTTAGAAATGAATGTGAGCAAAGGGTTCATTCAAGGACTCTGGACGCTTTATGCTACTCTGTCCTGCAGTTCTCCCTCCTGGTGTTAGGATCAGCTTTGCTGAGAAGGAAGGGGTTCCCATCTTCAGTATCCATACCACGCAGCAGCATCTTGCATGGATGCATTGCCCGATCTGTAGATGGAGCTCAGGGTGAGCTGGACATGCTGGGTACTAGGAGCACCTCCAGCTTCCCTACCAGCTTCCATCCCTTGGGACGCTGTGAGGGTCTCATTACCTCCACTGGAAGCTGTGGATGTGCATCCAAGGGCAGGATGTGGTCTGATGCTGTCTAATTTTCTCGGAGCTGTTACACGGGGGTCCCCACTGACATTAGAGGGAGCTGCTGAAGCATATCGAGAGGAGATGCTAGGAGCACTCGCTCTCACAGCAAAACTGCTCAGGGGTGTCTCTGTAACTGTGAAATCAGGCCTTTTGAAAGCATGGATTATTGAGTGAGTAGATCTAGGCAGCTCCTTTAGGGCCATTAGTCCTCATATGCACTTGGTTATTTTACAGTGAAAACATACAGGGGAGATTATATCATTTTTAGGGGCAGGGGGTAGAAGGAGCAATTTTTCTGTTCCCTACTCCTAAGTGAAAATAGCTGCTCAAAATGTACTATAGGAAAAAGACACACATGTCTAAGAAATAAAACCACGGTCTGACTCGACAGCAATAGCATCACAGGCTAAATTCTAACTCAGCGGATTTTTGTAGGCTGGGTTTGTATGGCAAAGAACTTAAAACCTTATGCCTTAATTGGAAGGACAGGACATGACACAAAAACCTTTAAGTCTGTGCCAGGGAGCTGTTATGAGTCCAAATAAATGGGCTTGGCAGACATCATCCTTTACAGAAAGGCCAGTCCAGCTGAAAAACTGATTTCTTGTTACCCGGGCTTGGCTTTAATGGGAGTGAAATGGCCCAGGCTCAGGCTCTTTATTAGCAAGGGAGACCAAATCCAATCCCTACAGCAGTGCCAAGGATCCCAGATTTGTCCTATTCTTCATGATGATGACTGTGGGCCCGGTCTTTATTTCTCCGGAGGAGGACCTCATGCCAGCTCCTTCTCTTTGTGAGCAGGGTGTCACATTTGCCCCAGTGTCAGAGAAATCGTTGTTTCCCAGCGCTCCTTGCCCTCAGAGAGAAAGCGCCAGAGTGCAGAAACCAGGTCAGTGCTTACAAGGGATCAAATGCCCTGGTGATGGGCACGTTACACACTGACCTTGCCTGCTTGGGAGCAATTCCGGGCTTGTTGGTGTCAGCTAAGCTGGCTCAGACACCGGGTCTCCACTGCAGCCGTGCCCTCTCGCTCCCTGGCTTTAAATCAACTCTAGCTTTCCTATTTCTGTGGGCTCATCTTCCCACCATAGGAACCTCTACATCAAAGCAGCGCTGGGGGAAACACGCCACTAACTTCTCTCAATGATCCCAGGCGTTGTGCTTGCAGGATCCAGCAACTACTTTTCCAGAGCTCGTGAACTTCTTGAAGAATCTCCAGGGAATTTCTCTCTGGGGGAACTTTATATTTTTTTCCTGCTGATTTTTTAAAAGTCTGCTGATAACACGGCGTGAGGGTTTATTTATTTCCCTTTTTTTTTTAAGCACCAAACTCTTGATGGATGCTGGGTTTGTAGGAGCTGTAAATGTAAATTGTTTTTCCTCTGGCCACTTGTGTTTTATTTGAAACGTACAAAATCTGCGTGTGTAGTTCCTGAGAGCTGGCCTAGAGAACAGCAGCACTCCCAAGTAGTTTGTCTCCTATCAAATGGCATTAATAATTTAGTCTCTAATTAAAAGTGAGGTCAAACAATGAAAAATGACTGAGCTAAATGGTTGCGCTGTGATGAATGAAAGTGACTGGTGGGTTTTAATGGATGGAAGGAGCCTTGTTTGTTTATGTACAAAACACTTTCAGTCAAAGACTGTGGGAGTTCCGAGGAAATGTATTTAACTAAAATCTTTTACAGGTTACAGAGTCAATGTCTTGAACAGGCAATTTTTTACACACCTTTTATTTCCTTCAAATTGCTCAACTACCTTTAAAACAGCTTCTCTTAATGATGAGGGGAGGACAAAAAAGCCCGCTTTGATGCCTCTCAGGCTTGTTCGTCAGTTCATGTTAACACTCACAAATATCTAAGGGGATCTAAGACATGGGAAAGGTATTTTGAAGAGAGCTTGGGTTTATGTTCTGGGAGATGCTCTGGGTGTCTGTTCCCAGCATGCCTGTTGGCTGTGACTGCCCTGGGTGACTCTGGGAAGAGCCTGTCGTTAATGTGGTTATTTGTCAGCAGCTTTTGCCCAGAGCTAACCCTGTTCTGAACAGCACAGCACTGTCCCAGCAGCTGCATTTCCAAAGAAATAGGGAAAGAGCAAGATTGAAGCCCTTGATATGCAGGAAGGGAACGCAAGAGAAGGAGGAATGACCCTCGTGGAGCAGGTCCCAGGAATGAGGCATGGCCAAGAGATGTCTGACCCTCTGTCATGGTTCTTTCCAAAGAAAGAACCTTTCTTTCTGGACCAGCCTTCCCACTGCACTGGTGAGGTGCACTTGGTGCTGCACTGTTCAAGGGAAATGGCTCAACATCATGTTAGTGGGACAGACCTGACTTAATGGAAATGGAAGAAAGCTTCCCAACATGGGCACGAATATATCATTTATTAGGTCCTCTGTGTCATCTAGGTGGACGACTTCTATTTCTGACCACTAAGGTCCTTGTACGGTAGGACCATAGGAATGCACGTGATTGGATGGCTGGGATGCTCCACTGGGGACATTGGCTTCCATTCACAGGGCTTCAGGGCTAAGGCATTGGTTCCCATGCATATCGACTCTTGGTGTTATGCAGATGCCTTTATAAGAAGGCTAAGTAGAAGGTGACAATTTCTGTTGATTATGATAGGCAAAATCAGGATCTTCTATCACAGATCTGGACCCGGAGTTGCTATGTGCAGTCCAAGCACAAGAGGAGAAAAGCTTCTCCTCAGTGAGGTCATAGCTGGAGGTAGGAGTAAGTTCAGACCCAAGAAGCATACATTTCTTTACATTACTGTACGTAACCAAAAATAAGAAAACAGAAGTTCCTACTTCTAAATATTTACCCTTTATTTATTCACGATTTTAGCTGACAATCTTCATATACAAAAGACAGAAAGTTGGAGTTTTGCACCTATTTCATTTAACACCGCTTAACTCCTGGCATTGGCCCAACATGTCTCCATTAAGTGGAGACTTTGCAGAAATTGTCCCAATTAAGCAGCAGCATTGCGATTTGCTGTTGTTAGGCTAAACTGGTTCCCTGGGAGATGTCCTAATGAGGTATCCATCTTGATTAAGTGCAGACCCATGAAGTGCTTCCCAATTAAAGGACAGACTATGATGTATATTACCCAAAATGTAAAAAAAACCCCAGTTATTTGTGGTCTCTATCTCCTCTGGGGCTCACTTCCCCATGGACAATGGCATGGGAGGATGCTGACCAGACCCACCAAAAGTGCTCATGGGCTGCCAGCAGCAGTGTTTGTATTTAGGACTCCACATTTAGGGTAACTTTAGAAGAAGGTCCAGTGGGTGAGAGCCCAGCCAGATGGATTCCTATGTGCCCATACAGCTTTTTTACCACAGGTTGGTTGTGGGTTTACACTGGGGTCTTGCCAAAACCCCCTGATCTCTGTGTTTCAGGCCACATTTCTGAAATGGGGAGAAAAGCACTGGAGCTGAGGAGATAAGAGTATTACTGGTAGGAAGGATTTATATGGGTGTGTGGCCATTGTGGCACATGGGGAGACAGACTGGAAGGCAAAAGATGCACCTTCCCTTGCTCCATCTCCCTGCTGTAACTACAGACTGTGGTGCCCAACAGGACGGCAGGAGGGGAGTTGTAATGGGAAATTCCCACTGGTTTTAAGGGAAAAAACAAACCCCCAACAACAACAAAACAAAACCCAGACTAACAACCCTTTCCCATGAGAAGGAAATGAGACAGCATCACACAGAGGATGCGGGCTCTTCATACTTGGTGTTCTGAGAAGCCTTGCCTATGTTTGGAGCTAACCTTGCTTGGAGCAGGAGGTTTGACTGAGGACTTCCATAACTTCCTGCCAGAGTTTCTTGGTGGATCTGTGCTTTCAGGGCTGGGGTTAATGTGGGCTCTTCCAACAGCTCAACAGCCCCAGCCCTCCGAGGCTGCACCAAGGCTGCTGTTTCACTGCAGAAAGCACCAGATCTGCCCGAGGTGGTCACAGGACTTGGTGGGGTGTGAATTAGGAGAGGTGAGGGCATTGCTGTAGAACCCTGGCTGGGGTTTGGAGAAGAGAGAGAACATGTGCGAGCAGTTTCTTCTCTAAGAAGGAAAAGCCTTTCTTCTTCCCTTCCAATAACTTTCACTTTAGTTTAAACCAACAAACGTCCATTTGTCAAGTGTTAATATTCACCAAATGTCCAGAGGACATACCTTGAAAGTTATTTATAACAGGGCTTTTATTTTCTTCCAAGGAAACAATGTTCTCATTCCATATTTCTTCTGTGTTACAGAATTACCAATCAACTGTTTTGGAGCAATTTTAAATACAATTATAAAGAATGTGATTAGGACAAATGCAAAAGAAGTTAAACATAATCAATTCCTCAGTGCTGCCTGGCGGTTTACATTTTAGTATCATTTAAGGGGATTTGCGCCAACCTTTTGTAGTAGATTAAAGGCAGATATTTTGTTTGTTACAATCAAACCTATGATTTCGGTTTTATAAATTTTTAAAATATTAATTATAGTTGGAAAAGTACACGGAGGTGAATACATTAACGAGTTTCCTGCTTAGATAGCAACTATTTGGTGTTTGGCATTAGATTAGCGAGGAGCAGGTTGGGAATTTTAATCCACCTTGTTAAGTTATTAAATTTCCTTTATTTACAGACAGCTCTCACTTCCATTAACATTGTAACAGGTGCTCATTAACAATTTATCATTCGCAAGGCAGGAACAAAAAGAGCTTTTGCCACCAAGTTTTCTCTTCCGAGCGTCTCAATTATACCATGTAGCAAGGCTAAACCAATTCTAAATGCTGCTCTACACCAACCCTCCAAACTTGGGCCCATGTGGAGAAATCGGTAATCTTTCAGTATTTCACTTCTGGTAACTTCACTCTGTGTTGTTACAGTAAAAAAAGCTTTGTTTTAAAATGAGTTTTTTAAAAAAGGGGGGTATTTTCACTCTGAAATGTCTGCTACATTAAAAGTATTTGGGTTCATGGAAGTATGGTCCCGTTACTGCGTCCCCCTTATCAGAACTTAAGGGAAGACTAATAGAATTTTAATATGATCCGTAATCACACTAAAAACTGTAGTTCAAAATTCCTGAGCATCACTTCAGTGCTATTGAATAGCCTTGGATCTAATTAACATAACCATTTGCAGAGCCCTTGGAGTCCTATTTTCACAACCTTTTTATATTCTGAAAACGGGGGGTTTATCGTTTCTTTTCATTTTTTTGGCATAAGAGAAGGACATGGCACGATTTCCTTCTCCTTCCCTCTTCCCCACTCCTTCCTCCTTCCCATCCTCTCCTCAGGCTGCTTGTGCTGCACGTACCATCCCAAGCAGACACATATGGGCCCATGGTGCAAGCCTTAGATTGGCTGCAATGCCCCAAACCCTGGGGACATCTGGAGACACTGGAGGCTTTTCTCCTTCTCCTAAAAATAATACTGTTGATGTCCTCATCTCTCTTTTTAATGCTGCCTTTTTCTTTTGGAAGGAGGTGAGCCTCCTGCAGCATTTTCAGTGCGGCCGCCTCTTCCCCATCCCTGTATCTCCAGGAACTGCTCTTCTCTTGGCAGCCAAGGGCTTGCTCTCACAAGGTGGTTTGTTCTGGCAAGGCATCTGAATAGCTGTGGTCTTGGCACCACTCTTTATTTTGCAGGATAAAGCCTTCATTTGAGCCTCTGTCATTTGCAAGACTTCCAGCAATGCTGGTACATTTGTGATGATCCATAACACATGGGTGATTTAGAAGCGTTCCTCATACTTCCAGCTCTTGCTACACCTAGGAATTCAAAGCCCAGCCTGGGATTACTTTTTCCACTGTTATTTGAATTGTCATCCAGGGTTGGTACATAACTCAGGCTGCAAGAAACTCCTGCAGTATCATGTTTTATTCCACGTAAAATAGCTTTGATGTTCTTAGAGCTCATAGTGTGCTCCAGGATGGCTCTTACCTTGACTGATGCTAACTGTGCGTGTGATGAAAATAACTTTAATGCCCCACTGGATATATTTTTATTCAGCTTAGGTAAGAAAAGATTATGGGGCCCTTACAAGTCTTAAGCAGATCCAGCTACTGGTGCTCACTGTCCACTTCATCACTGTTGCTTATGCACTCTCCTAAGGTGTGGTTAGGGGAGATGTTTCATTACAACTGCTTCACAGTTCATCTCAGGTTGACAAATCAGCACCCTAACCCCCTTCATTGCCATATCTACTTCATTTCAAACAGTTCACATCAGAACTGAGTGACCTCAGTAGTCTCATTTGTCCTGCCAAGGCTCCTTTTATGCAGTTTATCTTCAAGAAGAGGCAGAAAAATCACCCCTGGAAACCCAGTGCCACCAGGCTGATCTGTGTGCAGTTGCGTCTAGTCACAAATATGATCAAACTCTTTGGCTTCTCCTTCAAAATACATTCTGCATATGTCTGGAGATCCTGATTTTAATGTTCATATTGCCACTGGCAGTTTGTCTTCCTATTGATGCCTGGTGGCTGGTTTTCAGTGTACTTCTGGACTGTCAGTTTATTCCGAGCTGCAAAGTGATTCTCCCTCTGTAATTTGAGGACTTCTATGGATTGAACATCAAAGAAGTCTGCGAGTCTCGCTCTGTCTCTCAAGACTGACTCCTGCAATTAGAGTTTTCCTAAATCCTTTTTATAATTTATCATTGCTTTCACAAATCCGAGCCACAAAGTGCTGGATTCCTGATCTGTTTTATTTCCCTGCATGTCATGGCTGGTGTCAGGGGTTGGGACAGTTGTTTCTGGCTTTAGTGTGGGCTGATTGCTTTCTTCCACATATGGATTAGCATGGGGTTGATTAGAAGAACTGGGTGTGAGAGGTCAGTTTGGGGTAGGTATATCTTGAAGGATGTTTGCTTTGAAAGGCCTTATCCTGCACCACAGTTCTCTTCGTCTTCAGGATGTGTGTAAAGTAGGTAAGGTAGGCATTTTAATGCTATCTCAGCAAATCTTCACATCTCATGTTGAACAAAGACCAGACAAATGTGGATAAAGGCCAAGTCCTGGTAGCTTTTCCCTGATCTTGAGCGGGGTTATGTGTAGACAGTGTCTCTAGCCCTAATCTATGGTGTGAGTGAGGCATCTCAGTGGGATCCTCAGCTAGAACTGGAGTATGGGTGTCACTTACGCTCTGGCTTGAGGGATTTGTCCTGCTGGGTTGGTTTGGTGTGGTAATGCTATGCTGCAGGCTTACCCCTGCCTGTGCTTCCTCCATGCCTTTCTAACCCGCACCTGCCTGTACCTGCAGCACTGGCATCCCTCACCTGTGTATAGATTCTGTACCACGGGACAGTAAATCTGCGAGAGCACTTTATTTTAATAGACATGCAAAATTAATGCATAGAAATGATTGCAAAAAAGGACAGAGGCAGAATACCTCCCTGCTTCTGCTGCTATTCTCTTCTACTGCCCGTTTTGTGGAAGCTTTTGAATTGCTTCATTCTAACAAAAATCCACAGCAAAGATGTCCTTGATTGTGCTGTTTTAGAAAGTAATTTTCCCCACCCCTGAAAGTTTTTATCTACAGTGTTTTGTATTCTCTCACTGACTTAAATAGCCTGGTCTCTCTCTCTCTCAAAGTAAAATAGACAGCGCCTTTATTTATCCTGTTGGTACTTTAAACTACAATAAGATAAATGGGCACAATTATAGACGTGTACCAGAATAGGAACATGTGTTCTAGCATATGTGATACTAACCTAAGCAGACATCTAAATGTACTTCTCAGATAACAAACATTACAGATGCACATATTTATTAAACTCAGCAACAGCCTTTGCCATCCTTTTTAGCTACTTTTAAACAGCTGGTGAACTGTCAAAATCCCGTTAAATATTTTAACAAACCAGTTAAATATTTTTAGTTGTTTCTGTGCTGGTAACAATTCGGGATGGAATAACCTGACTGCTTTTGTAAAATGCTCAAGGAAGAGGAGAGGATGATTTTATTTGGGTATAAGTTTCAAGCAGACTTTCTTTTTAAAGGTGTAGGCTCAACTCAGCACCTTGGGACCCAGGGAGCCACGCCAGGTACCACATCACCTTCACCAGCTTCGAGCCCCTGTGAGTTGCAGTAGGGAAGACTGCTTGGGCTCCCTCCTGTGGGATTTATCACAGGTTAACACATTGGATTAGATCATGGAAAGCTAGTAAATGTTTATTTATGGTGCCTGGGTGTTTATGATGCTCTTCTGCTTTGCTCCTGAGTTCCCTCTCAATAGACATGGTCCCAAAAGCCCAGAGAGCGTCACACGTGTGACTTCAGCTGCGTAGACATGTGCGGTAGTGGGGCCTTTCGGTGCTGCAGGGCAGGCTGGAAGCTCCCAATAGCGATGATTTATATCACTAAAAGTCAGAAAGGATTTGCAAACCATCCATTCTATTGCTCTTTAAGTGCAACGGAGAAAATTCACAGTGAAAAGGCACAGGGCAAGAGCCTTTTTATTTTTAATATACATAAAAAAGGTGAGTATTATAACGTGTGAGCGGGAGATAATGACAGGTGAATAAAAAGAAAGACAGCGACATATCTAGCAAAGTGTCAGATTGATAAATAAATGAACAAAGACAGGAGAATAAAAGGCTGTTATGAAATACATCAAATCTGATGTGATATGGATCGTGTTGTGGGAAGTTCAGTCTTCCTTTGCTGAGACAGGAGTCAAGGACAAACAGTTTGTCTGCGATTACGAGCTGTCCAGGCTAGTGAAATAAATACACCTAGAAGACGGCTCCATCGTTCCCTCCGCCTGGCTTTCAGCACAGTGAGTACCTGGGAAGTTAACGCGACACGATTTATATTGGGTGGCGTTTCCCATGCAGAATTATTACAAACTGCTTCTGAGTGGATTATGGGCTCTCATGCAAAACTAAGAAATAAAGAAAGTATGGCTCAGGATGAGTCCTCACATCTAGGGTGGAGAAAGCGGAGCTGGAAGCCAGACGAGCTGTGTAAAAGGAATGATTGATTAAGCAGAAAGTGGGTTGTTTGGGGAGGAGCATTGCTGTCTTGCTGGAGAGAACAGGAGAAGCAAGCCATGGAGATGTGATGGATCCTGAAAATAAACCTCAGCATCACAGCAAAGCTCATTAGAGAGCAGTGGATGCCCAGGAGATGTGGGCACTGCCAGGCAGCAGCACCTGCTTCATCACACTGAGCAAAGCTAGCAGAGAGGGACAGGGGATTCCATGGGTAGCAATGACCCCTCAGGGAAAGGATGGTGATGGAGGCTATCAGCAGGTCCAACACTCCTGCTGTAAACTGGGGAACCAGTTTGGAGAGACCAGGCTCCAGTCCTGATCTTCCTCCCATGGAGAAAGCAATCACCTTAGGAGGTTAGCAAGGGTCAGTCCAAGCGGGGGACATCCTGGGGCATCTGCTTCCCAGCTGGGATATGAACCTGGTAGAACTCACCAGAGAGGAAACAGCAGAGGATAATCCACCTGGGGATGTGCAGTACTGGAATATTGAAGTGACTGAGGGTTACAGAGCTACCCGGAGAAGCAGGAATGAAGGATATCAAGAGGGATAGGAACAAAACCAGCCTCTGAGGGTGTCCTCCAGCAAGCCACGGGAGGGGCTGTGTTTGCAGATGAAGACGGGCAGCTGTTCTAGTGGGAATGCCTGTGAGCAAAGCCTCTCCCCAAGGCACGCAGAGGAGAATGGTTGAACAAACAGGAAAAGGCATTTTTGCTACAGTGCTCTCTGATGCCAAGTTGAACTTTCCTCCAACATTGGGAATAACGAATTTACAGGAAATGGTACAGGCAGACCTTGGGCCATTCTGAAGAACCACTCGCAGGACAGCAGCAGTGATGGAAACATACCCTAGTCAAACTCAGAAAGGCTGCGAGCTTAAAAGGCTTGGCAGGAGCTGTGGGCAAGGAAGCTTTAAGTTTTCCAAACCTGGTTTCAAAGGAGGATTTTCCTGTTTTGAACCAGACCTGCAGTACCATAACCTGGTAGAGCTGTGTTAATTGTATTAGGGCTCCATCAATCAGCATTACTAAAATTCTTGTCTCTCTTTTTTGTCCCTGGTTAAAAAGAATACTTATAACACATGCTGGCACTGTTGCAAACATGGTTCTGACCTGCTGAGTGCTTTTGGCAGCAGGATTCCCATTCCCAGCTCACGATCCCAGGTCCAAGGAGGAGGTTTCATTAGGAGACTCAGTAGAAAAGAGTTTCTTTGTCTCTGTCAGCTCTGCTTGGTAGCAATCACCGGGCAAGCAGCCTTCTCTATTAGGATTGCTTTCTGTGTCAAACACCTCATCATTAGAAAGTGAGGCTTGAATGTTATTCTTTAAGCCTTAGATCAACTGCGGAAGCTGAGATGTAATGGAAAACCCTGACGCTGGAAATTCTTGAGTCATTATCACAATTTATACTTAAAAGAGCTCCAGTTTTATGGCAAAAAGAAAAAAAAATCCATTCATTCTAATCATTGCAAAGCTTATTAAAAGGTTTCGAATATTATTTATTGCAATTCTGTACCAGTTCTAATTCACTCATTAATTTTATTCATCTTGAAACTAATTTTAAAGTTTCGAAATTTACCATAGCATTTGGAAGAGTTAAAGTAACTTCCAAGATGAATAGAATTAATGTTTTCTTTCCCTCCTTACAAAGTGGTTTCACCTTCAAATACAAACCATGACCGTACCGTGCTAATAGCTGCAAATGTATTCTCTGTTTAAGGTTTCAAAACCATTACTTGACAGCTGATGTGGAACATAATTTCACCAATACCAGGCTTGTTTTCAATGAGAGATGGTGCAGTCTGCTCCCGGAGCTGCAGCCTTCAATGCTTTCTCCAAATACATTTCTACAGCTGAGGATGTGGGATTAAGCTTTTAACCCCCCCCCCACTGCTTCGTCCTGTATGTTTTCTATTTGCTCTATTTTCCCTCTGACCAAAGACTATTACAGGTCTGACACAGCTGTTATAAATTTGGGGCATTTTCTGTTTGGGGAACATCTGGTTCCTAAGAAAACCAAGCGTTATTTTTCTGATGGCTGCTGGGGAATGGTGGTGTTTAATCCACCTGTGAAGGCTGCTTATTTTTCAGCCTTCATACCAACACACAGGAGGTGGACGCTTCCTGGATACCATGACATAGCTGTGGCCTCAGCTTCGCCAGAACTGGCCTTAACATCCTAAAACCTTCAGGTTACAAAAGGTTTCTCTCTTCCTTGCTAAGTTTCTACAGGACTTGAAGGAGCATGCATGGTTCTTGCTTTCACTGAGTGATCCCAAATTCCTTCCTGGAACAGGAGAAAACATGACAGAAAAAGAACCCATTGGAAACTTTGTGAACAGAGGGGTTTCAGCATCAGTGGGCAGCCTGCTGGGGCAGATCAAGCTGGGGCAGTGCTGCGGTGAAGGTAACACCTTCTCACACTGAAGGCTTGCTGTTGTTTGTGGCACGATTGCTTTCATCTGAAGATGCTAAAGGTCCTACATATGAGCCCAGCTTTCTGATAAACATCACGCTGCCTTTCTCCTGGCGGTGAGATTATTTGCAATAAGAGTTTCTGGAGCTGTGGATGCTTTGTTTTTCTGTTCTAAAGTGATGATGTGTCTGTCGCAAAAAGGCAACAAGAGGTTTTTTCTGAGCAGCTTCAGGTGTGGTCTGAGATGTATCAGTTACTAGGAAAGGTCTGATAGTGAAACATAACTGAGAAGCTGTTCTCATTTTGGATTTCGTAAGGTCATCACTATGTTCAATCTTAGCTTAGCTCTCATCCTTTGATATAGCTGCAGAGTGAAGAGGGGGCATACATATTCTGTGAATGCAGAACTGGAGAAAGGTCCTTGGTGGGTGCATCTATCATTTGAAACCAACAGAGGTGGTATTTGTTTGAGTTTGAATTTGCACAGAACCCTTCTGGTAATCCAAAGGTTGACAATGGGGAAGGCTCCCTTGGATCATTTAGGCCAGTTGGAAATACCAAGGAGACCCCTTTGCCATCTGTAAACCACAAAGGTTCAAGCTAGATTTGGCCAAGCTTCCTCTCGCAGCCTAGGAACCACCCCTAGTCTTGGTGGAAAGCCAGGAAGAGAACCTGAGAGGTTCACATGGGTTAGAGTGCAATTAGAAAACCCAGGGCAAACATGGATGGGGTTCTCCAATATCAAGAACCTCCAGAAACTGGAGACACAGTGTGCCCACAACTGGAGATCAAGGTGATGCATCCTGGGCAAGGGTCTGCAATGGGTAAATGAAGAGCTCTCCTGGAAGATCAGCCTCTGCAAGAGGTCCCCTGGGCTCCTCCACAGTGTAGTGGCCACTTCTGCCATGGGCATAACGTGTGTAGTTTGCTGGTTTAAACCTCTTCCTGCAGGGAACAGGGACAAACCCTGTTTCTCCTTGCGGTGCTGGCCTGTTGGAGTGCTCGAAATGCATCACAGCAAAGCATAACTCTTTTTTATGCTTGTGGTCACTTGCCTCAGTTTTATATGTGGCAAGCCTGGCAGTGTGGGGTATAGTGCAGGGGGCCCACAGTGGTGTCAGGGAAGGTGTCTGAGTGAAGCATTTAATGGCTTGGCTGGATTTATTTCCTGGCTGGAACATTTCCACCAGCTTCCTCTGGCTTTGCCTGAGGCTCCAGCTTGTGGTTTCCTTATTTTTTTTTCCCCTGAAGATTACTGTCTTCACTTGGAGAAAGGTGGGAGAGCAGGGAAAGATGCTGCTTTTGTGCTTTCTGCACATTGGAGATGAAAGTTCCTGCTGTTCCTCTCTACTCTGCGTACGGACCTTCTCCAGGACAGAAGCGGATGGGGCAGATTGCCTTCAGCATCAAGCTTAAGTGGATCTCACTCGGCAGCTGCTACAGAAAATGAAATACAGATCTAAAGCAGGCGAGCACACCTGAGCAGCTGAATCTTGCTGGCACAGAGACACGGGCTGGGAAGATGTGGCAGAAGGGCTTCAGCAGGATGGAGGCACCAGGTCGGTATCTCAGCTCCCTGTTGGGTTTCCCCTCCATGCGCAGCCTGTAATCATGATCAGGAGTTCAGGTAGAGAATGAACTCTTTGTATCTCAGATGGGGCTCAGCCTCAAGTCTGAAAAAGATGCAACCCACCTAAGGGGATAAAGACTTCCTCCCTGTGCCAGGTTTTTCTGTAGCTGATGGCTACACTGACCTGTCTGGGTTTTGCCTGCCCCGCTGCCTTGCACAGCACTGCAGCAGACACAGAAGTAAGCACCCATGAAGAGGGCTGGTGTCACCTCTCCTAGATTTTGTAAGTCTAAATGTTGGTGTCATGCTCAAAGGTCTGCTTCCGTCCTAAAAGCTTCTGTTGCAAAACTGATTTTAAGCACTGTTTGCAAGGCAGAGGGGGGAGGCAGGAGCTGGCAGCCTCGGTAGCAGAGATGCTGCTGGATTGAGAAATGGGTCTCCAGCTTTATGCCTGATTGGGAAGTTTGAAAAAATACATAAAAAGGGATTATGATGCTGTTTGTCAAGCCAAAAAATGCAAACAGCAATTCAGACACGAAGAAAGCTGTCGTCGCATGTGGCAGCATAAGGAAACTGGCCAGAGAAAGGAAGCACTGTATTCAAAGTAACCCAGGGAAGAGTCTTAGAGTAACTCTCGGGCATCTGCCAGGTCAAGAAAAGCCACCAACTGACTTCCAGAGGCCTTGGATGAGGTCCAGAGTTAAATCAGTTTCTCATCCCTAAGCCGCTGGGTGGCTGAGGATGGCTTTATGATATGGGATAGCCTTTACTGTTTAAAGTGTTGGCATTGAGTAGTAAATGCAGTTTAGAGGATGATGTGTTTCCTACTGCAGTTTCTTATTTCAATTACAAACACTGGCTTAATACAACTATTACCAAACCGAAGCCTTTCAAATTCAGGGGGGAAAAGCTTCCCCAAAGTGAATGAATTGATCTGTCACTCATACAGACTGTCCAACATATCAGTTTGAAGCCAAAAGGCAGGATAACTTGAACCTCCAGATCTGTATCTCCAAATGCACGACAACAACAACTGTCTAATTCCTTTTAAAGAGCAGCAATAGAAAATAAGACTTTTGGTGAGAAGTCAATGGGAGTTACTTGGATTGTATTATAGGAAAGTGGGATTGAGAAGACAGAAACATAAGGTTTTGGAGACAGAGCTGGTAGATAAACTCATATTGGATTTGTGCTTCTTTCTGTTTAAGAAATGTGGCCCTTATCATGCCACTGGTTTTTAAGCAAAGCTCTCAATTGATTTCAGAGGGGTAACCTGCCCAAAAATCAATGGCAGGAGATGCCCCCGTGTGTTTACCTACTCTGATTTGATTATTGATTTTTAACAACTTTACAGATACTAACAAGGCAAAATACCACAAAAAGTGGTTCTTCCAATTGAAGTTAGGAACTCCCTGGGAAAGAAGGAATTTTGCAGTAACCACCCTCCAAAATGCAAACTGTTCTGCTCTCCAGGTGAACAGGTACAGTGTTTTTTCCCCTGAGTGATCACCTATCCATCAGGAAATTGGGAGTGGGAGGGATGCAGGGCAGGCTGATTCTGCAAAGCTGTCTGCTAAAGCCCTGATTACTGTTATCAAGCAAAGAAGCAGTCCAGTTTAAGCTGCTAAGGTTTCTGATAGCAGCAACAGGTTATAATGAAGGAAGGCAGAGGGAGGCGTGAATGAGGGACTATAGACTCTGGTAAAGAGCGGATTACACTGAAGGTACGTTCCGGGGAAGAGACTGCATATTTCAGAGCAAGGCAGCAAATGGGCTTAAAAATAATCTGAATTTCTTTTTTTCCCCCTCTCCCTCCCAATCCAACAAAGACAGAAAGTGTAAGATGCTTGTGGAGGGCAGGTCAGCACATCAAACAGGCTCTGTTTGCACTGCTGGGACCAGTGAGGGAAGGATCCTGCCCACCTGGGACAAGTCAGCAAGGTTAAAATGTGTGCTTTTACTAAGCTGGTCCTGGTGGTGTGAGGGTGGTTGTGTATTTGGCCAGCACCTCTCTCAGGCACGTCATCATTCACCTGCTCTTTGGCCTCACTGCCTTTTCTGGTTGCAGTGGATGTTGTCTTAGCAGTCCTCTGGTCATTGCAAAACACTAGGTATGCCAAAGGAAGATGTTTTGGATACCCTTCTCCTTTTCAGGGTTTGCTGGAAACTTGCTGTGAGGTAAAGCTAAAGCTGAAGTTTTAAACATAAAATCAGAGAATCATAGCATCCCAGAATGGTTTGAGTTGGAAGGTACCTTAACTCTCATCCAGTTCCAACTCCCTGCCATGGGCAGGGACACCTTCCGCTAGAGCAGTCCATGACTGCAGTCCAAATCCCATTTTAACTGGAGGAGTCTGTCCTAGCACCTCTGTTATAGGATTCAGATTGGTTAACAGCGCAGAGGAAAGCCTCCAAAAGGGTCAAAATCCAGGAGGAGTGCTGATTTTTTGCTCTTCTTACACCATGAGAGTGATTGTAGCAATGTCAAGATGCACCCTTTACTAGCCAGAGATAAGGCAGTGCCCTTTGCTGTCTGAAGATTGTGCAGGGCTTGTGTTCCTGTCAAATGGAGGAGAGATGCAGCATCCCTCTCTCAGCCGAGCCTTTGAGCAGGCACTGATACGTTTATAAATGGCATGTGATAAGCTCTAAAAATGCCACTTTGAAATTGAACTCAGAGAAGTGTGAACTGTCTCAAACAAAAGCGATTCACCTTGGTCAATTGACAAGTGCAGGAGGAATTTCTGGCAATGGAAAGAAAACTGAGGCAATGCCAATCCTTCAGGCTCCCCAAAAGCTCTAGTGGGGAAGAAGCCATCCTGGTCCCCACTGTCCTTGCAGAGGCTTTGCTCCTGTCTTGGCTGTTTTCCTTGCTAATGGGAAGGATAGCTTTGAGCAGGAAGCAGAGCTTGGGATGCATCAGCAGTGTCCAGGGCAAGGTATGATATCCCCACAGCCATGACTTGCTTGTCTCTGCTTGGTACCAACGTCCTGCGCTGGGTACCCCTGTGCTGAATGCACCTTGCCTGCAGCAGGGAGCAAGTGACAAGTGCCCGGTATGCAAACTGTCAGAGGCAAACACACCAAAAGCAGCTTCTTCATGAATTGGACAGAAGTTTCAGCTCTGCTCTGGTTATCACTGGTATTGAGTACGGACTGTCGCAGCCCGGAGAACTGGGGTTTTAATACACTCAATGCACGGTGTCACCCTACTGGAAAGAGGCTCATCAGAACATGGCATGTCAGTTGTCACTTCACCGGGAACAGATGAAACCCTATTATCAGTACACTGTCTACAGGCTTCCGCTGCATCAGAAAACAGCTCGTCGGTGCAGTGTGTACAAAGATGTCACTGGTTTCACACAGGCTGTTACTGCAGCGGGGAGCTGTGTGATTAGTACAAAACGCAGGAGCAGGGGGTGAGGGAGCAGCATGGGGCTTTGCTAGGAGCATCTTCTGTGCCTGGTAACAGGCAGCAAAGGGTGGAAGGGAATGGACAGTTTCCTAAAGACCAGGATTTGGTGTCTCTTGTGTGCCAGATTAGGGCTGCTTAGCCTGGGCAAACTGCGCTGTGGAGGCTGAAAGAGACCAGAGACCCCCAGTATGCTGCTCTGTGGGGTTGTGGTGTATCTACTCAGAACAGGGTATGGCCTGTGGTACACAAGGAGGAGGAACATGCTCTAAGGTCCAACACCTGCTGGGCCACTGCTCTTGCTAACCCCACCAGTGACATCTCAGTCCAGTGCTGGTACCAGATTCCTTGCTCTAGAGAGTAGCAGCCAAGAGTCTGTGAATGGCATTGTCCTGTGTTGCAAAGTCTACCTAGTTTCTGCAGCCCATGCTCTGCAGATGTTCTCCTTCTCATCTGCCCCACTTCTCCCCCAGCACCACTCGGCTAATTCCTCAGGCTGGGTGCGCTAATCCCATATTCCTCTGACAGTTACTTTCCCCAGAGCTGTCTCGGAAACCCAGGTGCCGGCTCCCCTCCCTTCTTCCCCCCCCCAGACCAGGGAAAAGAGATGGCGAGCGGCTTTCTCTTGATTGTGTCGATGGGAGATGATTTTCAAGGTGAAATTTCTAGTTCAGTTGAGTCACTTTCATTCAAGGCGATGAGCAAAATGTCACCCCCACACTGAACCACACTCAATGCGCTGTTCTCCTATTGCATTTAAATTTACTCCACTTTTCCTTTCTGACACCTGTTTAAATCAATATCTTCCTCTCCAGGTCGTGGGCAGAATGTGCCTGGTCTCTCCGCACAGCGCTTCTCAAATCCACTAAAATCAACACAATAATTGAAATATTTTCAAGCTGATTACACCGCTGCCTGAGGCTAGGCTGGTTGCTAAGGGTAAGCTCCCTGGTTGCTAGGGGGAGTAAATCATCTTGCATTATTTGATTTTTGTTATAGATATGAAACCGCTACTCCCTCGATTAAATGTCTCTCAGTCTAACACCTATGGGACCTGGGGAAAGAGAAAAGAAAAGCAGCAACCTTGACCCTGTCAAATAAATATCTCTAACTTTTCCTGTCCTCCGGCTTCCAAACCAAACCTGTCTACTGATTTTTCTTTTTTTTTCTTTTTTTTTTTCCTTTTTTTTTTTTTTTTAACCTGACTTTAAATAACAAAGCTGTGGGGACAAGCAGATGAAGAGAGGAAGAACTGTCTGTTCCATTAGAGGATCTCTCAGCTTGGCTAAACACTCTCTATTTACTCCAAACATAGCATGATGGGGAGCTACAAGGATCTAATAGCCTTGAAGATGTAGAATTGCACCAATTACAGCTCCCATTCAGCCCACGGCTCACGAGACACCAACTGAAAGCACAGGGCTGAATCCTGCTCCTGGGTCTGCAGAGTGCAAATCTGGAGCATCTCCATTGCAGAGATGGATTTCTCATGGAGCAGAGTCCTGTTGGATACTGCAGATGTGAGCTCTCCAAGAGCCCAAATATGTGCAGGGAGTTTTGCTGGTGGAGCAGGAGCTCCTGATGCAGTATGGATAAGAAAGCAGTATGTGGGGCAAATCCCTGTGCCATGGACATTTTAAAGAGCCTCTTCTCCTCCTGGGGTTTCATTATTTTCCTAGTACAACCAGCTCTTGGATGAAGGTGTTATCGCTGTAGGGTCCCCTCCAAAAACACTCAGAAATTAATGTGACCCAATAAATCTATTGCAATTCACTGGCAGGGCCAGAGGTATAAGAGCCTCTTCTGCCATTTGGGCTGGAAGCAACCAGAAGCTCAGGGTGTTTCTGAAGGAAAAGGATACAGAAGGGAGCTGACTTGGGGTGAAGTCTTTTTCACCTCCTAAAATCTCCTATTCATCCTCACAACTGCACTTGGCTTCCCCTGTGCTGCCCAAAATTCTCCTTCTCAAGTGAGAAAAGGGAGGTACAAAAATGTGGTTCAGCTATTTGCCTGAGGTTGTGCAGCCAGCCTAGGTTCCATCCTGACACCTCTTTTTCCTTCTAGCTACCATGGCATTACCCAGGGAGGAATGTGCTGCTGAGTGCTGGCTTCTCATCCATTACCATGTTCCTCCTTCACTGAACCTGTTTCTCAAAGGGTAGGTGTAATCCATAATGGAGAGGAAAATATAGCTATGTAAATGTTGTAAACCCTTTAGTTGCAACTATATGTGACAGCAATATCACCTCTGCCATGTCACCTGGTCCCTCAGCTGGAAATAAGGATGAAAATGCTGTGAAATAAGTGATGTCAAGAGCTTCAAAAGCTGTTGGTGAAATAGATGCAAAGAAAGAGGCACAAAGGTCTTCACTGCAAACCTGGTAAATGAGAGGCTGGTGCTGTTAGCACAAACGAGCTGGACCAGGCTCAGAGCAGCACTGGCTATGGAGAGCATCCCTATGTTAAACACCATGTTTGACTGCTGTTCCTGCTGAGCTACTCTAGTCACAGTGGTGCTTTTGGGGGTTATTGGTCAATGTATGTAGAAACATGCAAAGCATGGAGGAGTGGGATCACCAGGAAAGCCCTGTAAACCTGGAGGACACACTTCCTCCAGCTTGGCTTTGTGTTCTTGTCCTTGTTTCCTCAAGTTTGCAGGCAGGATTCCTCTGCAGAGCACCTGTACCTGTGCCACACATTTCATGGGAAATTCCTGCAGCATTAAAAGCATTGCAATCTAAATGATTAATTGTTTAATATATTGCAAGCTGGTTACCCCTCCTGGATGTGCCATGTAACAAATGGAGTCGGCTGAGATCTCACAGTAGAGAGCTCCTTGTTTGATTTTTAGCCAGCAAGTGCTGTTGGTTTGAGCTTGTCACTACAGCCCAGTGCTGCCACCACCTCCTCCAGCAGCCACCCTGCTGGGCCTGAGCTTGAAGTAAGACATGGAAGTGCTGCTGAAGGATGGGAGCAAACTGGTCCTTCAGCCAGCAACCAAGATGGGAGGTGTCAGGCAGGGCAGCTCCTAACTGCAGGGATCAGAGGGGAGCAGCCTAGAATACCGCAGGGCAAAGGAAATGCAGGTAACAGGGGTCTGGGCAGATGTTTAATCAAAGCTGTTACATCTTTTTGTCAGATGTGCAAGGACCTGAAGTAAAGCCAAAAGTATATAACTCAATGGAAACATTCTGTACCTGATATATAATGAACACGCTTAGGGGATGCGATGTGGTGTTTCACTTACACCTTTAACTTACTTAAAAATCCATATTAAGTATAATTTCTATTTCAATATTGTACAGGTCACACTTTATGTTAAGGCTCCATTTATAAATAATTTATAAAGATTAATAGATGTTTTCATCAATAGCTAATCAATAGTGCAGTGACAGGCAAGCCCACCAGAGGGAATTGCCCCAGTCGTTGCAGGCATTTTGCTCTGGCTTGGTGACATTTGACCCTTGTTCTGGGCTGGGACTGAGGACTGATGCCGTCAACAGCGGTGGGATGCAGCACTTCTCCCATCACTGATGGTAGGTACCCTGTGGTCATGGGGCTCCCAAGAGGGAGGCAGCTGTTAAGGGTTTGGCTGTGCTACAGGGTCCAGCAGCCCTGTAGGGTGAAGCAGTCCTTTCTGAGCATCTCATCATCAGCTGGAATTTCTGGGAGGGATCTGTATTCTGCACATGGGGAACACATTTTGCTGAAACCTAGTTATGACTTTTTAAAAGATCCTACTGAGAAATAATTATGTATTTTTTAATACATCTTTTTGTCACGCATTTTAAAGACTCGTGCCCACGTGAGTCTTCCCACTAGAAAGAAAATCTAATTATATCTTAAAAGAATATAGACAATTTAAAGGAAGACAAATACTAATGTTATATAAATTGATTGGTCAGAGGTTTCCAAAGCAAAGAGGTACATGCTCATTCCCATTGGAATTTCAGGAGGAGCTAGGTGTCTAATTCCCTTATGAGTCAAATTCCTGTAAAAAGGTTCCAGAGCAGACCCTGCAGTTGAATATTAAGTGACTTTTTCATGAGTTCTTCTTTATGTACCATGATCCTGTTAATTCAATTGGCAATGCTCAGATGGCACAACGAGCCCTCAACTCCTTGACCACCTTGGAAACCCAAGTGAAGCCATTTAGCAAAGCCAAGGGCCACCATCTTTGCCTCCGAAACCTTCTCTGCACATGAGTCTTTGAAGAACTTCTCCATTTTTAATGGCCAGAAATATCTGCCTGCTAAACTTTAACTACAACCGTACCCAAAGCCCGTCTGTCTAGCAGCAGGTGGGCTAGTGAGAGTCACAGTCCTGCTGGGATACAGCCAGCTGTTCCCAGGAATGAATCTCAAGTAAATTAACAAACACCACACAAACCTGTCAATTGAATCATTCTTGATTACTGTAAATGCTGGGCTACCCGTTAAGGGCTTTCTTTCTCCATGCAGAGGGAGTTTCTTTCTGTACTGTGTGTGTAACTGGGGCAAGTGACACCCTGTCCTCTGGATGGAGGGTCCCTTGGTACCCATGTGGGTTAGCCAACTCAGGCCAATGAGTCTGAAGTGGTGGAGAGGTCTAAGGTGGTTTCCTCACATGTCTAAAGGTTCTGTGGGCTATCAAAGGGCTCATGAGCTATTTGGGGATAGGTCAGAGCATCCATCATCCTGTACCTTTTTCCTTTTGGAGGCTTAAAAGTGGATCAAAATGCAGGACATCCCAGCATGCACCAGCCATTTTCCACTTGGCAGGAGGACACTGAGAGGAGAACATCACCTCTGTGGAGATGAGAGAGCTGCAAACATGATGAATTGGATGCAGAAGAGTGTTTGATACCAGATAACAGCGGTTTAGAGTGGCTTGTAGACATCATATTATAATCAGGGTGCTGGGTGAGAAGCAGAAGGTCTTGGCTGAACATCTGTCCACCCAATGTTTGATTTTGTGCTTGAGCTTTGATGGTGTGTCCAAACCTACTGTGCAAAATTACAGACCTCTTCTTGTGGGTGGAACAGCAGCCAAATCCCTGACTGCCAGCAAAGCCATGGCAAAATCCAGCTGGGGTTATCTGCCTGCACTGCCTGTGGGTGATGGGTGTCCTGAAGTGAGGACGTGGGAAAGCTGGAGATGACCAAGCTGTCTGAGCAGCAAAGAAACAGGGTTTTAAGGGCCAGATGAGTGAGATCAGGCAGTTGAGAAACACAGAGAAGAGAGACATGAGAGGGCTGGAGACTGCTGATGCAGCCAATAAGAGGGACTTGGGAACAACAGAAGGGAAGGCCAAAACACATTAAAGGAGGAAGAAAATGGACTGTGAAGAGATAACAGACTGAGCAAAGCGAGGATGTTGTCTGAGAAAAGCTGGAGAAGAAACCACAGGGAGGCAAGGGAATGGTTGTGAGGTTCTTGAGGGTAGAGGATGGAGGGGACACCAAAAAGACCATCCTGGCCACAGGGCAAGAGCTTTGGGTCTCATTGTCATCTTTGCCTGGTCGAGCAGAGGCCTGGCCAGCGGCTGATGTTCCCTTTGTGCTGTATGAAATGTGACCTATTGCTTTCTGCTACTTGTGTGAGCTGAGGGTGGCCGATTGGACCTGTGGGGAGGAGCACTGGATGGCTGCATAAGGCATTGCTCGTACCTTCAAAAGGATCTGACTGTTGGCAGTCCTCAAATCAGAAATGGCCTTAAAACTGGTTAACTGCCTTGCTTCGGTGGCATTTGTTCAGTGCCCCTGTTTGTTCTTGTAGGTGGTAATGGGAAAGAGCAAGGAGGAGTTGTACAGCATCACCCTGATCCCATGCAGCAGAGCCTATTGGGATAAACCAGTGTCCTTCCCATGGAGGAAACATCCTGCTCTGTGCAGCACAGCAGATGCCTGGGCAGAGCAGGAGCCCACATAGGGCTGGGGGTCACCCCTTCCCTCCACAGGACCAGTTGTGCAGGAGGGCTGTTGCACTGTGCAAAGCTCTTGGTACATGTCCCCAGATGGTCTCCAGGCCTGATCCTTTGCCAGGTCTCTGTAGGGAGTTTCAGCGCTGGTGCTGGTTTGTTCAGCTTTGGGCAGCCTGAGAATATGATACATCCCTAATTGACAATTGAACCTCGATTTAATTCCATGCAAGTCAGCAGATCTAGCACCAGGTTTCCAAACCACTCCAATGTCAAGGACTCATAACCACAGCAGCCCCCGTTCACTTCAAGGAGTGCAGGATTAGTCCCAGGGTGAAAGGTTTTGCTTGGGAGGGTGCGTGGGAGAGGGAGCGTGGCCGTAACCTTATCAGTGGTAAATCTCTGTCTGTCTGGATATTAGCAATGTGTTTTCCCAGCTGCGTCAGTGTATGTGTTTGTGTATACAGACTCAATTTATGTCATTCTGTAAGCAGATAAGTGTTTGTGCCAGACTCTGTGCGATTTTGTGAAAGGCGTGCTTACATGTTTGGATAGATTTAATAACAGCATGCATGTGAGCGTGTTTATATTTAGACAGACTCATGGGAAAGGCTTAGCACACAGGGAAACGGCATGAGGATGGCCTGGCTGGGGAGGGTTTCTTCTGGAGGCTTGCAGGTTGCTCTGGCTTTTGCATGGATGGCAACTGGGTCTCACCATGCCCATGTGTGTGGCATTCCTGACAGTGCGTCCCAGGCTGCTTTGTGGCTGGTGATGCTCCCGTACAGGGAGGGAGAGGATTTATGTGTGTGTAGTTGGATGGGAAACAAGTGCATACGCCATTTCATTTTGGTGAGTGCCTTGGGAAGATGTATTTTTGAAGATTTCCAATGGACAGATACAGAAGGGTAATGGTTATGGACCCATAACAGCATCCCATTGTATGCTCCAAAACTCAGTATAGCTTCAGGGCACTTCCCAGCACATCCCAGTACAGCTGAGGCACCACTTCACAGAGTCAAGCAAAACTGTCTCACCAAGAGCTTATCCTTAGTCTGCAGTAGGTCTGCTGTACACTGAGGCCCATTTGTGGCTTGAGACAGCAGAGGCACTGGCTGTTCAGTGCCACGCGTGGTTTCACACGCTGTGCTTTGCAGCGGGTGCGTTGCTCTCACACACGCACACTTCCAAGGAATATCTTTCTGTATCTGAAATATCTGTGCTCATCTCATGGGGTTGCAAACGGGGTCTGCCATGGGATGGCCTTGGGGTGGGTTTTGCTGGTGGGGTTCACTGGACTGCAGAGGTCTGGGTCCCCATTGTGCAGCTGTTGAGGACAGAGGTGTTGTGCTCCCATGCCCCAGCCCTGTCGCCCTCTCACTTGGCCACCGCCCTGACTTTTGTCCTGCCGTTTGACATCTGTGACTTTGAAGGCGACACATCCCCAATGCCGAGCCCTGCTCAGCCCCACCACCCCGGGCTGCCATCCAGCAGCATCTGCCAGCCCCAGCTCCATCACCACCACCACCAGCACCCCCATCCCGCTGGGTCCCCACAGCCCAGCGGTCCTCTGCACTGGCGGGCAGTGAGCGGGATCAATAAGACACCTCCGACTCCTCTATTTACAAACTAGCTGCCTTCAGCAGCCAGGCTGTTTAAGCACTTCATTCCCATTCAGGAGGGCCATCTGCTGCCTTTTGCTGTAAGTCTCTCTGAAAACCTCAGCCTTGACAAGCTCGAGATATGTCAGCGCAGTTATCAGCGGAAAGCAACATCTGCCGTGCCTGACACCCACTATTGTAGGCCATTTAATCTGTCCCCCTCCTCCCTTTAACTGCAGACAACAGCTCCCTATATTATATTTTCCCACTCAATTAGCACTATCATCCTGCTGAAATAGAGGCCAATTTACCTTTAATGACATCATTGTTAGGAGAGTGGCAGCCCTGGCCGGTGGCTGGCGGGAGGCAGCCCGTGCTCCCGGATCCGCGCTGCCTTCACCCCAACCGCAGACATTGTTTCCGACAGTTCGCAGAGGCAGTGTGGCGGAAAATTGAGTCCAGATTCATTAGGTTTTTTCCCCCCCCCTTCTCCTCTCCCACCCCCCACCCCCCTTATATTTTTTTTCTCTCCGTCATGCGCTGCTCAAGTCAGTTAAATTGATACATTTCCTAACAAAATTGAAGTGCTTTGTGCTGCCAGCGGAAAGCCTGGTGACCCTGCGCGGCCCACCGAGCAGCCAAAACGAGTTGATGGATCCATTAGGCCGCGTAGAATGCCTTCCCCCTCTGCCTCCGCTCCTGAGTGACACTGTAAATCTGAACCAATTTCAGTCCCTAATCATCATTACAAACCCCTCCACTGTTCATTTATTACTCTACAATTCTAATACAGCACACGACTGGGTCAGCGTGCGGGGAGCTGGCGCGGCTGCGGAGACAGGCTTAAAGAGACCATAATCCTTCCCAGGTTTTATCAGGGAAGCAAACCTCATTTGGTCCCTGCATGCTGCCCCCTGCCTCTGGTCCAGTGATCAGATGATGTCTGCCTGGCCTGGTGATGGGGAGTATGGCTCCAGAGCAAGGAGGAGCTGTGGGGCAGAGGGGAAGCGCACATCTGTCGGATGCAGGAATCGAAGCACGTCATGTGAATCCTGGAAGGTGCTGGAAGCCACTCTGGCCCCTTGGCTGTGTTATGGACAGGAATCTGATGGGTACTGCAACCCTACAGCCATTCAAAACAGTTGTGCAAAGAGGGTATTTGGGTTGGTAAGGAGCTGGTGTGTGCCTGGGAACGACCATGGGGCTGGGGAATGTTGTGAACTGGGGTTTTAGTGAGGCTGTCCATCAGTTTGGGTTAAATAAAGGACGTTTTTTGGAGCTGAAAAGCCTCAGTTGACATCCCTGTAGGGATGGCTCCTCAATCAGAGGTAGGAGAGGCTGGTGAGACCCAGGTGATGCCAGCTCACAGCTGCATCCCACTTGGCCATCCCTGTGTCAAGAGATGCCACCTCACTTCTACCAGCTTGGCAAAACCTCTCTCTGGCTACCAGCATGGAGAGTGGATGCTGATTGAGTGCTTGACCTGCTAAGAGTGTTTGTGTGCCTGGATGGAACACTTTTCCAACAGGCTGCTGAGGAATTTGTTTATTTGATGTAGCTGATACTGTTTTTTCCCCTCCCTTTTTAGCAACATGCCTATCAACATCTCTGTAGGTGTGAAGCAATCAAAGAATTTATAAACCCACATCATGAATAATTGGATTAATGGCATGATCAGACATGACTTGTTGGCACCTGGGATTGCTGTGGGTGAAACCATCAGTGGCTGGGACACTCATTGCTGGAGCAGGATGGGTTGTGTGTGGAGATAGGCTGGAGGACCAGGGTAAAAGGAGGTGAGCAGGGTGCAGACACCAAGAGTCCTGAGTCTAATCAGAGGCTGAGCAGGAGGGAGCACAACTATGAAACAAGTGGCTGAAGTGTTCACTCTCTCCCCAGGTAGGCTTTATATGTGAGGGCATTTCTAGGGAGAGTGGTGCTCTTCTTTGATGGGATAAGGGAGCAGGAAGAGTAGTCATGCAAAGCACTGTGATGGTCAAAACCCTCTTTGCAACTTGTTATAAAAGTCTGGGTGGTGAGACTGGACCTCATGGGAAAGACCTGTGCCTTCATTGGGATGCCAAAACCTGAGCTCTGACCATGGATCTGCCTATACAATCAGAGGGATGTCAGACTCCACAAGAACCAGTTTTTCTGCTGGTGACAACCAAAGTGGAGTTTTCCTACAGCTCATGAGCCGTACGAGCATTTCATTTCCTGCTACAGGGTCCCAGGCTTGAGGTCAGCTACCATGACACCAGGGTCAGCCACAACCCCTGTCAGCCCTGGCTGCCACACAACAAAACTTCCCAAAGCTTTTTTTCTGCCCATGGTCCTCATTAAGAGCAGCAGCAGTTTGTCATAAAATGAAACAGCATTTAAAAATACGCATTTGAAAGAGCAGCCCTGAAGCCAAAGGAGGGGCTTTTTTGGGGGATTTTGGGGCTTCCTGTGGAGATTTGACCAGGGTGAACAACTCTTTGCTTCAGAAAGGTCTGGTGACCTCCTCCTGTCTTAGCCCCACATCAGCCCTGGGACAGGACCAGTTTGGTTCCAAGCCAGAGAGGAGGGCAGCATCTTGGCAGTGATGGCACCACTGTCTATGGGCAATAGCCATGTCTTTGAGGAAGGCTCTCTGCTCAAGTCCTTACCAGGTCAGTCTGTGGTTGAATCATCCTCTCCCCATCACCCCCATGTATAGATATTTCTGTGGAGCTGAGCCAGGCGCTGGCCCTGTGACACAGCTCCTCTACATCAATATGTTGTCCCTTAGCATTTCCTTTCTGTTTACAGCCCTTTGGATGCCTCTCAACCCACACTGTTGTTAATGCTCCTATCTAAGACAGTCTGGATTAGTTTCTCAAGTAGCATTTTGCAGCTAGGATCAATATCAAATGCTTTGCTGAAGTCTAGATGTGTTACATCTTCTGTGAGGCCTTTCATCCACTAATTTAGTAATTTAATCCAAGAAAAAAAAGACCATATCAAGTTGGTCTGGCATGACTTGCTCTTTATAAACCAATGTTGTTTATTGCTTATGACTCGGTTATCCTCTAGGTGCTTTCAAACACGCACCAAACAGCCTATTAATGCCTTCTGTGACACTCCGGGTTTGATGAAACCCAGCCGAACCTGCTGCTCACACAACTGGGTTCAAGCACAGCTCGCTGGCAGCTGCTGGGACATATGTTCGCAGTGCACACGGAGGGCCTGATTCATCTCTCACACCGATGTAAGGCAGGAGTAAGTCGGATCAGCAGCGGGCTGGAGCATCCAGAGGCAGGTTTGATGCAGCAGATGTTGTGTTGCTGTTGCAGGCAGTATTCCTGAGCTTGCTTTTACCTGCTGTTTCCCACCATGACCCACAGGATCAGACATCAGGGTTTCTCTTGGGGCAGTGGGGTGGAAATTGCTGGCTACATAATCAGTGTTTTATGCCATTCAACTGGACAGTTCAGACCTTTGGATGACTGACCCAAAGGCTGGTGTAAAGGAATTCAGGCTATGTCCAAATACATCCTGGTAGAGTGCCTGCTACAGAAAATGTGAGGATAAACACTTAGCAGGAGCATGTTAGCACCTGTGTCTGCTCCAGTCACAGAAGTATACCCCTAGTGCTTCCTATAGCACAGCCTGGTGCCTGGTCCAGACCCTCTTCCTCTTCTGAGGGGGGTCTCATTCAATTCTGACCTAATGATGGTGATGCACTATGCTGTGCTGAATTATCCCAGCAGAGTAATTGGATCATGTCCTGGCATTGCTAAGACCAAGGATGCCTTTGCTTCCCTGATTTCAGTGGAGGAGCGAAGATCACAGCCAAGATGCTGAAAGAGCCCAAGAGGTACAGCAGTCTCTGTGTTGCATTAGCTGTGCTTCCATTGCCTACGGGGCTCTGCTGCTGTATAAATAATGGAGCTGACACAGCACCTTCTGGGATATGTTTTCTACACTTTCATAAGACCTTCAGTAACTGCCCGGTGGTGCCTCGGCACAGCCAGCTTCCCCGTGATCTATAACACTGACAGCTCAGGAGGCTTTTGAGGGATACGGCATACGAGAGTGAATTTCCAAAGTATTGCATGGGCTTGGGGTTGTATTGCTCCCTGCTGGCTCCCCAGGCTGGCACAGCGCTGCAATACTCAGAAAATTAACTCCTTTATGGCATGACACTCAAATCATGCAGCCCAGGGGAGAACAGGATGGATCCAGCCCGCTGGGATTAGCTTCAGCACATGCTGTTGGTACAGCCTTCTGGCCAAAGCAGCCTTGCACTGGCCAACAGTCCAGCTCTGGCACAGTGCTCCAGAGCCCGCTATGGCTCACAGTTAAGCCAAGGAAAAGATTAATGGGACTTGTTGTAATCTCTTCTGGCATCCCAAGAGATTAAAATAGTTTGTTTCACTGCTGGAGCATAATCTTGAGAAGGGAAGAATTAGCCTAAGGAGGATCATGGTGAAGGGTCCTTAGCAGTGTGATTTAGAAAGTTCATCTGACCCAAGGTGCTGATCCTGCTCTAGGTGAAAATACACTGTGAACCAAAACACTAATTCCTCTTCTCCACCCTGCAGAAGGGACTTTGGATGGATGTCAAGGAAACAAAAGGCAAACAAACCTCACCCATAGGCACAAGGAGTCTCTGAAATTAGAGGCATCTGTGCAAAGCTCAGAAGCAGGTGACTTTTCTGTGAGCTTCCCATCAGACCCACATTTTCTCCTTAGGACGAAGGGCTCTCTGGCTTGAAGCCAAGCTCATACAGAAAGACTGGAAGCCTTTCAGAGACTGTGGACTTCTGGAAGAGAAAGTCTTTTGCATTTATGGACACAAGCACATCCATGTATTGCATTACAATGGCAAGCAATAACCAGTGTCTCGCCCTATAAAACAGATATGAGGGAATGATAATATGACCTTCATTCATTGTTAACAGTGTTTATCATGCGTTAGCCCCAAAATGGCCTCTTAAGGCCATCCTTTTCCCAGTGGAAGGCTGTTTTAGGAAGCAATGCTTTGGTGTGGGCATGGGGCTTTGGTGTGGGCTATTGCAACACCCTGATCTCAAAGCTTCTTGTGCAGATGGAGCTCTCAATGAGTGGTGGGAGAAATGCAGTTGGTTACCTGCACTGCGAGCAGGGGGATCTCCCTCAGAGCAAGAGTCTGTTAGTACAGAGCCCAAGAGGGAGCTGCAGAGCATTTAACATGACCAAATTAACCCCTATGGACAGGCAAACACTTGTTTACAGAGCAGAGAAAAGCAGAGATGGAAATTTATGGTGTCACTAAAAGAACTTCTCACCTGGAGTACAGAGAAGAGGAAAGAGATAGCAATATTTCCCACTGAAAGGAGGAGGAAAAGCTCTTAACAAATCAATACCCTTATTTAGTCAATAAACCCACAAAACAACCCCTCCAGGGGATAAACATGGAGAAAATTCACAGCTTGCAAACAGGCAGGCTCCAATTCTGCCCTCTGACAAAACGGTCTCAGTAAATGTGCTTGTCGCTCTTGGTTGCAGGGAGTTCAGCACGGAGCTGGTCTTTTGGGAGTGTGCAGGGCCAGGGGAAGATGCAGGTTGGAGCTGCGCACTTGGGAGTGCATGCAAAGGGGTGAAGGGTCTCAGGAGTGCCCCGTGTTGAGGACAAGTGCGTTAACTTGGGTTAATGTCCCTTCTCAGCATGATGCATTGAGCATCGCTGGGCTCAGCACTGTTACTGGGGGGAATGGAAAAGAGGAACAAGGTCCAGGCAAGGATGCTGCAGGCAGGATGGGAGCCTGCCTAGGGCAAACCTTTGAAGGAAATACATGAAGCTGCTCTCAGCGACACATCTGGCAGAAGTGCAGAAGTACCTTAGCTTAGAGAGAAATCATCAGGACTGCGAACAGCAGCCAACAGCTGGAGTCAGGAACTTGTGACATAGAATCATACAATAGTTATGGTTGGAAAAGACCTTAAGATCATACAAGGCCCTAGTCTATGATGTGCAGCATGTTAAGAAATTAATTTGAAATGCTTTATCTTTTTTTTTTCTTCCCTAAATATATATATTTACTTTTGCTTAGCCTGCAGGCTTTACGTCTTCAAGTTTTTCTCTGTAACCATGAACTAGAAATTTGCTTGGAAGAAATCCAAATTGTTCTCTTATTCACCAGATTTCAAGGGCTGCAGCTTTGGGAAAAAAACTGTTTCTGTCATTATAGCACTCATGGTAGAGTCCCAGGAGCTGCCACATCAGAAACACAGCCGAGCAGCACCACGGCATGGACTCCCAGCACCTTGCAGAAGAATCCACCACCTTTCAGCAGCATGAACACTAGGTACCTGTTAAAACCAAGTAAAATTAAGGCTTTTGTAGCAGTTTTGTTCTATCACAAATAAGCCTTTGGCCCTTTTGAATTGATTTTCTCTTTCTCTCCTCAGCCCAGGTCCCTGCAAACCCAGCTCTTGGAGCTAGACCTGGGGGCTGTACCACTGAGATGCTCTGCCATGCCAGCACCCCAGAGTGATGCCTCCATCCACTGAATGGATCAGACCATGGGACTGCTCTGCTAAGGACATGAAGTTGAAATAGAAACTTTGGACCAGAGTTTACAGGCAGCATTTTGGGTAAAAAAATGAAGGAATTCAAACAAAGCCAATGGCTTTCCATGGTTGTACCTAAAACCTCCATGACCTGATGGAGCAGAGAATGATCTCCTTCTGGGTCTATGATTTTCTCTACAACATGGTTGCAGACTGTGACATGTTAAAAAGGAGACATCCTCAGTCAGGCCTCACCTATGTCGCTCCACTGAACTGCGAGATGCTCAGATTTATTCCAGCCAAGTCCTGGCCCAATATATATGTTTCATGTTATACTTCATTTTTTTATTCTCCTCTTTCCTCTGATGCTGTTTGCTATCCAGAGCATCTGTCAAGAAATGAAGCACTTACTAGTATAGGATAGCACCTGTCCTCTTGTGTTTTTGAGAAAACTCATGCTTGAAATGCAGCCAGAGGTTGAGTTATAGGAAATATCTGACTGTTACAGTTCAACTTTGGGTTCTAATTTTGTTTTGGAGCTGTACATTCACAGTTGGGAAAGCTCCTACCTAATCTTACTTAGAGTCTGATAAAATCCGTAAGTCCCAGTATGTAATAGCATGTTCTATTCTGGCTCCTTCCATAGATTGGCAAGTTTTCAGGCTCGCTTGGGTAAGGTTCAGCAAACCTATGCTGACTTTAGAAATGGGGGGCCATGGAAAATATGCAGGAGACTTTGCACCCGAACCTATCTCTCTGTACCTGTTTTTGCCTCATGAAGCTGCTGAGAAAAGTCACCAAGAGCTGATACAGGCTCTTCCTGCATTTGGAGAAGAGGTTCAGAAATTGAGGCAAGGACAAGACATTTAATAATGCAAGAGGCTGCTACTTTGGTGTAAAAGTGAGAAATATCTTTGTATCTGGGCCCTCTCAAGAAACCCAGATGTCTCCAAAATGAGTATTTGGCCCCAGTCACCTGGCTCCAAAATGCTTTTAGAACTTGGATGTAGGGGCCAGACCCCAATCTCAGCTCTGCTGGTAAATCCAGAGTATTTCTATCAAAACACCAAGATTTATGCCAGCATACCTAGGATTGCATCCAGGCCCCTGGCAGCTAATGCCTTAGTAATTGGATGCAAATATGCTGGGGTAGGCAAGGTATGAGGGGGGTTCAGAAAGATAAAGGCACTTCAAATATGCCATGTAGACAATCTGTGTTTCCTGAAAGAGAGACATCTGTATCTCTAAATTTAGAAACGATGCTCTCTTTCCAGCAGGTAATAAACCAGCAAGCGCTGTACATATTTTTTTCTATTTTGAATTCTGTTAACTGACAATTTAACCTAAAATCCCTCGTATTTCCTACTTGCTCAGCTGTAAATAGAGACTGACAGTTTATTTTCAAACACCCTGCTTGGAAAAAAAAAAAAAGAACCGACACAAACCCACACACCACAACCCACCAGCATTTGAAATAAATACTTATGGGTCCATGACAGACTACAGACGTGCAGTCAATGCTCCGCAGCAATCTCTTGGAGCTGTCACACTCCGTGATCGGTCTTTTACAAACACAAACACTGTTGATTTCTTATCAAATGTAAAACCTCCGCAGCTCTTTCGTAAATGGTTACCGCGAGCATGAAATCGACATTGTGAATCACATGTGACACTGCCTTGTCTGCTTGTAATTGAGCTGCGTTGGGGAAGGTGCCGGCGCTGAGCCAGCCCTGCACCCTGTGAGGAGGGAGGATGAGCTTATCTGGCTGGGTGCTAAGGAGGGGGGGTTTGCTGCTTTATTTAGTGCAATAAATGCTCCATCCCGCCTGGGTGGTGGGGTTTCTGTGGGGTCACCATGCGTGGGGTGCAGTTGGCTGTGAAGAGGATGTAATTCTTTACTAGGGAGAATTTGGGGTGGGAGATGCATGGGGAAGGGGGTTTGGGTGCTGTCTGTGCCACCCTGAGAGGGGCAGGGAGGAAAGTGACACGTTAGCAGGATCCTATTCTGCCTACATACCCAAAACGCCATCTGGATACCTGGAGCCTGTTGGGGTGTTGCCAGCAAATACCCCAGATAAAGCCCATGGGTCCCAGTCCCAGGAGTAGACCTGCTGATGGGGCAGGATCCCCCTCCAATAGCCCCTGGGCTCTCTCTCCATTTCTGACCATGCAGGAGGGACAGCCTGGCATGTGCTGGCTGCTTGACGCTCACTCAGCTTGGACAGGCAAAAGCCCTTGTCCTTTCCCTTCCCAATCCTTGCTATTTTTTGGCATAACCCAAATGAGTAATTCCCTGGGTTGAAGTTCCCTGGGTGTCCCTCCAGGATTTGGCTTTAGTCCTTACTCTCTCCCACATTTGACATGAGATGGATCTGTTTTCTGAGCCTCCCTGACTTTGGGTCCAACCAGGCAACCCCAAAATATTCTCCTCCTTGCACAGATGTATTACCTAGCTTAGATTGGTATAACGGGGGTGACCTGTTAGAATAAAACACAGAGATGCAACAGAGTTATGAAACATTTCCATAGAAACATTTCCTGCATCTCTATCTATAAATAAAACTATGTCCTATTAACCAGGAGGTGGAAGATGAGTAGAAATAGAGTGGTCTATCTATTTATATAATGATATAATCTATCTAAATAAAACTAATCTATTTTTCATGCCATCTATTTCTCTAATCTAAAATATACTCGTTACCATGGAGTAATGATGTCACTAAAATGAATGACACCCATAAATGCAGACGAGCTGTAGTTATTCTGATGATCCAGGACTTCTTTCTTTGCTCATTTGCTTAATTTTACACATGTGAGGAGTAGCTTGGAGCTAAATAGGATCACACCAGCAGCAAGCCGAGCAATGGTCCTGCTGACTGCAGACTCAGGGCCTCGTTCCATGATGTGTCACACTCCATGTGATTTTGGGTACACATTTGTGCCATGGAGGTACACATCCACCAGGAGAAGTTTACATTTGCTCAGTTCTGGATAATCGCTGTTTTATTTATCAGTTTTCAGGAGCAGCACAGGGTTGGGTACTCTGTGTGTGTCTGTGCTCCATTGTGAGAAGTTTAACTTAATGCAGTGTTGCATTTAATTTATGGAATGCAGCCCGTTGCTATGGCATTGAGCACATAAAAAAACCCCAATCAATAAATAAGCGAAATTGGTGTCAATGGGAATTTTGTACAAAGATGAGTACCAGCGTATGACTCTTAATTTAGAGAGGCAAAGATACAATTTCTTTCACCCTTTCTGGATGTAGTTTCACCTCCTCCTCTTTGGAGAGGTACAGCTCCTGACCAAGAGTTATGTCTGTTTTGATTTTACCCAAGAATAATAAAAGATGTTTTCCTTTTGCTGGATTTATTGAGACCTCTGGCATTCCAGGACAGGAGTTTCATATTCAAGGATGGAACTTACAGTCTAGAGCATCCAAAGGAAATGAAGTTGTGTATCAGTATGACATACGCATTTGTTGGAAAGTCCTTCGAAATGCAAATAGTAATGATTTGGTGAGCCAGGCAGGCTGAAGCAAATAGGAAGTATTTAATATGCAGGATCCACATACAGGAGTGAAAAATGAAATGCCAAGGTGTTGTGTCCTCTTAATGTGGTCTGTGAGAAGGGGGTTGCACAAAGTCTCTTCTCATACGCAAGGTCTTCTTTATACAGATACTAATTCAGCAATGTTGAACTGGGTTTTGTCTACGCAAAAAATAGAGGAAAAATCTAAGTGTGAAAAGGAAATCTCCCCCAGAAACTCTAAATGATTTTTCTTTTCCTCAGTATCATCAGTCAGAAAATTTAAACCCAGGCTTGAGTTGGAGTTCTGCAAATTGTGGTGGGAAGTGGATATACAGCTGTGGCTATATCAGCTGCCAAAGCATTACTGCATTTGGGTCTGCAGAGAGACAATCGTACAGGAAGAGTGGATAAATGGCGAAACAAAGCCTTACACATAGATCTTGAAAATAGAACCAGAAATACAGAAATCCCCATAATTATCCAGGATCACCATTCTTGTCTTTTGTGCCGCATCCTCACCAGCTTTGAACGAATTGACCAAGTAGGACAAACCTTCATGCTCTTCCTTTTGCCATAGAGCTGCAGGAGAATTTGGGCAGGTGATGGCCAGGAGGTGAACATGCAGTGTTCCTGATGAGACCAGGACAGAGCCAGAGGTGGAGCAGCACAAACCCAAGGTAATAAGCTATGTTGTGCTATTAAAATAATCTGTATGCTCAGCAGCCAGGCCCTAGCACTTGGAAGGTGAATAAATGGGATTTGCCACTGAGCTTCATATTTAAGGTTTCCTGCAACCTTTACTGCTGCCATCCTTTCGGTTGTTCATCCTCCCCTTCCTCTCCATGGTGACTGAAGTTGTGACAGACGCATTTGATGGCTTGATTCAGAGCCCACTGGTGCCAGCAGAAAACCTCCCTTAGACTTGAACAGACCTTGGGATGGACTCCTGGCACCTGGCTTAGATGTCGTCCCCAGGACAGTCCCCATTAGTGCTGACCCAAATTCAGCCCTATGCATTTTCCATCTGGGTAAGTGCTGGGAGCCACCAGGGATGATCTAGTTCAGAGGACTGGCTCTTAGGAAGATGTTGACAATAGAACTGGGCTCAGATGCAGAGTTCCCCATCCTCCCAGGGTCTCCTGGCTGCTCCCCATGCCCAGGCATCTCTGTAGGGGTGAGGATGGATGGGGCAGCCCATGATCACCCATTCTGTGGGAGAGTAGAGCTCACCAGAGACCAACAGGCCCCTGGCCAGCCCTGGCTCTCCCTGAATGAGAGGGGAGGGGAAAAAAATCCAAACTTTAAGGTATATGAACTGTGAAATTAAATCGAAATACTCAAATAAAGAATCACATAACAACATGAGCAAAGATGTTTACCAGGGCTTGAAGTTAAATACAGTTTTTTTTCATAAACCCTAACACCAAATGCAATAAAGTTCTCTGGAATGTTAAATATAATTTACAAGGGAAAAAAACGTGCCCTGTTGCCATAGGCCGTCCCATGTGGTGTCCATTTCCAGGGATCAGTCCGGGAGCAGAAGGAAACATGCACTGCCATACTTTGCTTGAGATTTCCTTATCCAGAGTAATTATGGCCATATCCTGTGATTCCTTTCTCAATCCACAAAGCATCCAACAAACAGGAGGTAAATTATCTGTGCTGCATCTCCAGCGAAAGGGATGCCTGGAGTGGGAGCATCGAGTCAGGCTGCTTGGCTGTGTGGGGTCCCAGCTGCCCTTGTTTTGGGGTCCCAAGCAGACGGGAGCACGGCCCAGTGCCTTTCATCACCCATCTGGACTTTGCAGTGCCTGAGCTGAAGCTGCAAAGTTCAGTCCAGGGAAAATCACAGTCTCACAGGATGCTTATTCCTTGACTATTGCCCTTCTCACTCCCCTGGCGTATCTGACATTAACGCCCCGAACTGACAGCACAAAGGCGGCATCTGGATAGCATAGCCTGTGGCTCTGGAGTCACGGCTGGTGGACTTGTGGTGCATCCAGATATATTCATTAAAACACTAATCAAGCAGAAGCTCATTTGTGGAATTGTCTTTGAATTTAAAAGGGAAAAAAGATGGTCGAACTACAAAGCCACTGCAGTCCAGAAGTGCTCTTCCCATAAAAGGCATTAGACAGCCTAGGCCAGTTAATGCCAATCACACTCCTGGATGCCCGTACGGGTTTGCCAGATCCTGTTGGAATGCCAGGGAGTGGCAAACCAGGCATGGTGATGGCAAGCTGGGGATGAAGAGCTCCTCTGACAGGCTGTGAGCAGCTCCTACGTGTATCCACAGACTGGCAGGTCTATGTGTGTGCCTACTTGGGTAGATCCTCTCCTTTGGTTGCATTGGCATGTGGCAATTATTAGAGGAAGGACTAGTAATATGCATTATATATAAAATAACAAACCCAAAGACTATTTCACTGTCACCCCCTCTTTTGTGGTGGGTTGAAAGGATTTATCCCTTCTTACTAGCAAAACTCCCAGTGCTGTAAAGTGCTCCCAAAGTGAATGTCCCCCTGCAAGTGTAATCTTGATGGGAGTTTTAACGTTTCTAAATGCAATAAATGGTCTGTCTCAGGTTCCCAGTGTCCACAGCAGCTTTAGTAACACCACCATTTTCTAGGAACAGGACAAGCACAACCACATACCAGTCTCTGGTCTGTTCATGATACAGGCAATAAAGAGGGAGGGATGGTGCTTGCATGGGGTCCAGACCCCAAACTTGGTATGTTTTGTCCTGGATCAGTGGTAGATTTTAGTCTTTGGACCTGGATCTAGGACAGGCTCTTCTCCAAAGGAGGAGAGATAGAGATAAATTGCTGAAGAGGAATGTTATGCTCAAGGGAATTTTCTACTCTAAAGACACATTGATGGGTCTTGTTCTTACTGAAACCAGGGACAAAACCCCACCTTGACTTGAGGAGGGTCTGGGCGCTGCTTTGGAGCTGAGTAACCAACAGAGATACCCTGGCAGCTGAAGGTGATCAGTGATGGGGTCCAGGGCTTGGGGGCAACCAGATTTAACCAAGAAAAATCCAATCTCTGTAAAAATCCTCAAAACCCAAATCCCCCAAACCTTACAGGAGAGAAAGTGCCCTCAAGACAAGCTCCCCACTAGGACTTGGTTGGACAAGGAGATTTGTATGTGCTAAAACTAAACTAATTTTCAGCCTCTTGGAGGAAACAAAATGACTGTTGCTATCATGGTGTAGCGTGAAAGCCTGGGTCACGGAGGGACGGGAGACAATCCTTTGTTCCAGCAGTCCCAGGTGCATCATGTACTGGGCAGAACTTTAGCTTACAATTTGGGATTAAAGTAAATCCTAGTATTTTTCTGCATGCCTGCCCGCTCCCTGGCTCCCAGAGACTGCTGGGTAACTGCCTATTATCCCGTGGTTCCACTTCAGTGCCCTCCCCAATAAAACTTTTCATATCCTTATAAACGAACTAGATTGCCGTGTTATAAACATTTACACTGTGCTAACAGATCATCTCCGCACATCAGAATTGGCTAAATTCCCTTTTCCAGATGAATATATTGAAGGAGATTAGAGATATGATAGCTTTTCAGATTGCTGAACCCAGAGAAATTAGTTTAGTGAGCATTTACAGAGGCTAAATTGGAACCATTAAATAGTGGATTAAATTGATGGTACTTTCATTGTCTGTCCTTCGGTACTGCTGTAAAATCAATTAGCCGTCACTATTCCATTCTCCATATAGTGAGATTGTCAGCCTGGCTAGGAGCTGCAGAGCCTCACAGCAGTAGCAAGCAGTGTGAAAATACACCTATTAGGTGATGTGGCATGAAATAACATCATAGGGCAGAATGTCCCAGTGAGATTTATCCCAGCCTTATCTCTACTTTAACAGAGAGGGGACAGACAATAGACTCTGGTGACACTCTTATCCTCCGAACATGTGCACCAGGATGCTCTCTGGACTGACAATTATTACATTGCCTCTTGACTGTCCTGAATTTTGCATCGGAAATCCCTTCTTTGCCCCCCTTTTAAACTGGCAGTGTCCCACATTAAGAGCGGAGGATTTGAGCAGAGTAGGTTTGCATCTGATTTGGGGGAAAAAAAATAAAAAGGATACCAACTCTCTCCTGCTTGCTTTTGTTAGAGCAGCCCCAAGTCCTGTTAGCTGGCTGATTTATTAGCACATCTCCAACCAATTTCAGGGGCCAGCACAGATTTGCCACAAGCGAAGAAACTGAGGCACAGGCATGAGGAGTGTCCCACTGCCTCCATGAGAAATCAGGGCCATGACACAGTGAGGACCACACCACATACTTGCCAGCCCTTTTCAGCTTGCTTTGCACTCTAACTTACATGGGGGGCAAAAGCCAGAGTAAAGTAAATAACTTGCTCCCAGGCCATGGGGTGAGTCAGAGAGAATGAGGTTTCTTCATCCTCAACCCACTGACATCCCACCACCGCTTTGCCAGGAACAGAGAGAAGGCTTAAAGCACTGCTTGCACCCACTGCATGCAACTGGGGAAATGGAAATATTCTCCAAATTTGTGCTATTAAACTCTTCTCTTAACGTGTGAAATTAAAAAGTAATGAAGAAAACAAGTCTCCTGAATTTAAGCTCCAACCTTTTGACCTTGCTCCTGACGTTTTTGCTCCCAGGGGAGGTCTTAGCCCTGGTTTGAAAAACTATCATCCCCATTGTCAGCCGTGGGTGAACTGGAGGAGATTTTCCATCCCCAGAGAGTTTTCTATTGAACATGGAAATGGAAAAAAACCCACATTTCCAATAAAACTGCATCCAGTTCCAATTTCTTGCATTGATGTAGCAAAGTTTTTAAATCCCTTGTCAACGTCTTAGTTATGCTTCACGAAGGAACCATCTGGAGCTGCTGGGCTTCGTATTAAATGTTTGCCAGGCTTGTAATATGGGCACTCTGTCTTCTGTTCTCAGTAGAACTCCTCTTTGCAGGGGATAGATGGGACCCCAAGTGAGGCTTCTCACTTTGTTTAGTGACCTAAACTCAGAGGATGCTCAAATTCCCCTTATCCTGAGGAGGATGTGGGTCAAAGCAGTGATTTCGGTGCAGTTGTATTAAATGTACTGTTCCCCTGCTGGATGCAAGCCTTTCCCTTTCCTGGCTGAAGTGGATGTGAAGCAGCATCCCAATTGAGATCTGTAAACCACTGTTCACACTCACTGCAAGTGCTTTTCCCCAAGTCTCCATCTCCTGAGACCAGAAAGATGCTGTCCTGTGGAGACCATGCAGTGAATATGAACTAATGCTCCCACGTGTTCTCAGCTCCAGGAAGCAGGGGTAGATGTGGAGGGTGACAGGTAATGTCAGCCCAACACTATTGCCCTGGGTTTGGCCATGTTTACAGAGACACCCTCCACTACTCCCCTAATCAGGTCTTGCTCTGCAGGGCAGCAATCAGCATTTCGTTATCACTGGAATCTCATTGCTAATTGAGGTCTGAGAGCCTTTATTTCCTGGACATCTCATGCATGGTGGGGGCACCACCTTTAGCAAATAAATCATGTCATCATCTGTTTGGCATCGCTCCCCTTTGCAGAGGGCTGGGGATCACAATAGAAGTACTTGTTTCCTCAAAACCATCCTTAGGGCTTCCCCCGCTCCACCACTTGGCACTCCACATGTACCTTGGTGCTTCCAGCACATCTCTGTAGACAGAGCCTCCAAAGTGGATCTCCACTGTTAGTCTTGGAGTAAGTTTGTCAGGCTATGGGTAGCCATGTACATGCAATTTCCCTATCTAAATCCATTTATAGCCAACATATTTTATTGCATGGCATCTTCTTCTGCTCCTCTGCTTGTAATTCCTACAATTCTCTTCCTGTGGGAAATGTCTAAAATTTTCCTTTTCTGTTTTTTCAGGGATACCCATCTGCAACTGCTGTAGGGACAGATTTAGTGAGTATTAAGTCAACTTGAGGATGATGCAACATGGGCTGACTCAGATGACAAGTTTCCATCTTTTTGTAGTCCACACTTCCCTCCCAGGGAAGGAAGAACTGATGTGACCTTGAGAAAGCCACGCTGCCCAGCTGAGCCTCAGTGTCCTGTCTACTGGGGCTCAGATCAGGTACATCAGAGAAAGATTTCTCCTGCATGGAAATTATTTATTCTTCTTTTTACTCTGAAGTTAAGTCTTTGCTTCTTCTACATTTTATTGCATGTAGCATCTTCTAAGATTTAGTTCTCATTATTTCTTATCTACCTTAAAGTTTCCACCCCATGGCTCCATTAGTTCCCTGTGTCCTCCCAGCCCAGCTGCATCACTGTGCTACTTCGCTGTGCCTGTGATGCTCACTCTAACATGCAAAACAGATTCAGCAGAGCAACAACTTTACCTTGGGAAAGTATAGTTTGGCAAACTACTTAAAACTGCTCAGCCTGGTGACCCTAGTCCTCAATAGCTTGCTGTGGATCCCATAGGAGATTGTAGCAAATTGCACCCTCTGACTCACGAATTCACCCCTTGCTACTGAAGAAGGGTGCCATGCCTTAATCAACAGAGACCTTCAGCAATCAGCCTGCAAGGTAGATCTAACTGCTTCTGCCATTGCCCCATTTATCTTCATTTCTATTTTTGCATTGATGGGTATCATACACCACAAAGAGCCAGCCCAGCCGTGAAATGACACCGGACTGGCAACCTCATAATTATCTGGGTTCACGTATGAATTCTCTTCAATCCCTTTGTGACACTCCATTGCTTCCTCATAACTTCCTCATCTGACAGATCAGCACTGTGCACCCGAACCGCCTGAGAGCCCCTGGGTAATAGCCTCAGGGACAAAGTTAGCCCTGGCAGAAGTGGGCAAAGATGCTTGTTGGCTTCAGAGGGAGTTTTGCTCACTTTGTGCCAAGACCTCAGCTCCTTCACCTGCTGTAGGGGAAAAGTGTTGGGGGCTGTGGTAGCCTACAGGCACATCCTTGGTTCATGCAGTAACTTAGAGGTGTCTCCTCCTCCATGTTACTAAGATGTAGTCTGTCTTATGGTACCCCTGCCTAGGCACATTCATATTTTTCCTCCATATTTGCACTAAGACAACACCAAAATATCTCCTGAAGATGACGGGGTTGGTGCTGGCAGCGTGCACACCGAATAACTGATCAAGTGCAGAAAGCCTGAGCTCTACCCTCTGTATCCATCTCCACTGCCTTAGTGGATCATGGAGACCATCGTAAAGGAGAAGAGGGTTGTCTGCCCTAAAGAGCAAAGGCCACCAACCCCCAGGCTGGAGCAGCACCTGGACTTTGGCCCAAGTCTCATCTAAGAGCTGATGGGTATCCTAATGTGGCTTCATGCTCTTAACTCTGGATGAAAAGCCAGAAACAGTGCCTGTGTCTCTGTCTGGTCCTTGCTTACTCAGACCTGGTGTTGAGGTCTGCTCTCCTGGGTTCGAAGGGCAAGGACCCAACCTGCTCCGTAGTTGCAGGATGAGCCACAATTGTGCGAGCATGGGGGTGAGCTCTGCAAGAGGGTTAGGGGACTTGCTCTATCACATGCAAACAAACTGTGATACCCCATCCCATGCAAACAAACTGTGATTCAAGCAAACCCCAGCCCCAAACCCCCTTGAACATACTCCCCGTCCCTCAGCACCCAGGCAGAACACAACCCATGAACAGGTACATTTCACAAGCTGGTGGAAAAGGGATGCTAGCAGCAAATCCTTGGAGAATGGGGACTTCTATTCCTCCTGCTGCTTGCATCCCTCGCTGGCTTCCCTGGTGCTGGCAGTGCCGTGCAGACAAGCCAGGCAGTGGGAGTTGTGCTGCTCCGAGCCCCTGCTGCTCAAGGCAACTGCCTTCCTCATCCATGTCCTGGGCCCCTTCTGCCCATCAGAGTCACAGCGTGTGTCCCCAGCGAGGGGGGAGGACAAATCCTGCTGTCAGGGGGTAGAGGGTGACTGGTGTGAAGCTGCGCTCAGGCGAGTGCAGAGCTGCTGAAGTCAGGGAAAGCCTCGCTACTGGCTTTTAATTTGCTTTGGATTGTGGCCATTATCATTAGAATAATCTCCAGCAGGTGATAGGCAGGAGTAAATTAATTCTGAATAAAACCATTCGGGGGTGGGTGCCAAGGAAGGGCAGGGGTGGGCATCAGGTACTGCCTTCGCGGGTCGGTCAGAGGGGATGTTTGGTGACAAAGTGGACTTGGAAGGAGCATATTTCCCTTCTGATGTTGTATTTGTTTCTCCTAAAGAACCCCAGGTCCAAACTGCTGAAGCCGGTGTTTGACAATGGAGGCAGAGGGTGGTGGGAGCGGTGTTATTTATTCGATTTTGGTTTTAATTCGCCTTGTCCACTGAAATCATGGGCACGAAAACAATTGAAAATAAATTATCTCCCATCTCCAGAAAGAACCTTTCACTGTTGTTCCTGAAGCCACCCGGACACACGAACAATTAATCCTCGACTCCAGACCCAAGTGACTCAACCAATAAAACAGCTGTCAGCTGCCGGTCCTGGGGAGGTGCTGCCTAATATCCCAGGAGAGGATAATTATTCTTATCTGATTTGGCTCTGGAATGAAATCATAAAAAGCCTCGTCCCATTCTGTAAATTCAGTTCTTCTTAGCAGGTTAAGCAGAGCCCAAATGACTAACATTTCTGTCAGCACCGACTCTGGCTAAGGGCTAATATACCATGAAGAATAACCCAATAATAAATCTTATTACAGGGAAGGAAAGGGGGGTGGGTGTGTGCTCAAAGAGGGAGCATGCAAGAGTGCGAAACCTCAGAGACGACCTAGGAGGGTGCAAGGCAATTTCAGTGGCTGACAAAAGTGGTTTCAGATTGTTGTTATGAGGGAATTTCTGATTCACCTTGTTAAAAATTGCCCAGAATATTGACCCAAATCTGAATGTTCTGGGTGGAAATGTTTCTGAAGCCAGAGACTAATTTTCTTTTTTTTTGAGTGTTTCTCTCTGCTACAAGCAATGCCTCTTGGTGTGCAATGAGAAGATATTGTTGAAACACATCCCCCCCCTCCCATGCAGAGAGACACTTATTTGAAAGCATGGCAGTGATTTGGGAGCACTGACCACCAACAAGCCTTCCATGCTCCCTGGCAAAGAAGAGGTGGAGAAAAGGGATGCTACATGCTGTATCTTCTAGCTTTAGGGTGGCAGGTAGACACACATCCATTGAGTTTTTCCTTGCCTGGAGTGTCTCTAGCACACCCCTTCCAAGCCTGTCAGACCCAACCCTGTGCCCTGCTGTACTGCAGGGACAGCCCAGTGCAAGGCCAGGGCTGGGTTACCCAATACCTTGTGGGTTCTGAGCTGGGTAAGAGGTTCACAGCCAAACATTTGTCTCTTCCGTTGGTGAGCACAGGCTCGGATGCTGAAGTCGATTTTTGGGAAGGACCTGCTCTTTGGAAATGGTGAGCTCTCCTTCTCCACAGCAAGATTTACTGCCTGGGTGGAAAGCACTTCGTTGGGGTGATGGGGCACGGTGTTCAGTTTAAAGTTCAGGATGACCTTTGTTGCCTTTCATACCGCTGTTCAAGAGGCTCCTGGAAATAATGACCGTGCAACTCAATCTGATGTCCCTGGGTCTCTATTTCCACCAGGCTCCCAGGCGGGCAGTTTCCCAGGCAAGCAGGATAGATGCTGTCTATGTGATGGGACCCAGCCAGGGCATGGGGACAGTGGGGGGAGAGGGCTCAAGAGGCACACGGGGGCTCTTGAGTTTGGGAAACAGATGAGAGGTCTGGTGAGGAGGAGCTCAGCAGAAGATTGATGGCAGAGCTCTGGTGTCACCAAAGAGTTTCTCCAGCGCCTGGGAAGGATGTTAAGGAATAATAGTGGCCAAGATGGGGTTGAAATGAGCCTCAGACCTCAGCAACAAAACCCTGGTTACAGCCACACAAATCATGTGTGATTTTGCCTTTGGTTTGTTGCTCCATCCCAAGGAACCAGCAGTGGCTGAACACACTGGGGACTACAGGGACGAAGTGCTGAATGGAGGAAAAGGAGATGCCCCCAGTACTAAAGTGATTTGGAGCCTGTCTCAGCTTTCCAGGGCTGCCCGGGGCAGTCGCACCATGACATTGCCATCGCAAAGAATGTGATTAAAAGGACATGGAACTGTTGGAACAAGTCCAGAGGAGGCCACGAGGATGATCAGGGGACTGGAGCACCTCCCATATGAAGATAGGCTGAGAAAGTTGGGGCTGTTCAGCCTGGAGAAGAGAAGGCTGCGTGGAGACCTCATAGCAGCAGCCTTCCAATATCTGAAGGGGGCCTATAGGGATGTTGGGGAGGGACTCTTCATTAGGGACTGTAGTGGTAGGACAAGGGGTAACGGGTTCAAACTTAAACAGGGGAAGTTTAGACTGGATATAAGGAAGAAGTCCTTTACTGTGAGGGTGGTGAGGCACTGGAATGGGTTGCCCAGGGAAGCTGTGAATGCTCCATCCCTGGTGGTATTCAAGGCCAGGCTGGACAGAGCCTTGGGTGACATGGTTTAGTGTGAGGTGTCCCTGCCCATGGCAGGGGGTTGGAACTGGCTGATCTTAAGGTCCTTTCCAACCCAAACTATTCTATGATTCTCCCAGGCCTTGTTGGAGGGGCAGCCAGGTACAATTTCAAGGAGAGGCAAAGCTGGGGGTACCAGTGGGTCAGCAACACTGTCTCTGAGCTGAGGAGGAGAAGCAGAGAAGAGCATGTGGTGCAACAGCACTGTGGAAGGTGGTGCTTGCCCAATGCAAGAGGGGCTGCAGTGAAGGTTTCTCTGAAACCAGTGTGACCCAGACTCTCCTGACAGCATGGGGTGTTCCAGCGAGGAGGAGGGCAGCCATGCTGGTGAGCTATTTAGAGCAAGAGGGACAGAGCCCACAGGTGTCATCCAGATGCGAGGTTATCTTCCATGGCAGAGACATCAGCTTTTATGGCTCTTTCCTCTTTGCCTACAACCATCGCACAGGGAGCAAGGGTGCAGTGAAAGGCAGTATAAATACCACACATCAGTGCTTGTGTCCAGAGTGCCTCTGAGCCAGGCAAACCAAATCTCTAAAAAGGTGGACAAATATTTGCTGAGAAAGGCTCTTCCAGGCCTGGCTTGAGTTCAGGCTGATGGCTGAATTGTACATAGAGTCTGGAGAGGCAAGGCCAAGGACCTGGATTTTTTAAAAGAGAGATTTATCTGTTCATGGAAAAAGTGTTAGGACTGCTAGAAAGTGCTGTAATCCCTTAGAAATGGGGATAAATCTGGGATGGAAACATATATAAATTTCTATAAATTGCATATTCATTATTGCAATCTGGTTACAATTAGATAATACTGCACTAATAAACATTTATACACTTCATCTTCATCCTTAAAAACCCTCTGAAATTTTGTTTTTGGATAGATACTCATTTATGCCTCATTGTCCTTTCCAGTGATCATATCTCCATCTGCTGAGTGAGTCTGGTAAGACTGACCAGCACAAACCAACTAAAAGCCATGTGGGAACAACAGTTTCAGTTGGAGGTGAGCTTTATTGTTTATTGTATGAAGATCTGAAGAGAGAGAGAGACAACTGATGATACCAACCTGGGACAATAAATTAAGCAACCCTTGGAAATAGATGTGTCCACAATGAGAAAGCTGCAATGGTTCAGGAATGGGTTCAGGTAACCCAAAAGTGATCGTGGGTCCAACAGAGATTGAAAAGGCTCAGCAATCCCTGCTGAGATGGGAATGGCCGGTCTGGGTGTGCAGCTCAGGACAAAGAAACAAGGCCAGAGAAAGTGATGGATAGACAGCAGTCGTGTGGGTAGCAGCACAGCAAAAATTGCTTCCACTGTGGGTTGCAATGCAAGTTAGATACTCTTTTCACCTAATACCTACCTTGATGATCATGTACAGCTGGTGCTTGGGAGGATATTCCAGCTTCTCCTTCTGCAAAAGCAGACGTTTGCATGTACATTGATTAAATTTACCCATGAGAGATCTTGGTCCTCTGTAGCTTTGAAAGTGTTCAGCCGTGATTACCTTATTAAGTCCAATGCTCATTTTTAAGCCACTATCTGTAGTGGCCATCATGCTCCAAATTGTACCTGGCTTAGCTTTCATCTCAGATGCCTGCTTACCATAAAAGCCTGGAAAGGCACTACAGTAACTTCTTCCAATGAGAAAAAAATAAAAGCTGAGATTTCGCTTGCCAAGGGAAGCAATCAGTCAGTGATATTGAAAGATCCATCATGAAAGTATAAGGCAAGGAATGAATAGACTTCTAAATCAGTCAAACATTTTAAACATCCCTTTTGTAATTGACAATTTTGTAATATTTATTCACAACAGATCTGATTGCTGGATTCCCACTGGCTCCCCTCAGGAGGGTTTGCGTGAAATCAGTTTGAAATGGTGTGTCAATTTTTTTCTGAAGTCACCATCTGGCTGATAGACTTGAGTCTGTTCTAATACACTGACCCAGTGAATCGCTGCTAAACAATTCCCGGGGGTCTCCAACTCCTCTCGCAGGCAATCCGGGAGAACGCTGCTGGGAGAGAGCGGGAGAGACAGGCATATTTTAATGCATTATGTTGAAGGATTGTAAAAGAATTTGATTTATGTAAAGAAACAGAAATCTTGGGATGGTCTCATTCATTCTTCCACCCTCGTGCTGGTTGCAAACGTGAGGAGAGGTTCAGAACCAAGCGTTAGTGACCTGAAACTACCCAAAATTGCGCTGAGGGGGAAAAAAAAACCCCAACAAATAAAACCCCACAAAAAGCCCCCATCTCCAATCAAAAGCAAGAAACACAAATGTCTGATAGCAGTAATCCACACAGCCCAGCTGGCAAAAATAAATATGGGATCAAATGCATCAACCATCTATTTCAAGTAAGTGACTACATACACATGACACTGGAGTCCTGCAAAATGAGCCCCATTCTATCACCAGAAATCCCTGGGTTGAAATATGGTCAAAACATTCGTGCTTAAAAACGTAGGTTTAACTTGCAGTGTGAAGTGAGGCCTCAGCATACGTGCCTTGTATGCTCTCCTACATACCAGCCATGAGTTCATATGGCACATGTTGGTAATTAGATGGTTCCTCTGATCATCCCTCTGCAAAGCATCACTGCCACCCTTGTGAATTACATTTCCTACTATGGCTCTTTGTCATTGTGTCCCCCAGCCCCAGAGCATGTGCACACATTGCCATCACAGATGTAACACCGCATATGCACCTGTACACGTGTGTTTGTGTACATAGCCACATTCACACATAAGCTTGGCATAATTCTAGGATGACTAATTTTTTTTGACAGGCGAGTAAATCATCATTATAGCATTTGTTTTTTTCCATTACCATCAATCATTATTGTATGTGTGATCAAGTAGAATTTGTCTTTGGCTGCTTAAAGTTTTCCTGATCGTTTTTCAAGGCTAAATATCATCTCTAGATAAATAACACTTACTATAATAATGTGCATGCTAAAGAGCTGATCCAAACCCCTCTGAAATCACGGGAAGGATGTTGGCTCAATGGACATTGATTTAAGTCCTAAAGGATCATTTGTTTCTCAATAGAACCCCAGTAAGAGACTGAACGTGGAGAATGTTTTATAGGGTTTGATTAATTCTCTCTTCTGCCAATGGAGTAAGGCTATGGCACATAACTCCTTATCAAGGGAAAAAGAATAAGTGTCTAAAGAACAAGGCATCTAAAGCCCATGAAAATATCTAAAATATGACAAGCTAGTGAAACATGCAGAAAAAACTTCTGCAAATCTATTCAATTTTTAAATGAATTTGCTGCAGCTATGCTGGAATCCATTCTTCAAGTCTATCTGATGGGAACTTAGAGAAAAGACATATTTGGGAAGATGGGCAAGAAACAGTAGGAGCAAAGGTTGAGTGGAAACCAGGAAAAAACATGAAGTGGTCATCCAAACCCATAGACCAAGGTACCAAGGCTAGGGAAACAAGTGTAGACTGGGTCAGGACGCCTCCAGGATATCTTGCAGTATTGCCACATTTGAAGGACCTTGCCTGGAGCCATTCTGAGATGTTCTCAGACATCATGATGTCTCTACACCCAGCATGCACCAGGTGCTTCTATTATCACAGGCATAAAACTCCCCTCTAAATGCAACCCACTATTAAAAAACATACAGGGAATCAGAGCTCGCCAGGACTGGATGGCAAGCACTCTCTGCAAGCATTGTAATTAACAGTAAAAGTAATTAAACTTTTAACACTGGCTAAGCTCAATATCAAAGATCTGGGGGTTAATGTAGCAGTTTTCAAAAGGACAGGAGAATAAAGCAGTAATAAAACAGAATGAACGTTGCAAGGACTCTAAGGCATGCTTGTCCTCTGTACAATCCACTGATGAACGTGTCCTGGGTTCTTTTCGGCTGCAGGAAGCCCTCAGTACTCCCTGCCTGCTGGTTAATTATTTTGTTACCGTGAGGCTATGCAGGTTTGGGCACCGTGTGCATCACTGGAGGACAGGAAGGCAAGCTCTGAAGCAGCTGCAGAAAAAGAAGTGTTTGCACCCCACTTTCTTTACTCATTTCAGGGGAGAAACAGATGGGAGGGAAATAAACATTCCAAGTTTATCCTCATTTTTAGTGTGTCGTAGTGGAGACCACTGTGGCAGTGCTGTGCAAGATGTTATTGGGGTTTTCTTTTCCTTCCAAGGAAGTTGGGTGGTTGTTGGGTTATAAAAAAGGATGAGAAATAGAAGCAAAACTGTCCTGTGGGGCTTGAGCAGGTTTGAGAGTGATTGACCCTTGCCAGGCCTGGGAGACTGCTATTGAGGAACCTGTTCAGGGTCCTGGATGCTGCTGGACAAGAGCAGGGAAAGAAGCATCTATGCTGGGGTGCCTTGAGTGCCAACAGGTTTAGGTCTTCCCTTCCTGGGCTCCCTCCTCTTGTCCCTGTGGCGAGGTGCCCTGACTGGTGTTGGTAATACTTGGTGCAAGCCCACCTAAGTAAGGGACGTGTGTCTGTTTAATTCTTATCACAGTCAGGTCACTTTGCCTGTTGTTTTCCAGTTTTTCCCAGGTTGGATCTAAAGAGAAAAGCATTTTTCTCAGAAATAGGCTTTTTGTCCTTGAAGGATTCTGCTCCTGTCTCCTTGTTTCTCTTAATTATATAACCCTAAGGTATGCCTCAGATTTACACAGCGTAAATCCAGCCTTATCTGACTATATTTGTCGTTATTCCAATTAATTGTGCATCAACTAATTGTGTAACATGGCTATTTGCATGTCAAACCGGGGTCCGCATGCTGTTCTTTGCAGTGTAATTGCTCTGGCTAAGTGAATACCAGGAATATTCCTGAGGTTTCAGCCATTAATCAAGGTCTGTTGAAAGGAATATTAGCACCCTGGGAAATAAAGTAAAATAGAAGAAAGAATAATATAAAAAAAAAAAAAGGATGCAAAATATCAATGATATTTTTTAAATTAGAAGGAAGCTTTAAATGAATCAAGATGAGTGCGAAGGCCAAGGAAGGTCTGGGCAAACCTACAAAGACCAAGTCCTCTGTAAGCCTGGAGGGTTGGGAGATGCTTGCTGACAAATGAAGGGGCAATGGTTGGGTTTTCTTTCTTTGGTTCCCATTTTGGGGGTGCTTGGGCAATGGTGCTGATCAAACAGTGATTCCTTAGGAATATTTTGGGAGGAAAGAGAGAAATGAACCATGGCCTGCTTTCAACCACCCACATGTATCTGCAGAACAACAGAGGCACATGGTGATGAACAGTTTCTTCCCTTTGGGGAAGGATGGATTTTTATTGTCAACACTGCTCTTGTGATGTATGTAAGGTTGCTGTGGGAGAACCAACTGAAAGCTGTAATGATGGAGAAGATTATTAATATCCTTGATGAACTATTGCTAGCTTAGTCAATGAGTCAGTGATAGATCCAGTGCTGAAACTCAACTGTTCTGGCAACTGGTCCACTGCAATTTGCTGTCCCACATTACTTAGCTTAAGTGTCTCAGAAAAAAATGAAGTCTTTTTTAGGAGAGGATCAAAGATGCTAATCAAGCACATGGATCCTCAAAGATATGATCAGGAACCTTTTGCCTATTCACAAGAATGAAGCTTGCAAGATGTGGAGCCTGCAGCGGTGGCAAACACATTTCAACACCTTTCCCAAGCTGATGGGGAGGCTTCTGAATGCCTGTGGGTCCCATGCTCGGCTTGTTTAACCTGGGCTCCTCGGGGGATTGGGGGTGTCCCCACTCAGCTGTTTCCCATCCCTCATGCTGGTCGATGGGCTGAGGCTCTGTTTTCTGCTGCTCTCCCTGCCGCTGAGGATAAAGTGAAAGCAAAGCTGGCCCTGGGCTGCTGTTTGCAAATAGAGATGAAGACAAACAGATGAGTTCAAGCTGCTGGAAGGAAAACAACCCTGGCGGCTCCTCTGCTTAATGGTGGGAACCTGGAAGTGTAAACAAAACCCTGGGCAGGTCCTCCTCATTCCCACCGTCCCTTGGAGTCCACTGGTGTTTTTCAATCTTTACCTCCTAGAACCAATCAATTTTGTGCCAGCCTGTAACTTTTTACTGATGTTGTGGCTGTTTCAGTTAAAGACAACCAGGTGCTGCATCCCTCACCCCCTGCTCAGCACTGGGACTTCTCCTGCCCCTGTTCTCCCACACCTAGAGGGGCTCCCAGCTGGTTTTTCATCACTGGATCCACGACTGTCCTACAACCACATGGACATAGTCAAGAAAGGTGCACACAGAGAATTTTATCATCCTCATTTCAGCACTGAATTCCTGACACCTTTTGCCTTCAACCGTGAGATCATCCACTCCCTTTAAACCTCAGAGAAAGGCAGTGTTACTCCAAAAACTTGCTAGGTGTCTGAGCAGTGAGCAACATGGCGAGAAGGTGTAAGCCCCACAAGGCATATGGTCCTCAAGCCCCAGGATCACCACCTCATCTGCAGCACCACAGTTATGGAGACACAGTTCAGCCACCACTCCACAGCCATGTGTGGTAGAGACTAGAGACAGACAGAAAGCAGGCAAATCTGTTTGGACAGAGAAACAGAGATGCATCTGGGTGCAGAGCTGTCCTGGGTTCAGCAACAGCAGTCTTTTCCCCCTCTTAGTAGCTGGTGCAGTGCTGCGGTTTTGACTTTCAGCCTGGGAACAGCGCTGATAACACCGATGGTTTTAGTTGCTGCTCAGTCATGTTTACTCTGACCAAGGACTTTCTGAGTCCCATGCTCTGCCAGGGAGGAGGGGAAGCCAGGAGGAAGCAGAGACAGGACAACTGACACAACTAGCCAAAGAGGTATTCCATACCACAGCACGTCATGCCCATTATATAAACTGGGGGCAGCCACCCAGAAGGGCTGGAGCATGTATCGGTCAGGCTGGGTATCGGTCGGCGGGTGGTGAGCGGTTGTATTCTCTTCCCTTGTTATTTCCCTTATCATTATCATTATTGGTGCTAGCAGTAGTGGTCTGTGTTATACCTTAGTTACTGGACTGCTCTTATCTCAACCCATGGGAGTTACATTCTTTTGATTCTCCTCCCCATCCCTTTGGGAGAGTGGGAGAGGAAAAGGGGGAGAGTGAGGGAGCGGCTGCGAGGTTCTGAGTTACTGGCTGGGGTTAAACCATGACAAGAGCAAAGTCCAACAGTGAAAAGCACCATCAGGAAACACTGTGGGGCAGACCCGATGCTCTTATCCAGCACAGCTCCCTGGAATTGCAGGAGGTTTGACTCGGCAGGCTGCTGTGTTCTTCCTCATGTGTCAAGTCAGAGAAATGAGCACAGTGTCTTAATTCTCCTTCCCCAACCCCCTTTTCTCTGACAGCCCCTTAATTAGCATGAGATTTCACAAAATTCACCAAGGCAGCCATCCATCTGTTTTGCTGACTTCCAGTAACAATATTTATCATTGCAAAAGTGTCAAAACAATACAACCAGATGACATTTATGAAAAGGCTCCTAACTACTTTAAAAGAAACAAGGCCCGAGCCTTGAAACCTGCAGTGTTTTGCTGGGAATTGTTTGCAGACACAAAGCTGAGAGTAATTCCTTCTGTACCCACATAAATATTTGAAACAGGACATAGAAGCCTTTTGCAAGAGGGGTGCGAGGATGGGATATGTTTCTCTGTAACAACCTGGTTCAAAGTGGTCAGATTAGATGAAAACCTGATGCCTTCTCTTGCTTTCACCCCTGAAATATTAATTTTGGTGACTACATTTCGCACGTCGAAGGACTGCTGCATAAATCAGTTCATGCTGGTGACTACTCTTATGAAATTTAACCTGATCTGCCATGCAGCAAGAAGGGGGAATCAAAAAAAAGAAATCTGCTTATTTAACTTTACAGTATTTAAACCAATACATAAATGAGAATTAATAAATCTGCATTTCCTATTGTCAGCACTAGTTGATTACAGCACTGTGGAGCCCTATCAAAGGGTGCATACGGCACACTAAGTTCTGCAGTGTATTTAAATTATCCATAATAAATTCACCTAACAAATTCAAGTGTAGCTGCATTTTCCCCTTGTCAGAGTTTCTCTGGCTGGGAGCACTCAGAGTTATGCTCTGGCTTAACGGATCCCTGTGCATGAGGGAGAGGACAAGGCTTTGTAACCCTGGTTTTGATGGCTTTTTGTGGGGAAAGTGGCTTTGTCCAGCTTGATCTCTGATTGAACGCTGTTCTCCCCTCTATCTGATCTCTGGCTAGGTGAGATTTTAAAGCCATTTTGTGCCCAGGGAGATTTTTCTCCTGCAGCTCTTGGATGCTCTGTGTTAAGGGCTGTTGAAGGATTTGCAGGGGCTGACACCAAGACAAAGCGGGATGCTAGGGTGAGGAGCCACAGCACGAATAGATAACACTGCCCTATTTGGGCTTGTGCAACAGCATCCTAGTGAAGGGTAAGAAAAGCTATAGGGTAGATCTGCTCCTGGAGGAACTTCTCAGACACTCAGTCCATAGCAAGTCAGTGCTTTCTTCTTCAAGCTGGGGACAGGGAGCCTGGACCCTGCGGAGCTGGTGTGAGCTCCACACTGATTGCACACATCTGTCTTCTCCTGACAGCTCTGCCTGTTAGTGGAGTGAGTCTGCTGTTTAATTTACCTGACTTGTTAACAGCTCCCTGTTTTGAAGTTGTAGGAAGTAGCTGATTCCACATTTACAGTCGGAGCCTTCAATTCCCATTGGGCAGCTAAAATTCACAAATAATCTGGTAATTTGTCCGCTGTCTTGGGAGCCTGTGGGGACGCTGCTCCGTGTATATCACAGTGTATATCACCGTGGTTTGGTGGGAAGATTGATGAGCAAAGAGGAGCATGGAGCTGGCAGTGTGTCAGGAGGAGCTATCGAAACTGAAAGGATCAAGGAAATCTCTGCCAAGGAAAACAGGGGTAGGAGCTGCCCTTTCCCCCTTGCAGAGGGGCTACAGAGGAGGGCAGTGGGGAGCTCACTGCCTTTGGGGACTGGCAGCTTGCAAAGAGGCACATCCCATTGCTGCTGGTGGTGGCCATAGTGAAGCAGAGCATGCAAATGGGTTTGCTGTGGCATATTGCAGCCCTGGCACCCCAAAATGTTTTGGGCACTGGTTCAGTCCATACAACAAGAGAGAGCCAGTGCAGAGATGAGCTCAGCTCTGGATTGTGCCCAGTCTTCATGATACAGATCTCCTCAAGGGGAAATGGGCTCTCAGGAGTGCTGCCACAGGTATCACACCTATAGCCACAAGTAGAACAGCTTTTTGGAGTTTTTTATCATTAACTGCTCACCCCCCATTATTCAACGTATCAATAACCAGCAGCCCCAAGAACTGAAGGAGAGGAAAAGACCATGTGTGCACCCCGTGGCACCCCAAGACTGCACAAAGGTGGGTTTTGACAGTCAGACCCTCACTAAGCATGGTCACCATCCCTAGCACAACCCATTGAGGATCATGCAGGGAACCCTGGGAAGGGGCAGACCCTCTGCTGCACCCAATTCCCTTCCCCAGCTGCTGCAACAAGTGGAGAGTGAGCAACCTCCAGCTCAGGCTCTGCCTTTGTGTGTCTTCTCCTGGCGTGCAGACCACCACATGCCTGTTCTAAGGAAAGTGCTACAGCTCTCCCTGAAATCAGGCGTCTTGGATTGGTAGATGAGTTTGGAGTTAGGGAAGGCAGGCTGCAGATATCCCATCAGAGCAGCAGGTAATCAGTAGGCTGTCTTCTATGGGGAAGGTGTTAAATCTTTCTTGGAGTGCTGACAAAAAGAGTTACAGCCCATATGCTTATGCCAGAAAAATAATAAAAGAAGAGCACTGGTTTAACCAAGTGTAACTGCCATCAGCAGGTTTAGACGTGTGCTCTTGCCACCAAATGATCAAAGCCAAACTGCCCAGCCACCAGCCCAGACTCCCGGTGATCCCAATGGAAGAAGGATATGGTGGCAAAACTGAATGTGGGGAAATCCCTCCTGCAAACCCTGATGGTTCATGAACACCCTCTCAGGAGACAGCTGGTTCTGCCTTCCTCCATGGAGCTGAGGATGGTGCAGCATCTCTGTCAGCCAGGCCCTGCATCATGATGGGGATTGCTCCAAATGGGGCTGCCGAACCCTGCTGCCCTCTGGCAGCACCAGATCCCCTTTCATTAGGTTCTTCTGGGGCAGCAGTTGGGTGCAAATGAGTGAAAAATGTTACTGTTTGAGACGGACACATTTGTCCCTTGAAGTCTGGGCACGATGAAGTGGGGAGACCCATCTTAAAACTGAAGATTATTAGACTTGAGAGCTCTCAGATGGAAAGAATAACAAGGACCTTGTCAAAAAGCCCATGAGTGCCTGAAATCAGAGCAGGGGGGAGGAAAATGAAACTAGGAAATGGTGCAGGCGATGCTGCTCAGCCAGGCTGACGGCACAGGGCAGCCAGTCCTGGGGCTTGGTTGCAGCATGTTCTCGTTTGCATTAACTAATGCTGCTTGGCATCATGTAATGTGTTATTGTTTTTATTGTTCTTGTTGTAAATATACCTAGAGGCATCTTCTAAATAGAATTAATTATAGTTGTTTAATTCATTAGTTAAGTACATGGTGCATTCTGCTCGCTGGAGAGGCATGGATGACTGCAGTCAGGGCACACAATGTACAAATCAATGTACGGTCACGTTCGTTGTGCCTGGGCCTGTGGCACCAGTTCTCCAGACCCCCTGATCTCGTGTTTCCAGCTTCATTCTCAATACTGCCCTTTTTCTCAAAAGCTCACATCAAATTTGAGTCACTGGAAGGAAAGCTTGGGAAGACTGGTCTACAAAAGAACAGCATAAAGGGAAGCAGAGGGCAGTGAATCTGGGTGACAAGCACTTGAAAGCTGTTCAAGGTTGTGTGGTCCACGGGTAGGTCTCTCTGTCCATCCTGGGGATGAATCTGGCTGGAGGTGGGAAGCCAGAGATTCTTCTGAACACACTGGTGGCTGACAGAGGATGTCACCCTGTCTTGGGGTCTGATCACAGCAAGGCCAGTTTGACAAGGGAAGTACTCTGTGCCAGGGCAGTTGGAGATGCCAGGGGGAGGAATCTGTGTGCTGAGGTTGTTTTCTAAGAGAAGGACATGCATAAGGCAGCTCATGGGGAAAAAGGAACTTCAATGCTTTAATAAACATGTGCATGGAAGGACCTGTGGCTTGTGTATTGCAGCTCCTATCCTTGAGCAGGCCACTGCAGAGGAGGAAGCACACGTGGCGATGTGTGTGCATGTGCAGCACCCCTATGAAAAGACACTCTATAAGGAGCAGATCAGTTTCCCAGTGTAGGGGCAATGCAGGCAGCAGTGTTGGAGTGAATATATTCATGTCAGCCTCTGTTTTGCCTCTCCTCCAGCCCAGGCTGGGGGCAAGCCCAGCCCTTGGGAAGCACTGGAGAGAGAAAGAAGGGGATTGTAACCAGGTCACCGTCTGCTTTGTGACTTGTGTGTGTCCAGCCTGATGGAGATAGAAACCAGCTCCACACCCCTCCCATGCTATGGAGACTTTCTTCCTCCCCTTCTACCTACCATGTAGCAGAGTTTTACGAGCTCACCATGCTCAGGCTGCCCCAGCTCAGGGCTGCCTTGCTTGCAGGACAAAAGCTGTTTTCCTCTAAATCACAACACAACTGAAAAAACACAGTGGGTCAATACATCACAGCACACACACTTGAAAGGGAAGAGGCATTAAACTCGTGTCATCAATGCAGGGCAAACCCTGCTCCCTTTCCTCTGATGCTAGGGACATCCCAAAGGCTGGGAACTTTCCTGACCTGAGGATGCTAACGGAACCTCAGACACTTGCTAAAGCATGGAGAGAGGTGAAGGAAAAGGTGCTGAATAAATCCATGCAAAGCAGTGGTTATGATCATTAGACTCAGGACGGGCTGGGGTATGTTGTTGACTCTGATACTGCCTCAGTGTGTGAAGTACACTGCATGTCATGTTCCCATGGGCTGCAGCCCATCATATCCCCCAGGAGCAGAGATGTTGGCAGCAGGCACAAAGCCCAAGCCAGGATGTGAGCACCCTGCAAACAGGCAAAGGGAAGTAGTGTCTCTTGCAAAACAGCAAGGTGGTGGAGATTTAAACTCCAGCAGGAAGAAGTTCAAGCCCATTTTTTGGTCACCAGGTTCTGCATTAATCTTATTTGGAAGGAGCAGAGACACTGAAGACCTGGGTTGCATAACTCAGGCATTGGCTTGCCTGGGACCACTGGGACCAACGTTTAAAACATCCCATCTCTCACCTACACCAAGGCCATCACAAATGCCTTTGAAAGGTGTTGTTGCATCCTTCTGCAGGCGACTGCCTTTAATTAGTGCAGGATCAGGAGATATTCACAACAAGATGGAGAAAAATAATAATCAAAGAAGACCAAGTGAAGCCCCATGTGATAATAAAGGCTGACTCTAACTAACAGTTGTTATTCAGACATTGTTAATGATATTATAAGCACTACCATGTGCTAGGCAAGCTGTGACATGCACCCCGGTGGACATATGGATAATAAGATCACATGCCTATTTCAATCAAAGCCATAAGTACAAACTTGATCTGAATCAGAAGGAAGCCCAAGCTAGGGGTAGCTGGGGATGTGCTTTGGGAAAGCAAGTTCCTACAGTTAAGAAAACAAATAAAAGGGAGAATCATAGGCTCTGATTCCAGAACACTCTTACTGTGCATGAGACAGCCCAGCCCAAGTGCTTTCAGCATCTCTCAGCACCCTTGGAACGGAGTCAGGCTTTGAGAACCAGGTAGTGAGGGGCTTCCTGTTCCAGGGCATCGCTGGAGCCTAATGCACCCATAACCATCTCCAGCAGGATTTTTCCTCTATGGTGGCACTCTGGAGCATTACCTTAACTGAGGGGCAAAACTCTTGCTAAGGATGGAGGTGCTTTACCTTGATTCAGCTCCTCTGTATAGCCAGTTGCACACTGCAGTGCGATGCAGAGACACACACAGCTCCCTCCAACCCACACCTGAGCAGTGCCAGTCAAGTCACAGGCAGCTCACTGTCATTAGAAACACTGAACATAATCACCAAATTTAATGCCTTTATCACTGCTCAATGGATCAGTGAACAGAGGAACTAAAAGAAAGACAATTAGAAGCCTCAGTCTAGGCTAAATTTTTTCCATTGCCTTGCTTTTGTCTAAAGAGTTATTCATTCCTTAATTGTGAAATGCAATTTTGTTTGGAGGCTTTTGTTGTATTTGTTTTGTCGTGTGGCTAATGCAGTTATTTGCTGCACACGGCCTCTTTCCTCCCGCTCAGCCTGTTTAATGGAATTCTTCAGCAGCTTTGATTTAAAACCATTTCGGTTTAGTGACCAGGACATTTCTGGAAGGGGGAATCAGACTGTTTCCTGGATTTCTGAGCCATATTTTGCTTAGCAATATTCATTTCTTTAAATGCATGTTTCTGTGGAGGCTTTTAACCCAGCAAGTCTGTCTCCAGTGAAGACAAATCTCAGCAAGAAACAGCATCCCCTTTCCAAACACCCCATCCTCAGTTCAGAGACAGGGTCCCAGACCCAAACCTTCCTCCCACTCTTAATGAGAAAACCCCTAGAAGTGACCCCATCTGAGCCCTTCCTCCCCTGCATACACGTTCCCATTAAAGGTCCCAGACTTTTCCTTCCCATGGAGGATGCCCAAATGAGAGCTGGTGCCAGCTCAGCCCTGCTGAGGCTTTGGGTGCTCTGGATGCTTTCCTGCCTCTTGGAAATGGCTGTGCAGCAGGCAGACCCACAGGGTCTGGTTTTGGTACGTCATAAACCACACCTGAAAGTTGTTTTTTCCACTCTAAGTGTTTAACTAGAAGGCCTCCTACAGCTCCAGAGCCCTGCTGAGCCTGGATGGCAATGCAGGGAGTGAGTAAATTGCCCTTTTAGCACGTTTTCTCTGACAAGAGGATTTTCAGTCTCAGCCCCCCCTCCACATGAAATCCAGAGAGAAGGAAGACTGATTTAAAACCAATCACTAACACTTACACACAGCCCCTTATTCGAGCATCCCTCCCTATCTAAGCTTCGTCTTAGACTATTGAATCAATCCTGTCTCCACTGTCGCCTTTCCTAAGTAACAAACCAAATCAGATGATGGCACGGTCTCCTCTAATTGACTGAGCTGCACAAGCGTATCCATGTCTCAGGATGTGGGCATCAACTGTGCTATGTTGAGGGAGACAAAGCATGCAAAGGTATCGATAAATCCCAGGATGAGGGAGGGAGGAAGCAGGACCAGACCTGGGCATCAAGGTCTGACACTCACCAGTTTGGGAACCTCTGTAGGGGGTTATAGCTTTTTATGGGCACGCAGGTTCGGGTATGTGAAAATTGGGTGTCTCCTCCTTGCCAAGATCACGAAGTTTGTGGAGAGATGATCCATCAGAGCATGACTCAGCCTGTGTGCATTTGACTCCACATGAGGAACAGGTCAGCTTGCCTTTTGGATGCATCTGTTTCCCTGAAAACACAGCTATTTATCTGGTTTTAAAAGATATCTTCACCACAAAGCCACAGTTTTCATTATTTTTCTGCTGAATGAAATTTCATTCCCAATTCTGTTGGGCTTACTGAAAACAACTCCTCTGTCTACAGAGGATTGCAGACGTTTCTCCCCGGAGCTAGCACTACAGCTCCCTATAGTCATGCTATTTCCAAGGTGCACAAACCAGAGCTATTTCCAGGCACATCCTGGGCTCCAGAAGTGTGGTCATTTGGAGACCCCCATCACCTTTTCACTCCCCACCACTTGTGCAGGTGATGTGATCATTAATCACTTCCATCCTTACCGTGTCCATGGCCATGGAGGTGAAACCTGCAGCACCAACAGTTGGCAGCTGATGTATGGGATGGGGCATTTCACCAGCAGGTGCTGGTGGTCTCTCCCACTTTGCCAAGCCACCTGCATGGAGTTTCCTTCAAGAGTCGTTCCAAAATTGAGAAGACTGAGGGCCCTCAGTCCTGCCTTCAAACAGAACATTATTAACAGTTAAACAAAAACCCCAGTTCCTCAGTTCCTCACACCCCTACCTCTGCATGGCTCTCCTGCCATCCCCATGCCCCAGCTCCTTCTTGCCCCTTCCCTTTCATCTTTTGATGATGGGCTTTCAAGTTCCTGAGGATGTGCTGAAGACATGCCTATTAATAAGTGTCTTCAGAAAGAAGAGAAGAGGGGGTAAGGAGAAGACATAATGAGGAGGAGAAGCTAAACAGAGCAGGCATCTTCACACATTAATTTATCCAGCAGAGCCTAAATCATGCAGCAACTCCTGTGGTCATGAAACCCAGGGGCAGTCAGGTCCCCTGCTCCTGGTGTCCCTTGGAGGGAGCTGTGCTTCATAGGACTGGTGGTGAGGAGCACCAATGCAGGGCTGCCCATCACCATGCTGCCAGGGCTGGGCAGAGACTGGGGCTGTCCATGGGTTAGCTTCAGGAGAAGGGCGAGGGTCCAGGGTGTGAGCATACCCATATCAGGAGACATGGGAATCATGGTTCAGAGCAGATTTACCCTGTGGGGAAGAGTAAGGGGCTTTAACCCTTGTGGGGATGTGCTCTTTCGAAGTGAGAAATACTTGCCTGTCTGTGAGAAGTGGTACTTAATGCCCTCCAAAAGGCAATGCTTGGGCCTGGGACAAAATACTGCCTGATTGGTGCTTGATAAGCTTCTCCCCTTTCTGCAGAGGTGTGTGCATCACTACCAGCTCTTGCCCCATCACCCTGACTTGGATGAAGCTCATTGCAACGAATCCCTGGCAAAGACAAATCCCAGCCCTAGCAGGAACCACAGGCTTCCAACCAAGCCTGTCTCTGCAAAGCCCTTAAACCCGCAATCCCTGCTGCCCCAGCCTGCTCAGCCCATGCCATCCTTGGAGCTCCTGGTCCTGGCACATGGTCCTGGGGTGATTTAAAGTCTCGACTCCACGAGGCGCCGCTGGAGAAGTGAAATCAGCGGCTCGTGCATCCGGGCTGGGAACAGGTGTGTGAAAACCAGCACCCAGGCACCCGCTCCAGCAGCGTTGTTTTTGCCTTGCGCGCCATAAATCAGAGTGCTAATCTTTCACTGTCCGGAGAGATCTCTCACTGGGAGGGTGATAAATTGCCCTCCAGCCCCTGACAGCTGCTGGGAAATCACTCACAGCCCGAGACAAACCTCTAAATCTGACATTATAGAGTGTTGAAAGGAAGAATGTCTGTTTTTATAACCTACCTCAGTTATAATAAATATTTAAAATCCACATTAACATCCTCTTATAGTTACAATCTGTCCTCTATGGAACAGCGTCCAACTTAGATTTAATTAGCAACTGAACCTTTCCAGTCCAAGCTCCTATTTAGGCTGAAGATCCAAATCTCCAGTGAAATGCCTCTGTTTTCTTAAACTACCTGCACTGTAATAAATATTAGCCATGTCGCCATGCAGCTCTGCTGGAGACAGTGCTCTTTTTGTCTTCTCAAAGGCTAACATTTAATTTAAACGATAGGGTCTTTCCAGACTCCAGGGGGGAATTTCTTTCCTGCTCTCTGGAAACTTTGCCATACTTCACATCCAAGTGCTGGCGTATTCCTTTGGCACCAGCAGGACACAAGACTGGAAACACCTCGATGCAGGTATGAAGTGACGAAAAGAAACTCCAGGCACTGGCTTTCAGTTGTGGACCTGGGCTAGAAACATGAAGCAGGGACATCCCATTCTGTTGAACTGTGGAGAATGCGGGAGCTGGATCCCAACCTCCTGCAATTGGCTTCTATTGGAGAGAGGGAATAACAAATACCTGTCTGGAAGTTTTTGTGTGTTAGCTCTTCTCTCACCTGCATTTGCAGGTTGCCTTGGTGTCTCATTTATTACTTCACACCCATTGTTTTCCAGAAGGCATCATTCATCCAAAGAAGCTGTGAATGCTCCATCCCTGGCAGGGCCCAAGGCCAGGTTGGATGGAGCCTTGGATGACATGGTTTAGTGTGTGGTGTCCCTGCCCATAGTAGGGAGGTTGGAACTAGATGATCTGAAAGCCCTTTCCAACCCTAACCAGTCTGTGATTCTATGATTCTTGCTTCTCCCCTCAGCTCTCTCCAGTGTTTCAACAGGGCTTAAAAAGAAATACCACAGGAATAAACACAGACAGAGGTAGTTGGAAAGAACAAAGCTTCCTTCATCTCCATTAACTAAAAACCCTACATCTGTCCATTTTAAATGCTGGTGGTTTCCTCCCCGTCCTGTCTGCTGCTCCTGCCATATGACTATGTCAGCCCATGGCAGGGGGAGAAACCAGCCTGACCCACATGTCTGCAACCTCCCCGGCTCCAGAGGTGCCTTGGAGCTGCTCCACCAGCCCATTAGATGCCCTATTGCAGGTGGGCTCAGCATCAGCCTGGACTGGGCTCCAGGGCCAAGGCTGGGGAGGTTGTTGCTAAAGAGCCTGAAGGTGGCAGCCACCCTGCCAGCATCCTCCTTTGGGGCTGTGGTTAATAGGAAAGGGGTCAGGAGGCTTCAGGCAGGAAGGGGAGGCAGGCCAGCTGTGGTCTGCACACATGCTTCCCTTTGGTTTCGAATCTGTGCGCCCTGCATCCAGCCCAGCTGCTGCTTGAATCAATAGCAGTGTATCAATCAAGGCATCCCAGAGGAAACCCACTGCTCACGCAGAAATTAACAGGCATTTTCCTTCTGTATGTCACAGAAAGCCATGGATGTCTCCTGGCATTGTCTGAGCTAAGGGTAAATGGGATGCTGCACCTTCAGCTGCACCATCGGAGAGTGGGTTATGGAAACCAGAGTGTATATTACATGTGCTGGATATAAATAAATACGCAGACACAGCTTGGCCTGTGTTAAACAGACAGACAGGGATTTCTGTTCCATTTCCAACTCCCCAAATGATGGCAGACGCCCAAAAGAGTATGCAGCTTTTAAAAGAGCATCCTCCAAGCCCTAATATTCTGCCTCCTGTGTGTACGTGATGCACTGGGAGCTTAATCTGGATGACTCCAGCAAATACAGTCTTCATGAAAGCAAACCCGTGGACACCCTGGTGGCACTTGGATGGTTTGATGCCTTGGTTGGGAGCTTCTTATCTCTGGTCTTGAAAAGTGCATTGGATTTCCCTTTGCCTTTTCCTGTCAAGTTTTCCCTTCTCCTTTCCAGTTTGTCTCTGGTTGTACCAAAATAAAGCCTTTGGGAAGAGGCATGGCAGATCTTCAGCAAGCAGCTTGGGTGAGTCTCAGCTCTAGCTGGTGGCTGGTAAGCCATTGCTAAATCGTTGCTCTCCTGCCATCCTCCAAGGACAGCAGGAGATGAAAGGGTGGCCTGTGTGGCTCCTCACACACCATCCCAGCAACAGCAGAGCCGGCTTTGTACCTCCCCTCACCCCAAACCACTCCTGCCCTGGCATCTGTTTGCATAAGCCGCCTGCTGTGAATCTTGCTTGGGTTTGTAGAGACAGCATCACCCCCCTTGGGAAACAGCCAGTGTGTTTTACCAGGAAACCTGCTGTTTTACAAAGGGTTTACAGCCAGTGTGTCCTACCTCTGAGAAAAGTTACATTCTCGGGCATTCAAGGTTTGTTTTTTGATTATGTGGGAAGTGGTGAGAATGGAAGTCACAGAGTCCTTGAGGGAGAGAGGTAACATGAATCCTCAGCAGCTTTCTTAACCTTTGCTTTTGCAGATGTTTTTGGCTTTGCACAAGGAGCTCCCAGGAAGCATCAGATGCAGAGCACATGGGAAGTGAGATGCTCAGACATCCATGCTCACTCAGCGTCTGCACAGTGCTGAGATGGCAAAGACATTAGGGTCTTCATCCTCTGCCTACCCAAAGGAGCAAAGAAGGGATGCTCAGCATTTCTGGGGTGAGAAGGGAATCAGGTCTGGAGGAAACTTCTCTCAAGGCTGTGGGGTTAGCCTGTTGGAAGAGGATTTTCCAGCTCTTCCTAGGCACCAAACTACTATTTCATACAATGTCTGAGGATAATTCCAGTCCTCCCTGGCCAGTGCCAGAGAACAAGCAGAAAGCAGCAGCCTCCCACAACAGTAGCACACACGGTGCATAGACCTTTGTCACACACATACCAATGGGTGGATGGGAAAACAGACTCCTCCTGGAGAAGGCAAGGAGGACTAGAAGACCATATCCAGGTAGCCTCAGCTCCAACTAAGCTGCTGTGCTGAGCATTCTTTTGCCATGCCCATCCCAGAGACCCCTAAGAAGGGCTGCTTGGAGCCACACGTCAGATGTACCCACCATTGTTCACTGAGGAGAGATGAGGTTATAGGTTGAGCTCAAGTCCCCAGGCCACGTTTAAAATTCCTTAAGATGGCAGATGTGAACAGTTAGACCCCCAAAAGAATTAGGTTCTTCAACATCCTCTCTACCTCCTTGCCTACCTTTCTGCTCCTGCAATTGGTATTATACAGAAAGATGGACTAGATCAATTCATGGTCTCTCCTACCCTCAACCATCACCCGTGGCAGCCCAGTTTGGAACTAAAGCAACAAAAAGAAGGAAAATCAGTGTTCCTGACAGAAGAAGCACTGCTCCAGATTGTTATGAGCCAGTCTGGTCCAAACCCAGACCCATCCCAAAAAGAGGTTGATCCCCACGGTGGTGGGTGTCTGGGAGGCTGAAGCCAAAATACCAGGTGACAATGGGTGAGCAGGTGACAAAAGCCCACAGGGAGGAGGTGTAGCTCTGAAACTGCTAGAAGCTGCTTGCCAATTTCATATCTGAAAGCCTCTTATGGACACTCGGCGGCTGGCTCATTGTGAACACTGGTGCTCAGTTCCTTTATATACAGCTATTCCCCGCAGATTGCATCAACCGAGCTGCTTGCCAGCAGGACGTAGCTCTGTCCCGTCATTAATCAACGTCATGCTTCCAGAGAAACGCTGAGTTCATTCTCATGTGTCTCCTCAGCCTTCTGGGGACTGGGTTGTCTCTAGCCGAGGCTGGTAGTCACCTGGAACAGTTTTCCAGCCCCCCTAAGCAGCAGGAGTGTCCATTAACTACCACGGATCGGTGCGGACGGTTTGTAAACTCCGGATACATACGGAGGGGCCCGGGCGCTTATTGGCTGGTGTTTTCCGCTCTCAGAAATGGGTCATTTAAACAGAAAACTGTAAAGTGTTCATGCCTCTGAATGCAGGGAAACTATCAAAACAAGCTCCCGTCTCCATGCCACAGACCCGGCATTCAAACAGAGACTCCGGGCATGTTGTACGGGAATGAACCAAGTGCTCCCAGCAGATTCCTTTCCTTTTTCTGATGTTTCACACAATAAACATTTCAATGCTCTGGCGCGAGAGCAGACCTACCCCAATTACCAGGACAGCTTGTTTTGTTTGGAGTAATAGTTAAGGATCCCATCCTGCATCCCCAGAGCCAGTGAGAAAACTCTCCTTGCCCCCAGTGGGTCTGAATCCAAGAGAGCTCCACGGTACATTAGAGACACAACTGTTACTGGGAGGGTATTTTGCTTTTCCTTATGGAAGCAAAACCAGTTTAAGCAAGTTCTGCCATGGCTCCACCTCCACAAAGGTGGAGACATCCTGGCTCCCCAATGAAATGTGAGGCAGAAGCTGGCATCACCAAACGATGCTGCTATAGGCTGCTCTGTGACCGCAGGCCACCATGGTTGCATGGTCTCCTACAGCTGATTGACCTTTTGTCCATGTCACTTGGACATCTGCTTGCCAGAGTGCAGTACTGCAGCCCCTAGGGCCTCCGAAATCTCAGCTCTGCAGGGCTACATCTCCGAAAGGTGGAGAGGGGAGGAGTCAGAAAGAGATGGGAAACCTTTAAAATCTGGCATGCACAGCAAGACATGTAGTAAATGAGATCTGAATTAAAACAGCTCATCAATTGTTACATTCCGTATGGGCATTATGCGCTAATAGCAATAGAGGGGCTATTTCTGAAGGACCACAATCCTAAAGAGTGAAAAACTCATGGAGGGCTTGGAAAGAGGAATTAGGCAGTTATAGCTGCCCTGAACCTAGATGTGCTATTTAAGCAGGTACAGAGAGAGCCCTTCTGTGAATAGCCTCTGTGTCATTCAAACTCCAGGGCTATGCAAACTCTACCTCTGCCTTGTCTGAAGGCTCCAGTGAAGCCCATCAGCTCACTCATTTACCTTGTTAAATGCCATCTGTGCGTTATCAACCGTGTGTCACATCCAGTTATTCCAACCGGCTCCATCACTGTGCTCATCAAAGGTACATCTATATCTGAATATTCACGAGTAAGATGAAGCCCATCTGCCCGTACTGCCATTATATAGCTTGTCAAGGTGGCTCCTGTAGTGTCCCACCTTCATGGGGCTAATTTTATCCTTTGAAATATCTGGAATTACCCCTGAGCCATCTGATCCACCTTGTTATGGTCTTCAGAAGGAAGCACTACTTTAAGATGAACAGTATCAAAAGAGCAAATACATCCCTGTTCTTGAAGTCTCTCAGTGTATAAGAGACTCCAGGATTTTCCTCCTTCCCTTTCAGCTTTGAGAATATCCCAGAAGCACACAAAATATACCCCTTGAAATACCCCAGGATGTGGCATAAAAATAATCTACTATTGAGCATCAATCTGATCCCATTCTGTTTCTAGATCTGCAGCTGGGTTCACAAAACAGAGATCATGAAGACATGATACATCTAAAAATTGACAGATATCTTCACAACGTGCTAAAAGGAGTATTGTCAGTGGCTTCTTGAGTCACCAAGCAGGTTCATCGCTACCATGGGGTTGACCCTGCATCAGGCAAGAGCACAGCTGCCCATCAGTCTTCAAATTCTCCAAACTCTACCTTTGAAAACAGACAGGCAAGCATATTTTTAAAAGGAAAAAATGTACAGCAAAATAATTAAAAATGAATTAAAGTATTTCCACTTTTCCCAATGTTTTAACTTTGCTTTGCAGGCAAGAACTTTATGTGAAAATTTGCCCCAAAGCTCTGAGTGTTTCTGAATGCCCTCCAACAACATTCTTTCCTGAGTCTATTATTCCTAGCAAAATACATGTCTCTGCAGAGATTAAATGAATAGCAGGACCTGGCTGGTTCCTACCACCCTGCCACCAGTGCTGAGCAGGGAAGAAGTGGAGACCCCAATGGGAAATGCCTCTTATGGGCCTTGCCTGGAGGGAACCCACACTGCATCACTTTGGCACATGAACTTTGGGTTTAAGATAAAACTCCCTTGTAGCAGTGGCCTGACTAAATGCCAGATGTGGGATTTAATTTGTGCACAGCCTCCACCTTCTGGCCCTTGGCAAAATGAGCTGGTCATCAGCGCAGCTCCTAAAAACACCTGAAAGGATGAAACCATAGTGTCCTAAACTGGCATAAACTCTATTGCATGCAGACTCTGGAGCCATTTCTGCTTATTCCCCATTGCAAAGCAATTCTCCCACTGGTCTGGCTTGCAGCTCGCTGCTCTCTCCTTTCACCATGTGTATTTTTGCATGGGATGGGAGCTGCTGGGTGCTCCGGCAGCCCTGGGAGTGAGCATCCTCCCATCACCTCCCTGCCAGCACCGTGCTGGATGATGGTGTGTTGATGAGCCCTGACTCTGCAGGCCGGGTGGCCACAGGCAAGCAGGAAAGGGGCAGGGAGCAATGGCTTGGATGTGTCCTGAAGCCCTTTGCCTGTCCAGGCAGGGCAAACCCAGTGGCTCCATACCCTTCCATGCTGTTGGTGCTGGTGAAGAGAAGGGTCCAAGGGCTGTGGTCCCCAACTTGAGCTGTCAGTGTTTCTGTCCGCCTGGATCCCTCTGCCTTTGTGTACCTTTCCTTGCAAGCGGCAATTTCTGACAGCTAATATTTCACAGAAACCCGAGCCAGCTCTTTCCCTCCCTCCTTTCCCCCCCCCTCTCTCTCTTCTGTTTATGAAGCTGAGGGTAAGTGTTTAATTAGTTGCCTAATTGCCTGGGTAATTGGTAGACATACTCAGCTCTCCAAGTAATCAGTCTGAACAGGCCTTGAAAATATCTGGCCCAATATTCATTAGTGCAGTTAAATCGTTAAACAGTTACTGTGTTTGGTTCCTGACAAAGCCCCGACAATGGCTGCGTTGGCTGCACGGCTGTGGGGGACCCTGCACCCCATGGAACACACTGCTGGAGGGGGCAAGGGGCTGATGAAGGGGAAAACCCCCCCAACACATGCAAAGGGCAGTGTAAGTGTGAGGTCTGTTCCCTTTGCAGGGGATGCTGGCGGTGGGAGGAGATGCTGCCTTTCGCTGCTTGTCCTCTTGCTCCAGCCTCCCATTCCCCCATGGCAGTGGTGCCGGTCCCTGCTGTGTGCAGGCAGCAGCCCCTTCTCCCTCCTTGACCACCATGGGTTTGGAAGCCGGTTTTGCCATTAGTCTAAGCATCAATGTTAATATTGTCTTGGCGGGCTGCCCTGACCGGAATAACTCATTAAAAGGGCCTTCGGTCCAGCTCAGTGCAAAGGCACCGTTCTGCCAAGTGCTGCCAACACACTGCCTGCCCATCCATCTATCTGTCCATCCTGCCTCCTCCCCATAGAAGGGGTTAGCACTGGTAAGGAGCACAAGCCTTGAAGGAGTCTCCAAACGACTCCTTTTCCTCACAGTCAAGCTAACAGCAACTTCAGCCTCATAGGAAATTCCAGGTGCAAATTCCTGCACAGCCATTCAAGAGGCCACGCTGCGGAGAAGAGGAAGGCACTGATGTGCCTGGCTTTTGAGGCAAAAGATTTGAGACTTGAGCAAAGCAAGAGGGGGAACCAGCTTCCTTCTACTGGCTGCCTTGCTTCCTGTAGTGGGTTTTTTGGGTAGCATATAGTGCCATGGAAGATCCAACGAAAAAGGAAGCGAAATGCAGCTGAAGCATGGTGCAGCTGGACAGGACTGCAGGCCAGGGAGCTCTCAGAGTGCTCCCATATAACTCCAAAACACGTGAAATAGCTGAGCCCCTAAACACTACATCCAGCTCAGCAGGTAGTCAAGCAGGATGTATGACCTCAAAGTTACTTCTAGCAGTGATTCACAGAATATGCATCAGGAATCAGACCCGCATTAAAAGGATGCTTGGCTGCAGATCTTTGTGCAAGTAAGTGCAGAGGGGATGGGAGCTGGTGCTGCCTTCCCAGTCAGACCTCTCTGGCCAGCACACCCCTGCTTCCCATCAGTGCTGCTAGAACACTGTGTCCAGCAGCTCCACGTGCTTCATTTTCCACTGAGATTGCTCATCCCTCTTGCCAGTGCTATTTTGAGTTCACCTGCTTGGGATGCGAGTCTATTGCTCCTTAACAACTCCTAAAGCTCCTCAGAAACCCTCTGTGGGACAACCCAAAGACAGGACCGAGGTCCCTAGCAGTGGCAGAGGCGAAGATAACAGCATCCAGGCAAGTAAATTCCTAATCAGATCCTGCACATTGGTTTTTGCCAGGCAAACAGTTGGGTTCCTGGAAAACAGGTTTTTGACCTGAAAATAAGGACAGGACATGCTCTGCCAGACCCCAGGGCAGCCGGTCAGCCCCATGCGGGCACTGCCAAATATCAAGCTTCCCTCTGCAGAAGGCAGGGCGGGATTTGGGGCAGGGCAAGAGGGAAATTGGAGGAAGGCACAAAAAAATCCAGGAAGGGAAAGGGGAAAAGAAAGCAAAAGGAAAAGAAGTGAGAATTCAGGTGTGAGCTTTGACCCAGGGGTGAAGAGGAAATCGGAGATGGTGAGTGAAAAGGGAAAGAACACTGGGGAGATCAGAGAAGATTTTTGCTCCTGTGCAGGAGACATTGACAACTGGAGAAGGAAACGTGAGATGGTAACATAAGGATTTAGGGGAAGGTAAAACACCGTCACATGCAGGAAAGCCAGGAGATGTGCATATAATGCAGTGTGCCATGGGTGCTCTGTAACCCCAAAGCCCCAGGAGAGCTGGCAGAGAGCATCTTGGAGTCGTTGTACCTTTTGGAGCAGCCAGGTAAGAGCCACGTGCTTTGGCAGCATGCAGGGGCACATTCTTCCTGTGCTCTTCCTCCTTCATTCATGTGGTTTTAGAGATTTCCAGCAGAACATCCCCTCCCTTTTGGGGAGGTTGGATGACAGCTTCTTGATACCCTCTCTGCTAGGAATGGGGATGAGTCCCTGCCCAGGGGAAGATTCTGGGACACTGGGGAGCATCAGGCAGGCCCCACTGAGCCTCCTGGGGAAGAGGGAGAGTGCAGGGGTTGGGAATGTCAGAGGTGACTAAGAAATAGGTCTCAATCCATTACTCTGCTGGGCGGCCCTTTCGAGTCAGTGGCTGGCTTTGTTCTCCCCAACATCTGTAAGAGATTACGGATGCCTTCCTAGCTGAGGACATGGACGGGATCTATAAATACCATGAGCTGGGGGTTGCTGCTGTCAGAGGAGAGCTCTGCCTGGGTGGCCTGGAGGCCAAAGCAGGCTGTCTCCCTAGCTGGGAGCCATGACTAGTGCAAGATGGTGATGCCACAGGCAGGGTTTTTCCCAGGGCTGTGCTGCAGCATGGCCAGGGGCAGCTGGAAATGTGGTCAGGAATGGGAGCACAGGGTTGGGGGATCTGCAGCACCAGCCGCAGTACTGATACCTGCTCCTTGCTGGCCTCGAGCAGCTCATATCCTTTACATCTAAAGCCAGACTAACCCCTGCAAGGGGACAGGGGTTATTCAGTGGTTTCGGGTTCTTTTTTGGAAAGGGCCTCAAATAGCCATCCCACATAAAGATGAGATAATACATGCCCAGGTATCGTGGTGATGGGCACCATTTAAAGAACACAAACAAAGCAGAGCTGTTAATGCTCCATCCTCCCAACTTCCCTGTGTCAACACCACCCTGCCAAGACCATCCATTCCTGACACCATCCCAGGCCCCTGCTCTGGATGTTGTGAGGCTTTGTGCAGTTTACACAGGGCTAACGCTGTCCTGCAGGACCTGAATTCTCCAGTGGCTAATTGCTTGAGCTTGTCTTTGTTCACTCAGCTTTCCCCACCAAAAAAGGGATCCTGGTTTTATAAGCTGTTAGGAGCCTGAAGATCCAGCTCTACACTAACATGTTGTTAGCCACAATTATCCCTTTTCTGACAAAGGATTCCTGATTAGGGCTGTTGCATATTCATCCGTAGACTGCGCCAAGCCTGGCTTTGTTTTTCAAGGTCGAGGATTGCATTTCTTTGGATTCAATTCCCATCCTAGACATAGATTACAAGGCAGGAGAGGAGGAGGCAGCTGAGGCTGCTGGAAGCTTTGAATCCTCCTGGTATTGCTCAAAACACCCACCAGATGTATGCCAGACTCACCATGTGAACCAGACATCCTCACAGCCTTTGGTTAGGTCAGCCAAGCAGCCTCAAAACTGACCCTGGCTGCAGGTCTGACATGATGAGATCAAAGAGTGGGGAACCCCTAAATGTCCCTGGTGCAGAAAGGCTGGTGCTGGGCAGGGATCTCAACCCAAACCACGCTTCCAGCAGTCAAGACTTCATGAACTCTTGTTTCACATCCTCCCTGGGGTCCCTGTCCCGTTTGTTACAGTGGCAGAAGGGACAAAGTGGGTACTTAGCCAGGAGGGAATATTTCACAGAGGAACTTCAGCTGCTGTCCCCTGCTGATTCCTCCACTTAAGAAAAAAGAAAAAAAGGAAGAAAAGGGAAAAATAATTACTTCTCAGCCTCTAACCTTTCCAGCAAGTGACTTTGTAATAAATAATCCACGTCTCTCCAGTGCAATCCATCAGCAGAAGCGCCTAATTACTTTAGATTCACTTTGAAAACCCTTCCAGTGCCACTTTCAGATAAATAAAAAATTAACATGGATCTAAAGCAGTAACCTGGAGAAAGCTTCCCCACTCTCCCTCAGTCCTCTCCGTGTCTGGGATGATGTCTGGAAAGCTTCATGCCCAAAGACGCTTCCCCCTGTAGTGCTGAAAGGCAAGCTTGGATTGAAGTTCATGGCACAAGGGAAATCAGCTGTGGAGTGTCCATGGGGACACTCTCCTCCAGACATGCAGATGCTTGGAGAAATAGCTGGAGACAGACCCAGTGCAACTGCTGTGTATGAAGACTTTGCTTTTCTTAATACCTTTCCTTGGGAAGTTCCTGTTGTTTCTAAAAGTGCATTTGGGAGGATGCGCTGTCTTCTGCATCACCCCTTCCTCTCTCATTCCCCAGATTACAGCACCTAAAGGCTTACCTAAAAGCTGGCTGAGATGACTTTCCCCTCCTTGTACCCCAATTCACCCCTACCAAGGCTAAGGGGCACCTGCTGTGTGATTTCTGCAGTGGAAGATGCCCCAAGCACCGTGCTCCCGCTCAGCATGCCGGGCACGCTGCAACACAAGGGCTGCAACAGAGGAGACAGGGGTCACTCGAGAAATTATACCTGTAATGGGTCTGTCCTCTAGCAGAGACAGGAGGAATTCCCAGTCTTCCTTGCCTCTTTCCAGCTGCTGCGTCTGTATCAGTTGTGGTGTGGATGGATGAGTGCATGAACACAAATGGAGTGTTCATTGTGAGAGTGCAGCGTGGTGCTGTATCCAGAAATGTCTGAAATGGAGCTGGACACCAATGGGCAGCACTTCTGGAGAGATTCTTAGGAAGTGAGTAGCATAACACTGAGCAAGCCAGTGACATGCTCATGTTAAGGATGGTGGGCACAGAAGACAGTGAGAGCACTGTCTCTAAAGCAACCCTAGGCATTCCCTGCCATGCAGGGATGTGCTTTAATGGAGCTATGACCAAAGCAAATGGGGTCTTGCTTTAGGACTGTTAGAATAGGGATTGTTAGGCAGATGAATTTCATTACAGTGGACGTGAACTTGTTTTGACAGATCAAGCCAGAAACCAAAAAGGATGTTCAAGGCATCCTGCTGCACTTATCCTTAAGGGAACTAATAGTGAGAGGAGGAAAGATGCTCAATTGTGTGCTAGAATGAAAAGGGATAAGAACTATGGATGCTCACAGCTGTCAGAGACATAGAGGTGATACCCTGCCCTCCTGGAGAGGTATCAAGGAAGCAAGGGACAGACAGCTTGGCTTGGGGTACTGGAGGGTGCAGGGTGCTGGGGATGTGTTATGGGGTACCACGTGTTCCCACACATTCTTGATCTGTAGGTGCAAATGACTTGCAAACTGCACCTATTTGTCACAGAAGCCACTAGCCCACATGCAGGTGATCGAGATCATGGTGGGACAGACACTTCCACTGGCAGCCCAGATTGCTATTGGACACAGTCTCTGCAGAGAGTTTTTGTTTAGGAGTAAGAAATACTTATTTCTTGGTATTCCAGCAATAGAATTAATATCAACAACCTACCTGCATTTCAATTTGCAAAGAGTCAGAGCAACTTATGCCTGTGGTAGATGAAGGTTGAAGCTTTCTAAAAAGACTTTGTCCACCTCTTCTTCATCTTTATACCCCACTTCTCCATTCCCTTCTTCTCCTCTCACCTCTGTGCTCAGGGCCTTGGGCAATACCTGACAAGCATTCAGAAACTAAACCCCTACAAAAAAGCAGCAAGATTAAATATCTGAGAGAAGCAGGCCCAGAACCAATAAGGTCTGATTTCACTGTAGGTTACCTCAGCCAAGGCAGCCGTGTGTCAGGGGAGGAAGATGCTTGAAAAACCTCCACAGGAGAATTAATTAAACGAATTTCACTCTGCCAATTGTTTGTTATTTTTGCTGACCTCACCAAGTGGATTAATATTTAATTAGCCTTTAGGAGAAGTGGAAAGCACTTATTAACCTGTTATGTCAATCTGTCAGGCCTGGGGTCTCGGGACAGGCGCTGTTACCACGAAACAATAGAAATATCAAGGTCTGTTTTTCTCTATCTTGGCTGTTTTCTCCATTGTAAAGTGGCATTTTTAAGGGGGGGACACAAGGGGGGGACCTACTGTGCCTAACTGAGAGATGTCTAAAATGAGTGCCCCAAATCTAGATGTATTCCGGTGGCCAGGGCAAGAGCTAAGGAAGCCATATGTGATGTCCCAGGCACAGGTGGGAAGCACATATGGATATATGATCCCCTTGGAGGTATTTTAGAGCTCAGGCTAGATTTCATCTGCTGTGATGCTGATAACTAATGAAAGGTTTGGGCTTTCCTTCATTTTTTCTTGTTTAAAAACACTGCTTCCTTTTTATTGTGCTCACAGTTACCATAGTTCAAGCTCTAAACTTGGTGTTGAAATCTAATCATCAGTGGGGAGATGTGATGGGGCTCTGCAAGATACAGAGGTCCCAGGTGAGTGTCCATTAAAGAAAAGCTCTAAACCAGAAAACAGGATGAACACAGATGGCAGAACAAGAAGCCCATCCCCACAAGTAACAAAGACCAGAAGGTCCCCGGCCAGCATCTATGTTCAGGGAAAGCTGGTGAGATTCACCCTGGGATAACAACCATGCCTGCTTGCCACAGGGCTGGGTCTGGCCCAAAAGAAATAAAACCTCAAGCTCAATTGAACCCTTAGGAAATACCATCAGTAAAACAGTGAGATGAATGCTGTGTACAAGTTAGCGAAACTGGGAGGAGCTTGAAGGAACATAGTGGCTAAAGTGCTAAAGTGGAACAATATCTTCTTTGATAGAAATTCTCACAGATGCTGGGCTTGGCCACTAGCTGACATTGTAAGTCACTGCTCAGAGAGGAGCCAAAGCAAGGTGTCTTCTCCAAACCTCTCCAAATCCTGATGGACCTGAGCATCACAAACAGCTGGGGATCTGCACTTTGATTTGAGCTTAGTGAGTCAAAACTAAACCTCAGGTTATAATAACTCACTGGGTCTCTCTCAGGGTATTCCACACTCCACCAGCAAACCCAACGAGCATCCACACCCTGGTCTTGCCATCTAACAAGGTCACAGGAGAGATGCTAACTACCACAAGATCCAACTTTCCATCACAGGTAGAAAGCTTCAGCAGACATCAAAAATGACAGACCCTATTCAGGAAAACACAGGGCATGGGCTCGTGAGTCCCTTTCAGTCCCTGCATGCAGGAGGTGAAACCAGCAAGCGGAGGCAGAAGCGTTTGGAGGCAAGCCCTGAGCATGCCGCTTCGCACCGGCTGCCAAGGTGGGTCATGCTCCCCTCCCTGCAATCTGTGCTGCTCTCAAAGGCTCTGCCTGAGCCTGGTCACCTCCTGCTGCCTCGCTCCCACAGGGCAGGGACACTGGCCACGATGCTATCCTGCCTACACCGGGTGCTGATACCGCCGCTCTGTGACAGGCCATATCATTTATTATTATTATTATTATTTTTTTCAAATTAAAATCCTCCTGAGCTTTATTAAATAGGGATGCTGATAGGTAATTAAATCGCAACTTAATTAAATCTGTCTGCTCAATCCAACCGCGGCACGCTGGCTACTCTGCAATCCCTGTGAGAGGTGCTGTCGGTGGAGAACGGCAACATGAATTAAACAGCATCACAGTCAGCACTGCCACCTCCCTGCCAGGCACAGCCAGGAATGGCACCAATGGGTTTCTCTGCCCGTAGAGCAACAGGAGAAGGTGGGGAGACTCCACGGGGGACCTGATTTGACTTCATAAGAGCTTTTTGGGGTAGGGACTGACTCCCTCCAGTGCGGCAGGACCAAACCAAGGCACTGGAGGCGCGTTGGAGGACTCATAACTAACTGCTTTGGCATAACATGATAGTGTTGAACACCATGGGGCCTGGTGATCAGGGCCTAAGGCCATGCTGGCGGTTGGTGTCACCGAGCTCATTGGCATATAGAAGCCCACTGTCTGCTTCCATGGTTTCCCAGCAATGTTTGCTGCCCCGTGTGTCAACAGCCCCAGCTGGCAGTTGCCTGTGCTCCAGAAGCGACTGTGGATGTGTGAGGAGGCAAGAGAGGCATCTCTGTGGTTTCCCTGTCCCAGGAGCTGAACGAGCACTTCCACACCTCCCACGTGTCCTGTGGCATCACTGGTGCAGCATCTCCATCTCCCAGTGACCTTGGTGGCCATGCTGCAAGGGGAAGGGCAGAAGAACAGGCCCCCCAAGCAAGTCCAGTTCCAGCTCCCCACCAGGGACTGGTGAGAGGAGCATGAGTGGGAGAGGAGGGAGACTGCTACCACCCAGCTCTTAGCCCCAGCCGATCCGTTGACTGGTTCCCATGGTGGAGCATGGACAGCTCGCCAAGGATAGCCAGCCACCTCTCAGCCAGAACTGGGGGAGACTTCTGCGTTATCTGTTTGGATGCAACAAGGAGAGGATGACCTGTGAAAAGAAGATGCCCCCGCCGGCACATCCAACTCCTCAAGCAAGATGAGCCCTCTGCTCGAGCGAAATACCTTTTGCAGAGCCTGTTTATCCTATCTTTTCTTCCTGTTGCCTAATTTTGTAGAATGTATCTAATTTCACTTTTTCTTAAAAGAAGTTCATTTTATTTGTCACATGACGTGACAAATTTTCTGTTCTTTGCCCATTCTTTGCCCATTCTTGTAGTACCCGTTAAATAACCAGTTAAAACATTTCTGAGCCTAAAGCCTGGTTAAATGAATCTTTAAAATGAGCATGATGGGAAGTTGGTGGCAGCTCATCTACTGAGAGCAGAGCTTTTGCAACTGCACTGAGGGAGGTGCTGGAAGAACAAAGTGTCGGGATGGTTTTAAAGGGAGCTGTTTTGTGAAGGTCAGTCTTCAGGAGCGTCTGATCTTGTCTGTGGCAATTCAGTCACTGTCATATCCAAACCAACAATTTTAGAATGGCACTCTGTTGTTTCAAATAATGTGCAGGTCTGTCTTTGGGGAACTGATCATTTTAAGCAATGGTTCTGTGTTGATGTGTGACTGCCAAAACAGTGGAGAAATGGCTATTTAATGAAGTAAGAATCCCCCTGTATTTGCCATTGGTGAGGCTGCACCTCGAATCCTGTGTTCAGTTCTGGGCCCTTCACTGCAGGAGAGACATTGAGGTGCTGGAGCGGGGCCAGAGAAGGGCAATGGAGCTGGTGCAGGGCCTGGAGCACAAATGTGATGGGGAATGGCTGAGGGACCTGGGGGTTCAGTCTGGAGAAGAGAAGGCTCAGAGGGGACTTTCTCTACAACTGCCTGATGGGAGAATGGAACCAGGAGGCGGCTGGTCTCTTTTTCCCTAGTAAGCAGTGATAGGACAAGAGGTAACGGCCTTAACCTGTGCCAGGGGAGGTCTAGATTGGGTATTAGGAAATATTTCTTCACCAAAAGGGTGCTCAGGCATTGGAACAGGCTGCCCAGGGCAGTGTTGGCATCACCAGCCCTGGAAGCATTCAAGAACAGTGTAAACAAGTCCCTCAGTGACATGGGTTAGTGGTGGCCTTGGCAGTGCTGGGATAACGGTTGGACTTGATGATCTTAAAAGGTCTTTTCAACCCAGTTTATGATTCTATGAAATGGAAAGCAGGCAGGGAAGGGTTTCTGACAGATACCAATGCTAGAACATGGTTCTGTTACCAGCTGCCTGATAACAGGTGCCTTTTACTTGCTTTCTGGGAGTTTCGGCTCCTAGAGACAGCACACTGAAGGAAGTGTTTTTGTGGGCAAGAAAGATTAAAGCTTTTCTCTGGTTTAGTCAGGAGGGTGAAGTCTTCAAACTTCTGAAACAAAAGCAAAGAAACCCAGTGTGTGTCTACAAAGCCCTTCTGCAATTACCAGAAGACTAGAAGTTGTGATCCGAGAGACTGGGGCTGCTGAAGCAAGTCATCAAGGGCAGAGTTCCCGTGGGACAGATGCTCCAACCTGCACAGCCATACCCAGACAGAAAGGAGGACAGAGAAAATAGGTAGGTCCTTCCAGAGGTAAATGGGAGAGTGAATACCCAGAGCCTGGGTCCCCATGGCTACAGAGAGAAAACCTCGTTCTCCGTACCACCTTGATACCCTCCAGCCTCCTTTGCCAGATCTGTCCCTGTGCCCACCTCACATGAGCCCTTTTATACCATGCTAGAGGTTATTCCTTCACCCTGCCCACAGGGTAAAATAGCCACTACTGCATGCAGTGGGTTTTAACTCTCCTGCAGCTATTGCATCCTTACAGTCCCAGAAAAACCCTCAGGCTCTGCTCTGGCCATGGACCCCACACTGGAGGCACCATGATTTCAAAGAAGGTCTCACAACCACTGGGGTTCCCCCAGATTTTCAGCCTGCGATCCAGGTACTTGAGCACCCTCCAGGTCTCCTGCAATCCCCCAGGAGGTGGAAGAAGAAAACCACAGAAACAAACCCCCAAAAAGCCCAAAGGGCAGCGGCATCTAATAGAAAACAAACCCCCAAAGAGATGGACAAGAGATGGCCAGGCTACAGGGAGCCTTTCCAAGGGTGACTTTCATGCAGTAATCTTGAGAGATCAAATTCCTAATCTGTTTCCACCTCAGAGATGGAGGAGTGAAAGTCCAACCGGGATTAATGTTTAATGCTTGAGTTAACAGGTGATGCCTTGCGTCGGGATGCTTGGGTTCCCTGCTCTGCAGCTGAAAAAGACTGGTACATGAGCTCAACCAGCATCCATCCCGGATATTAGGGATGACCCTCCTCTCAGACAAAGGTCAAAGAGGGGTTGCCAAGTTCAGGATTCCCCACGCCATTACACAGTGTTGTGTGCTGGGGCTGCAGTAACAGATGAGTTGCAATGTCTGTATCTGCTGGGGCATGTGAAACTTCAAACCTCCCTCCTAATTATTTTAGAGCCACTGAGGTGAGCTGCTGGAACACAGCACAGGGGAGGGCAGCTGAGAGAAAAAGCAGCTCATTCCCACTGCTGGGTTTGCATTTCTGCTCCTGGGGAGGACACATGTGGCTGGAAACCCACACATGGCAGCCTCAGCTCCTGTGCTCCCCACCATGAAGGAATAGGGATGGAAGGAGAGATGGGTCAGCTGCAGAGGGGGGGGCACAGCCTGGGAGATGAGAAAAGCACTTGTTGAAGATAAAGACATAGGCAGACCCCAGAACACACAGACAAACAGTTATAGAAAGTGACTAACTCTGAAACAAAGGTCATGTTGTTTGCTCTTCTCTATTATCGGAAGACTTTCTCCGCTGGGAGTACATGGCCTTAATTTTGAGGGTCCGCTTAGAAGGCCAGACAATGGCCCAGAGACTGACAGGGACATGAGCATCTGTACTAGGAAATGCTTTTTGCTCTCAGAAAAGCAAGGGGAAATGAACTGATCATGTCCTGTGACTCTTTCATACATGCTGCACCATCGTTTAGCAGGCACTTCCAAACGTACTGTTTGTGCTTACTCTTGAAAAAGGTCTATTGTGAGTGAAATGATGCAACCATGGGTGGTCACGCTTACATTAGATCTCCTACTGCACACGTGTCTCATTCCCAAGTTTCTCAGATCTGATCTGTATCTAAACGTCACCATTGCCCTATCAAAAGAGGGCAAATCTATTACATCCTGACCTAAGGGTCTGGACAGTTAAGGTTTATGTCCAGAGAAGAATCTACATTCTGAGTGCAGCCCTTCTCTTCTTTGACAGATTGTTTTGTATTCTTTCATGTGTCCCGGGTGGTGCTGGGACATATCAGACCACAGGGCAGCTTGAAGTTATGGGGCAAACCGTAGGTAATTTGGCAGGAGAACATTAAAAAGCAAGAGGAGGAAACTATAAATTCAGAGTGTAACCACCATAAAGTGTTCTCTTAGTTCCCAGACAACCTCTTAAAAGCATAGATAGCTCTTCCCCCTGCCTACAGGATGCCTTTCCCTCCCGGTAGGGTGTTGTGTTATGGCTCAGACAACAGAACACCATGGGAACAGTGACCCTGATGGATTTCACATGTGTTGCAAGACCTGTTGGAAGCTCTGCCCTTTCACACGCTGGACTTCTCTTCCATGCAGTATCAAAGGTTTGCAACTCATGGCCCTGTTTCATTTCTCCCTCTCTGTTGAAGGGCTTCAACTCATCCCTCGTCTTCCTTTCTTACTGTCAAAGATGAGCCATCTGCCTTTAGAGCTCAGAATGAACCATAACCCCAAGTCCTAAATTGGCTGTAACTCCCATGGCAACATCCAAGAACATTTATAGAATCATAGAATCATAGAATAGTTAGGGTTGGAAAGGACCTTAAGATCATCAAGTTCCAACCCCCCTGCCATGGGCAGGGACACCTCGCTCTAAACCATATTACCCAAGGCCTCGTCCAACCTGGCCTTGAACACCGCCAGGGATGGAGCATTCACAACCTCCCTGGGCAACCCATTCCAGTGCCTCACCACCCTAACAGGAAAGAATTTCCTCCTTATATCCAATCTAAACTTCCCCTGTTTAAGTTTTAACCTGCTACCCCTTGTCCTACCACTACAGTCCCTAATGAAGAGTCCCTCCCCATCATCCCTATAGCCCCCTTCAGATACTGGAAGGCTGCCATGAGGTCTCTGCGCAGCCCTCTCCAGGCTGAACACCCCAACTTTCTCAGCCTGTCTTCATATGGGAGGTGCTCCAGTCCCCTGATCATTCTCGTGGCCCTCCTCTGGACTTGTTCCAACAGTTCCATGTCCTTTTTATGTTGAGCCAGAACTGTACACAATTCGAGTCTACAGATCAGATGAGGCTCATTTCTGGGAAACTAACACAGACAAGCCATCAAAACCTTTCCTCATCTCCTTCTCATGTCCTCCCAGGGTTACAGACCCTGGAGAAGATGCGTGTGTGGCTGAGATCTGCTTTCCAGTAAGTTACAACTGGCAAAGTGTCCTAACTTTCCTTAGCTCTACTACAAGCGTTTCACGGAATCACTACATTTCTGTGTTCCTTCCTCTTAACCAGAAAGTAATTTCTTGCACCTAAGAAGCACTGAAGTGCCTAAATCACATTTTCAAGAGTCACGAGCATTTACGACCCAAATTTCACAGGTTCTCCTCACAAATTGTTACCCTAACAATGTCCTTTTCTCCCAGCCAGACCAATCTCTTATTTGCATTTTTCCTCCACTTCCCCCCTTTCTGGTTATCTTTTAACCAAAAATCATTGCCCAGTTCTCATTCTTGGTCATGTTTTAAGGATGAACATTTGCTGTGGGAGGAGGAACAGGAAACATTCACACCTCATCCTCATTTAGCTGACCACTTCCGTGTCCCCTACTGACCCAAACTAGGGCTCTCCTGTCTTGCAGGAACGCCTGCCTGTTCCCACAACCATGGGGTCAAGTGTACTGCAAGCAATTGGGAAGCACAAGTGCTTGAGAAATTAGGTGTCTTTCTTCTGAACTTCATAGCCTGAAAAAGAAAACGTGTTTCTGAGGGAAACTGCTCATGGAAATCTGTTGCTAGTTTTGCTTCAGAAAGAAATGATGAGTGATTGATAACTTAAAAATGATACAAAAGAAACTGCAGTGGAATTAGTTTTTCAAAGGCCATTTTAAAGGGAAATTTGGAAAATATTTGCAAGAAAACACTCCACTACAGAGATCTGGACATCTTATCTCACTTAATTCTACCAGTGAGCCTCCTCTTCCTGCTCAGTCTGTTTATCTCCACTGCTGCTTTTAAGGTAACCACTTCTGATGAGGATTTTTTTCTAGAGTATAGATTGTCAAAGTGGAAAACTCACATTCCAAGTTTTCCTGTAAATATGTGTTTTAAACCTACTCATACAGCTGTGGGAAAGTTTTCTGATATCAAATATTAGCTAAAGTTGCAGAATTGAGCATTTACACAGGGAACATATGAAGAATGAACAAAGTCAGAGAAGAGCAAACTGAAGGGGACTTTTTGAAAGCCAGAAACAACTGGAGTTGTCAAGCATAAAATAGCAGAAAGATACTAGTGCAAGGAAAATAGAAGATGATGTGAGAAAGGGGGACCTGGTGATCTAAGGGGAGGGTAAAGTTAGAGAATGAGAGTGAATGCATAGAGTAGACAGAAACAAGGAAACAGAGAGTAAGTCTGATCTTTGTTTGGAGAACAACAAAGCATTTGTTTTCTGCAAAGCTGTTTTTGAATGTGGGCATGCTACAGAAGACCGTAGGAGAAGACAGTATGCCTGAGTGCTACCAGTAAAGTCATGGAGTCATAGATTGATGTTCTCCACCTAGAGGCTGAGGTTCCAAAGCACTTTGAGACCTCATATGCCTCCTTAGACGGTGTTACCTGCTGTCATCGATGATTGTACTGGGACTGCCATGTGTGGTACAGCACAATGTCTCACAAGCCCTGAAAAACTGTGGAGGCCTTCCAGCTGCCCATGTGCATGAAGCGTGCTCTTTCTCCAACACCGATCCCAAGGGAAACAGCCGAGAGGAGCTCCGGAAGGTCAAAATGCAATTAAAAACAATGAGATTTTGTGCTACTTAATGGGTGCAAAGGAAAGAGGGTTTGCCTCTTGGGTCATGCTTGTCTCACCTGCACAGACCACACCAGACTCTCTCCTCAGTCTTCTTTCCCATTGCACCTCTTGTGGCCCTTCTCATTCATAGCATCAGCCCCATTGATGTCCAGGTCCAGCAACTGGGGGGACAATTAGGTAAATGTGTAAGTTTGGAGGGGAGGGGATTTACACCTCCTGTGGCCCTTGCAATGAATTACCAGGGCTGTTAATGGGCTGGTGCCCCAGTGCCTCGTAAATCGTGCGACTGAGGCTGAGCGGTGATGGGTGGCTTTGATCTGGACACGCTGCCCTACCATGAACAGGAAAAGGAAGAGGTGATTTTTCATGGGTTACTACTCACTCCAGCCTCCAAGTTTTCCACTCTGCTGAAACTTTGACAGTGCCTAATAATCCATCAGCAAGACTTCCCTTGCTCTGCTTCCACTCCATTACCACCTTCATGGTCCCATTTAGCTTCTTTCACACGGACCCCGGAAAGGTTGACAGTCTCCCACCCTTCCCAAGCGGTCTGGAGGATGAGAGCAAGGGCTGGGGTCACTACACATTTCCTTTGAGGAGAGGAGTCACAAAGTGGACGCTGAGGTGAAGGGAAAGAGCTAGCTCACATCTCCAGACCCAGGGTTCTTCCCATCTCCAGGAGCTCTACCATCTGCAGCCCTGGGTGGTCCTCATTGCCTGAAGAAAGTCCTCCTCTCTTCTTGAGTTTTGCTATTTCGAGGATACCATTAGCTTCAATTAAAAGAAAAGGCCAATCTACCTTCCCATAAACTGCTTCACAGCAGAAATACTGGAATCTAGGTGGGAAACAACACGGGGGGGGGGGGGGGGAAAGCATTGCTAATTCACTGAGTGATTGCAGATGTGTCTCTAGATCCACATGCCTAACAGGGAGCAGTAAGCCTCACACCTACTGAAGAGGTACCTCCTGGGATGTCAAAGCAATTGGTGAAACTTTGAAGTGCCTCAGAGGAAAAGGAAATAAGAGGCTGAGATGTCACCTGATATGAGAGGGTTAGATGTCTTAGGGTTCATTTGAAATGCTCTAGACTATCTGCCATCGTGGCAGAACATGGGTTTTCTACAGGTCTCTTGTCACATCTTCCAGCTATGCCTGGTGTCTTGGATACTTCAGGGTGTCTCAAGCAGTGCAGTACATTTGGGTACCTAAGCATTTTGTCATCATGTTTTTTCACCAAGGGCCGCTACTTAGATTTATTCTTGACTGGTCCTTCAGTTATCTCCTATATATTAGACCAATACATTGCATGTGTTCAATTTTGTGTGTTCTGCCTTCTGAATGGAACCAAATGCTCAGAATGGCACAGTTTTCTTAGACTAACAAATTCTTTGAGAGGGGTAAAAACCACCTCAGTAATAAATCCAGACTGTGAAGGCTTGATGTATCTGTTTTTCTGTTTGTCTCCACTGCTGCTACACAGAATTAGCCCTCACCTAATACAGAGTACAGACTTGATACAACCTTGTTTAGCACAATTGGCTTGAATCCATTATATTGACAATATCAATTTGTGTAATTCCTGCATTAGGATTTTGTACTAAACTGTATTTGAAAGGAGCTGTTGACCTTGATTAGCTCTTTAATTGTGGTTAAAATCCAAAGTAATTCAGATACCAGCTTTGACTGTGGAAGGAAAGGGCTACACCATGTGACAGTGCAGTCAATAACTGCCACGCTCTCCACGGACACAGTTCCCGTGTTTTGTATGCTCTAGGTCTCACCACTATCTCAATGCATCCATTTGCCTTCACTTTGACCATACCCTTGGGGCTTCACCTTGCAGGGTGTATTGTACAAGCAGGCACTTGCGGTACAGTCTCCTGGACACATTCCAGCTGAGTTATCTTCTGGCTCACACCACCTCTGCTTTTGCATGCAGGTGGGATTTTCAGTTCAGTTTTCCATCCTATGCAGAGGTGTAATAGTGCTGGGTACTACCCAAGGGCTGCTCAGAAAGGGATAGGAAGGAGCCAGTCTACAAAGCTAGATTTCAGCTGCAAATGTTGCCTTACTCACTCTGTGGTCTCTTAGCAGCAGAAACAAAATTCGAGTGTTATTAGAGCACATTAAGAAGCCAACATCTGCCTGTCAGTGCCCAGACAGCGGCAGGGTAATAGTGTTATAGACACTCCAGAGAAGGGATGCACAGGCTTGCTGGTGTTTCAGCAGGCACTACGCTCTTCCTGAAACTGAACAGGAGCTGGATGGCAAATTCTCCCAGATAGCTGCAGGAAAAGATCAGCTATGTGCCTTGAGGTCTGCGCTGGGTGAAAAATGCCAGGCAGGAGGAAAGGCCATTTCCAGGACTCCCATGTGTTGAAAGGGAAAATGGATAGGATGAAGCCTGGAGGGGGAGAACCCTTTTAAGTCAATGAGGAATTCTGCCAGAAAGCAGCAGAAGGAGCAGTTCAGCAGGAATTACAGAGAGAGAAAAAAAAACCTGGCAAGAGATAGAGCCTGAAAGATGGAGCACTTCATTTTGGGCAAACTGAATGTTTCAATTAAAAATGACAGAACTGCGATCCTTTAAGAGCAGTCAGATTTTAATACATTTTTCATGAATGGAAGCAGCCTGTATCCTGAAGACCTGACAAACTCTGTTCTTTGGATAGCATGTGCTCTCCTGGATCTATGTCTTTCTGGCATCAGATGGGGTTGCCAGCCATGGATCAAAGGCAGAAAACACAAAAAGACCTGCCAGGCATCTTGTGCTACATATGTGTGCAGAATATAATGTGCAGAGAGGAGACGGATGCCTACTGCTACAGCAGGGAAGGAGAGGGCTCATGGGAAGGAAGAGTAAACCAACAGTGGAGAAGAGAACACAGAGATGAAAGAACAGGCTGTGGAGAGAACTAGCGTCAAGGAAAGGAGTTTGTGAAAGACAAGAGTAGAGCAGTGGAAGTGGAGACAGGGAGGGAGGGAGAGGAGGAGGGAGAAATGTACCCTCTGTGCTGGGAAAAAGACAATAAAAGCTGCAGACTCTTGTCACGCAGGACAAGCCCAGCACTATTTACTGTTTGCTCATTTAACCTGGTTAATTTTTAATAATGTTGAAATTTTCATTTTAATAATTTAGGTAAATTATTTATTAAACCACGGGATAAAGGAATCATAGCAATTATGAATTGACAGTGTTACCTGAGGCTCATGAAAAGGTAAGGGGTTTTGCAAAGTCCTTGTTATTGGATAAACATTAAATTAGTAACAACTTCACATCCAATTCAAATTACCTTCTTCCGAGTCTAAGATTGCTCTCTCTTGGTCTCTCTTGGGAAAGAGCACCGTGGGCAAAGACGGTTGCAAGGAGCCATGGCTGTCCTATGTGGGGCTGCGGATATTTCTCCTAGATGTCCTTGAAGCAGGGATGAGGCAGTCTTTCCATCAGAGGGTGGCAACAAGGTGACATTCACTGCTCTGATCATGGAGAAAAACACAATGGGTTAATAGGAAAAGATGTCGGATGGGTCTTGTGGCTATGGCTATCAGAGTGGTGGTGGCTTTTCTGGTACAAAAAAGGTCAACAGAAGGGTGCTGGTGTCTCCTACCTATTGCATGACTCCTTGTTACATTTTGGAGGTGCAGACTTCCAAACCAGCTCACTGACCAGAGGAATCAACTGTCTGGTGCCAACTGCCTTATTGAAGGTTCCTGAGGAAATACAGACCCAGTCCTGGAAGATCCCAAGTTTGTTCTGGAGATGTTTGTGTAGAAATGGAGTCTGCCACTTGAGGAAAGCAACCTCTGAAAAGTGTCTACAGAGACACACAGCTCCACACTTGATGTGACTGTATAGGGATTGCAAAATAAAGCCCTAGATACCTGAAAAGGTGAAAGTAATGAACTTTAAAAACACCAAGGGAATGTAGCTTCCAGATACTCTCTGCAAGAGCGAGAATTTTGCTTTAAAGTAGAAATCTAAATGGAGAATGGTAAGAGGTGGGGAAGAGGAGAATAAGAATAGGGTCTGGAACCTGGTGGCCTCAGTCAGCAGAGTACTGCAGCCTTTGCCCAACTTTCAGCATCAGCGTAGGCCTGCAGAATTCAAACCAGCCACCCAGAATTCAATAGCAATCCCAGGTTTTAAGTATTGCAATGAATCAGAGCCAAGCTTGCATTTTCATATTTTGTAATGTTTAATTTTCAAGCATTTTGTTTTAATTACCAGTTTCCAATCATTTTTATGTTAGCTCTGAGTGCCTTTCCTACATTTTCTTCTCAATAATTAAAACTTTTTAATAACATTACTTTCAATCAAAGGATTTCAATTTATCTTCTAACTTAGTTCTATCCTAATAAGTTTTTTTTCCCTGGGAATTTCCTAACATTCAGTAAAAGAAATAAGCATTTCTAACATGTAATTTTTTTCCTCTCCAATATATTGAGAGCTCAGTTTTCTTGAAGAAGTTCTTTGGAAAAGCATGAAGACACATTCAGAGTCCTAAATATCTGTGCACAAGATGATGTCCCAGATTCAAATCTGTTCTTTCTTTTCGGTTTAAATAGCAATAGCCACCAACTAACATGTGAAAGAAGTTGATAAACAAATATGTCCCATAGACTAAAGGAAATGCCCTCCTCATTTTGAAATCTGCTCAATCACATTTTTGTATCATGCCTAGCAGGTAGGAAAATACAGCTTATTCACTGAGAAGATAATGTTGAACAAAATATGCAGTAGTGAACGAATCCTTAATCCAACTGTAAGGTCTGCCTGCTTTATAATGAAATAAGCCAGCCTCATTACACAAACAGAAACCAAGTGAAAATACAATTCTTCAGAGTCTCTAAGCCCCACGTGAATCTAAACTTGCCCATCTCCAGGGTTTATAAACTGCCAGAGTTTCTAAACTCCGGGGAGCTTAGCAAAGTCCCTCTAAAGGATGTGTATACAAAGGAAATCACAGAGAAACCATAGAAACTCATAGGTAGAAAAGAAAGAGGAAATAAATATGAATCACTGAGATCTCACTAATATGCTAAGGCACTAATCAGCATTGTGGACAGTCCCCTACACCCGGATCAGCATATTCCTGAGAATATCGTATTAACTGAAAACAAACAAAATCACCAAAGGACATCCCGTGGGCATCTCCGCTCTCCTTCCTTTGCCCTCGATCTTCTCTTGGATTCTTCCGTCAGGAGATCAAGTGATAAATTTCAAGTGTGAAAACATTTTGTTACTGTGAGTCAATGACAAAGATAAGATACCAGAGCTGAGCAGCTTTTTGCAAGGAAACGCTAATTCCACAAAGACATGGAGTTTGCTAGGAATCTGTGCTGCACATTACAATGAAAACTGATCAGATTCCTTCATCCTGGTAAGGTCCAAATGTACGTTTCAAATTAAGCGATTGGTTTGCGTTTTTTAGTGCACAAGAACGCTAACACACAAGCTATTTTAAACCTCTTTCAAGATCACAATATTACAGGACACATTAAGTTTGTTCCTTTCATAGCAATTTTTAAATTTTGGCTTTTCATTCAGATATTGAAACCATAGAAAGTGTGAGCTTCCACTTCAAAACCCAAGTTCACAATGGGAATGGCATTACAAACTGCCATGATGCTCCAGCCCCTGGAAGCAACTCATGATCCAGGCAGCACGCAACAACCGACCCTCTGAAACCACAACTGATTCCATGTAGGTTATTTACAGCCTCTTCAATTTCCTTTCCTCAAAACTTCCATCTAAATTAAGACAATTCGGCACCTTCAGGTGGTCCCCAGTGTCTGAGCAGCTAATGCACCAGGGTGGAACAAGGTGCCCTTTGGGTGGAGGCACCCATTAGTTGGGTGAGGATGGAGGAGCTCGTCTTTCCCCCAAAGCACTGCTGTCTCACATGCTTTTTTGTGCTCACAGGGAGCGTTTTCCTTGCAAGGTGACTGTAGCCAGAAGAAGCTTGTGCAGGCTCGCAGCTCTGAGTGAGTACATTTTATTATCTGACATCTTTTCTGCTGCTGAGCAGAGACTATCAGCTGTTCAGTGGAGCCCACACTAGGATGAACACGCCAGGGCAGGAAGCAATTAATAAAACATCTGATTACTTAAAGCAGCTCTTCCCAAACTCCTCCTTGTCTTGCAATAACAAAGGCCTCTGCCTGCGCTCTTCCATCTCCTGTCACTGCTGCCATCGCTCTCGGATACCAAAGTTAACAGTGATTATTTTTCAGGGATGGGGGCCTGTCCCAAGCCTAATTGAAGACAAGAGGAAGCCTTCAATGGATACTGCTTAGCTTTGGATCAGTTCCACGGGCAGGAGCGAGGACACACAGAGAAATTCAGATGTTCAGCCCATGTTCAGGACTAACACACCCACGGGCTGTGCCTTTGCTGCAAGGGCAGCCATGGAACTGCCAAATACACCAGTGTGGCCAGTGGCCATTTCCCCCAGTGCAAGGGGCTCTGCTGTCTCCCACCCTACATGCTGTACCGCATCCCCATCTCCCACCACCCCTTGCTCAGGCAGACCAGCAGGGCCATGCAGCGACACTGTGCATGTTTGTCTTTAAGTTATGACCCATTCCCCCCATCCTCTTTTTTGTTGTTGTTGTTATTAAAATTTTCCAAAAAGGAATAAAAATAATCCCTCCCCCTTCCCCGTCCCTCCCCACCATGTTCCCAAGGTGCCAACTAATCTCCGATGCCCAGCTTGTACACAGCCACCTCTAATTGCTCCTGCATTTTCATCTGGTGTAAGTTCAGCCATCGCTACAGCTGCCCCTCCTCCCCCCGGGAATTCACACCTTCATTATCACTCTTTACTGCAGAGCCGTCCGCAGGCTCCCGGCTCCGATAAAAAATAGAGCAGCTTTTCAGTGGTTTCAATTTTAATTACCAGCATCAAGGCAGCTCGCATTCTCACCAGGCTGTTTCGCACTAATTAAAGTGAGGAGGAGTTTATGGAAGGGACACCAACTCCACTTCACTCCCTCATCTATTATTTACAGACAGTAATACAAATAATTTCCAATTTAAACAGTCTGAGCTGGCCAGCAAAGAGGAGGGAGAGGTGGGGAGAACACTGAGCAAGGGGAAACTCAAAGAAAGAGCAGAAACTAAGAGGAGGGGATGGAAAATCGACCCCCAGTGCCCTCTAGTGGGAGGATTTCCTGAGGGGCCACGAGGTTGGAGGTGTGAACATGGCCAGGAGGGCCAGTGAGGTGGCAGGCACTGGTTTCTCCTTGCCTGGCTCCACCTGTGACCTTCAAGATCATAGAATAGTTAGGGTTGGAAAGGACCTTAAGGTCAACCAGTTCCAACCCCCCTGCCATAGGCAGGGACACCTCACACTAAACCATGGCACCCAAGGCTTCGTCCGAGCTGGCCTTGAACACTGCAAAGATGTGATCAAGCAGCAGCAAAAGATAGTTTTGGATAAGGATAGTTTTGGATATTATAAAAATAATCACTGTTAACTTTCCTCCAGCTCTGCACTGGTGCGCCCAGTTTGGTCCCATGCTGCTCATCACTGGTGGTGCTTCATCTTTCCCATGGGCATGGCAAGGTGCTGGTGGAAATGGGCTCTGAGCTGGCAGCAACTCAGTGTTGGGTGCCCAATCCAACATGAAGGTACCAGTCCTGGTGGGATGTGAACCTGGGGTAGCGCTGAGCTGCAGTTCATGAACAGGGTTTTCTGGGTGTCATGGGAAAATCCCCCCATCTTGAAGATGGGCTGTCCATACAGATGACCAGCTCCGTCTGTCAGCAGATACAGTTTACCAAGGCTCGGATTGTTTTCCTGACCAGTCACTCTCTCTTTGGATATGAAATGTTCTCCATCCCTCAGGCTGGCTCCAATCAATCTCTTCCAGTGCAGCACGTGCCAAGCCTGCATGTTTTATGGATTTGGAGGAGAAACCCTGAGGATGGGCCAGCGCAGAGGTAGGTGGTTCCCACCCCCATGAAAACGATGCCTATAAACAGAGACTGTTGAAGATCTCGCTGCACAGCAGATTTTACCATGTCGAGGAATTAAAACGCAATAGTGTCTCAGCCCCGTTGCTTTGTTTGCTCTTGTCGGCACGGATGAGGTGATCAATACCAGTGAACTTGTGTTATAGCTTTGATCTTTACAGGGCCTGAAATGATGTCATCTGTGGGTCACATTCGGATTTCATTTAAACCCGTGCTGATCAGGAGTAACTCCAATAAGAACAGGGTTACCCTGGATTTACACCAGGCTAAGGCAGATAAGCCTGAAGATCAGTGACTGAAGGAGAAGTTTCAGCATAAATGTTATTACTACAGAAAAGTAGCTTGATTGAAGCACAGATGTTGAATGTTAATCGCTGTAGGCTTGATCCAGCATCTCTGTAAGTCAAGAGCAATATCCCATTTACTGCAGCATCTCAGGATTAGATCAATGCAGGTAAATATTCAGAGACTAAATCATCTTACTCTTGTACCACCTCTAGAGTGTGTGAAGTGCCTGGGACTTCAGTGAAGGCATTCCTGATTTATGCCGGAGTGCAAAAGAGAATCAGGCCCTACCTTCTGCATTTTACGTGCTCCTAGGGGCTAATGATTATATCTGGAGCTATTTTACATTGAGATCATTGATTCAGACCAGGCCAGGCTAGGCGGCTAACAAAAGTCATAACCAAGGGACAGCCTATGAAATGAGTGGAGGTCTCAGGTACGACAAAGATTTCCGCTGTTAAGCAGAGCAGATATGTCACACATCCTTTCAACAGCAACAAGTTACAGGTTCCAGGTCAGGGTACACTGCTCTCTTCCCTCTGGTAAAGACAAGACTTGGGACTGATAGTTGACTTCAGTTAGAAAAATGTGAGCTCAGCCCTGGTGAAGTCTTCTCTTCTAGGGTTGGTACTGGGCAGTCCATAGCTGCAGTCACACACAGGGACTTTGGGCAGGATGAACACGGAATCAGTTTTTCCCAAACTTCACAATTCCTTTGTGACACTGATTTAAGTATCTTTGCTGTTGGCCTCACTTGATCCTTGACGGAGGAGCTGAGGTGTGTGCCAACACAGATGCTAAACCCCTTCTACACCAAGGGGTGTTTTCCAGGGCCTGGGCTGTACTGATGGAGAGGAGCCAGAGCCTGCGCTGAACCCAAGCTCAGACCTTCATCCTTCAGAACCCTCCTAAGTACTATCCATTAAAGATTTGGGATAGTCTATATGACTTTTCATCATGAGCATAGTGTGAGCACACTGATAACTTTGTGTTGGACACTGACTCCAGCCATCACAACTTCCTTGCAATTACTGCGCCATCCATCCTCCTGCACTAGCACAAGATCCCATGGTATGGACCAGAACTGGACTTTAGCACCTGCCTCCCACAATGCGCTGCATCCCAGTCCCTTGAGCACCTCAGCGTGTCTTAGACCAGGTAACATGTACAGCAAAAAGAAGCAGGCAAGAAGCTCAGCCCTTGTTCACGTGCTTAGCTCATTAATGGAACAGCCACAGGACTGAGACCCCATTGCAATCACCCTGCAAGGCTGAGCAGCTTTTGTGCTAGCAGGGGCTCCGACGTTCAGGTATGTGGGTGTCCCTGGGGCCACAGGGTCAGTCTCCATTTATCTTTTGCTCCGTGTCTGGCTGTGCCTGTCTAAGGAGAGGGTAGCAGGCTTGCTCACATGCTGTAACTGGGTCAGACCCTAAGCGATGCTCACTCCACACACACTGGCAGAGCCCAGCTCAGCTCCAGCACCTGCCAAATGCAGCTGGAAGCACAAATCACTTCATAACTGCTGGTGTTTGTATGGCTGCGCCTGGGTACTCCTGTGGCCAGGCCTGAACATCTTTGTTACGGGTAACTATTTACACTTAAAAAAAATATACAATGTCATATTTGCTCTCATCTGGATTCATGAGATGGATTTTGTTACGTTCTCTGTGGTGAAAACCAGTCATTCGTGTCTGCAAATAAACACTGCCGTTTTGGCCTCAACCAGCTCTTCTCCAGCAGCATTAGTTAATTGTACTTTCAAATCCCTTTTTCTGTCCTAAAATGCACTTTCTGATCATCCTCTCAGTGCAAATATGGTAAATAACCAACCAATACGAACAGCCACAAAGCCATAAATGTTTTACGGCTGTTAAGCCAACATCCATGAATGCAAGCAAAAATTCCTCCTCTGTTCCCAAACTCCAGTGAGCCTGGCTTGGCTCAGAGGGGAGCACGCAGCTGAGTAGCGGGGTGCACCATAGATGTGCCTGGTTAGTAGGAAAGGGCTGTTCACCACAGATCACAGGGAGCCCCTTCGTGGAGCTGAAACGCCTTTGCACCAGGTCTCTCGCTCCCAGCCAGAAAGTGTCTCTCTCTCTCTGATGAGAAAAGGGGGTTTTTCTAATTTATTGCTTTTATGGGATTGTTCCTCCACAGAGGCACAAATAGCAGCATATCAATAAAGCCAGTCGTTTGAAGTTGGATATTTCCACCTCTGTCACAGCAAAATAATTAAAAAAGGATTCACAAGATCATAAATTGCATGTCACCAAGGACACAGCCTCCTTAACCCTTCAAAAGCCAGGCTGTGCCCATCCAGGGCCCATGCTACTCAAGGCATGAAGAGACACTTGTTATTCTTAGCATCTCAACCACAAGGGTTTTCTTGTCTGGAAAGAGAGACACTAAGGACCTGTCTACACAGGGAATGCACTAGCCGGCTGGCAGGATCGTAGCCCAGCTCCAGTATGCAAATGCACATATAGATTTGATTTTCGGCCAGGCAAATGGGAAGCTGTGCTGCAGACCTGCAAGAGCCGAGCATTTAGTCACGTTGAAGTTAAAACATGCTACAAGCACATCAGGCATTGGGGAAAACACTTTCAAACGTATTGGAAGAGTGGCAGCATGGAGAGGGCCTAAAAACATTTGTTCTCAGTTAAAAGCTCCTCTGGCTTCAGCTAGATAATAGAAAAGGATGGAGCCCATCTGGGTCAAAAACTGCTGTTATCCTGCTGGTCCCTCCCTAGCACAAACACAGCCAGAATGGATCCCAACCCATCGGAAAAAAACCCACATTAATGCAAGGGAAGGGGATGCACGTTATTTTCTAGGCAGGTTGCAACTTAGCTCCATGATAGAACAGCCAGGTTGTGCTCCAGCCTAATTTGATCACAGGCAAGGTTAACAACCATTGTTAAACTCTGCAGGTCAAATCCTGCCCTCTTATAAATCCAGGACAACTGTGTGGGAATGGCTGCGGGTGTAAATCTCCAGGTCTGAGTCCTGTTGGCACATGGGAGGTGGACTCCTCAGTGCAGCAGGGCTCAGCGTAGAGGCAGGAGAGCGAATGGGGTGTGTGTGGGGCAGCAAATGCCTATTTCTGGGGTGGATCCCAAGCCCCAGACAGGCAGCAAGTTGCTGGTTTGATTTTGCTTTCAAAAAGACCACTTACCAAAGCATGTGGGGGTCTGTGGCATTGGAAGTGCCACTGGAGGTGGATTAGTGGGAAGAACAGAGCTAAGTGTGGTTTATCACAGGGTGGTGTATTATATTACACATATCCCATGGCTACATCCACTATAACCAGCATGTAAAGGAGGCATGTGTGTTGGCCTCCTTATGCCCTCCTGACCCTCTGGAAAAGTGTGTTCCCCTTTTTGTTACCTCAGCAAGATGATGGTGGATAGAGCAAGGGATGTATTTTGCCCAGCCTGGAATTTCTTGTTTAAGCTCCTCAGTGAAGGAAGTAAAGGAAATAGCCATTCTGGTTTCCCCTTTTGATAGCACAACCTAAGAGCTTACTTGGGAAAGATACTTGCTGAGAAGTGAGATTTGATGCATGTTACTCCCGTATTGGAAGCTCAGGCAGAAGGGACACCCAGCATCCAAGTGGCACCAGCAGCACTCCTCACCACAGGGCCTCTGCACTGAGATGTGCAGCCTACAAATCTCCCAGTCCTGCGGCAGGGATAACTGGTGCCATAAACAGCAGCAAAAACAGAGAGAGAGGCATGATTCTCCTTTGCCCATGCTCTGCACCAGCACAAGCAATAACAATGAAGGTTGCAAGGGGAAGAAAGGGAATAAGCGTGACGTTGAAGAGCTAAGCACATTCACATGTTCTTTTTAGACACAATAGGGCTTTACCAGCAACAGCAGATAGAAAATACGTAGTACGTAGGATAATATATGGTGCAGAGGGTCTAAAGCTAGTTTTTTTCCAAGTACAGGCTTATTTGCCCTACTACAGACTCAGAAAGCCAGAGAAGCTCAAAGTCTTTATGCCAAAACAGCATCAGTTTAGTAATGACCAGCAACAGATACAGTGAAATTAAACCTTAAGCCTGGATGTTGGGAGGAGGAACAACATGGCTGGTGTGTGCTTGATTCTAACTAGTACTCTTTCCCAGCCTTTTTTGCCCTCTGCAGTGAGGGGCTCATCGAGCTCAGCCTATGCATGGATGTAAAACCGGGAGCAGACTCCAACCCTCAGGAGCCCTGCCCTGCCTCCTGGTCCTCTCTCAACATGACACCAAATTAGGACCCTTCAGTGGCAGAGCCACAAACCAGGCAGACAGGGCTAAATGGCCCCTGGGTGCAGGATTACCAGGGCTTTGCTGGAGGATGGGGCAGCGTGGGGAATTGCAGCTCCCTTCCCATCACAGCCAGGCAGAAAGGGCCCAAGGAAGAGGCAGTGCATATGGAGAAGGGCAGCAGCTGAGCCCCAGCCCCAGGGATGTGCCAGAGAGGGGTGGGAAAAGCAGAGGCTGAATAGCAGTGTCCAAAGCAGGGCCAATAAATGGACGTGTGTCAGGGAGGAAGAAGGTGCCTGGGACATTGATCTGGTTAAGCAGGAGGAATAAAGGAGATGGAAAAGATGACTTCTTTTAGGACTGACACCAACTATCTGCAGAAACAGCTATTTTTGCTGACCCTGTCTGATGCCACCAAGGGAGAGCCGTTAGTGGAACCCTGCGGGTTTATTAAGGCATTAGGAGCCTTACAGAGACACCAAACCCATTTCCCTTGCTGTCCTCATGGCCTCCAGACTCCCATGGGTTGTGAATGGAGGTCTGTAGCAGGCTATGAAATAAAGCAAGATCTTTTATGCTCTAGAGCAACACACAGAGATTTGTGCCTCTGCTGGAAAACTTCATTCAGGAGTCCACAAACTGGAAGAAGTTAAAATGACAGTTTTATTCCTAAATGGTAGAAACAAATTGCTGCCCTTCTAGATAATTTTTCTATGATCTATCCAAATAAATCATATCTATAAATAATGGAAGCTTACAGGACCTATCAGACTACTTATAATAAGCATTTTGAGTAGGATGACATATTGTCTTATTAGGAGAGCTGAAGGTGCGAAGTTTGCCACCATCTCTACAGTGTAGAGATGCTCATATGACATCTGTCTCTTAATATTCCTTAGGAAACTGACAGCTAATGTAACATTACCACTAATCCATCAATGGTACTTGTGTAACTCCGGTGGCCATAACACCCAAATATCTGTAGCATCCTTGCAGCATGCCTGTGAGAAGCAGGAGAACCTGAATAATCCATACCTGAGCCTCTGAGCGAGTGGTGGGGAAGTCTGAGGGAGGGGAAAATCCTTCTTTTCCAATGCTGGGGGACAAGTCTGGATGGGATCAGTTGATCTGAGTGCTTGGTGACCTTCAAGCTGGATTCCCAGGGGACAGTTATCTGTGCTCATCCTGCAACACCACCAGCAAACCACGTTGGAACAGAGGGGTCTGAGAAAACCTGTGAGGAGATAAATTATACGAAAATTGAGGGATGTGTCTTTCCACCAGTTTTGTCCCAGAGTGGTCCTATTTGGCCTTTGGGATAAGCCAAGGATGAGGGTGCTTTGCTTTGGCCTTCCCATCACCAGCTTTGAGACAATCACTGGTCACTGCCTCCTGACACATGGAAACCCCAGGGAAGTCAAAGCAGAAGTGGAGGAGCCATAGCATCTACCCTGTGCATCAGCGATGGGACCAGACAACTGAAACCTGGTCTGTGATTTCCAGAGCTGTGGACTCCCCAGGTGGGATTCCTCAGGGTTGGCAGGGACCATTACAGTAGGTATGGCGATATCTACAACAAACTAGATAGGGCAGGAGGCACAAAGTGAGATTCAGACAGGGCCAGGAGCCCTTGCCATCCTTGCGTGGCCACCAGAGGTGACAGCCCCTTCTTCCCTCCAAACACACCACAAGCACATCACAGGCTCCTTTTTAACTTGGGAATTAGCAAATCCTGTTGTACTGCAGCAAACATCAACTCTCCTCTTCTAGAAACCTACCCTCCAGGAACAAGGACGCAGAAAGGCTTTAAAGAATAACTCCAACCCCTGCCTAGCCTACAGAGAACACCCTTTCCATAACTTCATCCCTGGCACCCAAGGGAGGCAGCACCAGGTCCCTGAGGGAGCCTAAATCAGAGCTCCCCCCTCACCCCTGAAGGAGACAGTGAAACATCATTTTCTCTCGCCTGGAATTAATTCCCCCCTTTCCTTTTCCTTTGTCTCCTCCCTGCTCAGGCAGTTGATTGTGTTCCCTGCTCTAGCTCAGTTTGGAGTAGGTACACATAATAATAACTTTTTAATAATAATTTAATTTATAACGCACCCCTCTGCCAAGGCACTCAAGGCACTACACAAACAATTAAAGTATGCTTATAATAAATAAACAACAATAATTAAAACATCATAAACCAGACAACGGTAGAGCCAAACCAAATGCTAAAGAGCAAAACAAAGCAGCATTTTTTGGATGAAGGAGATCCTTGCACGATTCATCTTCCAAATCTCCTGTTGATGCTAGATTGAAATCCTCCTGTGAAGCTGTTTCTGCATCTGCAAAGGTTTTGGTGGTGTCAGAATCATTACAAAAACTGGATTTTACACTATCATAAATTAACTGGAGTTTTGCAAGGCTGTAATAACACCACATCCCCTTTCATTTGAATAAACTCAAAACTCAGTTTACTCAGGAAACCCAGTTTATGGCCCTGAGTTTGTGTTGACGACCCTGAGTTTGGGAAAAACATTCATGTTGCTCACATTTGGTAAAACATGCCTCATTATAGCAGCTAGAATGGTTCTATAGACACAAGGATGGTGCTTTAAAGATTTAATGCCAACCCCCTAAAATGAACAGCAGAGCAGCCTTCTGCTGGCCGTCAGCTCCTTGGAGCCGATGGGATCGGCTTGTCCCAGTTTACACAACTGGAACCAAAAGACCTAAACTAACAAAAGAAGCAATCTTCCTCCAAAACAAATGAAATTCCAGCTCGTGCCAGGCAAACGCCGTGCACTGAACTCTAATGATTCAAGGAGACAGGCTCTGTCGAGGCAGAGGTGGAACTGAAACGCAGCCAGTCAGACCCTCTTCTGAAACAAGCTGGCCACCAGCCCTCAGACAATTACATCTAGGGTCCGTGCACTCGAGTGCCTCAGCTGATCTCAGTTGTTGTGGCAGCGCATGAAGGGAAAATCCTTCTCGCAAACCCAAACCACACGGGGATTTCTCCATCCTAGGGAAAAGAAACCACCCCAAAACAAGCCAAAATACATCAGGAAGATGAAGCTGGTGGTTTTCTTCCAGCACAGGGAACCAGGAGGATGTTTTCCATCTGATCCCTTGAGGTTTTGCTCTCGTGGGTTTCACTTTGAGCTTCAAATCCAAGCAGATCTTACAAATCAAAGCAAATGAGACCATGTGGTTCTCACACACAAAGCCATCTTTTGGCCCGGGTTCATTCAAACAGAGCCTTCAAAAGGGTTCACGAATCTTTGTGTACTGTGTCACAACTCCCAACTTTTCAATGCAGGTGAGACATCTGCAGAAACCACTACAGACTCCGGGCACAGGGGGAGTGCTTTCATTTGTTTGCATGTTCTGCTGTCAGGAGTTTCTCACTTACAAATTCCATGACCCCAGACTCCTGGTTCTCTGCACAGCCACCTCCATGAATGGCCCCAACCTTTGCTCCGAGTGTGTGTTGGAATGGGACCTCTTTGTGTCTGCAGCAGAAAAGGTGCTTTCAAGGAGGAGGCCACATTACCAGGGCTGGGGGTTGATTGTTTCTTACCTCCTCTGAATGCAACTTCTCATTTCTGCACTGAGGTTCTGCTGCCTTTCACAGAGCTGGTCCTTCCTGGATGCTCTCCTCTTGCAAACGACTTTCCAAGGATACGGAAGCGTCGCCATGAGCTCATGCTCCCACAGCTCCCTGTGTTTGGGCAGCAAGGACCATTCATGAATCAGGATTCCTACAGTTTTCCCAAATCCTCCATCCTGCATAAAAGTTATTGTGCAAATTTACACTTTGCACTCCATGGAGGTAACTGGAAATCTGTGCTTCTGGGGCTGCTCCATGGATGTGGTAGCTCCACTTTCTCCTCCAGATGTACCAGCAGACAACAACGTTTGGACTCCAACTCCCCATAAGCTCTATTTTCCTTGGATATGGAGTGCACTGGAACATAGACCAGCTCATTCAATTCTGCTCTCCCTCACACTGGGCCACATTTCAGCTCAAAGATTCAGATTCCAGGATGACCCATGGAAAATCTGCGTTCACTTTTCCGTATCACCTTCCTACAAGTGCTCTGTGAGACCTTGCACAGGCCAATCAGACACAAACCATCCAAAATGTCATACACCTCCTTCCCATTGGTTTCAAAGAGAGACAAGCTTCTAAACACCTTGGGGGATCTGGATTAGGGCTCCGTGCCTCAGTTTCCCCATGTGATTTCCTACCTTCCAGCACTGATTGGACGTTAGTACATCAGCAGCTTTTCTCCTCAGCTTCCTTATTCACTGAGCCATCAGTATTTTTAACTCAGATTTGGGCAATCAAGTGATGATGATTCTGCCCATGCCAGCCTTTCACCATGGCACAAAAACCCTGGCTGGAGGCTCACCCTCAGGGTCTTCTTCAGGTGTCACTCAGGGTGCTGATTCATTTAGAAAGCCCCTTCTGAAACTGAGGTCACTTCCAATGGCTCCCCAGGTCCTCCAGGGTTGGGGCAGCTCCAGCACAGGGGCTTGGAAGGCATCAGGAACCGCTGCCGGAGAGCGCACACTGGCACTTGGGAGCAGATACGAGAAGAGAAGACAGAAGTGGCAGAATTTATTTTATGACAAATCCTAAAAGGAAATTATGCAAAGTAATAAAATAAAGAAGAATTATAAATGAGGACAAGAAATGGGTTAAATCTAGAATAAATTACAGGAAGACAGGAAGGTGCAGGAGGAGAATTGAAGACAGAAGTGCTGAGTTAAAGGATAATTGTTAGAAACTGGCTGCTAGAGGAAGGGAAGAGGGCATCTGGGGAGGGGGACTGGTACAAAAGGAAGCCGGTTTTGTGCACAGTGGCATCAGCAAAGCATCTCCCTGTTAGATGCGCCTTGGGGACAGCATGGGGTGACAGCCAGTATACGTTATTTGGGTGCAAGCCCATAAACCTAGGGGCAAGGTTGCTCCTGCTTTGACCTACAGCCAAAATAAAACCCGAGAATAAAAGGGCTGGGTGGTCAGAGCCCAGATGATATCCCATCCTGTGGGAGCCTTGGCCATCCTCCCCTCCTCGTTCCCTTCTCATTAGCTTCCCCCTGCCCTGCAGTACCCACTGGGGAGGGGTCTGCAAGGGAGATGCTCCCCACAAAGCCCCTACCAGAGGTTACCCATCCAGAGCCGTGCTGCTCCTGGTTTTGTCTGTGGAATCCTTTGGAGAGTTGGAGAGCCTCAGGTGCAGGAAGGGAGCGAGGGAAGCCCTTGCTCCGGCCAGGGACCCTCTGTGGGTGCAGCCGATGGCAGGAGGAGCTGGTCCCAGGCCCACGGCCCCAGCTGTCAGTCTGAGCGATGAATTACATGCTATAAGAAGGTGTTGACAGGAGCAGCTGGACATCAGAGAGTGATGAAAAGGGAACAAAATTCATTCCGAGTTCAGACAGACTGGCTCGTTAGGGGCACCGGCGGCAGAGGCCACAGAAACATTGCTCCATCTCCTGGACATCCACTGAACCGGCTCCACGAAGAGCTGGGAGCGACCCCAAAGCCCCTTCCCCATGTGGGTGCAGCCTCTCTGCCTCCATCCTGGGGTGCTCCAGGGGGAGTCACTGCAGGTCCCCCTCAAATCCCTGCACAGCCCAGGGGCAAAACCAGCTTTGCCCAGCCTGGGGTGAGGTGTCCCCAGCCACAGCAAGGGATTCAATTTGGGTATCTTCAAAAGAAACCAAATCAAAGGACTTTTTGTCCCTCTTGTTTAAGGATGTAATTTGTATAAATTGTATGAAGAGGGATGCAGGGGGGAACAGGGACGGGAACATTTGGCATCAAAACAATTATGCTCATTTTAATGCAAACTAAACGGCATGCTAAAGGGGAATTGTTTCGTACATATGTACAGCAAGTGAACATTAAACCGTACGGCTAATAATTAACTGGCTCCACATTACCCTTGCTGCTTTAAATACAAGGGTGTCCCCGTGCATTTTATGTATGGGGAAGTTTGAGGACGTGGAGGTCCCGTATGAGATTATTCCTAAAGCTGTGAAAATAACAAAGAGATTTTTTTCTAAGCCAAGCTACTTCTTGGCATTCAGAGAAGTTGGCAGAGAGAAAAAAGTGTGGGTCCTTCTCCCACCCCTTTCCTCCCTCCCTTCCTCCGACTCTCCTCCCTTTCCCGACTTCCACTCCTTTCTGCCGCTGGAGAAAAAGAATAGCAAATTCAGAGAAAATTTCATTGAGGTTATTCAAAGAGTTTTTCATGGATTATTTACACAAGTGCTGTTCAAACAGCCTTTGTCTGAACATCCCTTGAAATCTGCACCCAATCCTTTCAGATTCAAAGCAATAGCTCAGGGGAGACAAAGGGGAGCGGCTGACATGGGTTTCCTCTGCAAGTGAATGAGAGGTCTGGCTAAACACAGAAGGGCTTTGGCATCACAAGCTCCCTTTCAGCCTGGAAAATAAACACTGATCTGAAGCCAGGCAGCTGTACCTCTGACCAGCCTGCCCCATCCGCTGCAGTGCAAGGAGCAGGGCACAGACTGCTCACTGGAGGAGTGGCATGGTACCCTTGTCCTGCATCCCTACCCACAGCACCCTGCAGTGGTGCTGCCCAAACCGTGTGTACCAACCCACGGAGACTGAGAGACCCAGTGTTCTGAGCCACCCTATGCACAGATATCCAGCCAAGTGACATGCTGAACTCCGTGTTAGCCTCCTGGCTGTGATGGTGGCAGAGCTAACCTCGAATGAGAGTGGGGTGAGCTCCCACAAAGGCCATGAGTATAGAGAAACAGACTCTAAGCAGGGAAAAGAAAGAGGGATGATGGAGGGAAAAGGAGGGTGAGCCGAGGCAGGCAAAGCAGATATAGAAATATTACAAGGTGTACTCATGTTCAACACCAATTTGCAGCCCTCTTTCCATCCCAAAGCTTATGCACAGACAGCACTCCCTTCCCTAGAGAAACAGTGCTCACCTCCCTCTGACCTGGGAAACCAGGCACCACAGGCTGATGAAATGGTTGGAATGCACACAACGGGATCGATTAAAATCAAGGGAGTAAGTGAAATATGTAAGAAAGGCCAAGTTCTGCCTTAAATTATACCCCTGGAAGCGACTAGCCACGCGATGGGGAAAGCAGCATGTTGAAGCCCCTGCTCCTGCAGTACCTGCCTGTCTTCTCCTCGTAGGAAGGAAACACACCAGTGGGTTCATCCTCTTAGAGCCTCCACAACTTTGGTGGCCACCTCTTTTAGAGTAAAATGCTAAAAACATCCTACACCATCACTGAGTCTCATCAAATCATCACTTTCAACTTTCCTGGGGTGATGCTGCTCGTGAGTCACCTTTAGAGCTGCAGATGTAGCCTCTCCTAGCAAGAAGATTAAAATCCCATTACTTCCTATTCATGTGTTATTTAATGATATTTTTTCCATTATGCATTTATTTATTTTTAAGTTGCTTGCTTTGAATCTCGAGTTGGTGTTTTTAATATTAAGTGTAGTTTCCAGTTTGTTTTCCTAATTGGAATGAAGTAAAATTAGAATGGATTTTTTTAGCGGGTGTTTTTGTATTTATTAAAGGAAAGACAAAAAGCAAACCCCAACTGATGGCCAAAGCCCACGCCAGTAGGGCATCTGCACAAGATAAGAGCAAAAAAGGCAGCCTCTTTACCGCCAGGAGCAGAACAAATGACATTAAAGACAGCCCTGCAGTGCAACAAAAAGCCCTCAGACTCCAAAGTGTCCCTCACAGAAGCCAATTAACTCTCTTGCAATGATTTAGCATCCAAGTGGGGACTGTATAAACTGCCTTGGACCATCTCTTCTTCTTACACAGGAACCTCTCCATCCACAGTGAAGATGGGATAAAAGAAGACTTTCACGTTCCATAAGAGTTTTGGGAAGGACATATCCTCTCATGGACTGGACAGGCCTGAAAGTGCAATGCCACAACCTCACCCAACAGAGATCTTACAGCAGGGGGGAGTTTCCTTTAAGTCAACTATATCAGGGCCTGAGAGGAAGCCTGAGAAAAATGGCTTTTATTGGTGAGATGAAAAGCCAAGTGGAAGATGGAAGAAAGGGAAAGAAAGATGAAGGCGAACAGAGGAAAGAAGGCAGCTCCAGACAGAAAATAAATGTGATACCCATAAAGGTAGATCCAGGCAGAGAGTTGGAGGGACTCAAATGGGAGATCAAAAAGGAAACTGCTGCGGAAAAGAGAAGCCATGGTCAGGATGGGAAGGAAAAGTGATAAGAAGGGAGCAGCAGGAGGGATGCATACAGCGGGAAGAGGCTTGGAGAGATGAAGGAAGCAAGGACGGGAGGGAGGAGAAGAACAAAACTTTGCCAGACTGCGATGCAACACTCCTCCTGCATCTCTTGGATGCATTTAACAGGGGCCTGGAAGAATCTTCATTTATCAGGAATTCAATTAAGTGGAATAGTCGTTATTAATTTTATAGGAATTATTTGTACAGGAGAGCCTGGAGAGAGGAAAGGCCTCCTGGAGCCATTTCTTCTGTCAACGCCCCGGGTCAGGTAGGCACTGGCAGCGCAGTCTCACCAGTTGAGATATTAATGAGATGCCTCTAGGTGCAAATGATAGTTTAATAGGTGTTACTTAACGGGAGCGCCCCTCGCCTGCGCACGCAGCTCCTGACGAGGCTGCCTCCTTGTTAGAATAAGTAATTAGAATGTAGGAACACTCACTTTGACACTTTAATGAAGTGTCAGGCGTCATCAACTTAGTGTTTAATAAAAATAAAATTAAATATTTACTACAGTTTTATAACGTCATATTTAAAATACACGTCCCTCAGATGTGCGGGATTTAAAATGAGGACTCCCGGTTCCCAAAAACAGAGGGGACCACAGCTTCTTCTTGGGTTTTGTTTTCCATGGGGAGGAGGGACTTTGTATGCACACCAAATGCCAGCAGTACATGGAGGGAAGTGTTCCTGTATGGGTTGGAGGAGAGTTTTCCTTCTCCATCTTCTGAACCTCCCTGTGCTGTCTGAAGACTAAGGATGAATTGAACAAGACTACCCCAGACCACCAGTGCTGATGGCAGCCACTGCTGAAGAGTGAGGGAAACACAACTTTGTTCCTATTTCATTGGTGGAATAGCCTTCCAAACCAGATACTGGAAAGAAAACAGAAGAAAATGCTAGAAGTTAAAGCATGCTTTAAACCTGGAGGGAATCTGAGAGCCAAAACAGCTGAAGCAAGTTTATCCCCCTCCTGTCTCACTATCCCAAGTCTGCCTTTCCTCAAGGTGCCCACACGGCTAAGGGAAGCCCAACACTCATCTGCTGTGTTGGAACCTCAGGATACGTATGACATCCTAATGGCAAAGCGATACAGACTGACCCACAAGATGCTCAGTGGTCCAGCAAAACAGCCTCTCCCCCCACCTCTGTAAAAACAAAGGCAAAGACATGAGAGCCCGGCTGCAGTGGCAGAGCAGAGCTCTTTTGAGTTAAACATCCCTGTGTATGTATATACGCACCCTGTCAGCAAGCTGAGGTGCATGGAGATGCTCTGCCAAGTCTGGGCCAGTTGGAAAACAAAAGGCAGAATGAGATGCAGAAAGTCCCTCTGGTTGAGGTGCCCTGGCAACACAGGGAGGGGGGGTGATCCCCAGATAGCCCCCTGCTAACAAGGGATCCTGTCTGGGAGATGGAACAATTCACTGTTGAAACCCTGGCAACAGTTATTTAAATGGAAGCTGCAACCCTCTTCCTCCAGGATCAGGAGTACAGCACTGATGGGATCAGGAGCATGGCACTGATGTCTGCATTATGGGAGAGTCCCTGCAGGGCTGCAGGCTGTGTGCACCCAGGGCAGTGCTCCTGAGGGTCTGTGAGTGCTGTTACACTCACCTTAAAGTACCAGGAGACTTGTCCAAAATCACCAGCCACCCAAGCTCGACTCCTTGATTTATTCTAGGCTAAGCAATTCCTCCTGGGTACAATGCATGTTTTACCCCAGACACCAAGCAGGGCATTACTGGGGGAGCTCACTGGGTACCTCTTATCATGGGATGATTTGGTTGCATTCCCATCTCCTGAAACCTCAGCTGTCACATCTGTGTCCTCATCCAGATTAGGGCCGCACCCACCCTTAAAAAGCAGATTATATACCCCAAAACAAAGGCAAACCAACAGTCACATCCAAGCAGTTCTGCCAGGATTAAAAATGAAGGTTTTAGTCCCCTGGAAACTATTTCATGGTCTATCCACATAGTATTTGTGGTTTATAGGTACACATATCCTGATGTATGCTCTGAGCATCTCTGAGTGCTTTCCTGAGGCTGAGCCTAGGATGCTCAGGTCTCTGAGCTGTGATGCTCAGCGAAGCACCGGCTTTGGGTTGGAGGGTGGGCAGGCAGGGATGGGAAGGTCAGGGATGGGGTCAGGCATGGGGACAGGCTCCCATAGGCACCAGGCATTGTGCTGTGGAAAAGAGTGCCACGCTGTGTCTGTGCGGGGCCTTACAGCACGCAGCTCCTCGGGGAAGAGACCCGCGGCTCCAGCCATCCTCCGTGCCTGCCGCTTCCCGGTATCCCTGTGCTTCCTGCACCACCAGGGACCATGCCAGGAGCAGTGTCCCATGGAGGAAAACACCCGTGCTGCAATAAAGCAAGAGGAAATGTCCCCGTGCTGCCAGAGGGAGCGATGCAGCCAGCGGTGATCCCTGCGGCTGCAGCACAATTCCTGCACTGCTGACCAAGGAGGGAGAGCCAGCAGTGACCGTGGACCACGGGAAAGCCCTGCCAGCAGCACCTGTTCACCACGATAGGGCAGAAAAGGGCCTTGGCTTGCATCAAATGCTTTGCCATGGACCTGAGATGTTGCCTTTAGTGAGGTCTGGATGGGGGTAACACACCTGGGCAGTGAACCATTTGCTTCCTCATCCTTTGAAAGCTGAAGACAAGTATGGCATGAAATCTAGCTCATAAGGCTCTGGGAAGAAAACTTTAAATCACTCCTGGGAAAACTGGGCATGATACCAAACCGGAGTGGAAGCAAGTGCAGTTGGGATCTCTTGGCTGCGTGGACTCATCCCACCCAGCAAAAGACATTGCTATGGCTAAGGATAGGTCATGTATGTCAGGAGGAAGGGCACAGTGAACTTCTAAAGCAGAGAGGGACACACCTCGAAAAGGGGCAGCTCTAGAGAGACCAGCAGCTGCTGTGAACAAGCAGCTCAGCACTGATCCCAGTGTGCTTCTCTAGCCAAAGTGTTAACAGGAACCCTAGATGTATGAACATAGGGGCTGTGTGTAAAAACAGCATCTTTCTGATCAGTGATATAAGCAATAAAATGAGTAACAAAAAGAGTGGCTGTGGATTAACAATAAACTCTCCTGTTGTTTCATCCTCAAAATACAGGTGACTTCAAGTTGACATCCACTGTTACTGTGCCCTGCTTGAAGCTCCCAAAATGATGCTTAATTTCAAGATGCCTGGCTTGTGCTGTCCACACAGGCACTCGTATGAGCTGTTTCCTATTATCCCATCACACAAAGACTACCTGTGACTTCCTTGGGTCCTAATGATGACAGCCTGCCCCTACCCATATCTGCTAGGGGCTCAGCAAGCCCTGTTCCACCAGCAACATGTCACCCAGCAGCAGGTGAAGCCCCAAACACCTTCAGTGGAGCTCACTGAAAAGTCTTATAGAGAAGAAGCACCTGGGGGATAGATTAGAGCTGAATCTGATTTCCTGCTCCACCAAAGGCTTCCTGTGAAGCCACAGAGCAGGTAGCAACACCCAGAGCATCTAAGGAAACCGGACCTGCAAACAAGCCCATACTAAACCCTCATTCCCCACTCCGTGCTGCAGGACCCAGCCAAAATACAACCCCCTGAACCATCTACAAGGTGTTGCTGTGATGCGGAAGCAAAAGGAGGACTAAAGAAGCCTGGTGTGGTGACTCAGGAGGGCTGTGGATTTACACCAGCCATGGGCAGACGACCGTGAGGGCTCAGCTCTTAGCCCCATGCAGGGGAGAGGTGTTATCTCGGAGAGGAGCTCTGCGCCAGAACAGTTCATCAGCTGCCCACACTTGATTCACAAACTAACACCACGTCATTTGTCACCGAGAAAAGCACCCGGCTCTTGAATGGGTAATGCTGGCAGCCAGCATCAATGTTTTCACAGGCAAATTCATACACTGACCTCCTCGGTGAAACACACAGCAAATGCCTGGAGTCTGGTTTACATCTGCCATGGGATCCTGTTACATTCAGAACAACCCCTGTCAACGCTGAATCTGTAACAATCAATAAAGAGGGAGAGTTTGTTTGTTCGTTTGGCGTTTTTAGATGTTTTCTCCTTCCTAATTGTGTTATTTTGCTACGCCAAGTTTTGCAAGTTTTGCAATATCCTCCCCCCCTCCCCTTCTTGTTTTCTTTTAGGACAAGCTGTCATCTTTTCACATCTTTTCACCAGGCCATTGCAAATGTAAAACTGTAAATTGCAGGATAGTGCAAATAGCACTAATAGCATTTGCATAAAAATTGGTTGCAAAGAGCAATTAGCACTTCATTAATAATCAATGAAGGGCCAATTTACACATTGCCCAAAAGCAAATTGTAAATTCAATTTTGTCTATAATTGAGCATTTGGTGCTGGGCAACTGTACAATGGTGCCAGAAGAGACCTGCACAGCACTTTTGGAGTCAAACCTCCAGTGAGTTCAGGTTTTAAGTGAATCCAGTATGGCTCTCTCACAGGCCATGCCACTATCTCCTTCACAATGGAAGGAGGTACATTTGCTTCAGAGAAAACATACAAATGTCTACCTGCTAGCAGCCTTGCTCAGATACAACCCCATTCCAGAGAACATGGATACTGCTTATATGGCAGAGGTCTCTATCCTGTCCCAGCGTACCTTGCTGGGGAAAAGCAGAGATGCAGAAAGGACATCAGAGAAGAGATACCATCACTTCTATACTTGGCTGTGAACATCCTCCCATTGCAGTATCTCCTAATGCTCTACAAGTGACACCAGAGCTCTTTCTTTTACCTCTAGTTAAAGGTCTCACATAAGCCATGTGGGTTAAGTATTCTGACTAATCCAATTCACCCAGTCTCTGCTTTGTCACCTCCATCCGCCTGTGACCTTTCTTAGATATCCCAATCCGTATGCAGTCACTAGAGTCAGGGAAAACAAACAGCCTTGCTTTATCTCTTTGATTTCAGTGTCACTGAAGGCTTCCTGGATCTTGGACATCAAGTGAGGTATTCCTCAGGCTTCCCCTCTAGATGAACGGTGACATCCAGCAAACCAGGGCAGCTTAACCACAGCAACAACTTTCCAAGCCCCAAATTCTCCACTATATCATCCTCCACTTAAAAGGCAGAGGCAGCTCCCTTTCATGAGCAGAGTCTGACTCTAAACCACTTGACATCTGAAGTTTCCTTATCACATTTTGCGTGGATCTCATGAATCTGGTGAAAAGCTAGACGATCATTTAGCAGGGGTTGGTCGCTTTATCTATTTTCCATAGTAATTTGAATATTATTACAATGGCACCTTTCATCTGGGGATATACATGCACTTTACATATGTTACATTAATTTCACCGATGAGCTGGGGAAGCACTCTTTATCCCTATTGTGCACACGAGGAAATGGAAGCACAGAGATGATATACCGCTTGCCCAGTATCACACAGGAAGTTTCTGACAGAGCCAGGAATAGAAATCACATCTCCCGTGTCTTATGCAGAGAATATCTTCATGTGCCTGCCCAGTAACTGAGCCCTTAATCCAGACTAAGACACCCACACAGGACCCAGTTAGCTAAGAGTGGCACAGACAGCCAGCAACAGCAGTGCCTTGGCTCTGGAATGAAACTTGACTGATCCAAGGTTCCCCCCATGGTGAAGGCTGGAAGTTCTCCTGCAAGCAGCAGCCTTGGGGGCTCAAAGGGATGGAGAGCTGGCTCCACGAGCAGTTTCCATCTGAAGTGGATGTTATTAGCTGGTGTAAGCAGATGCTCGACGTGGGACACCCAGGACTTCTCAGTTTTCACCCAGCAACGTCCCTGCTCCCTTTCTCCTGCCCGTTCAATCCACCTTTACCAAGAGATTGAATTTACAATGGACTCGAGCACATTTAAATCCATTTATTGCAAAATTACTTTTCAATAATTACATCACTGTGCTGACTGTGTTGCATAATGAAATTAGCATGAGAGATATTAGAAAGAATATAAAATTATAAGAAATATTGAAATACCTCTTTCCCCGTCTGCCTTAGCACAGCCCATAGCTTAACTGGAAAACGAGCACTGCTCCTGGATGGGATTTAAATGCATCAAGTGTAATTTTATAATGTCTTTTATATAAATTAATTATAATGGTTATTGCTTCTTTACATTATTAGATTGAAATTTGCCTCCACTTCAGTGCATTAAAAGAAAGCTGCACCCGTTTTGCTCAGCAATGTCCTGAAAGTTCTCGTGGCATGAAGCCATCCTCCCCATGCTGAAACCACCAACACATCTGAAGTTAAAAGCTTTGGTCTTGTGTTTGTATTGCAGTGACCACCATGGGTCCCAAACTCTCAACTAGACCTTTGCAGGCAGGTTCTGGGGTCCCCATAGAGATCTTTGGCTGGGATGGGACATTGTACCCCTTCCAAAGGCTACTTTTCTGCTTCATCTCTGCAGCAATGGGGATGCTAAGGCTGGTTTAAGCAATCCCATCCAGATTTTGTATCTGCAGAGAATGAGAGGTGATAAAATGCATTGCAAAATCCATGCGGTGATGCAGGTGAAGTGTTTAAGTCTGAGCCCGTCAGCTAACCACGGGCTGTTGTGGGAGCAACTGTAGAAGAGCTAGGGCCATCCAGCTCTTCTTTAGAAGAGAGGTTGGGCACTATGCAGTGCTAACAGGGAGGCTCATTTTGTGTACCCCCACTTTTACAATCACAAGAGTTTTCTCTTCTAATAGCTGGGCTATTGCATGGAAAACCAGCATGGAAAAGAAGACCTTGAGCTATCGGGTAGTTAACTAACCACTCGCTATGCTGGACAAACCACAGTCGTGCAAAGCAAAATGAAGACACAGTGATATGCTTTTACTGCCGCTTAATCCTCTATAGAAGTCTACTAATATTCAATTTGTGACATTATTTGCACATTGAATTAATCCAGAAACTAACGGGCTAATGAGTTATGGAAAGTAGCATGCGGCTTAATTGTAACAACAAGGGCCTGCTGGCCTGTGTTTGGTCAGGAGAGCCTGGTCAAAGATACCATTTTCCATGCACCAGTACACACCAGATGGGCAGGGGAGCACCAAACCAAACAATTCAATCAATCTTGAAGACTGTTCTTTTAAATGCCCTAAGTTTTCCTTGTTTCATGCACGCTCTTCATGAAACCCCATAGCACAGACAAGCCAAGATGACCAAGGGAAACAAAAAATAACCTCCACGATTATTTTCCATGAAAAGAGTTGGCAGTTTCCTTACAGAAAGCCAACAGGCCTTCAAGGGGAGCTGGTGGAAACAAGCAAAGACTCTTGGAGAACTGAAGGAATGAAAAGGACAGTAGGTATTTTCAGCATATGATTCCACCAGCCCTTGGCAAGAGCTGCTGTTTTGCTCAGTGTTCTTAACCCTCAGCACAACTCTTATCCTGCAGCAGGACCACAGCTTTGGTCCACTTTTCTATGAGTAAGAATTAGGGCTTAGATTGCATATAAGGAAGAAATTCTTTCCTGTGAGGGTGGTGAGGCACTGGAATGGGTTGCCCAGAGAGGTTGTGAATGCTCCATCCCTAGCAGTGTTCAAGACCAGGTTGGATGCAGCCTTGGGTGATAGGGTTTAGTGTGATGTGTCCCTGCCCATGGCGGGGGGGCTGGAAATTGATGATCTTAAGGTCCTTTCCAACCCTAACTATTCTATGATTCTATTCTATGATTCTATGACTTAAAAGTCAGGCTACAAGTAAGGAACAGTCATAAAACCTCCTCCTCAAGCCCTCTTCTCCACCAGCTCTGCAGCCAAACATCTCACCACCATTTCTCACCTTTCTTGACACCCAGCAATACCTGATTGTCCCAGAGCAGTCCCAGCTTCCAGCCTGGAATACTGAGCACTCTGAAGTCTCTGTCTATGCATACACGTGGTTTTAGGCCACATCATCTGAAAGAGGAGGCTGTCATCAGTAATGAAGCTGATGGAAAGTATGAGGAGCAAAAAGAGAGAACTTATCTCACCTGGCAGCACTGCTTCCTACCTGCTCAGCTGCCATTTCAGAGGAATGAAAGGTCTTCCCAAAGCCTTTTACTGAGAAGAAAATCCAGCGAGAACCTCATCTCCATGGTCTTGTAGATCCTGCCCCTTCACAAAGTCCCTGTGTGGCAGAAACCCAATCATTTCTATTATGTTCATGGTGTTGAAAGCTGACCTCTAAGATCTTCTCCAAAACAAACATGTGAAGTTGTATATCCAGCCTACCCAAACACCTCCTCTGCCCTGCCTGAGCTTTACTAATGGTCAATCCAGGCCACCAGCTCCTGCATTTGTTTTCCCCCTGTTGCTTTCCCCAGCTCCTGAAACAAAAGCAAGGTGAAGAGGTTTGGAGCCCCTCATCTCAGATAGAGCCAGGCCAGGGTCTGGAGCTTGAGAGCCTGCACCATCTAATAGAAAAAGTGAATAAATCTAAGCAGCACTTAATTTATTGATGAAGTAAGAAAGACTGTTTAATGTGGAAAACATAAGCAAGATCAATAGCAGAGAGCACAAATAACTAATGCTATTGACACATAAGTATTTTAAGCCTAATTGCAGGCATATGCACTTTCTAAGGGTATCTCACCTTCTAATAGCACCCTTGAGATTATGGGGTTAATTGATGCAGCTGTTTACTCCTGGCTCACGTGGCCCAGGATTGGGATTCCCTGGAGGATGCTATTAAACTAAAGTGTTTAATGAAGTGCTAAAGAGTGGAGTTTCTAATATTCTTCCCTTGAATGAGACTGAGTACAAATCTGAGCAAACTTCTGTTCTCCAGGTGGAAACTGCAGCTCAGCATTGGAGTAAATTGCCTTGTGCTCCTCATAGAGAGAGCCTTGTGGTGCAGGGGAGAAAGATTTGCTTGGCTTTACTTTATTAGACTGAGGATGTGGGGATACTCTTGGGTTTTTTAACTCCTAAACCACGGGTAGGAGAAGAAACCTGCAGACATGCTCCATTTTAGCATTGCTGTTGGGCAAGGAGTCCCAGGAAGCCAATGAAATTCACTTCTGTGGCTTTTCAGACTGACTGTGCATTCAGTATGATACTGTGCTTCTCTCTTTTGGGGTGGGCTGAAAGGAGGGTTTGATCTCTGTTTGGGAAGGAGAACAGGTAACACACCAGTGGTGCCACTAGCCTAAGTGTTTTAGCTTGATGGCAAACCAGGACTAACAGAAAAGGTGCTCCTAAAACCAGTCTTGTTTTGTAATTTGGCCCCAGTCTGGTTTGGCACCTTTGAAAACCAGGTAGATACTTACATGTGATGCATGTTTCCAACACTGACAACCCTGGTGAAAGCACACAGCTTTCCCCTACCCATCCTACAGTGCATAACACAAAGCTCAACTCCCTTAATCTCTGTAATGAGAACATCTTGGCTCTCTTTCATCTCCATCCACCACCACAAGCTTCTCTCAGGTGAGGTTTGGGCCAAGGAATAAAACCAATGATGGGGATTTCACCTCTGCAAACCCTCACCACCACCCAGACCCTGACTTGGAGCCTCTTCTCCCGCAGTCAGATCTTCCTGCCTACAATCTTCCCCAGCCTCTCACTTTCAGCAAGTCTTGTAACGGCTGTGAGGAAGAAATTGCTTTCTCCATTTGGCTTTACAAGCCTGAGAGGGCACACAGACAATGAATCTGATGAGGACAGGGATGTCCCTGGAGCAAGAAGCACAGAGCTGGCCTGCCTGGGTTCAGAGAGCAGGGCACACACTGATCTCAGAGCCTTCAAGGTCCACCCATGGAATCAGATGCAATGCACAGATCCTTTAAAATCATCCTCTCCCTCCACAGCAGCCTTCCTACTGCAACTTGAGATCTTCTTCTCTTTTCAAACAATTAGTTTGAATCCATTTTACAAAAGCCTTTCTGCAGGATAGCTATTCCCAGTGAAAACGCTCCTTCTATTGCCTCCATCCACATTGCATCTCCCTAGAGAGGGGAAAAGGGATGGTGGGAAGAGAACATTATGTTTGTAGGCCAGATAATGTTACTATCTCTATTGAAAATGCTTCCAGAGACAAGCATACTGACTGGCGCATCCAGTATGCGGTTAGAAGTGTGCTAACTAGATTGGTGGTTTCAATGTGTTGCCTACAGACTCCAGAGGGACCCATCAGGGGTTGTGGAAGGTAACGGAGAAAAGCTGGTTTGCTGTAAGTCAGCACAAATTTTAAGTACATGGAGGGGTCTGCACATGCACTGTGAAAACCTGGGGGTTCTGTGAATCCAAAAAGGATAAAACCATGGATGGAGTTGTTTTCTGGGGGCTATTTCTCATGTTTCTATTCCACTTATCACAGGGAATGTGGAACAGAAAGAGGCTGTGTCTTCTGCAATTGGACGGGGTTATCTACATGAGAAAACCATAATCAACCTCCAAACACACCTGTCTGGGAAGAAGTTTTGGGAAGATGGTTTTGGGAAGAAGTTGTCTGGAACTAGAGGAGGGAAGAGCTTCCCGCTATGGCAGCATGGTCACACTCAGGCTCCTGGCTCTGCACTGTGCTGACCAGGGGCTTCTGGGCAAATCTGGGGGAAACAGGGAAATCATAATGAAAAAAGCAGCTCTTTTGAGTCACTTTAAGCATGTACTGTATTCTTATCAGCCTATGTCATGGAGTAGGGGCCAAGTCACCTTCTCTTCTCTCCCTGCTCTCCAGAAGCACACCTAACTCCAACCCCTGCCAAAGGACAATTCTTGAGCCATTCTACTACCCATCCTCAGGACACAGCATCATCTTCATGGCTGCACCCAAACATGGGCTGTGAGTTTATGCCCTGGACAAAAGCACCAACCCTTGCCTGATGGAAGGTGTTATTTGCCTCTTTGCTGCCAGCCTCATTTTGCTGGGTTTGCTCATATTTGCTCCCATGCAGATTATTTCCCAGCTTTGGGTCTTCTGCCCACTTTTGGGACCAGCAGCTCCTGGACCAGTACATGGTCTTGCTGTGACATTCCACCCAATCCAGTGGGCCACAAACCTGTAAGACATCTTCTGCTAGCTGTGAAGGCAGGCTTAAGCTAAGCTGTTTTCTTTCACAAATGCAGCCAGGCCAGCATACAGCCAGATACTGAGGCTCTGCTGATATGTGCTAACTCATTAAACAACCATAATTTAATTGCTTGCAATTGTCTGTCCATCCCCTGAACTTGGCACTCACAGCAGCATGGGATACGGATGGTCTCTCATCCCTTTAGCCTTCCCCCTCTCCACAGCAGAGCAGGACCCACAGCATCAGAAGGGGCATCACACCCAGTCCATCAAAACCCACAGCACGGGTATTACAAAATCATTTGTGGCATGGAAAAAAAAATGAAATCAGCCAAAAGGCCACAACGGAAAACCAGGGAGAGAGGAAAATTAACTAAGAAATACGCAGCCTTGATGTCAATTTGCTAAAGAATATTTATTGTCCTCTCGTGTCTTGCTTGCTCTCCTAACAAATATAATGTTTTTGAAAGAACGAGTCTTCCTTTACCACTGCTGTCTCTCTCATGCCCTTTCTCCGTCTCACTAGCTCCGTCTCTGCCTCTCTGATACCAACTCTGACAAACTGTGCGATTCTGATGGAAAATTCATTAGTCGTCCCCTTTTTTTTCCTCCCTTCCCCATTTTCCCAGTCAGCTTCGCGCCTGATCTGTCAGCCTCTTCCATCCTGATTATCTGGAGACGCCAATTTCAAAGAGACATCTTAATAGTGATGTCAACGAATTAATTAGATGTGTTAATGAGCTAAAAGCAACCCAAATTAAATTAATGCAGTAATAAGCACAGACAGCAAAATTAGCTCCAATTTCTGTAAATGATTCTGAACTGTACACAACATCTCATCCTGCTAGAACATTACCATCCCCCAAAGCTAATCAAGAACTCCAGTGCAATTAACTGCTTAATTACAAAACACACACACAGCTCATAGATCCAGCAGCAGGAGGGGTGTGCTGAGCTGCAGAGCGAGCAGGGAGATTCTCTGCAACAAACACCACGCATCAGCCCTGCAAGGAGAGGCCGTGTCCCCCACCAAAATCACCCCTTGGGTTACTATAATGGGGTGATCTGGAGTGAGGGCAGGAGCAGGGTGTCCGGGTGTGCTCCCCAGGAGCATCCCGAATGCTGGGTCCCACCATGGGACAACCAGCTTGGGCACGGATGCTCGCCAATGCGGTCCCATTGGTGGCAGAGATGTGCCCATCACCCTGTGTTGTTTATTGTGTTTATCAGACTGGGGGCTGCATGGAAAAGCCTAATTGTCCAGCTCTGCTCACCTCCCCTGGGATGAGCGGGAAGCCACTAATAGCTTTGCAGAGCTGCTCAGGTATCTGATTAGCTCTAATTGCAGCTGGGAAGACAGAGGGAAGGAGTGGATAGCACTGTGGATAGAAGGAAGGGAAAGAGGGGAGAAGGAAAGGGCTGGGGAATGGAAATCCTTGGGATATGGTTGGGGAATGCCCAAAGAAGGAAAGAGAAGGAGAAGCCAAGAGAGGACTGATGGATGCAAACAGCAAAAATGGGAAAAAACAGGCAAACAAAGAACTGGAGCCAGAAACAAAGGGAAGGAAGGCGAGACAAAGAGGGATGAATGCCGCCAGGCCCCATGGAGCAAACAGGGCAGGAGGGGCGGTGGAGATGAGAGCAGGCCCTGGTTAGGTCCCATCCCAGCCCTGCAGAGCCAGGATGCGCTGGGGATGGTGGGAAGCATAGCTGCCTCATCATGGGATGACACTACCCATTTGGAGGTTGTAGAGTCATTAGTCTGTCCAGTAAATGAGGGATATTTGCAATAAAGATGAGGGCAGAGATTCACAGTGACAAATAGCATCTCTGTGTTTCTCTTTTCTCCCCCACCTTTTATTGCAATTAGCTCAGTCTGTTAATAAGCAAAGGATATTTTTAGTTAATTTCAGTTCCAGTTAATTGATTCAAAAGTGAAACCCAGCAACTGAGTTAATTGATCCATGTGTCTTATGTTGTACCGGCGAGGTACTCTCCGGGCAGCTACCATCGCTTAGGCTCAGTATGGGAAGGATGGAGAGCAGGGGGGCAGCAGAGCCCCTACCCCAAGGATGGGGGGTGAATTCCACCACCACCAGTTTTGCTCCTTGACGCAGAATAAGCTGCGGGGTGATATCCCTTGAAAGCCTGGTATGAGAAGAATCCCGGTCCCATGCAATCTGGCATGTACTGCAACAGAAATGCTCATCCAGAAAGCTGAGTGAATGGGATGCCCTGGCTCTCCCCACCCAGAAGGATATCCAGCCTGGCATACTGTCTCTGATGGGCACAGCAGATGGTATTTCAGGAGAGCCTGCTACCTGGGACACTTTCCACCCCTGTTGTGCTTCCCAGCTCCCTGATGTGTTCCTGCCCAGGGATTTTAGATGTCACTTACAAAACTGTTTCCATGAGTTTGTCTAATCCCCTTTTCCTCCTGTGGCAGCAAGTTCCCAAAGTTCACTACCTGCCGCGTCCAGAAGTGTTTTGTTTTATCTATCTCAAACTTAATCTCTTACTGTTTTCTATTGAGTGCCCCCGTTCTACTATTACAGGATTTGGTGAATGACCATTTGGCTTATAAATTGCCTTCAGGATTTTGCAGCCTCCAGCCAAATATCCATCAGTCTTTTCCACCTCTTCCTGGCAGGCAGTGCCATTCCCTGCCCTTGTTTTGTGTTTGCATCTCCTCACAAGTGACTGGTCCATATTTTTCATTAGAAGACTGGATCTCCTTACCTGTTGATTGAACACAAGAATCTCCTGTCCCTACTCTGCTGATGCTCCCCAGCTCAGGGTGCTCATAGCCATGAATAGACAACACTTAGCAGCATTTTGATTCATAGAATCATAGGATAATTTCAGTTGGAGAGCACCTTTAAGATCATCCAGTCCAGCCACTAACCTAGCATTGCCAAGTCCACCACTAAACCATGTCCTTAAGCACCACATAGAATCATAGAATAGTTAGAGTTGGAAAGGACCTTAAGATCACCCAGTTCCAACCCCCCTGCCATGGGCAGGGACACCTCACACTAAACTGTATCACCCAAGGCTCTGTCCAGCCTGGCCTTGAACACCTCCAGGGATGGAGCATTCACAACCTCCCTGGGCAACCCATTCCAGTGCCTCACCACCCTAACAGGAAAGAACTTCTTCCTTATATCCAATCTAAACTTCCGCTGTTTAAGTTTTAACCCATTACCCCTTGTCCTGTCACTACAGTCCCTAATGCATATCTACACATCTTTTAAATACTCCATCACTTCCCTGGGCAGCCTGTTCCGATGCCTGACAACCCTTCAGGTGAAGAAATGTTTCCTAATTTCCAACCTAAACCTCCTCTGGAGCAACTTGAGGCTGTTTCCTCTTGAACATACAGTTGTGCCAAAGCATGGCACAGATGACAGGTCCTGCTATTGCTCCAAGAGAGATGCAACATGTCATCCCATGTGCTCTCTGAGAAGAAACAAGAAACTTTTATGTTTTCTGTTGATGATGTGAGCTGAAGTTGGGATAAAAATGGCACATAACTGAACATACTCTGATGATTTTGAATTTGGCCACTTCTTTATTGCTCCCACTTCCATTTCAATAATAAGATATACATTTTAAGACAAATAATTCATTTTCATGGGGATGTTAAGGATGTTGTTTCAGTCTCTGAAGGCTACATACCACAGCAATGAGAACTAGTGATAGACAAATCACCTGTCTCTGTACCCACAGTATAGCTAAGGACCTACCTAATGAAAAAGCCTATTAAAAATAAGATTCTTCAGGAAGTGCATGCTTAAATGATCTTCTGGAATAGGGCCTAATAGTGTGCCCTCTGTGCCAGGAATATGCAGCTCATCGTGATGCAGATTTTCTCTTCCCAAATTTTGAAGTGGGATGTCATGATGCGTTATCCACATAGAAAAATCAACAGATGCAAAGTCGGGCAAGGAGCTGAGCTTCTCCAATGTGGTTGGCTCTGAGAGCACTCTTAGGACCAAGATGCAGGTCCCAGTAGCTCCGCCAGCATTCTGATGAGGGCAATCCCTTTGTCAGAAGCAACAGGGACAGTTGCTTTTAGGGCTTGTTAGTAAAAGTTGAAGGGAGAGGATGCTCTTCAGTAATGCTACGTTTACCTATGTTTTAAAATGCCAGTCCTTGATTTGTCAGTGTATTTTTGGGTTTGGCAGGTCACCGTGATGTATAGTGCAATATGCAGGTGGAACACTTCTGAAACAGAAATTAGTACTTTCCAGGGGAAAAAGGAAACAGAGGTGCCAAAACAAGCCCTAACCACTGAGGTTTTCCAGTTTCTCAAAACACAGGAGTTTGCAAACATGACTCCCATTAAAGCAAACGAGAAACGCACATATGAGTCTGTGTGCCTTGAGAAGGAAATATTCTTCACAAGTGCCTTTCTTGGTGTTGTATGATCAATCCACCATCTGTTTTTATTTATTCATGGTTTCTCAGACTCCACAACAATATTGACATTAAGTACAGCTTTGGCTTACTAATTTTTTTCTCAGTCATATGTATTTTAAGTCGATTTCATTGATTTCCCTTGGCTTGCTCTTTTACCTGTTTGCTTGTTTTCCTGGACAGCTACTCTGTGCCTGCGCTTACATCCGTTTCCTATGTTTTCATTCCGGGTCCCTGCTTCTGTTCCAGGTAGCTACCAGAGAGTAATTTCCTGTTCCAGGTGTGGTGGATGAGCTGAATGAAGATCCCATTGACCAGACTGAACATTTTCCCAGTTCAGGCTGCAAGTCTGGGGCAGTCCTGCTTGTCCCAGGATCACCACGGCTCCAGAAAGCTGCCCCCAGGCCCTGCAGCTATTTCATGGTGATAGGGACAGGATACCCACATCCCAAGGAGGTAGGTCATCAATCTCCCCCATGCTGGGCATAGGCAGGTATGTCACTTGTTCTCAGCAGCATTTGTAGAACTCAGGACAGATGATTTTTAACTCTATTTGTCCCCTTTCCTATCTTATTGCCACCCAAGATCCCAGGCCTGGCTGGGACTGAACATCTGATAACTCACCTCTGACATATACCTGTCACTTCGTGGCTCTTCCAGCTCACCTCCACATCCCCTTCCTTCCCCTCTTCACTGCCTCATTCCAGTTTCAAGAGGCACCGACCACATCAAATGGCTAAACAGTAACAGGCTCCCAGCTAAGGACCAAGTCTCCATTCAGACATCAGCCATCAACCTTGAGAAAGATTTTGTCCAGAAACACACTTCTGAGTTTTGTATATTACTCTTAACATGCCACCCTTATGAAAGAGGACAAGTCTTATTCTACCCTGCAACAAGGAATTCACCACCCTATACCCCCCCATGTCCATTTTGGCATTGCCACAGAATCTGTCACTGTTTTCTGTAAGGTGTTTTCCCTGCATCTCCAGTAATCTTCCTTTTAATGTTTCTGCAGCTTCATCTTCCCCATGTCCCTCATGAGCCCATACTCATTCCTCTTTGTGCTCCGCTCTCTGATCACTGCTTCCCCCTCTTGTCATATTCTTCACTTGTGGAGTAACAACCTGTCACATGCATAACCTCTTTGGACCAAAAATGTTCTTTGATCTGTGTAAACTACAGTTGATGCTGAAATCCTTGATATTAATATCTTTTGTTTGTGTGTCAATGTTCTCTAGAATCTAATTAAGCAATGTTTTGAGAGCATTGTATATGTTTGAACAATTTCGCAGCGCAGACAATATGAGCTATTGACCTGCAAGGATAAATGATGCTTGCAGATTCTAGGGATTCACACATGCATGCTGCTTCTTTATGCTATTTCTCCTGAAATATGTGCATTAGGATAGAGGCCTTGCTTTGTAATAATCTCTGCAAAGCTTAATCAAGTATCTGCTCACACTCTTTACAGTAATTGCAGTTACAGCAGGGCAAAAGAGAAACGGGTTTAAGCTGAACACACCAAGCTAATAATAAAATAAAACCAAGAGCAAGTTCTACCCAAACACTAATAACAGAGATTATTCAGTCAATAGCCTCTTGTTATGAATGAATAGGCTAAATTGCCTCTGAATGATGTAAAGATTGACAAGGCAGAGGTCAGCCTAATATAACTACTTACCCTAATTTGGCTTCAGCGATTTGAAAGGCAGCATCGGACCACAGCGGGGTCAAGCCCATCACGTGCAGGGGGTGGCTGGGTACAACAGCGATGCTGAACACATCCTTGGAGGGGTGTGCAGGGGCTCCGGGAGAGACAGGGATGCTCAGGACCTGGCAGAAAACACTGTTTATCTCCACTGGATTGGACCTTGAGAGGGCTTTTAGAGGAGGGAGGGAGGAAAGAAAGAATGGCAAATTGTAGGAAGGAGAAGGCGGAGAGATGGCACTGCAGGGTGCGGAGCTGTGGTGTGCACTCACTGCTGGTCCTGCTTGATAGAAAAGGTCTTGCAGGCAAAAAAATAGGGCTGTATGCCTGAGTTTCCCCCACCTTGACATCTGTGTCTGCTCAGATGTAGCTACCAGCTTAGAGCAGTTCCTGATGCTGGGTTTGGAGCCCAGCTTTCCCCATCGAAGCTTGGAGGATGCCATATCAATACAGGAAGATCTCAGGGTATAGAAGGTTGTTAAGGAGGTGGAAACAACACATCAGTGATGACAGCGATACTCACCAGGTAGAACTGGGAACACTGGGGAACAGCTCCACAGAACTTCCCAATAATGGTCTGGAAAAGAGATTCAGCTTGGAAAACAGGCACATTTGGAGCTCACCCCAAACCACCCACCCAACATTGCTAGAAAGCACAAACCTATGCCTGGAGCCATCAATGTGTCTCTGCTTCTAGAGCAACAAGTGCAAACCTACATGTAAAATAAAGGGTGCTCTGGCACAGGGGAGGCTTGATGGAAAGAACAGGCAGGGTCTGTCTGCCAAGAACCAACCCCAGCATCACCCCATCCCTCACCTCTGCTCTGCCGGTCCCAAACAGCAGCAGCCCCTGGGGCTAAAGGTAAACTCTAGATAAGGGCCACCAGCCAACACATCCACACTGCCAGGGAGCCCTGTGGCTCCTACCAAAACAATCAGCTTCCCACAATTGATTTCCTCAGCCGGGTATCAGCACAGTGTTGGGGGGTGCCTGCATCTGGGGGTGCCTGCATCTGGGGGTGCCTGCATCTGGGGATGCAGGGGGAAGAATGTTCTTAATGGGAGTTTGAGCTTTTTTGACACTGACCTGGTTTGCAGAATGGTTTGCATCCTATTTCCAGTTAACAGGTAATGTCCTGGGGTTGCATACAAACATGCTTTGCATCACGGTTTCGGCCAAAGCAGCAGCTCAGGGTGGGTGGATGCAGGACCACGGGGAAACTTCCCTGAAGTGCAATGCTTTTCCAGCATTCTGGAATCCCTGCCTGGCCTCCAGCAAGGCTGAGCTCCTCCAGAAACAGCACAGTGCCATCTGTTGGCTTCCTCACCCGCGATGGAGCGAAACAACCGAAAGTCCTGGGAAACAGGAGAAAACTGGAGGGGGGGGAACCCATCATGTGCTGCTGCCTGGCCTCCTCTCTATGTTCTGCAGGCAGAGATGATGGGTCTGGCAGCGTAAACACTCTGCTTTTCCATCTGATGCTTGGCGTTGCGTGTGAGGGGGGCCGTGACGCTGCCCTCCCAATGGTTCTGCTTCTCCAGCCTTAGCGGTGACAGTGACAGCTCAGCCCCATTGGGATGCTGGATAATTAAGTACCACCACCACACACTGTGTCTCTTCCAACACACCTTCCCGCAATTCTTATCCAGGTGGAAAAGGGGGATTTTCCAGGGATATGAGGATGTTGCATGACCCTGATGGAGCTGCCAATGTCCAGAAACCCTGGACAGATGGACAGCACCGGCAACACATGTCCGGGGATCATGGACCTGCACATGGACCGACGCATCTGACTGCAGCACAGCAAACTGAGCAGAAATGGGCATATTCTGCAAAGGCTTCAGTTCCATGTGCTGCTGGGTAAGGGGATGAGTGTCCTCTCCTGCCTCACCGGTGCCAGGGCTGTCTCGCTGTGTTTTAACTGAAGTGCCTCCATCGAGGTGGAGGCTGGATTTACCGCCGTGCATTGCATGCATGTCAGCTTCAGTGCTCAGGGATGATTTAGGCTGAATGGCACTGAACAAATGCAGATTATATTACTGCTGTACAGGATTAAGGAACACAGCTCTGCTCTGAGCGTTCTTCATTGCATTAAAGCAATACAGAGAAATGCCAAAAGAAAGCTAAAATTCCTAATTAAAAAAAAAAAAAAAAGTATTTCTTCTGATTTATTTACTTTTTTTTTTTTACCCACTTTTCTTACTGGACGTGAACATTTGAAAGCAAACCCAGAGATGGTGGGCCACAAGAACGCATTGAGGGATGCTGCCTGAGGCCAGGCAGGAAGCCTGTGCTCCAGTCCTGATCCTGTCCTACCTCTTGTCCTGCCTTCACTTTTCCACCTGCAAATGTAGATAACACTGCTGTGCTCCTCCACCTCATGGGAGCGACCCAAGGGTACGTTAGTTAATACCTGCAAATGGACTTTGGAGATGTAAAATGTTCCATAACGTTTAAATATTGTTATTGCTACAAAGCAAGAAGTGAAAAGAGATGGATAAAGTTCAGCTTAGGAACTCTCTCATTACAGATAAAACAGCATCTTGAACAATGTATGGATAGAAAGTTTACACCAGTTCCATAGAAGAATGAAAGTATCACCTGGAGTAGTTTCAGTCCCTAAATTACGTAAATTCACACATATCCAGAACAGCCACATTTAGTCTGCATATGGCCTAAGCGGTGGAGAGGATGATGTTGAGGTGTCCCCATCCATACGTGTCTGCCACCAGAGCTAAGTTGGGTACCTTCCCCCCATCCCCAGCACCAGTGTGCTTTCAGCAGCAGGGCTTTGCTGCTTTCCATGCAGAAATGGGGAGATCCCTGTGAGGTGACACTGTGTTATTCTATCAGCCAAGCTGGTGAGCTTGGCAGCACGGAGTTAAGGAGGGGTGTCCCATGGCCAGGGAGCCAGTCAGGGGGAAATCAAAGGCTTCTAAAGCTTCGCACTTCCCTTACATTAAAACTAAATGGAGGCAATGTTAGAGCCACTGTCTCTGAGTTCAGATGTGCCTGTTTCTATGCTCTCCCAGGGGATGAGTGCAGCACATGGGGGGACAATCGGCACACCGGCTCCAGCTACCATGGCATGGCGAGGGCTGTTTCTTTCTGGAGTTTTCTTAATAACTTTTTAAGTCTAAGCAGACCCAAATTTAAAACAAAATAATTCCCTGATCTGCTCCTTCATCACTACCAAATCCTCAAATACTTCAGATATACACGAAGGAAATCAGCATCTAGTGGGCCAAGCTGTATGTTGAGAATAATGATGCTGCGTGCCAGGGTGAATCTAAGCAAGGCAGCGGTCAAATCTGTGCCTCGGTTTCCCTTCCCACGAGATGCCCCTCGACTCCTATTGACCCATGTACAAAATGCTTTCTAAACCACACAAGAAAGGCCTTACACAAGTAGTTATTAATATTAATAACAATAATTGTTGTTACTAAGCCAACTATAAAAAACAATTTTTCAGAGGAACAAAGTGCCCTGTCTCCCAGTGATAGATTACAGCGATGCTAGAAATTACTCACAGTATGAAGCTGGTTTCCAGTCTGGTTCCTTTCAATAAATTACAGACCCAAGCCCCTGTTGCATACAGTTTACCAAAGTGAATTCAAAACAGGCAGCAAGTATATCCTCCCATCCATTTTTCTTATGATCACTTGGGGTTTGCTCCTGAGAAGTTTAATATCCCCTAGCAGTTTCCCAGCACCTTCTGCTGGGGCTGGTGGGGATATGGCAGAGCTGTGCAGAATGGTTTGGGTTGGAAGAGACCTTTAAATATCATCTGGTCCAACCCCAAAGGGGGATCCTGGTGCAGATGGGGGTCCCCACGCAAAGGGGACATGTGCCGGCCACCCCGTTCCCACACACCCATTGACCTTACCGGGGTTGCTGCATCTCCCCCTGCACCATCTCTTATTGCATCCTCGGGTCTCGTTGATCCGCTCGATTCCTTCCAGATGGGGCTGCGGCTTCTCCCGCTTCCTCCACCAAGGCTGCCCATGGGCAGGTGTAGGGCAGAGCTCAGCATATGCCGTGGGCTTGGCTGCGGCGGCGGCAGCGGATCCTGCGCGCGTCTCGCCGGGCAGCGCTCAGCTGGGACCTGGCGCTGCTCACAAACACCATCTGGCCTTGGCAGGGCTGCTGCCCACCGAGCCGGCCCTGCGCCGGCAGCACGGACATGGACGGTGCCAGCCACTCTCAGCACGGCCAAGGTGCCGCTGGGAACAGGGCTTGGAGAAGGGACTTGGGGTAAGGGGGGTTCTTGCCTTCATCCCCCCATGAAAAGGGGAGCCTTTGGCAACGTTCAGCTATGTTATTATCTCCATGATCCCCCAGGAGGTGGGGAGACGGCACCAGGAGGCTCCTTGGCACCACCTGGAGCCCTCCCTAGCATGGCATGCAAGGCTCCAAGTCCTCACGGTGAGGTGTCACTGCCAGCACCCGAACCAGCCCGATGCAGGCAGGAGAGAAGCCACAACCAGGAATTATCTGTGGCAGAATGAATCTCTCTGCTCAGGATGGGTCTGTCCTGGAGAGCTGCTCTGTGCCTCTGACCCATGCGGCGCACTTAGGAGAGGGGGGTATGTGTGCAACACCCCATCTCCTCCTCCGCAGTAAGCACCAGCACTAAAACCATTTCTGGATGTCTGGAGCAATGTCAAAGCGAACAGAAAGAGAAGACATCTGAAGCCTGTGTGGCGGTCCAGCCAACCCCATCAGGCAAAGACTACCGCTACTACAAACACGTGCAGGATATGTCCCACTCTGGGATTTCAGGTTGAACCTGAGTTGATTGGGTTGATCTCCGTGATGCCCACACATTCTGTCTGTACTTTGATTGCAGCCCCCTCCCTCCCATCCACCCTCCAGGAAAGCCCTGCTTCTGCCATCACTCCTCTCTGAAGACAGCCTGGAAAAGGCTTGCGTGACCCAGCATGTGCAGTGCCAAACACTGGGATCAGCTCTGGCTTGGAAACACCCAAGCTACAGCCAGAAGCACTTCTGCACTCACTGAGATGTCCAGCGCTCCCCGCTCCCTGCCAAAGTGCACTTGCATCTTCTCAACACATAGGCAAACGAAAGGGGCAGAGGAAGCCTCGGGGGGAGAAGTTCTTCACTGCCTTCCACATGCAAAGAGGGACCATTTCCATCTGCTGGGACAGCCCCTGTGAAAGCTGACCATCAGGAGGGCATGCAGGAGACAAGAGCTTCTGGAACGAGCTGGGCTTGCAAACACCCTGTCTTCCCATGGAGGAAAAGGAGTTTTCCTCCCTCACCTCAGCTACAGCATCATCAGGAGCAGCAGTCGTTGAGAGTCAGCAGGGTGATGCGTAGTTTGGCTCCCAAAGGGACTCCCTCTCACTTACTTACCCATGTGAATGGCCTTGCTTTACCAGGACATCTCTCACTCAGCAGTAATGTGCCCTGTGTTTTGTCTTCTTGAAGGGTACAGTCATCATGGCCCTTTCCGTCTTCAATAAGCAGTGACTGCCAGGAGCTCCTACCCTTCTCCATTCAGTTTTATCCCAGCCACCCTGGCCATGGGCTCTCCTGCCCATCTAAGCCCTGCAGGAGCTGTGTTGTTCTTTCCTTATGAAGCCCTCCATGGCCATAGACCAAATTACAACTAATACATCTGGGGCTGTCAGTGGGCATCACCTGAGCTACATCCTCCAGGCAGCAGCCACCCAGAGATCACCAAAAGATCTGGATTCACTCAGTTTCTGCAGATGAGGTGTTTTGGGTCTAGAGATCACCAGATGAGGGTCCCCTGTGTTCTGCCGTTGGCTGCTCTTGGTCCATGTCCTGACATTCTTCCTCCTGTGGCAGCTCCTCAGAGTAACCAGCCCAAACCTGGGCTCCCTATGGCAAGCCAAGTGTTGGTGATGCTACTCCAAACCTCAGTGGTGCCTCTGTGGGGATCTAGGACCCTAACAAATCAAAACTGATTTCTCTTCCCCTTGCTCTTGAAGAGGTTATTGTTGGATTTCTTCCTTTCTAGATCATGATATCCAGACTCAAGCAAAACAAAACAAGTTCTGCCAGACCCTTGCATGCCAGACACTGAGAATCCACAACAACAAGGCAGTGCCTGCCCTGCAGATTACTCTATGCAGCACAGATACATGTATCTATATGTCATCTTCACCACATAACTGGTTATTTTACACATAGAGCATCTTGAAGACGGGCCAACCTCAAACTTATCTTGAAGCACTTCAGCTCACAGGGCTTTGTAACAGTGTGGATGCCCCTCTGGGGTCTGGGAGCTAGGGGGGATGCTGACAAAGGAGAAAGAAGAATGACAGATGCTCCCCGTGCACAGAGGCAAATAGAGATGGGATGAGGGGAGAACGGGAGCCTAAAGGGAAAGAAAATGAGCATGTGCACACACACACACAAAGACAGGCAAGACAAAGGAAAGCAGGACAAGCAAAAGGAGCAGAGCAGGAGAAAAGCATCCTACATGCTTGGCGAGGGCTCTTTGCAGCAGCATCTCGTGCTGCTTCGTGAGATCCATCCGGGACACATCTATGTCGGTGAACCAGAATCCTGACACCAGTCCCTTTGATGAATATTTATCACTCCTGGCTCTCTATCACTCCGGTTTCCACCAGATTAACCCCTGTTCTTCCAACAAAACCCACCCTGATGTTGAGCCCGACACACACACACGCCACGCTGACCTGCCTTCTCCTCATTCCCCATGGCCCTTGCTCCCATTCAGCTAAGGGGAGAATTTGCCCTCATCAATCAGCACCAGATTTCTCCCATGCCATGTAAATAATTTAGAGGCACAAGCATCCGTGGCACTGCTTCTGTGCAGCCCAAACCCAGTGCCAGGAATCTTGGGAAAAGGGCCCAATAATATTGCACCAGTCCAAAGTAATTAAAGTGCATCATTACATATAAATTTGTAATTAAACACTTTAACGTAATCATCCCGCACAGCACGATTCCTGATGAATTAATTAAAAGAACTCCAGAAATTAATGTTTTACTTGTCACCATTGTTGTGCTAGGCGGTCGCTGTCTCCCCCACTACTCCTGAAGCATGGTGTGAAGTAATTACACAATTACTGAGGAACGGGAAGGCCCAAAGTCCCAACAGAGGAGAGACCTGGAACAAAGTGGAAGTAGCAACCACAAAAGGCAGGAGCAGAGCCAGTCTCCCCACCTCCAGCCCCAGCAGAGGGGAGGTTGCGACAGGAGGGGAAGGATGAGGTTTCCACCAGCTCCACATCATGGATGTGCTCTACCAGGTGGGAATGTCTTGCTCATACCCATGTGTGTGCACGCATAGGGGTGGCTCCTGTGCTCTCTCTTCACCCCAAACAAATGCCCCTCATCCTCACACCCCATCCTTGTTCTGTAGAAGCAGGGCAGCCACACTAACAATACCCCTCTCTGTATGTGTTTCCTTGCCTCAGTTTCCCCCACTTTCCTCCTACAGCTTGGGGTCTGCTGCCCAAATGGGGGAGTACTGCCAGCACCACTCTCCATCCAACCCTCCTTCCACCCAGATCTCCTAATATCCCTCCTTTGTGCCCTACATTACACTGGGCTTCAGCTCCATTCCTCCATTCCCTACATCAAACACAGCTGAACAATTCGGTCCCCCCAAGGCCAGGCACATCCTTCCCATCTCAACAGCTCCATCAAAGTACCACCAGTAGCACATCCCCTCTCCTGATGGGACCAAGCTGCAGAACATGCCTCCTGCAGTGGTGAAGGGGTTAAGGCTGGACTCGAATTGCTGGATGCAGTGGGCAGCGTTGGTGCCTGTCCATCCATCTGTTTGTGTGTGTGCATGCATATATCTACACACAGAGTGAGGCTTGCCTCCTGCAAAATGCTCCTGGGGCTGTGCAGCATGATGCACATGGGGTATTCCTGCAACACCAGAAAGCAAGGCAAAGGCTCTCCTGTTGTGTTTTTTCCATGAGTGATATTCCCAGTACTGGTTCCTGCTGCTCCTTGTGTCCAGGATATCCCAAGCACCACCTCCGGTCTCACCTGGATGAAACAAGGCTGCCACATCACAAGTCTGCTTCCAGCCTACACCTTGGCATCATGGCAGTCATAGGCCTTGGGTTTTTAATTCCCATTATCCTCTGCCCAGCCAAATAACACGAAATACACTTTGGTTTTACAGCAGCGAGGCAGAGCGGGGAAGGCTTGGAAGAGATGACAGTGCCTTCTGGATGGAGCATGGGATGGGGACCCAGCAACTCCCCTGTGCCGGCTAAGGGACTTGTGCAGCATGTGACTCTGTTTCCCCATCTAGAGATTATACTTAACAGGGGCTGTATTAGTCACCATTTGTACCGCTCTTTGAAAAAGGAAAGTGTTTGAGGCTTCAAACCCTGCCAGTGGGAACACATCAACAAGATCTCTCACCCTTCTGAAAAACTAAAGCCTTTGCCAATTAAGCTGCCAAACGCATGGATGTGAATCTGAAAACCTCTCGAGCTCGAGACCAAGACTGGAGCCTCCTGAGAACAACCTCTCCTGGCTGCTCCTCGCTCTCACCCGTGTCAGAAACACATCAAGTAACTAAGCTATAAGCAGACACACACTTGAAACGTAACCAGGCTACAGACAGAACTGCAGCAGAGCTACCGCTCTGGACGTATAAATGGACACCATTAATGTGCAGATAATGTTTTCTCCTTGACTGCTTGAGCTGGTATTGCAAAAACGTCATAATAAAGCATTATTTCCTTTAATTTTGCAATTAGCCCTGTAATTGGAGTTGGAGCTTTGATGCCACAAGCTATTGATGAGCACTGTGTATATCCATACCAGAAAATGCACTGCCTGTGCCTGGGGGATATCTGCTGAAGGTGGGAGGTTGTGCCTTCAGGATTCAAAACAAGACCTTATGCAACATAAAGCAATTCATACACCCCACCTGTACACCCTTTTAAGGGCAGATTTGCACCTTTTCAGGCTGAGCTGACGATCAGCAGCACCACCAAGACAAAGACCATGGCAATAACCATAGCTTGGCAAAGGGGAAGGGCACTGCCCGTTCATTTCACACACGCTTAGAGAGGGACACAGGCTTCTCTGGAGTCAGGAAAGCTGAAAGGAAACAATGTGGGGCGGTGGCAATGCATCCCAACACCACGAGGACGGATGGTGAAGCAAATCATTCAATAACTGAATGCCCCCTTCCCTTCCAGGCTCACTTCCACCCTGGGATGTCCCCACACTCACAGCTCTTGGTGGTTCACCTGCAGACAACAGACGCACTGTACCCATCTGGTGTGTCTCCATCTGCTTGGGATGCAGCCCTGTCCTGATGCCTTGGAGTGATGCTGTCAGAGGCATGCAGCATGAACACTGCTCTGTAGTGTTCACCTGCTTCTGCAGTGTGCTTGTCACCAGCATGTGGATGATGGTGCTGAAGATGCACTGGAAAGGATAAAAGCCATGTGTGTGCAAGTACAGAAAGCATATGAGGTCTTACTCTCACACCCATCCCTTGGCTAGACATGGACAAGAGAAGACAGGCAGATCACTGCATGAAGTGTGAAAACAAGAAGCCACTAACCACCCTCGTGTGCGTGGAGCGGCACAGATGGATGAATACAGCAGGCGTGTGTCACGATATACATGCATCCAGGCAGAGGAAAGGGGCACTTGGGCAGCAGTTTCTGGTGAAGCCATTGATCCCATGGGCTCAGACCTCAGTGTGTGCCCAGCACTGCCTCTACAGAGAGAGCAAAACGCGGAAGGTGGCACTGGGTACACAGAGTTTGCCAGCTCAAACCTCTGCTCTCTGACCCATGCAACCTGAACTGTGTCACTTGATGTCCCTGTGGGGCTTCCCCCTGCATGGCTGAACTAAGGCTGGGGCGCAGCTTGGGGGGGGCTGCCCCATCTCCCCACCACCCCAACCTCAGAAATGGTCCAGCTCACAGAACCAGGGGCCCCTTCTTTGCCCTTTCCCAGTCCCCAGTAGAACGATTTACCTTTCGGAGCAAGTCCAAGATATTAATTAAGATAAATCTACCTCAATTTTGAGATTCTCTTATCATGTAATTTATCAAAATTATGTTAATTATTTCTGTAGGGCAGCAAAATTATTACCTCTTCCGTGTCTTGATTTGTATTAATATTCATAATTCAATAATTCAGCATCCAAGCCATCTGGTTTGGGGAGCCACGCTCCTTCCCCTCCCTCTGCCAGAGCCAAAACGCTTCCCACCTCCTTGCTCCTGCACCCACCCAGGCAGCCCCCAATGCTCCCCAACCCAAACTGTGCCACTGGCTCCTGTTGGCACCAACGTCCCCCTGGTCCTGCTGAGGATGCCGTGGTGGGTCTCAACCCCTTGGGGAGGATGAGCAGCCCCTTCCCCTGCGCCGGGCTGAGCCCCTGTCCCCAGCGCCGTCTCAGCCCGGCAGGTGAGCGCAGCTGAATTGACATTTTCCACACTTTGTGATTTTTACACTGTAATTTGACATAATTAATGCCTACATTACTGCTGATAATTTAGCTAGTTAATTAAACTCGGAGGAGATAATTAAGGAGAGGCTACTGCTTGGACTGCTAATTGTTTTTGTCATTATTTTAGGGGCCCGACAGCTGCCGGCTGAGTCATCCTCCCCATCAGCTGATGGCAGTGCCATGGGTGCCATGGGCGAAGGGCTGGGGGCTGAAGGCGGCTCGACCTGCAGGGCCTGGCTGGGAGCGTGCAGATGGCAACTGGGGGCTCTGCATACACATGGGTCTGGTGCTGCGCCGGCCAAGGGCCAGTGCCCCCCGTTTGGGGCTGGAGGAGACGTGGAGAGATGGGGAGAGAACTGAATGGTGGACAGGGAAGCAGCATCTGAAGGGGGATACAACGATGCTGGGGAGGGACTCTTCATCAGGGACTGTAACGATAGGACAAGGGGTGATGGGTTTAAACTTAAACAGGGGAAGTTCAGGTGGGATGTAAGGAAGAAGTTGTTTACTGTGAGCGTGGTGAGGCACTGGAACAGGCTGCCCAAAGAAGGGGTAAATATCCCACCCCTGGCAGTGTTCAAAGCCAGGTTGGACAGAGCCTTAGGCGACATGGTCTAGGGTGAGGTGTCCCTGCCCATGGTAGGGGCGTTGGAACTAGATGATCTTAAGCTCCTTTCCAGCCCTAGCTATTCTATGATTCTATGTCAGGAGGGCAGCTAGTGAGGATGCTCAGGTCATTGGTCCATGAACACCCCAGGTGCCACCAGCTCATACTGCAAAAGAGATCCCAGCACGCTTTGGGCTTACATAGAAGGAGGGACACCAGCCAGCCAGAGAGCAGAGCTGAGACCTGCAGTGCCCTACACAGCAGTGCCAAGCGCTCGCCCTGGCTCTGGGGAAAGCCCATCTGCCTGCAAGCCCAAGGGCAGCAGGGAGTCCCTCATCCCCATGTGGCTGCCTTCCCTCTTAACTCCAACGTTCAACCCAGCGCAAGCTGCCCCGTGCAGTGCTGCTGCAGCACATGCCTTCTCCTGTTTGGGTGCTCTGGCTTCATCTTTAACAGCAGATAAATCCAAACACTGAAATAAAAAGCAGATGGGCAATGAACGCATCTGGTCCCCAAAGAGAAAAGCACATCATTAGAGCCAAGCCCCTGCTCCCTACCCTGTTTCTTGTCTCGTGGAGCCCTCTGCTAGCCCTATGAGGGTGGCCCCACGCCATCCACCCTAAGCCATCCCCTGCAAGACTTCAACCAAAGCCCCAGCTCCTCTAATCACCTTAAACCGGTGTCCAAAGCGACTTTGTGCTTGTGTCTCTTCCATGCCAGACCGCTTGCTCCTCTGTTCTGCTTGGCAAAGACCTAAAACTGGGATGGAAGCAGAGGATCCCGTACAGTGTCCTGTCAGGAGTACAGCACATCCTGGCTATTCCCCCTCCGTCCCTACAGTGGGAAGAAGGCAGTTTGAGGCAGAACCATCACCTTATTCCTGCTCTGTATAAAGCCAGCTTTGTCTGGCTTTCCTGATGTGCAAAGCCCTCGCAGCAGCACCCCTGGCCCCTGATGGCCAGCATCCCTCCCCACCGCGGGCAGCCCTGCCAGGCTGTTTGCTGCCGGAGATCTCTTTCCCTCCTCAGCCTCCTGGCGAGCTCAGTGCTCCGAGCTGGATGCTGCCTTGACATCTCAATCCGGAGATTAGGACAGAGACTGGTCACTTCCCAGCATGGGTGAGCACCCTTCCAATAATCTGATTAATCATCTCAGCCCCATTGGGTGCAGTTGGCATCCTCTAGAACCAAACCTCTCCTCAAATGCTGTGTCAAAAACCCATAAAGCTGCTGTAAAGGTTCAACCAAGCATGGACCAAATCAGAAGCTGGTCCTCCAGAGGCTATGCGCTGGGTTGGCTAAATACTCCCTTCTAAACATCTCTACTGCTAGCAGTCAGAGACGTATGAGATGTGTAACAAATTGCACAGGGGCCGCTCTCCTTCTCTCACTGTTAGGAAGAGATTTGGGGTGTTTTTTTCTCGCCTCCTGCATTTCTATTTATCACAACGCAAAAAAGAAACATGCCAAAAGGGTTTTATATTTTCACTTGGAACAACAACACTTGGACAGCCCCAAGGATAGCAATTGCAGTCATCATGAAAAAGTAATACTTTGCGCTTCTGTAGTCCCTTTCATCCAAGCATCTCACAGCACTCCGCAATCCTGGCCCTGATCCTTCAGGAGCATGGGCACATGGATCATCCTATACAGGAATTTATTTTGCTGGGTTCAGCAAATCAGGACCATGGGGCTCTGTGGGGGCTCTGGAGTTGTTCACCTCCAAGCTCACTAAGTCAGCTGCTCCATCAGCACTCACCACTGCATCCTGAGGTACTGGTTGATATTTAAGTCTGAGCTCCTGGAGCCGGGGGATTATGCTCCCATTTTTCAGACCTCCCTCGTTTGTCATCTTGGTGCAATCCCTACAACACAAACCCTAAAAGCCCCAAAATCACAAGGAAAAACAGACAACCCAAATGTACTCCCTTTTCCAGCGTGGTGCTTGTTCGCAGGCTCGTCTCTCTTTGGGGCTGTGCTTCAGGATTTCTGTATTTATTTTCACCAGAAGAGACCAATTCCTGCACTTCAATACTCATAAAAGAATAAACCCAGCTGATCTCAAACTGCTCAGGGAAAACTACAGCAAAGAGAGCAATTTGCCAGAATCTGCAGCAGTGAAAAGAATAAACCTCAAACGCCCTTGTTCCCAGTGCCTCTCCCTGCCAGGAAGACAACCACAGTCCAAACAGTTGCTGGTTTGGTTGGGAGTTTCTGCTGTCATTGTTTTCTAACTTGAATTAAAGTTTTCTTTCTTCCTATATCCAACTCTCCAAAGCCCCATCAGAAACATGAGGCCAAGAAACTCCATGGGCAGCATCCCTCCTTCACTCATGCCCCAGCACCAAAGAGAAGCCAATGTTCAAGACAATGCTCAAGCCACAGCCTCTTGCAATGCTCCTGGGAGTCATCCCACCTCAAATGGGGACCTTGAATGTTTCCCCTTTGGCCTTGGTCTTGACACCTCATGGAAGACTTGCCATTGCTAACGGGTCCTTCTGCTGCAGCGAGGCAGTGGGAGACAGTTCGCATCCCTCACCCTGCAAGGCTATTGCTACCAGAGTGGTTTCCTTTAAGCATGAGGAACTGGTCCCTTCTTCTCCATACCCCAAACCTTACTTTGTTGGGTCACCAGATTCATCTCAAATATAGGGACAATGTTGGTTTTACATAGAGCCTTAGACAAGCCATTGGCAGCGCATCACTGTGACAGCGCATCACTGTGACAGCTTAGCTGACCAGGAAGCACTGTCCCATGGAAGCACCAGGAAGCTTCACTGGGCAACCTGAAGGTGTTTAAAGCTACCCTGTGAAGAGTAGCCCAAAGTGACCAGCTCCCAGCTAGGGCTGATGGACACAATTCCTTCCTCTTGAGGAAGGACACATTTGACACACTTGGAGATCTACATCTGAGCAGTGCAGCAGCCTGCAGTTAAAACTCAGCCCAATTTCAAGCCACCCTTTAACCTCTCTTACCTCTGTGCTATCTTCCAGTGAAATGAATCTCTCCTATCTGCCCAGTCCAGCATCTCCATACCAACAGAGAGAGCCTCAGCCTTGCCTTCCCTGACCCCCTTTTCCTCCAACAAGCTTGTGCAGACACATGAGCATGGGAAGAGCGCCCTTAGCACTGGAGGGGAGCGAGACGCAAAGGAGAAGCATTAGGTGGAATGAGAGATAGCAAAAGCACAGGCATATCAGACGTCTCCAGGCAAGATAACACGATAAATAATCAATCAATCCCTAGAAAATCCTTAAGTGCTTGATGTATCCTCCTGCAAATTGAATCACTTCTCCTACCAGGAAGTTCTCTCTTGTAAATAAATGAGAGCAGAAATGGACCATATTGAAAAATAATGTTGTTAAAACCACTGATTAAGTTTTACACAAGCATATGAGAGCAAACTAAAAGGTTTTAGCTTTTTAATTTAAGAAATGAGGAATATGATATAATTTCAATTTGTGATGAGATAAGATGTTCTCGATATTGTGGCTTCAATTGGATTATATCCTAATGTACTTTTATAAAGTGTCAGGCTAGCTGCAGATTAAGGTATGTGTGTAATATTCTTTATTAACAATTTAATGGACTTGCTTTCACTCTATCCATCTTAATCAGTGTTTCCAGTCCACCTGGGAGATCTAGTTAGTGTAGAACCTGAAACTCCAACCTGATGAAAGAGGGAACTCAGTGATCCGTCAGTGTCAAAACCAAGAGGGAAGCACTGATAAAAGACTGTTGAGGATCATCTTTAACCTCCTGTCATCAGTACCATAGAAAAGCTCTCCACAACTGCGCTTGGAGTCATTCAACGAGACGTATGTCCTCTTCAGATCTGCATCCTTCCCCTGCCAGAACATTAAAGGGGCTTTTGGCAACAGGCAGGACTTCCCAGATCACAAAACTCAGTGGCCTGATCTTGAGGGACGTGCTCCTCTAATCCTATTTTATAGTCAAATGCCAGTGCAAGAGCAGCCTGGTTGCCTGGACTCTCCAGCACCCATCCATAGCCTCTGCTCTGGTGCTTAGACACTTCTGTCTTGTTTCCCTCTGAAATGTATTCATGACTAGTTTGTATCTGCACGTCCTGGTAGCAACACTGGCCTTTAGCTTAACCAGCTCCTCTGCCTCCCTTGTGTTTATCTGCCTGGGCAACCACATCTCCTCTCAGCCTTCATTGTGTTAGGCTAAATAAGCTGTGCTTGTTGTAGTCACCCAACACCTTCCCCACTCTGGTGACCTGCCTCTGCACCATTTCCAGTTTTCCAGACCATACACAGCAAAGTCCCACCACGTACCTAGTGCAAACAGTGTTCCATCTCTTCTGGAAAAGCCATCTCTCCAGATAGCTCCAAGCACCTCTTTATTTAACCAGCAGGTCCTCCTGGCTGGCTCCTATTCTCCAAGCACCCACCTTTAGACACCCCAGGAGGGGTAAACCCTCCACCCCAATCAAGACCCTTCATGCTGCAGGTCTTGGTGAGAAATTGCTATTTCACACACATATAAACCCACCACAGGGTGACCAGGATAGCTCATGATACACTGCACGAGCTCTCACTGCAGGCTGGTACCCACCACCCCTTCCCTGCCGCTCGGACTGCCGTGTGCATGCACAAACAGCAACTTGGTGCCAGAAACCAGGAACAGCCTCGTAAATAATGGCCAATCAGGGAAATAATAATAAGAACTGTATATATATCTCACCTCCTTTAATTTCCTTGCAATGCAGTGATTCTACAAGGGTGGGTCGGTCGTAGCTGCAGGTGCTCTCGGACGGAGGAGGAGCACCAAAATGAAGTTGTTTGCTGCTTTTGATTCCATCCCTGGAATTATTTACAGCTGCAGGCAATATTAAACTATGTAGAGCAAGTGTCCTCATTTACATGCTAATTCATTTATACCCTCTGGATTGATTTCTCCAATTCATTTTCAGCCCACTAACTCTTCTGATATGAATTATATTATCACCTCCAGAACAGCAGCAAGGAAATGTGAAGAAGCCACCCCGGCTCTTCTGATCTCTAATTGCCCTCACTGCTCAGAGCTGGCATGGCCAGCTGCAGCTTCGCCTCCCAGCTACCAGCACCCAGCTGCCATCTCCTAGAGAGAAACCAGTGCTGTGGCTTCGAGAGTGAAGCATCCCACCTCCATCTTCTGGGGAAGACCCAAGTGAATGGACCTTGGGCTTACTGCCTTTGGAAACCATTCCCTCTTTCTGCCCAGGAGAAGGAACCTTCTCATTTCAGAGAGCAAAATCAAAGTCCATCTGTGTTCTGTAGCGGGAAGGCCCCAAGTCATAAGGAAATTGAATCAATCTTCAGCTTTCCAAAGGCTTTTCTGGGGCTTCTCAGCTTGTCACAGCAGCCTCACACCATACCTGTCTGACACAACACATAGACAGCTCTCCTTGCCTTGCTTGGGAAGGAGGTACTCATGGATGGGAAGGACACAGTGCCCAAGGGATGGAGAAAAGTGGGAAGTCTGTCTGTAGGTAACAGCAACTGGAAGTAGTAGGGCTTTTCTCCCATCACCATCACTGATGGATGAATGAGGTTTAGGTGTGCTTTTCCAGGAGGCATATGTAAATGCATTGGCCTGCCCCTCTGGAAGACCTCATTGAGGTCTGCCAAGGCAACAGCAGAGAGTGGAATGATCTCTCCTGTACTGACTCTACTGAAGCAGAAGGGTGAGTGTCCAGGACAGAAGCTGGACGTGAAGTACCAGCAGCTGAGGAACCCACCAAGAGGATGATGCTCACTCAGCTGGACAAACCATTTGAGTCTGTCTACTCTGGCTCATGCTAGTCAAACACTTCCCTCTCCCTCCAGCCCAAAGAAACCCAACTTGTGGGACAGACACCAACGCTGTGGTACATATGGATGCATCCAAATTGGATAAACACATGTGGAATTTGATAAAGACTTCCAGCAGCATTTCCACAGCCTAACTCCTGTCTTGCTCTCATACCCAACATATCATTTGAGCAGAATGCAGCCAGGCAGATGTGCCAGAGGGAAAAAGGCCTAGGACCCCCCAAATTCCCAAGCAAAATGAAAGCTATAGGGAAATTAAGGACTTTCTTGTCTGGCTGACACGGAAAGGACAGCTCTTTGTTCCTGATTTACATCATCTGAAACAATTAACTTGTGAAAGCCGAGATACCGTTCCCCTTGGCATTCACTGTTTATTATGCTTCAGACCATTTCAAATGAGCACTTGAAAAGCAGAGGGAGCCCCTCTGCCTCCTGATCACTGGAGGGAGGGAGGAAGCTGTCCTAAACAGAACAACAGACTGTCCCTTCTCAATGCCACTTCAAAGCTCCTCGGACAGGAAAATTGATAATTGCGTCAAGTACAGTGTCTCTAAACTTCATTTAGTGCTGAAAACGGGGCTATTGAATTCATATGATTCTTTGATCAAGACCAGTTAATTAAGTTATTCCCTTGATATGACTCTTATCACTTCAGTGCCAGACCTACACCACACTTATGCAATTCACACACTGGCTTTGATATGCATCGCGTAAGCTTCCCAGACCACAGTCACTGGGTTTCTGTAGATTTGCTGCTACCTTCCCAGTTTCACCAGTAGGATGGGCTATAGGTCAGCTATTAAGAGGCAGACTGCAGCCCAGAAGGCTCCTGGACAAACTGTAATGGGAAGCTATGTATGGAGTGAAACTAGACCAGTGATTTCTTCCAGACCTTGTAATTTCCAGTCACAAGCTCACGATGCCTCCCTAACTCCTTTTGAAATATATCCAGCAAGACTGATAAAAGTCATGCAGCTAAGCATTTATTTTACCCTCACCAACTGAACTTGACCCATCCTTTTGCCATTCCATTGCAACATCACACTTACAGTAGGGAAAGATGGTAAAACTGAGCGCGAATTCTGAAACACAGCACACCCTTCACTGCACGAAGCCACAGGGCATCTCTGTTTAAGGTTTGCCCTGATTTCTCCTATGCATGCCCCTCTCACATCCCCTAGATCATCTTCTGCCCTGGCCACACCTCACGGAGCTATTCCATGGTACTTTGCCACAGTGAATGGTTTCTCTATCCTGTGCCATTCCTTCCCATCCAGAACCTCCTGACCCTTCATCTTCACAGCCCTCCTCCAGCAGTCCTCTGCTTCTGACCAACAATCCAGGGCCCCTTTCAGCAAATCCTCCTCCTCCTCCACACTTCTGCTTTGCATAGGAGAGTGACAAGCTCCAATTTAGGTCTCCACAGTTTTTCCTGGGCTTATCCCCTTAAACCGGATTAGCTAACGTCTTAATGCCGGTGACACCAGTCACAGCTCACCATCTGATCCTGCCGGTCAGGATTTCCTGCATCTGGGCACTTCCCCTTGCTAAACTAGATCCTGTGATCTTTCCTTCCACGTCCTCCAGCTGCCCATCACTACCGTGCCACCGTGGCCTGCTAGTTATGCTCTTCATATCTAGGAGATGCCCAGATCTCCTCCTCCTTTCCTCACCCAACACCTCCAGGGTCGGAACTCTTTGCTGACAGCCTTTGTGCTTTCCCTGTTTCTTTGTGTTTCCCAACTCTCTTTTCCAGACCACCTCCTTCACTTTGAGGTACAACCCATTGAAAACTCATGGCACCCCTTCCTTAGGCCCCCTTTTTCTTTGGTATCACATACAAAATCTTGGGGGCCTTGTTTCCACTCATGTGACCCATTCCCATATTGAACCAGCCCCAACACCCCTGTCCTGCAGACTTTGTCCACTCTTCCCAGCTCAGTTTTCCCTACCACCTTTTACACACAAACCAGCCCACATGGTGACTCCTCTTGCCTCTTTTAATCCCCCCTTTGTAGACCCACATCCTTTCCAAGTCTGCTGTTTATGCAGTCCTTCATTCTCCATCCACCTCCATCACAAAGTGGAGATGCTCCTGCTGTAGCATTCTCCATTAAGCAGTGCCAAGCAGTTGCATCAGGAAGTTGTTTTCCTTCCACCTCCATCCCTTTGCTCAAAACCAGCTGATAAACACCAAAGGTATCTGTCCTGATTTCCTGTGTGTTCCTGACTTTTAGCTGGTCACCTGCTCTCCAGGTGGAGGTGAAGGACTCTCCTTAGCCCCGGAAAATAAGTATGACAGGACAAGGACCAGCCTGCAGCTCCTGAGGAGGTTCTGTATCTGGCACCCACTCACAACCAAGGGAAGAGCTGTGAGTTGCAACTTCCCATCATGGTCCTTCCTGCCTGGGATGTGGTAGAGAAACCATTGAGAGCAGCATGGAGAAAAAGCAGGCAAAGCTCTTGGCCTGTTCACTCCATCACACCTCTGGATGCTCCCCAGCATCCCCACCACGGGCTCGCCGTGGTCCCCAGCTCATTGCATGATGCAAAAAGAAGTCACGTTCTCTGTATCGATCAGGCTCTCCCCTCCCTGCACATGTTCCCTTTGTGTCCCCCCCTAAAACAAAACCCCAACTGAGAAGAGGCACCAGCTGGAGTTTAATTTCAGACTCCGAGGCGTATCTGGAGCCAATTTGCAATGCGCTTACTCCGAAAAATCGCCCTCCCCTGTGACGCCTGACAGCTCCAGACCACAGTCCTGCTCTCAGCTCCCAAGGAAAAACGTTTTAATTTGTCACAAACCAATTATAGCGTCTCATCTATCCCGGAATTACTCATCTTGGCTCCAGCCTAGGACAAAGGGCCCCTCTGAGAGGAGATTAGACATGGATATTAACAAGAGAAAAAGTGTCCACTGTCTCACCTTGCTGGGGACGCGGCTTCCAGCGAGACAGGAAAAGGAAACCCCTCCTGACTGACAGCCGGAGGGAGGGCTCCCATCCCGCAGCAAATCCCTTGTTTCACACGGAAGAATAGTCACGACAAACTCTGTATTCAAGTAATATTCATGCATGGCAGATAACAGAGTCATGGCTGGCTGCGCTGCGGCGTGCATATAAAGAACCTGCACTCCCTCGCTTGCCGCTGCACACGCTTTGCCACTATGCTGGGATGCAGGTGAAGGGGCTGATAACACAGTACCTGGGGTGGGAGAGGTGGGCATGCTCCAATGGGTGCAGCTGCCTTGTCTCAGCTTCATGTGCCACCCCTCAAACAAAGCCATGGTTGCCCAATGAAAAGGTCCTCTCCAGTCACCTCCTCACACCGCAGGCATATTTGCTGCTCTCACAGGGCGCATCAGCATCCCTGCCGGTTCTTGCTTTGGACCAAATCTAGCTTCCCAGGCCCCAAGTCCCTCCATATCAGTGCTTATTCCTTCCTTTGCAAACTCCACGCTGTTCTCAGGCATTACCCTTAACCCCATCAACCAAGGACCAGGGTGGCACCTTCCATGCCGAGACACAGCCCTGAGGATGCTTTTGGTCAGTCCTGTATCCTGAGCAGCAGGGATACCAATACACCCAGCAGGAAACAGGAGCTGAACACCCAAAGGCAGCACCCAAAGCTAACATAGGCAAAAGGCACTTTGCATTTACAGTCACAACTGCAATGAGTCCTAGGCACTAAGGTCAGTGGTAGGGATAAAACGCTGCAGGCAGAGCTGGCTCTGCAGTCAGCTGGATAAACTGGAGGGGTTGCTGCTCCGCCTCAAGTTGACTCAAGGCATCTGAGGGCAGCCCCATGCTCCCTTCCTTCGCTGTGCCTCCTGCAGATCAGCTTCTTCCTTGGCTGAAGGGGGAGACGATGAAAGCCAATTTCCCTTTGTGCTCATGGCGAATAATTTGGAGAATCCCCCTTGTTTACTCAGAACTGTTAATGATGCGTCAGAAATTACCTCCGAGATTGTAATTAAAGAAAACTGCAGAAGAGAGACACAGACACACACACACACACACACACACACAGAGTGCCTAATCACAGCTTCGTCTGCAAGTCTTCAAGTGCTGGAGCAGCCAGCAGCCTCCCCATCACCCCAAGCCTGCAGAAGGATCCCCAAGAGCCTCCTAAACAACAGAGCTCAGGAGTGCAGCCCCCAACCTCCGTATAGTCCCCCCCCACATTCCTCTTCAGCTACAAAGAAAGCAGTGGCTGCATTCCAGGTATCCAGGAGCTGGCGAGGCCATGAACCCGACTGTGGCCATGAGGAAATGAGCAGGAAGCTCAGCCCCCTTCAAACCATTTTGGAAGTGGAGGAGCTGACCTAGAAGAGTAATTAAGCTCTCAGTCATCACCGAAATGCAGACACCCACAAGCACACAGCAACGCTATCTGTCAACCCCCTGCTAGCCTGACCTCGGGGTTTGGCATCTGATGAGGCTGGAGTAGAGCAGAAACCGGCCCATGGAGGATGGAGAGGAATTCGACTCCTGCTCGGTTACAGGAGGGTGCCTACATCGCCTAATTACTCAGGAGTGACTGCAACGGAGAGGCTGGTTTCCCAACACCTCCCTCCCCACACCGTCCCTAGGCCAAATCCTCCTGGCTTTGCCTCCTGGAGCACTTCCATCGGGTGAGCAAAGCTGCTTGTGCCAGGAGAGCAAACAGGGGCCGGGCAGGGAGAACCGGCTCAGCCAAAAGCAGCCAGCTGGAAAAAAGCCGTTCCCTCTCTCCACCTTAGCCAACACCTTAGTTGTGTAGGCCCTGTTTCAGGTCTTGATTAGGAGAGTGGTGGAAATGCAAATCCTTTAAGTCCCAAATTCAAGGTAGAGGATGGAGGAACAAGCCGTGCTGTCCTCATATTCACAACCAGCAGTTGTCTGGGTGCACAGGACCTGTGGGGCTGTAGGAGGCTGTATGGGGCTTGGGACAGCTAGATCCTGCCCGTGACCAGAGAGTGCTGCATCAGTACAGACAGGAGTTTGGGTATGTGGGCAGGGTGTGTTTGGATCACTACTCCACTATTCATCTGCTCATTTTTGACATAGAAATAATTGAGGTCAGCCTTGAAGTCAGCTTCACACCAGCCCATAACCTCCTGCTGTCAGTGGCATGGTGAGGAAGGCTGAGGCCCTGTCTCCACTCCTCAGTATTTCTGTATCTAGAACACTCAAACCTTTGAAGACCCACATAGCATTTCCAGGAGAGCCTCTTATACCTTAGACCAGGGTAACAGTCTCCAACAGACTCTACATGGGAGAAGCAGCAACTTTCCCTTCAGAACCTCTTCTTGGAGGCAAGTAAGCACATAGCTAGCAAGTGTAACCAGTGCCTGCTTTCTGGGAGCAGCTGACCTCATGAAGCAAACCCTGCAGCTGATCAAACCATATGCACTTATTGCTGCTGCAGAGCCCTGGGGGTTGTTGTTTAAGCGCCGTGTGATCACGTTCCTGTGCAGACCCATCTCCTGCCTGCCTTCAAGATGGGTTAAACTGCTCCGTGTGTCCTGGAGAGAGAAGGATTGGATGAGTTTGGATGATGCTGCCACCCCCAAATCCACACAAACTGAACTTCTCAAGGCTGGAGAATCTAAGCCTGAGAAGATGAAAGCCCAGCAATGATGACAGTGTGGCATAGCTGTAGGAGGGGGACCCACTCACTAGGAAGTTAGGGTCATTTCTCCCTTTAGCACAAGTGTTTTCATCTCTATCACTCTCAGCTGGCAGAGCCCACACAGGCATGTTTAATTCTGGGGATTTGCTGCTAATGCCCAGGTCTGGAAGAGGGGTCTCCCTCTATCCTCCCTCCCCTCATGTTTGCAAATAGTTTCCTGAGAAGCAGGTCGGGATGCAAGGCACAGCATGCATCCACCACTGTGGTTAGCATGTGTCCCAAAACCACCTCGTCTTCCCCTTTGGAAGAACATGGAGCAAAGACCGTGGTGATGGCACTTCCAGAAGTGTTTTACGTGATGAAACCACAGTTCAGCCATTCACCAGTGCCACAGTACAACTATGGCAGAAGAGGGTTTGCTTCTCATTTCCCCCCCCAGACTGCTGGCATCCCACAAGGACTGGGGACGTGTGTGATGTTAAAGCAGCAATACTTACCTGAGAGCTGGGGGGAGTTTGAAATCACTGAGAAACTCCTTAGCACTGCTGCTCTCCCAGGACCTTCAGTCAGGCTGCAAGCTCGGGGCAGGGGAGCCTCTCCATCACAGCTATGCCATGCTCCAGCTACCATTCACAGCTCCAGAGAGGGATCGTCAGTGCTCACAGCAATCAGGGCAGCCCACATCCCACATCCAAACTCACACTGGGACTCAGAGATGTGCTCCAGCAGTTCTTTATTGGACAAAAGCAGACGCAGGGACAGGGTGCCCCACCACATGTACACACAGTGTGGACACCAGGAACCCCTCAGGCACTTGGTACCCCACCGAGCACAGCCCTGCGGTGCCCAGGGCAGGCTTCCTGGGACAGAGAGTCCCACTGCCACCTCGTGGGTAAGGGACGCATCGCCTCTGCTTTGCCACCGGGCAGAGCGGGCAGCAAACCCCAACTCTGTGCAAAACCCCAGGCCCTGCTGGAGAACAGGACCCTGAGAAACCTCAGAGTACCTGGTTGGGAGGGAGGAGGGAAGCCCACACATAGCGGAGCTAGAGGCATCATGAATGAATCTGACCTTTCCCTGCCTGTCTCCATCCCTGCTCCTCAGGTTGACTGGGAAGAGAGGATGCTGCCACACCATGCAGGTGACTGGCTGCAGTCGCTGGATGGAGGGGAGAGTAGAGAGACTCACTGCCAGCAGCCCAGGACATGCTCGTACTCGCCTTGTGCCACCAATGTGAACCGCAGCACCCCTTGAGGGCGCTGCCTGCCCAGGGACGGAGCCTCAGGAACTGAAGTATTGGTCCCATTCAGAAGACTCATGGATGAGGCAAACCCATTAATATCTTTCTGCTCTCCGTTAGCACCAGGTTATTAAAAGGAGATTTTTGTTCATTTTCAGCAGAACGGGCCATAATGAAAACCCTGCTTCACTGTGCAGCCAGAGAAATAAGGGAGCTGCATGTCTCCCCCACAGAGGGAATGAAGCAATGAGCTTTGAGAAACCAGCTCGCAGACACTCCCAAAAGGAGGTCTGAAATCAAAAGCATTATTGCTGAAACAACCTGGATCTAGGACATTCCACCCCACAGATACAGAGGGGGTTCTACTCTCTGCCTCCTCCCAGCTGTGGGGCCTGCAGCTCAGGATTACAAGAGGGAAGACCCTCAATCTCTCTCACCCCATAGCACCTCCTTCTCTGTGTCTCTGATCCTGGCCAAGGAGCCACAGCACATGCAGAGAGGAAGGGAGGGAGTACAGCCCTTTTACAGACCAGTGCAGTGCCCTTAGTGCAGCCCTGGCTTACACGAGTGATGTGACATGCTCCTGCATTCAGGAATGCGATGACCTGAGCAGTGGATGGGCAAATTGAGCTCTGCCCTCCTGAGCTGACAACAGGGCTGAAGCCAGCTCTGAGCTAGATTCAAAGAAGGAAAACACTCTTTAAAGTCCACCTTCTGGGAAAGGTATCCTTGATCCCCATACCAGGGCCAGAGGGGATTCGCATTGTCCCTTTGGTTGACAAACCTGCAGTCTCCATGTCAGGGAGCAGAAGAACCTCATCCTGCAGGACTCCAGGAAAGCAGCAGTGAGGAAGGAACATACATATGATAGCCCTTGCTGAGCCACTGGGCAAAGGAACATCAATCCTGAGCTTTACTCTTATTTTTTGACTTCCATATTCTGGATAAACTGAACTTGTTCTTCTTCTCTCGAGATCCAGGAGCCAGAGATCCATCTGCAGGAGAGGGTGCAGGGACAGAGCAGGTTAAGACCCGCCCCAGACAGCCCCAGAACCACCCAGTGCTGCTCCACAGAGTACAATGGGCCCTTACCCAACTTCTGGATCATGTCTGCCAACATCTGGTCCTCCTCTCGCTCTCTGTAATGGAACGGCAGGGCATTAGAAAACTTGCTGTGTTTCATGACAAGGTGGTAGACACCAAAACCCATGCAAAGACAACTCCCCTGTCAGAAATGATAAACCTCCACAGTACACTCTGAGAAGGGTGCAGGAAAAAAACAGCCAAACAAGCAGTTAGAGGAGTCCTACCTATTAGCAAATTGCATCTGGTTCCCTTGAGAGCAAGGGCCTGTGTGGGGATTTCCAGACCATGGATATCTAGCACTAGAACAGAGAGGTCCTTCCTGGCCTATGAATCATCTGAATTCACCACTTGTGAAGCAACACCACACCCTAGGAGATGACACACCAGTGGCCTGGGGTGCTGCAGGGGTGCTCACCACAACCAGGGACAAATGCAATGTTATCTCCATGGCCTGGGCAAAGCCAGAGCCAAAAGCTGAGGCATTACTCAACTCGAGCTGGAGTGGGTGCCCTAAGGTCAAGAAATAGAGGTTTCTGTCAGCAACAGGAGGCACAAATCCAGCTACTTGACACAGCAGTCTTTCTTTGAGCTTGGGGAGGATCCAACTCCCAGCTACAGCTCTTTTACTTGCTGCAGCAGACGAACACATTCCTGCCTTCATATTCCCAGAGTTCTCCTGCAGCTCCCCTACTGCCTCCATCCTCCCCATCTCTAGCCTCTCTCTTCCCCTGCCTTCTTTTCACAATTCAAAGCAGCATTAGCTTGAAAGAGCACTGAATATGGCTGTGGTCCTGATCTCAGTTTCTAACAGCTGCCAAGGAAGCAATGGCAGCAGCATTTAGGATGAGATGCTTGGTGACAGGTCACTGCCCATCTCGCATGGAGCTGAAGTCTGGATTACAGCCATTCCTCCACCCCTGCAGCCTGGGCAGTGGAAGAAGTACAGTGGAAATCATCCCTGGTGTTGGCTCATCTCCCACCATCATGGGGTCCTCACCTGAGCCTGTCCTCATCCAGGCACTCCACAATGCTATTCCGATCATTGACTGTGTTTAGGTACGACTCCAGCAGCTCCTTCTCTCGCTCCTTCTCCCTGTGAGTCTTCAGCTCCTCTGCACAAGACAAGGAAAGGCCATCTCACAGCTATAGGTTAGTTACCTCTCTGTGTGGCTCCTGCCTCCACCCTGCTCCAGCAAGTCCCTCTCACAGGCCCAAATTATCCTCATGCTCATGGGCACATCTCCCATCCAGTGCAGGTGGGTTGGATGTGATAGGGAGTCTGCAACTGACAGCTCCACAATGCAGTCAGGAGACACCCTGCAGTGAAACTGCAGTCCCTGGCAGTGTCATGTGGATCTGAAGGGCATCCTAGGGCTGGCACACAAAGTGGAGGGCTACACACAGCCTGGGGCCAGCCAGACTTGCAGTGCAGCCAGTCCTCACCTGGCTTGTTCATGAGGTGTCGCAGCTCCATCTCAATGTTCCACTGCTGCTCCTCCAGCTTCTGCTGTTTCATCCTGGAAGGAAGCGCAGATGTGGGGAGTAACTGCCCCTCCATGCCCACGGCTGAACCCTTCTCATCATGCTAAAGCCTTCCCTCTGCATTGCCCACTACCTGGGCAGGGGCTGGTGGGCCAGGGGAAATCTTCCTCCATCACATCTGTGAAGTCTCCCTCCCATGAGCTCATCGCAGGCCCTGGGTGCTCATCAGTGTTCAAAGGCCCATCAGGATGCTGGCAGCTCTCCCAGAGACATCCTCAAGTCTCCCTCATCCCACCAATCGGGCACATTATTTTGGGGGGCTGCTGCACTCCTCCTTTCCCTGCTTACTGCTCCCAGGTGAAGTGCATAAGCAGATGGGTGAATTTCTGGTTATACTTACTTGTACATCAGCTCTGATTCCTGCCTGAGCAGCAGCTGTTTCTCATGGATCAGTTTGAACCAATCCACCATGAGAGCATCCTCAGACTCATCTGCAAGAGGAGACACACAGAAAGATTCCTTCAGAAGATGTACCAGTTCAGTTTCCTTGGCTCAAACAAACAGTACTTGAGGGAGAGCCCAGGATGACTAATATGAGCTACAGGCAGTGATGAGCTACAGTTCATTTTGGTACTCCTGAGTACAAAGGAAAGGATGCAGATCACTCCCTGCAGATCCAAGGAAGATGCTCACAAATACTCTGCATCCAGCTCACCTTCCATGTGCCCAGCTCAACCCTGCTATTCTGAATGAACCTACTAACCCCTGTGAAACTGGAGCCAGCCATGACAACCAGTCTGGCTTGAGATCAGATCAGTCAGATCAATAGCAGCCTTCCACTCCCAAACTCCCTGATCCTCAGACAAATAAACAGAAGTCCTTGCTCAAACAATAGGCTAGGAAACAGCCAGACAGGGTTTGAAATTCCCAGCGCTTTATCTTGCTATACCAGGCACTTTTGGCAACCTGGTGTCTCACACATAGCAAGAGCTCCTAGAAACAGAGCCAAGAATGCCATGAGGTAAGACACGAGCTTCACACCTCCCCACTGTATCAGAGCTGGCCCGGAGCCTCTTTTACCTCCCTCACAGCCACGCAGCTGATTCTCCAGATCCACTCCTTTCAATTCCAGCTCATCCAGCTGCTTCTCGATGTCACGCACCTTGCTCTGGATTTCCTCTTCGGGGAGGTAGTCTGGGTGCAGCTAGAAAAACAAATGTAGGACCAAATACAGCTCAGTGCCCTCAGACTTCCCACTGAGGCCACAGCTCCAACCGAGATGGGAAATGACATCAGGAGCCCAACTGCAGAGCCATGTCCTGGAAGGGCCAAGTCATCAGCGTGGTGGCCACTGACGCGTTATAGGATAAGATCAACCCACACTTGTCAATCCGTAGACATTCTCCCTCCTTTGTTGGGAGACACAATGTCTACCAGAACTTTGTTTAGCTCTGTGTTATCTGCTCCCTGGGAATTCAAACAGTAAGACAAGCTGCCTTACTGTCTTATTACAGCCCAATAAGACAAACTGAGATGTAAGTGGGCAAGCACTCCGACAGAACACCCAACAACCCCAGCCTGTTCCACTTACACCTGGTTTCCAGCCATACCTTGGTTGGGGACACTGCTTCAGGGCTCTGGGTACTTTTCAGAGCAGAGGGTTTAACTAGAAGGGAAAAAAAAACATAAAACCAAAGAATTTCACAACATACACAGTTTTGTGGTGTGGGCCAGTGCCTACACCACCAGAGCACAACAGACCCCTGCCACGCCACTGGTAACATGCATGCATCAGCGCCCTTGACTTAAGGTGGGAGATGCATCCACAGGAAACAGCACGGCCTGATTTACTCCTTATGGCTGGACACTTGGATACCCTCTGGTCACAGGGTGCTGCTTTCATCCCCAGGGCATAGCCAGCCACCTAACTCAGCTGTGACTTTCAGTCTTCCACCCAAGAATATTGACTTCCACATTCATTCTTTACCTTGTTAAAACTCAAAGATACTTGTGGCAAAAGCCACCCCTTATTAATCTTCCAAAGGATAGAACAGAAATACTGGATTACTGTCAGAGGAAACACTAAGATATACTTGAAAACACCCCTCTAGTGGTCTTTTAAAAAGAAGCATCAGTAAATACTCGTGAAATAAAGATGGTCTAGGGGACCTTATCATAGGTCTCAGGAAACGAAGGTTCAATTCCTTCCACAAAACACTTCCTAGGTGAGAAGTCCCCAAGGCCCCACTACACAGCATTATTTAGGCCCTGGACACCTATTAAAATCAATTCTTTTTGCAGTGTGTATTTGTTCCACTGTGCCTCAGCTTCCTCTGCCCAACTGTGCTGCAAGGATAACTACAGAAGAGTGTGAGGTATTCGGATACCCGAGGGGCTGGGCTAGATAATTACTACAGAGAGAGAACAGAAGCATACGTGGATGATGTGATAAAGAAGGAAAACTCTAGTACCAAAAGAGCATAGCTGTAAGAAAAGCAGCAGCAGTGCAGGCTCAGCATACACAAGGAGAAAGACAGGACAGACTAGGGAAGCCTCTTGAGAGTCTCTAGCAATTGGTGTTGACTCGAGGAAGCACTCAAGGACACCTCTCCAATTGCCCAGGCCTTGCTCTGCTGTGTTTTTTTAGGAAGACGGCAGAAGGAGATGCTGCTGCATGTGGCAATGTGCTGTGTTGTCCCTGCACTGCTGCCCTTTGTCAGGGTACTCTTCCTTCTGGATGCTCTGGGTTTGCTGCCCTGTACGCTACCTGCAAATTGCACTCAGAGAATCATACAATGGTTCGGGTTGTAAGGGACCTTAAAGCTCATCCAGCCCCAACCCCTGCCATGGGCAGGGACACCTTCCACTAGACCAGGTTGCTCCAAGCCCCTGTGTTCAACCTGGTTTCTTTTCCAACCTCTCCTAAAGGTTCCTCCAAGAGGGACCTGGCCTGTCATGAGCAGCCTGCTGCTACTGCCTGAGCAACCTCCCTCTACCAGTTCAGCCCTGCATCTCCAGGCTTCTTCTGAGTGATCTCTGTAACACTTTCAGCCAAGGCAGAAAGCTACACCACTGATCATGAGAAGACCAAGGTAACCGGAGAGGAACAGTTAGCAAAATGACCCAAAAAAAACCCCTGTTTCAAAAGAAAAACTCTGCTTATCCCAAAGAAAATGAGTGATCTACAGAAATGCTCACCATCCACACAACACACAGAGGATTAAGGGCAGGAATGGTAGCTGATTGTTCACAGCATGTCTCTGAATGCTGAGGTAAAGGCTTATACAGAGAAGCAACAAGTCTGCCCTTAATCTGCAGGCTGCGAAGTGACAGGAGCAAGAGAACAGCCTTTGGGATGGCAGACTTACATACATGTGGAAAAATGGGGAGAGACTGCTGGGAAAAGCTTCCCATATCAGCCACTCCCCAACAGCAATCAGTAAGCATTAGAAAGACGGATATAAAACCAGCCTCCCTTATCTTAACAGCTCACTTCCTGGGAAGGATGTAATGCTGATCCTTGTGGCTGAGCCTGGGGAAAAAGGAGATGGAAAGTTTTGGGCAGTGGAGCCATGGTAAACTTTAAAACAGACAACACAATTGGAGTTTGAATGCTCTGTAGCTATCAGAGGAGCAGGCTAAGGACAACGCTGGAACTAGCTAACAAATACTATAGCTTGAGGCCATGGTGCCACCGGAACCAATCCTGCTTGCTCCAAGACAAACATCTGAGCAAGGGCTGAGCCCTGATAAACAGATAAAACAGAGCTAAATGGGGTAAGAAAAGGGGAGATCAAACAAGCTGAGCAAACAGGACAGCAGCAAACATCAGGTAAGTTCCAGGAAGTTTCATTTACATTCTGAAGGGATACATAGGAGCAGAAACAACTGGGCAAAGGAGGAGAGGTACAGAGTAAAGCTCTGGTTGAACATACAGAAAAAACTGGATTAAGGGTAGGAACAAACCGGTCAGAACATCTTTGAATGTTCAAGAAGGAAAGCAGCCAAGGCTGCTGCTACCATGGTCCCACCAGCTGGAGACTCTGGCTGACAGTTCCCTGCATTCCTTTCATTTTCCAAAGCCACTCAACTGAAGGGAAGAGATATCAACCAGATCCCAGTTCTCCGAACGAGGAGACGGTCCTCTTCATAGCTTTGAGTCTAAAGAATGACAGGGCAGTGACCTTGACAAATCCCTGTTTTCATTTCTTCCTTTCCCACTGAATTCTCTGGCCTGGATGGTTCCTGCTTAGGCCAAGCTGGCTAGTAAGAATTAAGGACACAGATTTTTACCCCATGACTACAGCGACAGGAAACTCAGGGACACATCTCCCATACTCACCAGTCAGGCTGTTCCCTGATAGTGCAAAGGAAAGAGTGCCTTTAAGCATGGAGAATAGACCTTACCTGTGGTAGTGCTTTTCTTCAACTGGTTGCCCTCTTCCTCCTTCTTGGCTGAGCCCCCAGGGTCTTTCCAGCCTTGCTTTGAATTCTGACAACTCCTGACAAGATCTGAGCTGGGGATCAACTTCTTCTTCATGAGTCCACCAGGTGAAGCTGGATTAAGAAGCACAGACAGGTTTTGTGTAAGAGATTTCAACCCTCATCTCCCAAAAACCCCTTTATTGCCCAGCATCTCTGGCACTCATCACTAGCACCTTCATTTCAAGTCCTAGATGATAGGGAGGGGGACAAACTCAAAGGAAACAGGGAGAAACCACCAATTACAAGGCGGAGTAGGAGATGGGTGGAGGAGAAGAATAAATGGCTTGGAACCATCATGGGGTTTTCTCACCATTATACATTTATGCAAGAGACAGTAAGTGAAATCTTGCTAGAAGAAGGGCACCCTGTGAAGACAGAGTCCCTCTCCTTGGGGAAGCATGTCTCTCCAAATAGTCACCACAGGGCCAAAGGAGGTGCAAAGAACAAATGTGCCTGAAAGCAAGGCACTATTTCAATCAACATGTTAGCTGTGCCTTGCAGCACCTAGTGTCTGTCCCCTGCCTAACTAGCAAAATGAAGGCAAAGCTTATATCCTTCATACCAGAGTCCTGCTTTGCTGATGGGACAACTGATGGGCTTGGCTTTGTCTCCTTGTGTTCTGGACTCCCTGTTCCCACCTGGGAGTTACCAGTAGGTTTCTTAGTGCCACTTTGGTCTCTGCAAAGAAGGAAGACAAAGGTAGGAAACCATCCCTCTTGCAGAATGGTCTACAGGAAGAGTTCTGGACATCCCAGGCTGGATCTCCAACTGGTCTCGCTTTTCTAATCAGAGTCCAGCAATTTGAAACATGCTTTCCCTCCCCCAGAAATGAAAGCCTTTCCCTTTTCCATCAGATTGCTGAAAACAGAAGCATTAAAAGAGCAGAGGAGCTCATTCCTCCTATGTGCATGCAGACCTGCAGCAACAAACACAGATGCAAGCCTGGACACCCCCATTTGCTTGTCATGGAGAACCACCAGCTCCAAGACACTCACTTGTTTGCTACAGGCTTCAGCCGAGATCTCCAGTCTGCTGGGCTCTCAGACTTGTCTTCACCAGCACTCATGCTTCCTAAAGAAAGGAACATAGCAAGATAACAGCAGATCCAACCAAAAGAAACAAGGAGATTTAAGTCTCAGGAGGTAAGCCATGCACTGAAGCAGATACTTTGATGTTACTGCAGCAAACCAGAGACAAGGAAGCTGGGTGAGCCCTAGCTGCAATCATGGAATCATCCTGAAGTCTCATCAAGTTCTCCCATGTGGAAAAGTGTACTTGAGCCTCTGAAATCCACCATGATCCCAACGTTTGGTGGCAGCTAGCACAAATTCAAATACCTGGAAGTCATCAGAATAGAAAAACTCACCATGCTAGAGGGAGCAATTGCAGAGGGATAAAAGGAGCCCCAGAACTCAGAAAACTCTTATGTGGTGGTACAGATAGAAAGCATAAGAGTCACTGACACATTCATTGTACTGGTCCAGGAGAAAGGCGCAGAGATGGTGTGCTGGGTCCAGACAGAGCTGTATGTGAATCAGTCATCCTCACCTTTGATGCCTTTTGACTCTGGCTTGTGCACAGAGTTAACGGGTTTGCTGCTGGCAGCTTGGCTCTTGGGCAGAGGGTCTGTAATCTTTTCCTGTTTTAGTGCTGTGTACCCTATTTTGCTGGGCTGTGCTTTTGGAGCTGGACTCTGCCACTGAGAACTGGTGGGAGAAAATTTGCCACTGCAAGAAAGAACAACCTAGTCAGTCTCTTTGAAAGGATGGACCTTTTTGTTGGCCTCTGTTCCAAAGACTTGGATTAGTTCCTCCACATGTCTTTAAATCTCAGCCACAAAAGCAGTCAGGGAAAAGGGAAGAAAGATTGGGACTTCTCCAAGTTATCCCAATGATCACCTTGGGAGTAAGAAGGGAAAGAGGAATAGTACTCACCTGCTGGGTGCTGAGGAGCCAGTGGAACTGAGTCCTCCTGGCTTGTTTGGAGAGGTGTTTGATCCAGCCAGAGCCTGTATAATATGGTTACGTGCCTGATCCTTTGCAGCATTCACTGGATGGACCTCAGTAGTGGTTTTGGCAGAGGCAGTTTTAGCAGGGCCATGAGGAGGGATTTGGGTTTTAGTGTCAGAGGGTTTATTGTTGGAAGACTCCAATGACTGAAAGAAATGTTCTCGGGCTTGCCGTGTTTTTGTTGTGGAGGTTGTCCAAGGAGGCCTTGGGGGGGCACCTTCACGATGATCTGGTTTATTTCCCAACGGGGTACCTTTGCAGTCATCTGATTTATTTACAGCTGAAGAGGACCATGGAGTATTTACACTTTTGAAGCCAGAGCTTCCAGAAGATGAAACAGATGGCTTGGTTGAATTAGCAAGGCCTTCCTGGCTGGGTTTCTTCAACACCTGCTCTGGTTTCTTGGGTTCTGCTGCTTTCTGGAAAGCCCTGGCAGCAGAAGGAGCTGGGGTACTCTCAGGTTTGATCCCGGTGCTGCGGAGACCAGAGATCTGGACACTGTCTGGCTGCTGGTGGCTGATACAGATGAACGTGTTGGGCTCAGGCCCAGGTTTGTAGCTTCCAGGAAGAAGCACGTTCCAACACTGCCTGCACCTGTGGATACAAAAATCTCAGCAAACATCCTCCAGAGCACTGGGAAGCCATTGACATGCAGCTGAGAGTGCAGGCACGATTCCACCACCAGCACAGGGAGGGTGAAGGTACCACGCTGGCCGTGAGCAGACCCCGTGTGCACATTCCTCAGGCACCAAAAGCAGGAGCTGCTGATAGCAAGGTCTGAAGTGTGAAATGGGTGGATGAAAACAGGCCTGTGCAAAGGCCTTCCCCTATGGACAGGTCAAGAGCAGGTCCAGCTTGCCTCCACTGTGACACAATGCCCCACACCACTCTCTCTCCAGTCCCAAAGCAACCAGGCTGCCCCTCTGCAATCAACACATCCCAAATCTGAAGAGCTGTACCTGAAGCAGTTCCTGTGATAGAGCTTCCCATCAACCAAGCAGCGCTGCACCAGGTGTACATGGCTCCCACAGACCCCACAGCTGCTGCTTGGGATATTCCCGCTGTCTGCCAGGACCCCTTTCTGTGGGGAGAAGCAGTGGGTGAGTAGGCAGCACTGTGGCCCTGCATACAGCTACAGAGATCCCACAGTCAGGTGAATGTTTGGCATGATAGTCAGCTGGCTAGGATAGAGAAGTGATACCCAGGAAAATCCTGCTCCCACTAAACCCTTGCTCATACAAAGAGGAACAGCCCTCAAGAAGGTAGAGTAAGGGGGACTGGTTCCCACAAAATCAGAGGACCAGGGTGTTTTTATTCTGCCTGTGCGAAACTGAAGTGCGGAGGTCTCTGACTTGAATGAGCTGGGAAAGGGCCTTCCCATTTCCAGAGCGTATCTTCCCTTCTTCCACCCTGTTTTCTTCCCTGCTCTGCTTTGAAACTGTTTTCAAGAACTTAATCAATGTAACACATTCCGTTAAAAATCTCCATCCCCAAGATCTAGGAGCAGCACAGCTGTGTCCTACGACACCCATGTCCTGTTCACCACGAGATGAATCCCAGCTCTCTGATGGGGTGACTCCCATCAGAGTGACTCCCACCTGATGGAGATGGAGATGACTCTCCAGTGACTCCCACCTGCATCTGTGCAGTAACCAGGCCTCTGGATTAAATCCCCCATAGTGAGCAGAAAATTGAGAGACCACCAGGAGCACTGAACTAGCCCAATATTCTAGCTCACTGAGCAGATTCAAGGTATAAGGAACACCCCAAAACACATTGCTTACCGTGGTGACTGGGGAGGTTTCTTTTGGCTTAGCTCTGGCTGGTGGGTGGGCAGGAGGCAGCTTTGGTGGCATTGGCTTAGGAGGCTCGGAAACAGCTTTCTTCCCAAGAGGCTGCTCCTGAGGTTCAGAGGAAGGACGCTTGATTCCAGCCATGCCTCCAACTGGATGGAAGAAGAAAGATTTGAAGGAAACATAAGGCAAACCCATGGCTTAGATGCAATTTACAATATAGAGATCCAGAGTGCCTGATGGGTAACAAGCAAAGCATACAAGGAGACACAGGCTTCCTTCACAAGCAGTTCTGTTGTGGAGTGAGGGACAAGAGGCAACAAGTGAATTTTAGCAACATTCAGCTGAAACTGCTGAAACAGCGAATTCCATCACCAGCCATCAATGGTGTGGACAACACCTTGGGTTTGTACCTCGACTACAGCATGGCTGGAACTGATTCCCACTGAATCAGGCACTACTGTTGGGTATTACAGCTGAGGAACTGAAGCACGGAGAGCTTGTTTTGCTTAAGTTGCTGTGCTCCAGACATCCTACATACCCTGAGCCTTCACTGCTGTGGATGTCCATCCCACATCCCAGCTGGGACTCTCACGGAGCAAACAGGTTGAATACAGAAATGACCACCAAAAATGGGTCATTCCACCCAATCCTATTTTCTTTGCAGGTGAAAGAGAAAACCCTCTAAATTCACACAAAGTGAAGAAAAGAGAACCTCCAACACACTTTAGTCAAGCAAGGAATGACACCCTGTGCCCTGGAAAGTGGCAGGGAGATTTCCCTGGGAAATAAGGCTTCAGGCACAGCTTTTACAGACAAGAGCCCTCATCTCTCTCATGGGGATGGTATTTTTGCTCCACTTTTTATTCTGAATGAGATGCCTGTTTTCCTTGTGGGATATTTGAGTCACAGCTTCACTTTAAGAGTGTCCAATTAAATGATCACCCATCTAAAAGGAGATTTATACCCTTCTCAGTAAAGAGGGTCTGGGCAGAGAGCAGAGAGGAAGCCTGGCTCCCAGCAGCCTTCCCTCAAGAAAGCCACCTATCCAAATAAACACCCAAGGCTCTCTTACAGCAGCAACCAGTGGGCTGGTGAGAGCCAGCCCAGCAAAGGGTTTAGTCTCATGCTGCCTCCTCACTTCCCACATGTGCCATTCACTGAATTCCCAAAGCCCAGCACAAAGATTGGTGCCTTCAGCTCTACTCTTCCATAAATGCATGACCTCAATAAAGTATTGGCTGCTCACCCTCTCTGGCCTCCTGTGTCCTGCTTATTTCATGGTCCTGCTGGAGCCCACTCAAAGGGCACAACTATGATACCAGGAGTCTGCTTAGTGTCAGAGGGCACATTCCTGGCTGGTCTCGTTTTCACACATCTACATTCACCCCAGCAACAGGAATGCAACCAGAGTGTTTTGTGGGACACTAGAGAGTATAAAAATGCGCTGTGCTTGATGACATGGTATGTGAGATGCTAAAGGGAAAGGGGTAAAGCCCTCAAACTGACCCAGATTCTCACCACTTGGCACAAACACGATGGAATTTGTTTGACTTCAATCAGAAGGGGTTTAAGACAAGAAACAAAAGTAATGAAGAGGGGGAGGGAAGAGGCTGTGAAGGAAAAGGCACGCTTAAATGTGTAAAAAGGTGGAGAAGGGGGAAGTTTAGACATTAAAAGCAGCTCTCAGAGTGAATTGTGCTTTTTTTTTCCAAGATATAGGACATTTTCAATACATATCTGTCTTTTCCATCTAGATTTACCTTAACCAGCTAAGTCATTCATGGCCCACTTTCTAAAGTTTCCTCTGGAGGAACCTGTGAAATTGGCTTATCATATTTCATTTTGTATGAGCTTAGAGCCAAATATAAACCAAGCCTACAACAACGCTCCTGTGAGCCCACATAAACTCTCCAGTACGTGAATATAATGCCTTGACAGCTCTGTTTCATGTTTGAAAGAATTGTTATCACTATTACACCAGTTAATCAGAGAATCGTCACAGACTGGTTTGGGCTGGAAGGGACCTTAAAGCTCATCCAGTTCCAACCCCCTGCCGTGGGCAGGGACACCTCACACTAGACTATGATGCTCAAAGCCCTGTTCAACCTGGCCTTGAGCACTGCCAGGGACGGGGCAGCCACAGCTTCTCTGGGCACCCTGTGCCAGAGTCTCACCACCCTCACAGGGAAGAGCTTCTGCTTAAGATCTCACCTCAGTCTCCCCTCTGTCAGCTTAAAGCCATTTCCCCTTGTCCTGTCACTACCTGCCCCTATAAAAAGCCCCTCTCCAGTTATCTTGTCAGCCCCTTTAGGCACTGGAAGCTGCTCTAAGGTCAGGAGACCTGTAGCAGACCCCCACTATAATGTCACCTGTTCATGTCCTCCCTTTAATCCTGACCCTTAAGGTCTCAGTTGGTTCCTCACCCAACCCCAGGACCAGCTCCATGCACTCAGCTGGTCATTGACATAGAGCCATCTAGTCCAGCTTGGCAAGGAGTCATTTTCTTCTACTTCCTTCTATTACTACTGTTTTTGTTGGTCAAGCCCTACCATTGATGCTGTTCCATTGGCATAACCTCACAGGCAAGCTCACAGCCTTGTTAGACTCTGTTCTCACCAGCCCTCTGGTGGGGCAAAGACTGAAGCAGGGATGGAGGTTCTCAGGAAAGGAAAGCTGAGGTAGGGAACATGGTGGGAAACCTTCAGTGTTCCCGACTGGCTGGACCATGAGAAGTTTTAGATTGTACTGTATGTTTTAAGGCACTAGATTAAAGACACTGCATGGCCCCGGGCTCCTCCACTGGTGCTACTGTAGTCTGGTGTGTAAAGAGTTCAGATCCCCCACTGAAATAATTGTGGTACCAAAAGGCCTCTGTGCAGTCTAATTTGCTTTTCCAAGCTGTTAAGAGGCAAAGGAAAGCAGAGGATTAAGCCCTGATCCTTCCCACCCCTCCAGGGAATATGGTACTTACTAGGAGACCGTCCATGGAAGTAGTTATAATACTGGGAAACATAGGTGAGGATGCTCAACCTGTCTGGCACCCTCAGAGCAACCATATCCTCTGCATCCAGTAAGGCTGGGATCCCCAGCTCCTCCTCTGCCACTCGAAATGCCTACAGAAGGAAGGAGAAAACAAAAGGGGTCTTGTCCAGCCCAGGCAACAGAACTGGCCCTCATCAGAAGTAGGAAGCATCACTGCAAACAGCCCCGCTTGAATAATAACTCTACTGGGGAACAGCTGCACCAGTTTAACTCCTACATCATGCAGGAACCGGCGGAGTCATGGCTTCCAGCCACTGCATTGAGAAACCCAGGCAGGGAGCCAAAAATCTGGCCTGGCAAGCTGGCCATAGCTCACTGCACAGGAACTCACCTGGGCTTCCCCTGCTTGCCTCCAGCCTGCCTCTAGCTGGCTATGCACAGCTGCCGAGAGCGAGAGCGAGGCCTGGCAGAAGGGGATGTGTCAGTCCAGGCTGGCAGACTCGCTTCCAGGCTTCCAGCCCGAGCTGGAGCGCTCCCCAGTTAACGGTGCACTGGTAGGTGTTTGCAGGCAGCTCTCCACCTCCATGTGCTGTGCACAGGTTAAAGCTTCCTGCCTACTACTGCCTGCTCTTCCCCATGTAACAAAGGGGGAATCTTGGGCTGCAGGGGGGAGCCCTCTCTCCCAGACTATAGAGAGGAATAATGCAGAATTCCTAATACTTATCTCCCTTCCAGCTTAACCATCTCCATGCTGCCAATATTTGGGGCCAATATTCCTCTTTGTGTTGCCCTCTGCTCTGAAACTGCAGGATCAAAGTCAGATAAAGGAGGCAAAAGCTATTTCCTTTTTGCCTCTGAGCAAGAGCCTTTACTAGAGGACAAAAAAATATTGCAACATCCATAAAGCAGCTTTGCCCTTCCTCAAATCACTGTAGGGCTTTATTAAGGACTTTCTCCAGCCCTCTTCCTTCCTAGCTTTTAGGCAAAAAATCCCTTCCATCCCCCTTCGGAGCATCCTGTTTGAAATGCCAACACCACAAAGGAAAACAGCCCTTACAGAACCAGAGGATGGCTACTGCTGAAGCCCACAGTGAAAGGGTTAAAGAAAGGCTTGAATGTATTAAAACCCTCCGCATCTGACCTCTGGCACAGACACACCACAGTGTTGGTGTACAAGCCAACCATTCCTGCTTAGAAGAAACAAACAGCCACTCTTTTGCAGCAAGATAATTACCATTTTTTTCCATTGGGTAGCCCAGTAAAAATGTAACTGAGCTGACATTAAAAACGCTTTCAGCCAGTTAGCTCTGGTTGTGTCGTGCTGCCAGCCCAGCCTGGCACTTGCCTGCCTCATAACCTGGTACTCCATGTATTCGTTGGGGTGTTCCCCTCTGCACTAGCTGCACAACTGGTCCGACCAGTGGAGTTTTCTTGCTGGACATTCCCAGTGTGCAGTCTAGCAGCAACACAGACCACGTCACTTCCTGCCATACAGTGCCATGGGTGAGACAGTGCAATGAACACAGGACAAGTGTGAGGGGCTGCCTGGATCTCAAAGAGGAGGATGCTCCATGCACACAGCTGGTTTGGCCAGAACCAGGTGAGCACTGCAGACAGCAGCATTACATGTAGTGTCCCCTGTGCCTACAGCATCCTTGTGCTCCTGGGAACTGCTCTTGCCTGGAGATCCAAGATCACCACCTAACATGGCCCAGTTGCCCTTTTCCTCTACCTTGCCTGCCCAGGCTGGCCTTTAAAGCAGCAACATGTTATTTCTGCATAGTGTTTTCCACCACTGCACCTCCAAGTGCTTTACAAGGAGGTAGATGCCACTGCTCCCATTGTGCGCAACAGGGGAGGCAAAGTGATACACTCGAAGCCATTTGAGTCTTCCAGGCACAGCGTCCTCTGACACAGACCCACCTCTGTATCTGCTGCACCACGCCACCACCCATTAGCACTGAAAAAACTGGACCTAAGGCTGCTAGAAGCCTTTCTCCTCTTTATACATATTTGAAATCTTAGGCAAGAAAATGCCACCAACTGGAATTTTTCTAGGGCTTGTGGGTTGGTTTTTTGGCACTCGAGAAGTGACAAATTCCTCCTCAGCAGAAGACCTTATATGGCAAACTGCAGCTCAAATGAGAGTTTTTAGATGAATAATGCAGCTTCTAAGAAGTTACTGAACAGTGAGCCATCAAGGAGGGCCTGAACAACAGCAGAGGAATAGCACTGGGAGAAATCAGACTCAGTCATATCCCAAGAGCAGCCAGAGCAAGTGTAAGAGCTAGGATGGAGATGAGCCTGAGCGAGAAGGCCAGCCCAGGAGCCCACAGGAGGGGCAAAAGCCAAGCTAGCAGGATATCAGCAGTGAAAGGGTAACACAGACAAGTCATCTTACAGTAGGGGTAATAAGGAAGAGAGCAAAATAAAGGACATAGAAGAAACTAAGAAATGAAGGTGTGGGGGAAACACAGGCTGCAACAAAGGAGGCAGCAACTCTTTACATGAGAGGCACAAAGCAGCTTTTCATTAATAAGAGCACTGGAGGCAGCTCATACAGCTCACTTCCCAGAGACAAGCAAAGCTGCCAGCAGAGGAGACACCACCAGCCCAGCTGGGGAAGGAGGAACACTCAGGGCTCCACAGCACTCTGGCCAGGATGACCATCCACTGCAAAGAGGCTCTGATGCCTGCCAAAGACCAAACCTCAAGGGCAAAAACGCGTGGTCTGACTCTCACCTAGAGGAGGGGAACATGCCGGGCTGAACCCCACAGGGTGTGAATAACTGCTCACAGCCTGCAGCCCCATGCTGGGGAGAGAGGGGTCTGCCACAGGCACCGTGAACACGGCTGGGGCTGAAGGGGAGTGGAAGCTAAGGAATGTGGAGGGCGAGTTTAGCTCTCCCAGACCACCTCAGACAGTTCACTGCGTCAGAGGATGTCATTCCTCCAGTGCAGACAAGAGTAAGCTGCCGTGGTTCATTCGCATCCCAAGCTCCTGCCAAGCAGCCACGAAGCTGTGTGGAGTGATGCCAAGGGAAGACAAGCATTTTAATGCACTGCCTCTTTCTTTGTGAGGGAGAGAGGGAGGGAAAAACATCCTTCCTTGGAGCACTAAGCCCATGCTTGAATCCAGTGCAGGAGGGATCTGGCCTGCTCAACTGCTACTTTCTTCGTGAAGAGAAGAGAAACTCGAATCCCAACCTCGAGTGAAGCGTCCAAGAAGGATGAGGTTTTAGGATGTCTCCACCTTCTAGCAGCTTTCATCCCCTGCACCAGTAATGAGAACTGGGGGAAGACTCCTGGCACTTCCCTTCTCACATCAGCTACCTCCCAGCTCCTGCTTCATCCTTCAGGAGCATCGTGTGCTCCAGCATTTCTGAGTCCCTGCTGTCACAGGACACACTGGGCAGGAATCACTATGAGGCCAGTGAAGAAGTGTGAATGGTCTGACCGTGCTTTCAAGCAGCCAGCAAGCCTAGACGTTGCCATCTAAATCAGAAGGCTGTAAACATGCAGAATAAGGCAAAGGATTTGAGTCCAGCACACTCAGCACACCGCATCTGCTAAAGCACATAAGCAAGGCGCCAGGTTATGGACTAGGCCACAAGTAAAACATTAAAAGTCACTTACCAACTTGTTGTTCTCGAACACATTTTCTTTACTGAGGGAGTTGAAGTTTCTGAAATACAGGAACAAGAGAAAAATCTCAGGTTGGTGATGCAGAGCAAGCTGCTTTGCTTCCAGCTTCTCAAGCCTCTCTGAGTCTCACTGGTCCAGGGGACAGAGCACCTCCTCCCACCCTGCCTTCTCAGGGATGCTCTGGAGAGAGCGGTGTGTCAGATCCCATCCAAGGCACTCACAGACCTGCTGTACCTCCCAGGACAGAGAGGTGCAGGAGACTCAGCAGGCACAGCCATCTGCCCACAGGCAGCACAACACATTTCTGGCACATCTACCCTTGCAGGGCTGCCTCCTGCAGTCAGGACGTGCTGATGCCAAGACATCCCATGCAAATTCAGAGCTTTTGCTGAGACAGACAGAAGCAACCTCTAACTCATGGAAAGCCTAGCTCCTCTCCCACCTCAGAAAGGTACACTGGTGCCTGCCAGCCAGATTTGCAACACTCTCTTCCCAGAAATACTTTCCAAACCCTCACATCCATGCTCTTTTCCCATCTTGCAAGTTGTCTCCACACAGGGAGACCTCAGCTCCGAGTTCTGGTTTCAAATCCTCTTTTGTCCTCTGGCAGAGCTCCACAAAACCAGCACTAGGAACGTGCCTGGGAAATACCTCTGCCCACAACGCAACACCGTGGCTGATAACACCAAAGCTGCCTGCAGAAATGTTACTCTTCTTTCCCTAGGGCTGTCTCCTTTGATTTGTAATCAGAACCAGTAACTGAAAAGGAAGAGACAATTACTGTTTGCAAGTTACAAGCCAAAGTCAACAGTCCTTCTTCCTTCCTGCTGTCCCCGGACATCACCTCCCTCCTCCCCTATCAACAGATTTGCTCTCTCCCTCTATTAGTCCAACACAGATGCCACCTCCCTCTGTGCTGGGAACTCAGAAAGTGGGCACCTGGCAAGACAGGCAAGAAAGCACTGGGAAGAATGAGTTTGTGCTATTGGAAGTAGAGCCACAATACAATGTGCTTTCTCACACATAGCAGAGCATGTCCCTCGCCTAGGAAACAGCCACCATCAGCTTTGTTTTAAAGCGACTGTCACTTGCTAAATTGGGAATACAAAACGGCCTGTTGGCTGCCAGCCCTGCCCTCCAACACCGCTTCCTTCTGCCCAGGCAAGCGGGCAGGGTCAATTCCTTTCTGATAACCCAGTTTCACTTTACAATCCTTGTACCTACTAGCACAGAGCTGAAGCAAAGGACTGGTATCAGAGAGGAAATTCTCACTGATAAGCAGAAAAGGCTAGAGACCAACTTTGCATTTTTGTATGTAGCACCTTTATAACCCATGTGGACCTACCCTTGTTAGCCAGCCCCTCAGCTCTAAGAGGAGCCAGGATAACAGTGTGAAAGCCAGGGCAAAGCTGGCCCACAGCAACCTATTCATGAGACAAACACATGATCTGGAGCACAGCAGGGGAACTTTTTCCATGACTTGTATCAGCAAGGAGCAAGCCAGGTCCTTTATCTACTTACTACAGAAAGTGGAGCATTACATTATACATAAGAGAGGCGCCTTCAACCAGGTTTGTTCATCATACCACAGCCTGCGCCTCCTCCTTGCTTCCTGCATCTGGAATTGCTACGTGGGATAAGGAGAGAATGAATGACAGATAAGACCCAAAGGTCAAACTCCCCCGAGAAGCACATAAAGACAAGGCACATCCCACCTCTAAATCATATACTCTTTCCTGTGCAAAATCAACGGGACTTGCAGAGTTTTTCCTTCAAGCAGTGCTCCTGCCCGGAGATTTCCCTTCCCTGAGACAATGGATTAAAAAGAGCAACAGAAACAATCACAGCAAGTTTCAGGGGTAAATACAATCATCCTGGTTGTGTCAGGCAAGAAAATCAGTGTTCTTTAAGAGCCAGCTGAATGAGGTGATTGCAGCACCCGGCCTCACTCCTGGTTCTGCTCCCAAATAGTCTCTGTAGTGGGGATACGCAGGAAAACACCTACAAGAGCAAAGGGGAGCTCCAGCACACTCAGTCATGCTGACACATAAGGCATAACATACTACTCACTGTCGGTCAGTGGCCTTCAGCCACTCTGAATGCTGTTTGCTCTGCTAGCGTGCATGCAGCTTCACACTGCACGGCATGTAAGAGACCTAAAACCCAAATCTCTTGATGGTGAATGTCTGAAACCCCAAAGGAGAGCACAAACAACCAGGTTACTTGGTCATTTCAAGAGCCTCCTGCCCGCTCAGCATCACTTCTTCCCTGGCTAGTCAGGTGAACTGCTTGCATATAATATTTCTTTTGGAAATTGATCTTGCTGGTGCAACTCCTATCTTGGAATATCAAAGCTCTCTGGACCAATGTAATCCTAAGAAAGCAAAGATAATACAAACGGAGAAGGAGTTCTCCACTGAGAAAACACAGGCAACTGAATTAATTGGAAGAGGTGAGAAATATAATCTGACCCAAGAGAGGGCCTCCAGTGCTGGAAACAAATCAGAGTGGAGTTCACCAGCACAGGAATACAAGTGAAGCTTTTACCTCCCAAAATAACCCTTCTCTTAGCAAAAAGAAGTGGCCCAGTGCTCCTCATGACCACAAATCTCCTTGACCACCCACAGCTCCAGCTGCACAGACCTAGTGCTTCCAAAGCACATGTGCTTCCACAGGAGGAATCTCTGCTTGCTGCTGCTGCTGCAAGTACTAACTTGGTTGTAAACTTGACCTCGGAGCAGACTAAGGAGGGGGGAGAAATCCCAGATCCGTGACAGTACCAAAAGCTTCTGCTCCTCAGCACTTTTGTACCATCTTCTCTCTAGATAAGAAGATATTTCACTGAAAAAGAGTGAAACGCCCTTTGCCAGCTCCCAGTTCTGGAACAGAGGGCTCAAATCCAGCGTGCTCTGCTGGGAATAGGACCTTTAAGCTGTGCTCTTCCTGGAGGCGCAAACAACCTGTGCAGAGAGGACAGAGCCACGAATCCCAATTGGAAGATGACCCAATGTGCTCATCCTCCTCTCAGCAGCGCCTGCTCCACACTGCTCTGGTCTGTTCGGTGTGCTGCTGGGGGTAACTAGCAACTGACCCCAGCACCATCCTCCTCTCACCTATGCCCATCACACAACCCACAACCCCAAGGCAGGCCAAGCGGGCAGCAGCTCTGCTCCACCCCAGCCTTTTGCTAAGGGGATGGGGAGTGCAACCCATCCTCAGCACAGCCAGGGCCCCCCCTATCTGCACTGATGACTGTCGGCCTCATCTTGCCCTGCTGAGCTGACAGCAGCCCAGGAAACACTGCTGGAATAGGCACCCCGGGCTGCTGAGCTGCCAAGGGGAATTTCACAACCAGTCCATTCCCAGAACGTGGAGCTGAACACCAGCCCACAGGCTGGGAAAGAGCAAGATCCCAGGGAGAAGCAGCTTAATCAAAACCTTTCCTTGACATCTGGCATTAATATTGGAGTGAGGGCGCACAGCTCCCCAGCTTCTTCTAACTCACTTATCAGCCAAGGCCACTAAAACTTGCACAGCCGTGGCCATCACATGCAGCAGCTCTGATCTCAGCCTCTCACCACACTGCTGCGAGGCTGCACATCCCTCTGATGAGAGGAGCCTCAGGGCTCTGCAGTCACCCCAGAGGATGGGCTGGGACCTGCCTGACACACGTGCGTGCCCGGCTGGGGCTGGCTCTGGAGCTCTCTTTAGCTGGGACAAAAGAGAAATGAATTTCCATGGTGATTCAACATTCATCTTCACTCCCCCACAGCATCCTTAGGTGAGTGGGAAGAGGGTGGGAAATGCATTTCTGATTTGACGCAGCCTGCCCTGCTCACTGGTAGCATACAAACCAACATCAGGCAAGTCTGAGGGAAGTTATCATATTTTCCATATGTTTTCCAGCAAGAAAACAGGAAAGGGGAGGAGAGACCCCCAGCAGCCCCATGCCCCACAAGAGAAGCCCGTGATTATGACCATGTTTTGTAATTGCTTGAAGTTTTCCTGGGAATTTCTGCAAGGAGAAATCCCCTGCACTCCTCAGGCCAAGAATGGCATTTGTGTAAACCACGACAGAAAACGCGCTGTTGCAAAACTCTGCTGCCGTGACTGAATCGTGTCCTGCAAGCAATTAATACAGCAGAGCTGCTGCAAACACCAGTTTATCCTTTCCTCAGTTTATTTGCAGTACGATGCTTTTAATCTTCAACCAGGATCTTTACTAGAAGCAAAGGGGAGAAGTTCAGGGCAAACCACTTCCAAGTCCTTGGGAAACAGGGGTCACAGCCACATGTGCATCCAGCTGCACTTCTCTGCCTGTGGCTCCTGTACTATCAACACTGAGAGGCCTTTACAGCTAGGCAGAGAATGGCATAAGTATTCAGCGCCAGGATCCAACACATGACACCCGGCAGCCCTAGCCACTTGAAAGCATAATTTCCTTCCAGCAGGACTTTGCCCAGCCAAGGATACACCTGGTGTTTTCCTGCATTACACCACTGACACTGATGAGGGAGGCTGCTGATAAAAGCTTCTCTTACTTTAACCTCCAGGCAGTCTTTGCTGAGCTGGCCCGAGTCAGAAGCGCTTCTGTAAGGTCCTGAATAAAGCCAGGCTGGCAGAACTTCCATCATAAAAGAAAATGAATGGGAACAGGGAGACGCCACAAGGAACATCTTCCCTGTTCAGCACAGGAGGATTTATTTAAGATACGTGTATCCACAGTTCAAGGATTATAAACAACGCACTTAAACTGATCAACAGGATTATTCCAGCTCTTCAGCTGCTGAGCCCCTGTGTACACCCATGCTCCAGACAGACCAGCTGCAGAGCTGGCCAGGAAGCAGTCATCATCCCTCTATGAGCACCTCCTGGTCACACCAACCTTTCTGCTCCGGTATTCTGTATCTTTGGGACTGTGAATCAAAGGAAGGAAAGGGAATATCTGGAGTCATGTGGACATGACGGCATGGCAGGAAGCCATACACAGCAACACCATGGTGACTGCCCAAGCACTGGGACTACAGAAGGTGTGCCTTAAGTGCCTGTTCCAAGTTTCAAGAGGAAAAAAGAGCAAGAGGAGATCTTGGGATTCCACCAGAAGCAGTAGACCCGTCAGAGATCTCTACGCACAAACTCAAGTGTGTGGCTGTTCTGGGAGCACAAGGAAAAAGGCGGAATTCAAGGACTAGGAGGAAAAGCGCAGCACTGACAACCCAATGGTGGTCTTTTGCCTTGTGGGAGAGACCTAAGCTTAAATCAGTAATGCTGGGCAATCTTTGTGCAGATCCCTTGCCTTGACCTCCCCTCGCAGCTCCCCCAAATGAAAGTCCAAAGAGCCCAGAAGCAACAAAACAAACCCAAACCAATGAGGAAGCAGGATCCACGTCTCCCTTTGGCTCTTCACCTTCCCAGATGTTAACACTTAGGCAGCAACAGGTCAAAACCCGCAGGGCACCAGCAATGGCACTGGCAAGGGGTGGAAAACACTTTGCCTCCCACAGACAGGGCAATAGATGGGAAAATGGAATGATGTGCAGGAACCTGAGCCCTGTCCTTCTATTGTATTTTGGTCATATAGCCCTCGCCTCCCCACTCACAGCTGAGCTTGCCGTCGGGCTGCACAAGGGAAGCCCAGCCTAAGCAAACACCAGCAGCAAAGGAGGAAACGCTTTCCCCCCAAAACCAATGCCTGAACTTGTTTTGCAATGGAAAAAGACGCTTTTAAACACGCATAATCCAGCCACGGAGGGAAGGAAAAAGGGAAAATCTTGGGGAGGGGAGGAATGCGTGTGGGTAGTGAGAGCACAACCCTCCACTTGGTCAGCCTCAGCGTGGGTGCTATGGCAGAGCTCCTGGAGCCAGCCGCCAGCCCACAGCATCTCCCCATGAGGAGCTGGCATCTCGGCTGGGCTGAGGGAAGGCGAGGGCCCATGGTGGGCTCTGGTCCGCGGCTAAACAGCAGCCCATCGAGGGTCCCAGCCCCGGCGAGCCGGCAGCCCAGGCCTTGTCCTCGATGCTCATCGCGGGTACTCACATGAGGTCGGGCCGGTGCCGGTGGAGGATGGCGCAGAAGGCGAGGCCGTCGCGGAAGGAGGTGGTCATGTTGGTGATGTTCACATCGCGGTAGCCCTCGCACTGCTGCTTGCACCACAGCTGCAGGTTCTGGATGGCCGCCATGGCCTCGACGGGCCGGGGGAGCCGGCGGCAGCGCTGAGGGAGCCCCTCACCGTGCCCAGCCCGGCCGCTGCCCGCCGCTGAGTGGCGTCCGGCCCAGCCGAGCCGCGCCGCGCAGGAGGCGGGGAAGGGGCGGGCGAGGGGCGGGCAGCGGCGGCCCCGCAGGGCCTCGCCCCGGGGCCGAGCTTGGCTTCTCCCCCCGGCGGAGAAGCGGCGGGGAGAGGGTGTCCTGCGGCACTGCGGCTGCACCCCCCGACATGGGGGTCCTGTCGCGACACGGGGGTCCCACATGTTGGGCTTCTGCCGTGTGGACAATGGAGGTTTCCTTCACACCCACACACAGAGAACCAAGTGCCCTTCAGGGAGGTGTGAGGAGGAGGAGGGAGGATGAAGCACGGGTGCCTTGAGGCCTCGTCCTGGCTAAGGAAAGAGGGGAGCCGGCCATGGGCTGTTACCATCACCTGCGGCCACCTTCAGCCCTTGTCCCTGCAGAAGGGGATGGATGGGGATGGTGGGTGAGGCAACCGGTCGCGTTGGTGCTGTCCTGGCCATGGCCAGCATCAGCATCACCAACACACAACGGCTGCCCCATGACACGCACATCACACACCGTAACTCACCCGGCCTCATGCAGCTGACAAAACAGCAGAAGAGATAAGGTAATGCTTGAAGAGCTGCCTATAAATTAGGTTAAAATAATTAATAATACATATATTAATGGTGTTTCTATGCCATGATATGGATAATATACATTAATATATAAATACCTCACAAATAATTCAGTGTGTTCCCATTTCATCAACAATCACCGGCCAATGTATTTACTTTATGGTAAGGATTATACATTTCATTATAAATGGCTTGCTGGGCATGTCAGCAACTTTTACATCTCCATTCACTTTATTATTAATGGTTTCCTGAACAGTAACAGCATAATAATGCACACAATGCGGCATGAATATTTGATGAGGCATCTATAGTCTCCCATTTATCATTTATAACAGGCTACAAAAACATTATAAAACATTTATTACAAATTTATAGATCACTTTATACTAAAACAAAGCTGTGTTATAAATACATTATTAATCCTTTATGCCATTTATAGGAATCCCTTGTAATAAGGCCTTAGCATATGTTGCTGCACAACCGTAACAAGAACGGTGTGGCAAGGAGGAAGCGCAGTACAGTGAGCCTGCTCCCGAGCACTGGGTGTATTCTGTGAAGGAAAGCATGAACATCTGCACTCAAAATTAATCAGACTACCAAGGGGCCAATCAAAAGAAATGCTGGATTAACTCAAAAGGCTTTTTTTTACCCATTCCCTTGGAAAAGATGCTTGCTTTCTTGGAAACTTGCAGCGCTGGAGCCCTGGAAGCTGAGCTGTCCGGCTTCATTTCCACACCACCTTTTCATTAGATTGATAACAAAAAGCCAACTGGCTAACGATAGGCAGCCCTTCCCACCCTCTGTCATCAGGTAACTTAGGGCTTGAAATACAGAGGATGCAAAGGGGTTAGGAAATGCATTTGGTGGGGTTTCTTTCTGTAAGTCTCAAAGACTGTTTTGTTTAGCAGCGTACAGCCCCCTGCCGTGCTTGCAATCTATACAGTGCAGCACTGGGAAAGGAGGAGAAGAAAACAATGTTTGAGAATGGGAGTTGTTGCCAATCGCTGGTAGTACAAACAGGGAGAAGCAGCTTCGGAGCTCAGCTTTGACACAGCTGTAGTTACCCCTTTCAGATTTAACGGCCCAGGGAATGACATTGAGCTTTTGAAAAACTACATCTGTTTAACATGACAATCTGTCTTCTCACAAACCCAGCTTAATGACTCAGTGTGGTTGGTGCCTTCTCATTACCCTGTGCTTTGGGAAGGGGCAGCTGGGGCTGGGTAGCAGGAGACATAGAGCCATGGAGCAGAAAGCCAGGCTGGACTCTTGGGACCAGCTGTGATGTTCTGTGCATCACAGGCCACTGCATTTCACCTCATCCCTCCCTGCACTGAGCCTGGTCATCTGTGTTTGGCCACAACAGTTGTATCGAGAAGGCATCCAGGCTTGCAAACACCAGAAGAAAACCATTAGCTGCTGGCTCCAAGCTGTGCATTCCACAGAGGATTAGGTTGAAGGTATACAGCCCTTGCTACACCAGAAGAATCAAGTCCGCATTATACACTAAGGTGATTAAAATGACATTGCTGAAGGAGTTAGCTAAAGCAGTAATAGTATTACTACTGGCCCAATAATGGCTTTTCAAAACACAGGCATCAGCGACTTGTGCAGTGTTCTTAGTTGGTGATTAAGGAGAGCTCTGCGGGAGTTTATAGCAATGATGAGTCTTTAATGTACCAACAGGTAAACTAACAAGCACTCGAGGGAGGAACAGGGCAGGAAGGGAGCAGAGCTGCCTGTGCAGCTGCCTGCTATTACCCACAACCACTCCTCTCCTAGGATATTCCTCATGGGATGATGCTTACAAATCTCTTCTCTGCATTGTACTTTTCCCTTCTACAACTTTTCATTGTAGGAGCCTTATATATCCTCATCTGTTTTGCAGACCTTTCCCACACCCGTTGAGCTGTTCCCAGTGCTGCTGGGTGAGATTTCCTACCAGTTCACTGCCAGCTCATGGAGCAGAGCATGTCCTGCAAGCACAGGATCCCCCAGATCCCTTCCTAAGGCGTGTTTGGAAGCTTGTGGGAGAGTTGCAGTCCACAGACATGGACTGATTTATTCTTCTCTACTAAAGGAGACACATCTCCTTTTCTTTCTCTTCCTTTTCAGTTCTCTTCCTAGATACCAAACTGCAGCAGAGAAATGCTTCCTGATGGTTGTTTTGACTATGAGTGGTGGGGACCACCCTCTGCCATTGCCTCTTAAATTTATCCTGGTTCCTGTATGCAGCAGTCTGGACTTCAGTGTTAGTAGAGAAAAAAAATCTTAAATATATGACTATGAGCACTCTAAAGCCCAAAGAAAAACAACCAATGTTTGTTTGAGGACTTGAGTTAGAGGGAAAGGGTGGAATCCTTATACCAGGCAATGTGGGGCCTCATGAAGCTGAGAATGAAGGGAGTTTCTTTCATAAGAGAATGAAACAGTATAGAAAAACCACATCTTTTAACTACTGTGGGAAATCAGCTGATCAAATTGAGCTACTTCGTCATTGTGCTGCAGGCTGTACACAGGGCTCTTCACTCCCAACAACAGGAATTGTGTGTTGTAGCCAAAAGCTCTCATACATTCCCATGCCAGTGACCTGTAATAAATTGAGGGATTCAAAATGAGAAGGAAAAAGTATGTGCCTCACCAGTAACATGCCTCATCAGCTCTCCCTTCCCAGAAGGCAGCCAGGCTGACTCCAGAGAGACGGAAAGGCCCAAGCCAGGGAAAAGAAAGCCCTAACAGTTTCACAGCTACTCACACAGTACGAGAAGCGCCTCCCCTCCGAGTCTGGCGGTTTGACCTGCAAAGGAGCCCAACATAAACAAAGGTATTATGGAACTCAAGTCTGAGCACAAGTTTCCACTCAAATAATGTGAAAGTGAAATGTGAATTTACAGAAACAGGCACTTCAGTGAATCTCTCCATGACGTGCCCCTCAGAAGTTCACCAACGGCAAATCCATTACCCTCGAACCTCAAAATGAGTGAGCATCGGAGCTCGCTGTGTCCTGTCACCCAGGTACAACACAATGTCACGCAGAAAGAAGTCTCTCTCCCTTGTTTTCCCTCCTGCCCACTGGCTTTCCTCTCCCCCAAAACAGTGAGGTGAGGTCAAAGTCAGAAAGCGATTTCCAGGCAACAAGGATGAGAAACTGCTCCTTGTGTGCTGCATCTTACACACCAAGTGAGAAGGAAAAGGCTGCAAACAGCTGCTTGGTGGGGTACCAGCATATCCCAAGGCACTAGAAGCAGCTCTTCAAGGACACTGAGGATTGGTGTTTGTTTCAGGTGGCCTCCCCTCCTCTTCCAAGAAGGCTGAAATGGGTGGCGGTGATCCCCAATCTCTGCACTGCCATGGCAGAATGCCCTCCCCATCCACATCACTGTTCTTATCAGAAAGCGAAAGTGAAGGTGTGTTTTAGTGGTGAAAACCTGTTTAAATACAAGACTTGAGTGAGGTGACTTGTATTTCTCATTGCATCACCATGGGAGCAGGACCCACCCTGGCTGCTTTGAAGTGCTGTGCCTTATCAGCAGAGTTTGAAGCCTGCAAACCAATAATATTTGTTAGAGATTAACAGCACTAACATGTTGAAACAAAGCACTTTGTCTCTTCCAAGCTCAGTGTGAACATGAGTAAGTGAGGTCTCCTTTTCCTAGGGGTGGGGATAAACAAGAACTTGTTCTCGTGTCGCAGGAAGACAAAGACTGCTCATCATTCAACTTACTGCTGACCTCCAAAATCCAGCTGGAACCTCACTTAGAAGACAGTCCAGCTCTTACCTTAGGTTACTCACTTAGTAGTAATGAAGTCCTTGAGATAGTATAACTTCAAAGGCCAAAACTTTGCACTTTTGCCCTGAATTGATGAGAAAACTTACAAATTTCATTATTTTCACCCAGAAAGAAACCCTGAAGCACCATGTGCTTTACGTGGGGGAGAACAGGGGTGCCCATGAGAGGTCTGTGATAGCACAGAATTCAAACTCTTTGGTCCAGGCCTAGCAGTGTGACCACTGCGTGGTCCTCCAAGGCCATGTGCGTGTCCCTGTGTTGAACTGATGTAGAACAGGGAAGCACTACAAGCTCTACAAGACACCTCATGGCAGATGCAGTTCAAGGTGTCCTACTCACCTGATGCTGAGTGCCCTTAGAGGTCTCACTCCTCTCTGAAGATGTTCCAAGTAAAGCCATAAGCATCACTTTAGGTTTTAAATCTCATTATTGGTTAAAAAAAAAAAAAAAGAGAGAAAAGGAGGTAATTTTATGACTCTTATGGTATGTTTTCCATTATTTGCATAATTGTTTAATGCTAATAAGACAATTAGCAATTCTTACAGCTTAATAATTACCCAGCAGTGACGGGCCTGTTGTAGCTTAATGAATTTTTTAATTGTTGCTGGGGGTCTTGATGGTTTTTTTGCCCAATTTCTTCTTGTGCTAGAGATGCTGTTCATGCAAACAGGGTAATGCCAAAGGCAAGACAGCACCAGCTACACAGGGCAGGCAGATACAGTATTATAAAGGTCTCTTGAATTTGAAAGGAGGGGAAAACACAAGCTCTATATTCTGCTGCTTTAGGGCCAAATTAGCTGAACACACAGAGAAGCAATGCAGAGATTTAAAACTCAGCCCCCCTTAGGTAAATACTATCCATAGAGGCTACTCAGCTGGTGTGGGGCTGGCTTTGACATCCCCAAAGCTAAAAAAGACTCTTACCATTTTTAGTTTTTGGTGAACAATTGCTTGAGTTAAGCATGAATCACACCATCCTGAACTGTGGCATGGGCAGAAGGAAGTTAACTGAGGGCAGGCAGCGATGGCATTTGTCAGTGACAGAGGTCATGGATAAGGTTGGCTGGAGGAAGAGGATGGTGGGACCCCAGGGCCCAGGAATAGACACCACAGCCCACATTTACACACAGACAGTGAGTAGTGGAGGTGGCTTTCCTCTTCCTTTTCTTTCCCCCCCATGAGATTTCTTGCACGTTGTTACTTGCAGAATGAGGTTCTCTTTCTCTTCCCTTCCTCTTTTTTAATGGCTGGCAAGACGCTGAAATCATGAAATCCCAGTTGCTGGCTGTAACCTGTATGCCTCTCCCTGTGTTCTGCTGTTGACGTAGCAGGTTGGGCAGATTTGCCTCTGAGCTCAGTGCTGGGACTCTTCCAGCTCCCCAGCACCAAGTGTGCCCCAGAGGCAGCTGCCACTGAGTCAGGAGCATGCCTTAGTCATGACCTCAGAGCAGCTCCCAGTATCTGAAAGGAGCCTACAGGGATGCTGGAGATTATAGTGATAGGACAAGGGGTGATGGGTTCAAACTAAAACGGGAAGTTCAGGTTGATATAAGGAAGAAGTCCTTTACTGTAAGGGGGTGAGGCACTGGAACAGGTTGCCCAAAGAAGTGGTAAACGCCCCACCCCTGGTGGTGTTCAAGACCAGGTTGAACAGAGCCTTGGGCAACATGGTGTAGTGTGAGGTGTCCCTACCCATGGTAGGGGGCTGGAACTGGGTGATCTTAAGCTCCTTTTCAACTCAAACCATTCTATGATTCTATGCCTTGCACCAGACCTGGCAGAACATGGTATGGTCAGGTTTGAGATGCCTACAGCCCATGCAGTAAAGATCCATCATGTGCATGCTGGACAAGTGTCCATCTCCCTTCAAAGGCTGCCACAGCTGGGTCATAAAAACATTTTATCTTTGCAGCAGATAAATGATTTGCAGTAGGAAACCACCACAAAAGGTGCCTGGTGTTTGCAGGGGATTTGTGATCCCCTGATTCCCACCAGGAAGTGGGACCTGGTCATCTCTGTGAGGAAGCAGCTGGGCTTCAAGAGGACCCGACCTGAACGCCATCACAACATGGACGAGGAGATGTCACATCCCCTTCCTCTCAAGCCTTGGCTCTTGTGCTGCAGCCTGCCTGCACCATGCCACCACCTCCACAGGCTGGGCCAGGAATAACCCTGCAGACCTGCTCACCGCTCCTCTCCACCAGCTCTCCTTGAAGACTGAGATGGCTCCAGCTCCCAGGAGGAGCCTGGCAGACCCATGAAGCCAGACCCTGTCAGCTCAGCAGGGATGGGAGGAGGCAAAGCGCTCAGCCAGGCGGAGATGAAAGTGACACAGCGCAGATTAGAGGCGGGCGAGTGTCAGGGCATCAGTAACGCCTTCACTAAGGGTTTTAGAGCTGTCACGGCTGCCTTCTCAGACAGGAGGGACGAGCTCCTGCCCTGAGCTGTCTGCACAGCCAGGCACCCCTTGACAGCTCTGTTCTCAGCACTCATCTGGTTTTGGTGATGTACTTCAAGCCAGGGCAACCTGCTCAGCTCCACTGCGTCCAAGCAGAGGGTGGCAGCAGAGCAAATTCATCATGGGAACATTGAATACAGCAAAAAGGAGAGAGATCAAGAAGTTATAGATGATGCTTCTGTACTGGGAGATCTACGGGAAGGAACAGTTCTGCAGAGTAACTTCTTCCCACGTTCCTTCCCTTTGAATCTGATTCCTGATCTCCCAAAAGATGATGTGTGCTGCTGCTGACAGAGATGCTCCTTCCACCTTCTCAGACACCTCTCTCTCCGCAGTGCCCTACAAAGCCTGGCTGTTCTGAGAGGTCATCAAAGTAGTTTTGCCAACACCCAAGCATGTCCTGCTCCTCCAACCTGGCATCCTGGAGGTGGTCAGCTCACAGCAGGCATCACCAGAGTAGAATTTGGAGCCAGCCACACAATTTGGTTTTACACGTTTCTAGTTGTAGCCCTGAAGCAGGGTTCTAGAAAGCCCCATATACAGGACGGATCTTCACTAAAGCACCATGACTTTGACTCACCATCTTTGTGTGGTAAGCCTTGAGACATCGTTCTTGCTCCTTTATTCCAAGTCCTAGTGAAAAGCCCTTTTCCAGCCAGTCCCACAAATTCCCAGTTGCTCTAGGTCCACAGCAGCACCAAAAGAACCACTTCCCTGCTCTGACAGAGCAGTGCCTTAATGATGTCTGATAAGGGACTGAGGTAAGAGGAGTCAGTAATCTCACTGGGAACCCTTTAGACAGGCATTAATCCTGCTGTCACTGAGCCCCTCAGGAAAACTGTTTCAATTACTTGATCTTCAGCTGTTTCTCCACATAATTTATATGTAGCTAATTGCCACAGTAGTGGCTCTGGATGTGAAGCAGATGCTGCTGAGGAAAGGAAGCATGTTGCATCCTTAAGTGATGGCTCTAATCTCTTTATTTAAAGGCAAGGCAACTTACGTTTGATGGGAGGTTCAGATCTCTCCCTCTTCTTCTCCACCTCTCTGCAAAGCCTGCTGGACGTTCATTCCTATTTTGGCAGATCAGCACAAGGGCTCAGCTATGGTGCTCCTCATTTGCAAGGATGGATGGTGTTTCTCCACCCATGAGGACACAACTCCTGCTACCAGCAAGGAGAAACACTTGTCTACAACTCTCTATCCAGAATACTACACAAATTCTTCACTAACACAGTGAAGTGCCAGAGAAATAGAGACAAACATGAAAGCAAACTGGTGACTAGAATTAAGCAAGACTGGAGAACAAACATACATGGCAGTTATTTCTCTGGAGCAGAGGGAAAGAAGACACCTCCTCTTCTGTCCTCAAATCACAGCTGGCAAGTTAGCCACCATCCCTATCAGCACACAAGGACCAGAGAGCAGCAGTCAGAAGAGTCACAGGGAGGAAGTGGTGGATCCCAAAGAGGAAACCCAACTGCTTGTTTGAAGACTCCACTGTGATAGCAGCCAGTTGCTGGGATGTTTGCAGAGGTACCAAGAAGTTTTCCGCAGTTGTTTTTAAGACCCTCTTAAAAGTCATCCTGCCAGCAGCTGGTGCTGACTAAACTCACCTATGACACCTCACTGACCTTCCTAAACCTCTTTTCCACACATTCTGTAAAAGGCCAAGACAGCTCAGTGAGCATTTGTCCATGGAGACAGGTCTTCCAGAGATGCTTTGTCTAGAATAACAAGAGGCTGAAGAACACAGAGGGATGTCAAGCTACACCCAAGGCAGCACAAAGCAGAGCAAGGCACAATGGAAACAGAGAATTTTAATTAAAAATCCAAACCCCCATCCCCAGAAAACAAAAAGGTCTCTCCCCCTGCACAAATTTGCACGTTTCCTCCAACAGAGAGAGCGCAGACTTCAAGTGCAAGGGCCAGCGCTCCCTTCTGTTCGCCCAGCAGCTCTGCCTTCTTGGAGACACAGCAAAACAACCAACCAACCAACGGCCACTGCCCTGAGACCCCAGGAAGGAAGTGGTCCCTGTTTGGCACAGTGATCAGGAGATGAGCAATCATGTCTTAGCCAGATAGACTGCCCCTCTCTGCTCTTCATCAGCACACTCTCCTTTTCCAGCAGTCTGGCTTGCTACATCACCTCTTTGATCCTCCAGCACATGGGCTGAAATACACTGTCTTCTTACAGGGCTTCAGTGCAGCTGATGAGTCCAGTTCAATTAATTCCTCTGGAACTGGAGGTCCCAGAACCACATGTTCATATCATGGCCTCCATGTGCAGAACCTTCAAGGCCTCTGAAATCTGAGAGCTGGTGTCAATCTGGCCGTACATCCCCACCAGGAAGGCCCTGTGCAGTAACACTGCTGCATGCTCTGTGAAAGGGAAAGAGAGCGTGAGGACTGCCCCAGGAGCTCCAACATGCCAGCAAGAGCAATCCACCAATAAACACGGGGATGAATGCAGCTGTGCCGTAAGAAGGTAGCACAATCCACCATTTAACAGCTCTGTGGTTACGTGATCACACGAGGGATCACAACTCAGGGAAGGTTATATGGGATCAAATCTACACCAAGGAAGCCTTTCTTGCCTCTATGACAAATCTCCCCTGTGATGCTCAGATCAAAGCTATTATTGATATAATCACCTGCATATTTGATGGCCTGGTCTAGGCAACCCTTACCCTTGGCAACTTCCCAGGGAGGCTGTTCCCAGCACAGAAGCCCAGCTTTGACCCTTGTGAGGCCAAGCATGCACCAAAGGTGGCAGATATCAACTTACCTTGGCAAAGAAGTGTGTATTCAGGCAGGTTTCTCAGTGCTGTCTGCACCACCTCAAAGTCTCGGCTGCCAAGGCAATACATGAAGGTGGGAAGGAAGTCTGCAGCAATGCTGGGAGCAAAACATGACAGTGTCAGTACACTCCAGATCACCATCAACAGGCATTCCAGATGGGCAGCCAGTGCCCATCAGTGACTTGGGACAGCTTGAGTTCCAGTGGGCCTCACCTAGGGTTGTTCTGAATGGAGCGCAAAGCCAGGCTGAAGGCCAGATTTCGGCAGGACTCCTCTGATGAACTCATCAGCTTCTGTAGGTTTGTCTGAAAGAAGACGCACAAACTAGGATCACAGGGCCAGCCAGGAAGCAAACACTCCTCACACTTGCATTACTACCCCTCCAGCACCAATCCAGCCCAACACACATCCAGCACATACTGGCTGAGCCAGAAAATCCCTCTTGTTCTTACAAAACAAGGATTATCCTGGTTTTGAATACTTTAAAGCATCTTTCTGTAATCGTATTCCATGTGGGTCACCTGAGTTTTCCCCCAGCTCCAGCATTTTCAACAGAGCTGTTTTGCTGTCTCCCCAGTACTGGGAAGAGGACAGAGGGTCAGTTGTTCCCCTGACAAAGAAAAGTTAAAGTGGATGATGGCAGACCCAGCATGCAATGGAGAGAAGATGGTAGGAATACTGCCTGCTGTCAGAAGGCCTAACTGAAGATGATGCTCCAACCACCACCCAAAAAGCAGAGGAAGGGTAGTACTTGAGCTGACTGTGCAACACAGACTCTGGGGAGAAGAACCTCTTCCTTCCAGTGGCAGTTTGAGACACTAATACTCACAGCAAAAAAGGACAGAATTTCTGGCCTCCGCCTGGACATCTCATCAATGTCTGTCAGCACCTCCAGGATGTCTGGTGGAAGACACAGGTTGAAAGAGGTGACTGAAATTCACTGATCCAACACAGGATCTTGTTCTTTTCCCCCCTACAAATCCAATCTCCCCAGCAGTCAAGTTTTCCCACCTGTCTTTATGACACAGAACTAGTGTAATACAGACAGTTCTTCACAAAGGATGAGAACAGGTAAGTCACGTGCCAGATCAGCACATCCCAACCTGCACAGCCAGAAGTCACCAGCACTGCCATGCCATAGGCAAGGGAAGGAGTGCAGTGTGAGGTTTCAGTTCCAGAACACCTTCTTCTGAAGTTAACTGAAGGATCGTTACAGAAAGGCTCTTTCAAAAACACATCCAGGCAGGATTTCTTCCCCTTACTTCTAGTGTGGAAAGAAAACTGTCACCCCAACACTACAACTTAGGTCTGAACACTGGACACCTGCAATTTCAGAGACCTTTGGAGAAAAAGCACGTAGTTCCCATATGTCAGGTTAACACAGTTTTCTTCCATGAAGGCCATTTGGGGATTTTTAACAAAATCCTGCTTCTCATCAGTTTGGTATCTTCATATCACTAAAAAAATAGCATTCCTATTAGCACTGCAGATCTGGCTCTACATGAACTGCTTGAATTACTTCTGTCTTCCAGAGCACTTACAAGATCCCTGAAGAGCCCCAAAAGAGAGGCAGTTGCAGCACTGCTAAGTGATAACAGCATCATCATAAGCCTCTGTTGCAGCAAGTTATGGACAAGTTCAACCAAAACAAAACCACATCCTAACTGCTGGAGACTTCCAAACGCAAGACTGAAACAGGAAGCTAGCCTATAGCTGACAGGTAAGTTACAGGGTTGGCACATGCCTGCATTTGCCCTGCATCTTTGTACAGCTCTGCAGGTCCTCACTTACCCTCAACTGTTTGGCCTCTAGACAGCCTCTTCATGTATGGGGCCATTTCAGCTGGTGTGAGAGGAGTGAAGAGAGACACACTGACCAGAGGGAGAGAGCCAGCTGCTGCTTCATCTGGGGGAAAAGAGAAAGAGTAGGTCATTCCCCAGAGCCCATGTAGCTTTAACAGGGAGACAGGTCTAGTATTCCCTACCAGTACAGCGGTGTATCACAAGCCAACCAGCAATACTGTCACACAGTTCCTGACCTTCATGCTGTCTATAGCATCACTGCACCTTATGGTACCCCTCAGCTGACACAAAGGAACCTTCCCAAGCTGTTTCAATACTGAGTATTTTTCCCATGCAAGTTGTAAACAGTGGAGAAGTGGATTTACCCTTAAGAGTATCCTGATAGGTAAATCCTTAAGTGTAGCTAAGGAAGGCAAAATCCACAACAATGAAAGTTGCCTTTGTTAAGAGCTGTTGTTCTGCTCCAGTGATCACCCATCCCAGATACTGGTTCCAAACTGTTGAGTATACCAGTGACATTCTCCACTTTAAATACCCTTTCATTAGGCTGGTATGAGAAGAACAAGTATAGCATACAGCCCATAAAAGCATCTGTGTTCCAAAACATATTGCAAGTTCAGCTGGAATAACATTCCCCCCACTCAGACTCACCGTCCTTCTCTTCATCAGAGCCCCTATCCAAGACGCCACTCTTACTAGGCAGACTCAGCCCAGCCAGGAGGGACTTCAACATTGCAAGGTCACTGTTGTCCGATGACAGGTCACTGGGGGAAGAGATGTTTAGCTTTCAATACCAGTAAGGACATGAGGAGAAGTAACAGCACATGTATGTACACTAAAATGAATCCTCTTTCAGAAGCAGCAACAAGACTTTCCCTTTAATCATAACTGGGACTCACATGCATTTTCGCCCCATATCTACAGGCGGGACCCTGCACCCACCACTCAGGGAAAAGACCCTCCTGCTGGCCCTCTGGAAATGACTCCAGGTCACTATAAGGCCTCAGTAGGATGTTTATGCCATTATGTGAGTTGAAATCATTATCTGGTCTCCTTGGACTAAGGTTTCGCCAGTAAGAAGGGATATGCTGCTCATCTCAATAGAGGCTTCAGGGAGCTAAGGGTGAAAACATGCCATATTAATAGCTACTTTGTCACATTCATATGCTGTTTTCTGCCCCATTAGCTCATGGCAGTCCGACTGTGCAAGTTCTCCACACGATAACCATGGGCTTCTGGAGTAAGGAAGCTTACTGGAGTGGATCCGAGTGCTTCTGCAAGAAGGAGACAGCTGCCTGGGCATTGCATGTGATGTACTTGTGGATAAACTGCACAAACTTGCTGATGAAGGCAGCCAGGTGCCGTGAGGACTTTCTGTAGTTCTGAGAAAGGATTGAGAAGATGAGAGTTAAAGAAAAACAACAATGATGCACTGTCCCATCCTGCACCTCTGAGGTATCAGGGGTAGCTTCCTTATCTCCTGCCTCTTCTTTAAGCTCCTCAAAGTACTTTCTTGTTCCTAGGTAAAGTTTTCCCTTCAAACAAGTGGGAGCTGGGCTTGGCCTGTGTTACAGGAGCTTCTCCACCTAGTGGCTGGCAGCCCGAACGCATGAAAGGGGAGCAGCGGCTTTCCTACCAGCAGCAGACGAATGAAGGACAGGAGACAGTCCCATAGTGCCGCCTGGTGCTCGTTCTGGAAGACCTGCGGCTGGAGCAGCTCCAGGATGCCCAGGACGTGGATGAAGAAGGTTAAGTGGTTCTGCTGCCTGAACTCTTGGAAATTGAGGTGAACACGGCCGTGCAGCAGTGCTGCAATCATTGGCAAGTGCCTGAAACACCAAACACAAGAAAATCCTGATCTAGCCTCTTTCTAGAAACAATTACATATTGTTACACCTCAGTTCCTGGAAGGAAGCGTCCCTTATCCTCTTCCCAGGGTTCTGGATTTCATCCCCGTATCCATAGAATCAGCAAGTCCCATTTCCCACTCACGTTCTGTTCTCCAGTCTCCAGTTCCAAGAGGACTGTTCCTGGACAGGCATGGAGCCAAAATAGGTGCTACCTCATTGTAAGAGGTATCACTTAGCTGCCCTTGAACATGGATTCTGTCACAACCACGATGACTGCAGTAAGGTTGTTCCCCTTCTAGGACATGGGTGAATGCTTCTCAATGAAGCCCAGCTACACAGAGGATGAAAGGGAAGAGCAGTACCTGAGAAGTAGGATGGGATGAGCCACAGCTAGCTTCCTGCAGGCCATGTTGGCATCCCACACGCGGCTTTCTGATGACTTGGAGTCATTGGTGTCTGCAAGGAGGTTAATGAATCTGTGAACCAGGGCATCGAGCTAGAAGAAAAGCAATGAGTACACAGTTAAGAAGTTTAAAGCACAAGCCCCTGGCTATTCAGCAGCGTTTCCCAATTCCTTTCCAACTACAGAGGGGGGTAACAGAAATCAGTTTCAAGTAGAATCTGCGAGCAGATGCAACATTCCAGCTGGCACAAGATCTGAAGTCCACAGTCCCTACAGACATCAAAGCAGGATCCAATGCCTGCACACTTGTGCTTTACAGAAGCTTGTGGAGCTTAAACTATTTTATAGGAAGACATTGCAAAATGAACGAGAACTGAACCCTCTGCTCCTAAGAGTGCATGCAGGGAGGGAGCAACAGAAGAGTAAGGTAAAGAAACCAAGTGACCCAGGAAGCTTTTGCCAATCCTGTCCTTTTTGCCAGGACTGTCCTTTATGACAGCTCTGGGCATCAAGCTAGCATCCACTCTGGGTATACAACTAGAAATGGGCCTTCCTATGCCTCTAACTTTACCTTGCAAGTGCTGCTGTCTCTGGCTCCTTCACTGGTGAGAAGCATCTCGGGCAAAGGCACAAGGAGCTCAGGTAGTTGCAGGTATATCTGAAGCAGAAGGTCCTGGCAGCATTTTCCCACAGAGCTGAAGAAAAAGGGAGAGGTCAGGAACTGCTTACTATATTAGTTCCAACATCTCAGACCCATCAAATTAGTAACAGCCTTCCTGCATATGGCCAGCAGACCATGTAAAAGAGCAGCCACTGATAATGTGAACCAGTGTTTTTTCAGTCCTTTTGCTTCTTCTGACCTACTCAGATCATTCACAGTCTGCAGGGATCCATCCACAGGCTATGGGGGTGCATCATTAGACCATCTGGAGTTAGAACACCACAGTTACAAAGGGGCACAGAATAAGAAAGCTTTGCTTACATCTTGGGTGAAGAGTTCCTGCACATGGTACTCATGGTCACCCCCATCCCCATTGGAAGAGTAGTCAGAACCAGAACTATTCAGACTAGCTAGCATCTTCTCTACACACCTGCCCTCCATAAAACCCTGGCACAGTCTGTACTGGGAGGCAGTACAATGCAGTGGCAACTGAGATTACTCGGTATCGTTTCTAACACCACCATAAATGAGGTTAGAATGAGGTCAGTTTGTTTCACTGCCACAAACACAGCATCCTCCTGTTCTTCCCACAGTGCTAACATAGCTGTTAGGAAGCAATCTAGTCTCCATTCAGAGAGCAATCATAATGGTGCAGAAGCAGGATGCATTATGAGCAGTGATTCAAGGGATGAGTAGACGAGAAATCCCACATCAGGAAGCAGTAATTAAAAATAACCATTGTCTTACAAGAAAAAACAAAACCAAGCATGGCAAGCATTTCATCCTGATGTCCTAAAAGGGCCCTTAGACTTCACTTTTAAAGTCACCTTCCTGGTCCAAGTACTGCTTAAAATTACTTATTATTCCCAAAAAACATCTGTGAGAACAGCACGGACTTTTCATACAGACTCTGGAACACAATATTCTTCATGAAGACATGCCAGCAAGTCTCATCATTACCTGGCTGCCCATGCCCAAGTAGAATTACAGTAGACAATGCTCCCCATTTGCAACCCCACCTGCTTCCCCATTGCTGGATGCAGCTGGTCAGATACTCAGTCACTTTCTTGATGCTCTCAAGGTCCCCATGAGAACAACTGAGCAACAACGGCAGTCGAGACTGGATGAGTGTGCAGGAGGCCTCTTCAGTGTTCTGGTACCTTGTTTCTGCTTCAGCCAGGATCAGCTCCACCATGCTGATCAATTCCGATGCCTTCAGGTGGAGCACAAATTCCTCACGGCGCTTCTGTAATGCAAGAGAAAACCCAAAATGAATCCACAGTAAAGCCCTAGATCCTTAATTCCTTCTAGTCACACCTTCCCCTACTGAAATGGAACATCTCTTAGAACTAGACTTAAGTACTGCCCCATATCTAGAGCTCTGAAAGCACGCTTCACAGCCCAAATGAAACGTCTTTACCAGTCTTCTATGTCTGAACTCATTTACTTCCATCCCAGCATCTGTGACAGTGGTCAGAAACCATAATTCAGTCACCAAACCAAAGAAATTCTGTGGCAAAGAGATGCAAGCCCCTTCTCTTTGTAAAATGGGAATTACCTCACCCTGGGTTTTAGCTTGCTCATCACTGTATCCTTGTTCCTAGATCTTTAACAGACACTGTGCCCATTACCGTAGGGGACATGCCAAGTGTGCAAACTTATGTGTGTTCATACCAGCTTTTTGGACTCAAAACTGCCACTGTAATATGCAACATAACAGAGCAGCTAAATAACCAGCTGAGGTACAGGCAGCAAACTTGGCATGCTGCACCTCTACCACTCAGCCATGGGAAAATCAGGCATTGTCAAAGTATTTTCTCTAACTCCATCCAGAGAGGAATCTTGGAAGAACTGAACCACAACCTGAGGAGTTCTTTGGTCCCTCCCCTGCCAGATCCGAGGAATGTGAATACAGGCCCACAAGAAATCCAAGGATGCAGTTGGGTCAAACCTGCCAGAAGACAAAAGAAGACAGATTTGCAATTAGAGACAGCACAGCCCTCAGGCAGCACACAAACACATGGTAGTGTCTCTAAACATCCTGAGCACTGTGAAGAAAGAAACATCTGCAAATGTAAAAATAGGATCCATTAAGTCCCAAGAAGGGGTTTGGTTCTGTTCCCAGATTATGACTAAATATTTGTTTCAATAAGCACAGCACAGGGTACAGAGCTGAACAAATAACATTCAGCAAGCGTGCAGCTACATGGAGTCTTGCACCACAAGTTGGTCATCAACACAAACAATTAGCCCTCTCCCAGTGAACAGAACATCCTTATCCTGGCTGTTATCCTGGACTGCAGAAATGAATGAAACTGTTAGTGAGCAAGAGATCAATAACAGAGTAATTAGCAAACTGAAATACTACCAGCTTTACAAGTCCTGCTAGTTTATTCATGTCCTGAATTACTGCTATGAGGTGTTAACATTATCTGGCCCATAAGCGTAACAAGTTTAAGCAAGATAACTACTACAGTGGCACTTAAGTATTTGAGAGCAATGGTATAAGAAGATGAGAGCTAGGGCTGCTTTAGAGATCAGAACTGGGAGACTGATGCAAGGAAGGGGGGTAGAGAAAGACTGGTAATGGATTTTAGTACAACCAAAGGATCCAACAGAGCCTGTCCAGGTAGTGACTGCTGTGATTTCACTATCCAAGGCATCTCACAGACCCCATATTCATAAAGATTATCAACAAGGGCAATGCTAGATGGATTACCCAGTGATTAGCACTTCCTGTTTAGAACACAGCCAAATCTTTATGTGCTGCTTCCATCAAACAGCAGGCAATATTTATATCAAGGAACACGAATCAGCATGACTGAAATCAGCATCCCTCTCACAAAGCCTGTTTTTGGCTGGGTTACATCTCCTGGCAGATGCACCATAGAACGTGGCAGCTCTTGTTCTCAACTCCTGTTTGCTCTCTCCCAACACAATGAGTCACCCAACTCAAAACTCCTTGCTAGGCCTGAAAAAAAACACAAAGCTCACCTTTGCTCCCTGTTTCTGCAGAGCAGAAGCCTGATGCACTGGTGCAGTGTGGTCCAACTGGACTGGTGAGTCAGAAGAGCCAAGAGATACGGGCGGAAGGAGGGTACCTGGGACCCTGCCTGAAAGGACCAAACAAGGCCAGGATGTAAGAAATGGATCCTTGCTGCAAGGTGGATGTAGGAAATACTACGTATACTACAGAAGGATGATGATCCAGGCAGCACAGAAGACAACAGGTGGATTTTGGGTTTTTTCTGCAGTACTTTCTAATAGAACATGGCATTGGCCATGAGATTCAGTTTTAGTCTTAACCTTGACATAGCACTTCTGGGGAAGCTATTGCTGTCTGCAGAAATACCAATGAAAACAGAGCTGGCTGGGTTGTTAGGACACTATGTTGTGTCTGTAATGCATTCCAAGGTCCTGAAAAGAACACAGCTCAGGTAATATAAGATGAAACATAAGCCTTGCATCCAGAAGGACACGCCAGACTCCCCCTCCTAGCCATCTTGTACTGCTTTGGAACTGATCTACCAGTACATGGGAAAACACAAAACTACCCCTTGCCCTGTTTCTAGGTGCAGGTCAGCACCCCAGGAAGGTGGTTTCAGCACAGTAGTCCCTCCACCCAACAACTCTTACTTTGTTCCAGGAGAATAATAGCTTCTGCTGGAGGTCAGGGCAACTGCTGATCACCTCTGGGTCCAACATCTCCAGCCAGTCATTAAGAAGGCCAGAGGAGGGCCCGAGCCAAGCTGCTTCAGTACTGAGGAGAAAACAAAGCCAGTATCAGTAGTGATCTTGTGAACCCAGACCTATCAGTGAATTCCCATCACTGTCTTAGGCTCACCTGCAACTGTCCACCTCCTTCTTCACTGGTGTTTCTTCTTTGTCCTGGAGCAACAAGGAGCTCACCACAGCAATTGGTTTCATGGCAGGAAACCTGGCTTCAACATTAGCTGAGAAGAGGACAGTTAGGAGTTCCTCCAAGTATGGAGAGTGAGTTTCAATCAGACCTTGAAGGACTGGCAGAGGGAGAAAGATGTCACTCATTAACTTCAGGACATGGTGAAAGCTACAGAATCTAGTATCATGAAAGCAATCAGCCCAGCATTCCTGAGAGCCTAGCTCAGTAAAAAGGGAATCTGACTTTTATTTATCTTCTATTTCTCATTTTGTTAGTAGAAACAGTGCTGAGAGACCTAATCCCAGCCCCAGATCACAGTTCACAAACCCACATACCAGTGCAGGGTAAGCAGGTGATACAAGATAGGACCAAGTTTAGATCAGTTCACATTTTCTGATCCAGGCAGAAGGCAGCTTCTCACAGCCTGCACAGCAGGCACTCCCTTGCTGGGCTGGAAGTTCAAGCTGCTGCTGCAACAGGGGAGCAGAGCAGAAGGACAACCCTACCTTTGCTGATGAGCTCTGGCTCCACATTACACTTCTCTCCTGATTTGAGGGTTGCAATGATGGCACGCACTGTGGAGCTGATCAGATCAGGGTCATGACGGAAAGTCAGAGCTTCTGTGAGGTGCAAGAAGCCACCTCGAACTGCAAAGAAATCACAGCATTGGCATCACAGGGCCAAGCCACCCTCACATCAGGCTTCTCTTCTCGACACGCCCGTGAAGCTCCAGGGCACAACTACTCAAGAATACACCCTACACTACTGCCTTTTTACTCCCACCAAAACTCTTGACAGCTCTTCTACATGTTACAGGGACATGTGGCTACGAGAAAACTCTAGAACCACAAACCCATTTCCAATTGGTTATATACTCCTCCTCCCATGACATGGCAGATGGTAAAAGAAGTCATGATGCGACCTTGTTCCAGTGGCATTCTCATCTTTCACAACTACAGCTAGCACAGAATTCCAAGCCTGAGCAATTGGAAGTTTTCCCTGAAAGACTTGCTGTGCTTGGTGAGATGCTGCCAGCTGTCTCCTGCAAGCCCCTAGAGCTAAGTCACTTGTTTGCATCCCCATGGAGTTTATACACCACAGGACAAAACCTCCCTTCGCCATTCCTAAGCATAGCTCTCTAAAAGGCAGCCCACTACACTTTCCACCCTGGGGGCAGTTTTGTTTCTGTCCCTTTCTTGTCCCACTTTGTCCACTCTGAGTCCCATAAGCTGCACAAGGCCAGTACCATCACTAATTCTGTGCCTTGAGGAGTACTGCACAGCAAAGCCCTTCAGCTGAGCACGCAGAGGACCATCTTCCACCGCAGGGTTCTCCAACCACTGTAGCATCTGCATGAGGACTTTGAAGAAGAGTGAGGAGAAGGCAGTGTCTTGTGGCATGCAGCGCTGGGGAGTGCAGCAAAAGGCACTTGGTTATACACATTTCAAGAAGACAACAAAAATAGCAGGAAAGATGCAGATAGTGGCACATACTGCCAAGAATACATAGAGCACACCTACGCTGTTGGACCACAGCTCACTCATAAGGCAGTGGTTTCTAGTGTACAAATGCAAAGCAGAAGACTGAGCCACCCACACACACACAATACCTCTCCCAGCATAACCAAGAGTAACTTTGTGCCTTCTTTCATCATAACAAAAGGAAGGAGTTATTTCATTGGATAAATCTCAGCCTGCTCTGAAAACTTCTTTAAGGAACAACAGACTTCAGCTCTCAAGTTATTTGCAAATGCCCTGGAGTGCAAGACACATCCTTGCTCCAAACCAGCACAGGCTAGAGATCCCAAAACCAACCAGCTGCTAATCCTCCATGCTGCAGTTTCCAGACTAGGTAAGACACGCCTAACGCTGCATCCAAGCCCCAGTTCTCAGGAGGGCTAGATTAATGTGGCAAGCCTGTCTATGTCCAGGCAACTTAATTCTCTCTGTGTCATGCTCAGCATTACAGAGGTACAGAGTCTGCACACAGCAGAGCAGATGAACTGCAGACCGTTTCCTCCTCACCCCTTTTTGTTAAATACTACAGAGATCCTCATCTTAACACTGCTCACCTGATACTGGTACAACTGGCGCAAGACGGGGCAGGAGATGAAGTGGTTGCGATGCATGGCCATCACCAATGCTCCACTGTGCGGTGAGTTCATGAGTGCAGCTACTGCCTGGAGAAGTCGTGCTGTGATCCCGGTCACCTGCGTGTTCCCCTGGCGGATGTGAGCCAGCTCCTGCCCCAGGGCCTGCTGTAGTGCCAGGGCAAGAGGGCGCAGGCTGGAGTTCTGCCATCGTGGGTCTGGATTTAGTGGGAAAAGCTGGTAGAATACAGAAGGGAGTAAGAAATGAAAGAACTTGCTATACCATGAACATCCTGAAGCAGAGGACTGATTTAACTTGTACAATTACACTGACTGTGGTCTAACTGGAACCTTCTTATACAGCTCATTTAATGCTTCAGTTCCTGGTACAGGAACATACACAGCGTCTGTGCAACCCCAACATGACTATCAACATTAACACTGTGGGGGAATCACCATACCACCCAAATGCTGGCAACTAACTTGGCCAACTAATTCCCTGCAGACTCTTTCTGGAGTCAATGAAGAGACGGAGGCTCTGCAAGCAGGCAAGACAGTACAAATGCTATCTGCACACTGCTTTGCTGCTTGTGAGCATGTCACAAATCCTCCATCTAGTGCTAAGAGGAAAGCCACTATACACAGACAAACAAGTTACAGAGACAGTAACATGCTAAGAGGCACTGACAGCATTAGGCATAATCAAAAGCCACATCATGCTCAAACTAAAAGGAAAAAACCCTTCCAGTATCAATCCCACACGGCTGTAATGGCGCAGCCTCACTGCATGCAGGGCTCTCATACTTACTGCCTGCAAACACTGCAGTAGGAAGGGTCAGAAGACACAAGAATAAGAGAAACAGATTTTGGGAGGCTGCTGCAGGGGAGCAGTTTATCAGCTAGAGGTTACACAAGTACCTGCAGGAAGATGCCTGCCAAATCATCTTCTGGGCCCAGAACTCGCACTTGGCTTAAGGCCCGGATCCGGCTCTGGCCTTGAGAGTTCTCAGGACTGGATTTTGACCTTGCAGTCTCAGCACTGTCTGCAAGAGGAATAAAGGAAAACAAAGATAAATGCTGTTATGACAACTAGCACTTGGAAGCCCAACACTGGATCACCTTCAACTTTACAGTCTCTAACTAGTGAGGAATTTAGCAGCTTTTCTCTTGAGGCCAAGCAAGACCTATTATTCCGTATCACTCACAACAACTCATTGAAGTAAACTCCAAAAACATTGCAATTTCTCCCTTTGCCAGGAGCAAGAATCTCTAGCAAGGACTGTTGTCTAACTGTAGCTTGCTGATATATTGCCACACAACCCCTTCTGAAGGCAGCTCTTCCTGTCCCTCTCAACAGCAAGGAAGTTTGGAAGACGACTTTGATATTCCGCAGTTTAGGCCATCCCAGGCAGTACCTCGGCGGGCTGGTAAGGAGGCAGTGAGCAAGGAGTGGAAAGTCTGGCCTCCTGTTGCTCCTCTCTCATGCTGAACCTCTACAAGGTGAGCCATGTAGTCTGAAAAAGGAAAAAACCATGAACACATCATCGTGTTGCCCTCTTTAATAAACCAGGACAGACTGTTTGCTGTTTGTACAGCTCCCACAGCGAGGAGAATTTGCTGCTCCTATGGACTTTGTGAACACAATGCTTTTAAACCTTGTTTCTTTCATAAGATAGCCTCCAAATCACTTTTTAGACTCTTTACAACCTAATCCACAAAATCCTTCTATTTCAGGAAATACAGCCAAAGGCCATGCAGACAAGCTCTAGGGAGATATCTACAGTGACAACAGGGTGCCAAAGCAGCCTGTGCACACCTTTTGCTGAACTAGTTTTGATTTTCCCAAAGAAGTCATATGAGATACTCGTGAAAACCGTTCCAAGTAAAATGCTTTGCCAGCCTTATCTAAAGCTCTTACTCTTGTCCATGATGTTCTGCTCCAGTGTCTGTGGATCATGAGATACTGCCTGATCCAGGTACTGAAGAAGTTTGCTCATGCTGGAAACTGGGATTCCAAAGGACTGAACAAAGAGAAGCAGCTGCTGTGGCTCCAGGTCCTGCAGGGCTGAAATACACAAACACTGAATCCTCAGACCTCTGAATTGCCCACAGAGGGTCATCTCTATTACTGGATCTTTGTGCTTTTGGCTGGACCAACAGTGACACTTTAATGACAGGACTGCAGAGAGCCTAAAGCCATGAGGTCTGACAGCTGCCTACTGTGCCTTCTTTCCTCTGCAAATCATTGCCTTCTTATTGCATCTTCCAGTTAATTCACTCACTGCTTAATCTGATCTTCTGTTTAACTTGATCAAAACATCAGTAACCCAATCACTCATATTAAAAAATAACTTCCACCCTATCTGTTGATGGCTGCAGGCAGGAATTATTGAATAATTCAATCACTGTCTATAGACAGCTGTCATTTAATTAGTAAGAAAGGGACGAAAGCTCTGAATACTAAGAAGAGAAAGAGCACAGATGAGCTGTGCAAGGACAAAAGTAACTAGAGGCACAGCTTACATCCTCCAAACACTGCTTTCCACATTGCAAACACTGCCCTGTGGAAGCAGTGCTGTGCTTTTTGTTCAATCTAAATTGTTGTAGTAAAGATGGGACTCCAATTCAGAGTCCCTCATTTCCTCTCAAATATTCAGAAAGCATAACATCCATACAGACTCACTCCTGTATCTTAAAAGTAATAGTGAATGCATGCAAAAGCTGGCAAGATTCAGCTGGATCAGAGTGGGAGGAAATGCCCTTCATGCTGCAGTAAGAAGCTCTATCAGAGGCACTGACCTCCCCTTCGGTCTCAGATTTCCCTGAGTTCTGCTTTTAATGCTGTAGGGATTAACCTGTGGGGTCTGACGGTTAGCGAGGTTGTACCTGTTTCTCAGACCCTTGTACATGAACTGAGGGAATCACCCTGAAACATCCCTTTACATCCCATGCCCACAACCAGCTCATATTCTGTATGTCTGTTTGGCAGCCCTAAGGGATGCAGCAAAGAATCTGTTGTATGTTTAGATTGCATTTAAACACACTGCTTGCTAAATCCAAGCGCCCTGAGCAGTTGCAGTGTCTGCAGTGACTGATGGCCCCATCCAAAGGCATCCAAGTATGATAGCTTGGTGCACAGAGGACTGGAGCAGGGAAGCCTCTCGTTTTCCTTTCAGGAGGGTCTGAACCACCAACAAATATGCCACAAGGCTCACCTGCATCCACAAGACGCGGGACCTCCGAGCGGATCATACGCAGCTTTAGCCAGTCAGGGAGCAGCAGAGCCTCCTCTGAGGTGTCAACCAGAAACGCAGTAGGAAGGGGTTTCTTCTCCGGGAACCATATATCCAGTAAGGTGTAAAAATCACCATCCCCTGCTTAAGAGTGGATACAAAATTATCTCCCATGTTCATAAGCACCTAGAACAGCCTGCCCTTCTCTGTACAGATCAATACACCAGAACACTTCTTTGTTCAGCTGTCAGAAACAACTTGGCAGTAAACAATATCAAGTGGAAATATGAACTACAAATCTGAGTGTCCAGTTCTCATACTATAATAAGTCTCAGAGTCCCTCTTGTTTAGTACAGAGGGAAACAGCATTTTAATATTTCCTGTCTACAGAAGGCAAAAGTAATAAGCCTGCAAATCACTCTGTGCAGCAATATTCCAATACCTTTTACAGCTATGAACAAGAACTGCAAGGGACAAGCCCCTGAGTAGAAGGATTAACACCGTAACGATTAGGAGACAGCAGATAGAGAAGTCTCTGTATTGTCCATGGCCCCTTGACTATATCTGAGCACATTTCACTAACCTTGAGGTGGCCCTAGTGTCAGGAGAATAACCATAGCATGAACCACCAGGATGTGCATAGTGGCTGTTTCCCCACTAGTCCAACGAAGGAACACCTGATCCTGGGACTCTGACTGGGAAAAAACAGAAAAAATGAGGATGAACAAAGGTGGGGAGAGAAAGGAGAATGGGATATGTGACATACAGATGAGAGCATGACATTGGACAAATTTAGTCAGATCAAAGTCCCCCCCCCCAGCCCAATATCTCCAACAGTGACCGCAAAATTTACTCAAGGAAGTTAAGAAAGCTTTTTACGACTGGCTCTGATATTATGCCAACATCCAATTACCTTTAGTTGAGGGAATTCTTGAACCAGACATGGTTTATACCCACAAAGGGCTTCTCTTTTGTTAACTTGTCTGGTTTCTTTTACCTGCTTAAGACAGGCAGGAAGGCACTCACCCAGCTGTACACCTCCTCGCCCTCCTTACTCTGGCGCATGCGTTTGATGTAGCGAGAAAAGATGGAGAGAAGAGCAACAAGCACTGCATCTGACTCAGCACAGTATGAGAGCTTGGAGAAGAGGTGGGACATGATGGTAGAGCGCTCCACAATGAGTCGGGCTACATCCTGCAAGGGGAAGAGATCCCTGAGGTCTTTACTGAATAACACAGCCAGGTTCTCCTGTTCATTGCATCACATTCTCCAGTTTCCATCATCATCCCAGTTAATACCACTCTGAAGGTCAACATGTAAAGTCAAGAGCAGAACTATCGCACAGTGAAAATGCCAGTGCTTTGCATGCATCTTGTGATAACGTTGCAGTGCCCCAGCTATAGCACAGCTGCATTCTGATGCATCCCATAACAAAGTGAGCATTACCCAGTAAAAACTTGCATTTCTCTAAAGGGACCTATTGACTCTTATCAGTTAACCTTCTCCATGTATCTAAACAGATCTATGGTGAGGGAAAGAGTACATGAGCCTTAAAAGCAATGAAAAAAATCACCCAGAGATAGAAAAATGGAAAAACAATAAACTGATAAAAAAATAAATCACCAAAACCTTTAAAAGAGAAAAAAAAAAATCAGAAATTTTGGTGACAGGGAAATGCACAGCCCACCACTACTGTTCTGACTTCCCCCCCCAGATACATGGGACTACAGGTTTAGCACCTGCTTACTCATGAAACACTGCCAAGTGATGGGATTTCTTTCAAACCACTATTCACTCTTGCATTTCCCATCTGACGGGCAGCTGCACTGGAGGTCATTGCTCCAATATCATTTTATGATACGAAACCAAAGCCACAGGTTACCTTCCAACAAGTACACAGAAACGCAAACATGCAGTTATCAGATTCATATGCTCCCAAAACACTCATCCTGCTGGTACAGCAAGTCCACACTGTCCTGAGACAGGCCAGGTCTCCCCCATGCAACCCCTCTGCCCCAACAACCAGGCCTCTCACCAGTGCAAGGTCATTGTGCTGTCCCTGCTCCTCCACAGGGGCATGCTGGGAGAGGTACACCAGGTAAGCACTGATGGTCTGGGGATCTGTCTCCATGTGGATGGCCTAGAATGAGAATTCTTCTCATTAGAAATCAAGATTTAATTAAAACAAGCATCAGCGTAAGAACAATTCTTTGTGAGTACATAAACATGTTGATATTGCATGTTTGCTCTGATTCATTTCAGCATGAGTAGGACAAACAGCAAGCTGGTCACTTATCCTTTCCAGCTACTAACACCTACCTGCTGCAAGGCAAGAGCTGTTGTTGCTCTAACACTGTCAAACAGTGGCAGCCTGGGGAGGTCTTTCAGCAGCCACTGATATCCCTGCAGCAGTTCAGAATCACCAGAGTCTTCTTCCATGGGGTGATCTTTCTCCTCTCCATCACGCAGTCCCCCTTCTGACAGCACCAAGGACAGGCCCTGTAGAAGTCACAGGGACACACTGGCTGCATTTGAAGCCACAGCTGGACTGCTGCCTTCATACTAATACAACAAAAACAACATTCAAACATCATGGAGCAATCCAAATGCAGCACATAAGAGGTTTCATATCTCAATGTCTTTTCTTGACAGCTGCTCTGCTTGAAGTTTTGGTCTTCTCCAAGCATGTTCTTTTTGAGCTCTGTGCAATTGTACTTGCCTTGACTATGCTCTAGAGCACCAGGCAGTCACCCATTTACACTGTCCATTGGCTCCTGCCAATTACTCCATGGAACACATGATCTGCAAGTCTACACCTGAACTTCACAGGAAACAGCAAAATCTAGATCTACCTTAAGAAAAGTACTACTTGGCTGTTGAACAGAGAAGGTTTTTGAGCAGTAGGGAGTAGAAGTGCATTTCATGGGGTTTGAAGACTGAGACAAGTTATGAAGAAGGGTGGCACGAAAGCATTTCACTGTGCTGGCTCTTAACTCGTAAGAACCTAGGACTCTGCCCTCAGTTTTGGACCAACTTTAGTCAAGAAGATTTTCATTCTGCTCACCTTCATGGCCAGGACTCGTGAGGCCACCTGGGAGGAACTCAAGCGTCGCAGGAAATAGTCAAGCACCTCACAAGTTGTCTGTTCATCTGCTTTGGGACCCAACAGCAAGTCTTGCAAGCGTCCAAGCAGCTGCCTTTGTTTCTGTTGTCTCTGTGGAACAAGAAGTTGGCCTTTCCAGTAAAGTCAAATCTGGGATGCACAGAAAGTAGGTAACAGAAGTGATCCCCAAGAGAACACTCACCTGGCGTTTCTTGGCACGCTGGTCCTTACTCTCGCCCTCCTCCTCTTCTTCACCTGAGGTTGACTCATCAGCAGCATCATGAAGCAGGAATTCACAAAGGCACTGCACGGGTAGGACATCCAAGGAACCCTCGCTGGACTGAACCAGATCTGCCAGCCATGGCATTGACTGCGATGAGGCCTAGGAAGCAGGAGAATAACAATGCAACAGCAGCAGAATACAGATGCAGCACACTGACCATTTAATTCCAGAGCAGTAAACCCCCCTTCCCCTTAGCTTCCTTTTGCCCCTCACTCTGCTCAAGGGAGACAAGAGATCAGATCCCAACACAGCCAAACCATCGAGGCAGCCCACCTGTCTTTGGATGATGTTGAGAAGGAAGTCAGGATGCCGACTGCGGCACAGGAGGTGGCCCAAGCGAAGCGACTGATTCAGGCTTTTTACCTGCTCCAGGACATGTGGTGGAGGTCTCCGTGGGGGGCCCCTGCCAGAGAAACAAGAAGTTATCCACCACACAGACTTACCTTCACTCTGGTGTTGATGAGGATCAGTCAATTCAGAAGTGTATGAGTGGGACATAGAGGCAGCAACAGAAGGACAAGGACCTCAGGCTACCAAATCTCAGGGCTTCTCTTGCCCACATCAACCACCCTATGAGCAGTAGCTCCTGATGAGCATTAACCGGGATTTCATGATGGCACCAGCCTGCAGAAGGTTACTTACTGAGGGTCCAGACTTGTCAGCTGGGACAGCAAGAGGCTGCTGCTCTCTGTAATGGTTTGTTTCGTGGATGCAGCAGCCAGATGACCCTCAAACGCAAGAATCTCCTGTTTTTCTCTCTGTGAGATTTGGAGCTCACGATTGATCATCTCTGTGCGCGTCTCCTCATCCGTCAAGGTACATTGAGGATAGGAATAATTACTGAGAAAATAAGTTAGAAAAGAAAATTGTTATCTTGGCTTATTCAAAACTCATGAACTACAGGCAGAAAGCCCTGAGAACCTCAGCTTCCATTAGGCAACACAGAAAGAAACAAGAGAGCTTCCCAATGGGGCCAGAGAGACTGAAACCTTTTCAGCAATGCACACCACAGTTATACCTTCCTTTTTTAAGCTTTATTCCTTACTTCTAGTATTTCTGTTGGGGGAAAGTACCTCTCCCACTCAAACTGTAGTGTTGCTGCCAGACATATTATTTTACATCAGTCCTACTGGAAAGGAATGAACCAGGTGGCACAAACTTCATGCAGACATAAATGTTTTCAGTGGTCTATTTAACTTATGTAGAGATTTAACCATACTAACTTGGTCATGACCATTTCCATGAGCATCTTTAGAGAAGGGTACTCCTCCCAAGCAGCCAGACCTGCAGCAGAGAAAACAGCAATCAGGAATACAAGGAAAAAAAGGTGAGGGTATTTATATATATATTCCAACACACTCCAAAATGGGGAGACACACAACAAACTCGCTTCAGAACAGCCCACCACACTTCAGAGCACAAGCTGCATGATTCTAGCCACAAGGTGGTCTAAACCTCCACACTGTGTGGTTTTGCACACACAGGGAATGCAGAGTTAACTGTGGTTACCTCATCAGCCCAGCACATGCATTGAACACAGGCATCCAGACTTCAGCAGAAAGCACCTTGGGCAACTTTTGCAGCAGGAATAGTACCCTGAGAGATGTCCACACTTACCGATGTTTTCAGGATTGAATGCAGCCACTACCAGCAGGAGAGGCCAGGCTTTCCAGTAGAGGGTAGAAATAGCCAGATTTGGAGGCTGGTACCTGCAAAAGCCATCAACAAATACAAGCTGTCAGATCTGGTTACTTAAGCCCGCCTCAAGGCTGCTTTTCTCCTTAATCATGCACTGATCTAAAGACTCAGATTCAACTGAAAATATCACGAGCAGAAAGGTCAGAGTTCTTGCAGAGGAAAGCCCATTCCATGAGTCAGGTCTTAATTAGGTCTTAATTGCTTTAGAGAAATTCCCAGCTGAGCATTGAAAGGTTTCCTCATGACTCTGCTATTACAAACTGTCGTAGGGAAAAGCATCTCAAAATCTGTGAGTTACGACTGTTAGTCACCAAGTGAAAATGAGCTAGATCACAACAAGATTGTCTACGTGATAAGCCTTACCCTGGGGGTAGCTGGATATTCTCTGGGTGGTGATAAGTGCACAGATTTAAGACTGCATCGATCAGCTGGATTCTTTCTACCCTCAGGACCTCGACATCTGGAGGAGAAGAAAAGACTAAGCAAGTTATTGACCTGTCTACCTGGCTGAAAGTCCTTCAAGAAAAGCATTACAGTATAAGAAAAATTTCACTTCAAGCAACTAGGTTATTGTGGACTTGTTCTCATGATATTACAGGAACAAAACCCAACAACACTTTAAAAAGCAGCAACACTTAAAGTTGTAAGTCAATATATAAGGTTATCGAGCTTTTGAGGTCCAATTTGGTTTAAGTTCTTAAGGGCAGGTTTTCTTCCCCCAATGTATCCAATATGATACCTGTTTCAGAACTCAGATAAACTTCTTCAAGTAAGCAGTAAATCTGCTCAGAACTTCTGGGGCTCAGAGGAACTAAAAATGCTATTCAACTTCACTGCAAGTTTTCAGACTGACTCTAACTCCAGTTCTTGCAGTATCTGAAATGGTGCAGCATTTAATATGCTATGCTGAGAGACTGAAAGTCTAGCTCATTCCTCTTGCACTGGATTAGACTTTGCTATTAACCAGTGAGCACTAAGAGCACGTAAGATGCTTTAGAATCAAACTCTGACAACCCCCTCAACTCTGACACAAACACATGTAACTCAACTGAATGAGCTCCAAGGATGACAGGACAAATGCTGAATGAATTCATAATAGGAGCTAAGAGTTAAGGTTGCTTTTGTAACTGCTTTTCTGTAACAGTGTTTGAATGGAACTAGGAGGAGCACACTATACATAGGTTAATTACCTTAACTTCCAACCCTTTCATTTCTGCATGGCCTAAAAATTTCTACTCATTTTACAGTATGTATAAAGGACTAAACTGAGTTTTCAGATGTTAACTCCAAGCTTTCGGTGGTTATTCACAGTCCTTCATCCTCAACCCAACCAATAATTTCCCCAACACTCCATGAGAGAAAATTAGAAACAGAGAGCGACAGTAGGAGAAAAAGCTTCTCTAGTGAGAAAGCAACAGCAACATGTGCCTGGCTTTGAGCCAAATGCTTAGCCACCTCGACTAAAACATGCTTTAGGTGGTGCAAAGGCTCTTCGGTATGTGGTAGGAGCTGCCACAGCCAGCTGTGGCAATAACAGGACATGAAGACAGGAGGAACCACTTGCTGACTGGAGATTTATGCAGTCTTACCATCTGCTTGCACAGCCGCAGCCCGCTTCACCAAGTGGTCAGCGAGCTCCATGGCATCCGCAGGGCCAAGAGGAAGGTCCCGTGACAAACCAATCACAAGGATCCGCATCAGGGTGTCTTCAAGGATGGGCACCTCAGAGCAGAGGCGAAGGAAGAAGCTGCATGAGACATGAGACATCAATCAGGTTTTCTGACAGCAGTATGAGGGTTCCTGAAACCCTCCACAGACCCTAGAGCTCATTTGAGCAGAAGAGAAATCACAGCTTAGTTCACAATCCCTTCCCAAGTATCCAGCTCCAAATGCAACTACCTGAAACAAACTGCTTTACAGAATATTGCTCACATTGCCCTGTACCTCTACATTTCAGCTTGCTTGAGTCTGAGCTCCCTAACATTACCCCAGTAAAGCAGACAGCACAGGACGGCCCTTCTTACAATTACAGCATCAAGATACTGAACAGCTTGGCACAGAGAATAGGAAAAAAGGAGAAAGAGGATCAGATGGAGAATGGAGCAACATCCCTCAATCTTAAGGCAATGTAACAGATGAAGAAAATCTAAGCACAGTTCCAAGTCTTACCAACACAGAGCTATATAAGGAACACCAGAAAACACCCATTCCTCTGCCTCCAGCTACAGCAGCTCCATGCCAGTACCCAGCTATGGGTGGAGAAAGCACTCACTTGCGGTCACTCTCAGGGGGCCAGTTGTCCCATTTGTAGTAAGTTTCTGGCTGTTCTGTGAAGAGCACCTTGTGGAGGCTGCAGAGACGAAGACGACAGTAAACATAATCTATGTGATGCTCAAATATACATTCAGCAGCCCATCCTCCCCAGACTCCTGCTAATGCTTACACATGAAGGAGCCTCCTCAGATAAGCTAGTCTAGCAAAAGTAGCAACATGAATCATAACAGAGAGGACTGTACAGTATGGGCATTCAGCTTTTATACTTTCAATAACATATCCCACTTACTATTAATTCTGGCTTGACCTGCTACTGTAAGGCCTTGTGCCAAGAGCCCAGGATACAAGCTGTCTGTCAGAAGCAGGCAGGAAAGACACCACTACCTATGGAGCCCACAACCATACAGCCTGAAAAAGGACAGCAGACAAAGGACCAAGGAGTCCCCAGGGATTATGCTTCCTCAGGAAACTGGAAATTCCCTATTGGGTGGACCCAAATAATTCAAATCAGGAATATTTTCCATTATATATTTCTGGTAAGAGGATGGATCTGCAGAGGGGGAAGACAGTCCCAGCATAAACGCTGCTAAAACAGTTTCTGCTCCCTGTCTGACAGGAGGAGAGAAATCCAACCAAACCCTGGCATACACATGGCTTTTCACAAAATGTCATACACTGTTGGGAAAGGAACTGCCTATGCATTGCAGATCACCAAGCTATGTTTCTTACCAGTGCACATAGTCCTTTGGAGCCAGCTTGCTGATAGACGGAACGACCGTATGAAGCCACCAGACAGCATCTCGTTGGATAGCAGCAATCTGGTTCTGGAAAGAGCGCAGCACTTCCAGGTCTGAAAAACAGCCAGGTTACAAACTACACATGTATGAAGAGCATCTTTAAGAGCCAAGCAGGAGAGGGTGGCTGTTTTAAGAGCAGATAGTAACCAGGGCTCTGAAGCATCAACAGTAAACTGGGGAGAGGTATAGTGGGACAGCCTTGAGTATCCCAGCACTGACACCACACATACTTTGCTTTCTGATGCGTGCTGCAACAAAACCACAAGATGTAGCACGGACAAATTAGTGTTGTGAGAAGAAGATACCCGGGCAGTCACTTCAGTGCCACCCCAAAGGTCTGTCTTCTCAGCATTAGATACTCAGTAATCCTAATGGCTGCCCCTCCAGGCTTGAGGCCTCTCCATACACGGTTCCCTTTCCCCAGCCTCTCAACCACTACTTCCATAGATACAAGAAGCACCCAACCATGCAAATGTCACATCTCACAGCTGTCAGTCTCAGGATGATAGTAAGCACCTCCATGTTTCTGTTCAGAACGGAGACTTTCATCTCTTCCTAACCCTAGCTGCAACGTTCCCCGAACCTCAGGGGGAGATATCTACTAAGCTACCCATCTTCAGAAGGAACTTAGGTTGTTCTACTTACTCTTTTTCTCTCCTTTGTCCCAAGCAATTCCAGCCTCTTTCACCTGGGCTGTAATACCAAGCATCATGGAGACAGCTAGCAGATCAGTTATGTGGATGACAAATCGCTCCTTAAAAAAAGAAAGGATGAATTGAGCCAATAATAGCCAAAGCTGCCTTCTGGAAAAGTGTTCTGTCATGCAAGATTATGACCATGGATGTTTGGAAATGGGATATAGAAGTGATGCTATGAGACACACAAATATTGACTCGCTCAGGTAACAAAGAACAAAAGAAAGAGCAGCCAGAAAAGCAGCTACAGAAGAGCCCAGTACACCACTGGTACACCCAGCAGCACAAGGGTCAGTACACCACTGTTACACCAAGCAGCACAAGAGTCAAACAGTGGTACCTTAAACTCCATTTCTGCATACTGGGCCTCTTTGCGTTCCTGCATCAGACCCAAACAAAACGCCTGGAAGTTGATCTCATGCTTTGTCTGTTTGATGATCTCTCGCAGCAGAGCCCTTGAAGCTCGCAGGTAATCGTCCTTAGTGGTCAAAAGATCCTGGAACACCATCGCTAGGTACTACGGCCATATAAAAAGAGAAAACTTTCAGTGAATTGTAAGGCATCTTCATCCACAAAATGAAAAGACACAAGGAAACAATTCCTGTCCTCGAGACCCCCAGGGAACTGTAATAACCATTCTCTCACAAAACTTCATTACCACAAGGTTGGTCACCCAGAATGTGGGAGCTAGAAAATACCCATGTACATTTATTCCTGACAAGTGTAATAATGTAATTTCAAAACAATATGATACAGATCTCACAGTTGTATGTGAAAAGATTTCATTTGAGCCTCAAACGAAAGAGCCTTTGGGTCTCTATAGTTTAGAGGAGATTGAGGGGTGACCTTATTAGTGCATATAAATATATAAAGGGGGAGTGTCATGAGGATGGAGCCAGGCTCTTCTCAGTGGCAAACAATGAAAGGACAAGGGGCAATGGGTACAAACTGGAACACAAGAGGTTCCACTTAAACTTGAGAAGAAACTTCTTCTCAGTGAGGGTGACAGAACACTGGAACAGGCTGCCCAGGGAGGTTGTGGAATCTCCTTCTTTGGAGACATTCAAGACCCGCCTGGACACGTTCCTGTGTAACCTTATCTAGGTGTTCCTGCTCCGGCAGGGGGATTGGACTAGATGATCCTTTGAGGTCCCTTCCAATCTCTAACATACTGTGATACTGTGAAATCAACTAAATCTCTGGGAGTACCATCAGTCACACAAGACCCTACACCTACCTTTGGAGCTTGCTCTGAGCTATGCTGAAGCACAGTGTACAGGATCTGCATATTGTTGGGATTTCTTGCATTTGACAGTTCGTTGAAAATCACAAACTTGATTGTGGTGCCCAGGTTATCCCTGTGTGCATTCAGCAGCTCTCTACAAGGGAAGACCAGAGGTATCAGAGTTGATACTTCATTGCAGCCAGAGCCACTGTTTCGATTTCTCTTTGAAGTATTTAGCACATCAAAGTGAAAAGGATGGAGCAGCACGCATGTCCAGCAATATTAAAGGATCACAAAGATTTCCAGGCCATTGAAATCCATGTAAATGTCACACACAACACCCTACGGTCCAAGCTGGTATTTAAAACCACTCTGCAGAGACACTGCATCCATCAGGGCCCTGGGCACGTCTTCCAGAGTGCTTCCCTTCCTGTCACAGCCCCAGTCACTCACCTGACACACAGCATGTAGTGGTTGAGAAGGACTTTTGGCTTGAGACGAATTTTGATCAGGTTGGAGATAACATCCATATCCTCTGAGCTGTGGGTGTTGCAGTTCATACAGACTGACATCAGCAAGTCCTGAGCTGGCTTGGTCAGCTGCAAAGGAAGAGCAGAAAGGCTATTGTCACTTACCATCACAGCTCAGAAACTTATGCAGTGTACAGTATGGGACCCTCCTGGCTGGATTCCAGACCAGGTCCAGAAGAGTTGTGCTGCTTCGACAGCTTCTATCCTTACCTTTGGATTCTGCAGCCACATCTCCAGCCTCTGCACAGCCGTCTGCCGCACCTCTTTGTAGCCACAGGTTGCTGTTAGCAGTCGAAGGAGGTTCCTGGAGACATTGTCCATTGGCTGGCGCCGGTTGAGTTGGTCCCGCAGCATGTCTAGGACATATTCCTCCACACTCTCCGCAAGGTCTTCATACCTGGGCCACACAAACTGCATTTATTCACTTCCACACAAGTCAATGCAATCGCACTTTGCTGTGTTCAGAGATCAGCATCCTTTCTTGTTTACGGCACACATCACAAACAAAGCCTACTGTTTTCTCCTACAACCAGTTTTATCTGATGCTCAACATCCTCTAGCAAGTGCCACAGGACAGATAGTGCAGAGGAGCTCCCTGCTGCAGCACTGCAGGAGTGGGTGAGCACAGACAGATCTGCCACACAGCTACATCAGAAGAGCAAGAAGCACTGTACCTGGGCATGAGCTGGCCTGCCTGCTCTGGGCTCATTTTCTCCTCTGCAATCAGCAGCTCACTCTGGCTGTCTTCCTCCTCTGTCATGGAAGGGTGTGGGCTGCTTCCTAAGAGAGACCAGCACACAGCATGCTTCACAGGACAACTCCTTTTTCTACAGAGCACTCACTCACGCTCTCATGTGTTTAGCTTCTTTCAAGGATCCCCTTCAGCAGCACTGAAGGAAGCCACAACTAGTCGCTTCCTCACACTGTACCACACACACACACAGAGGCACATTCCCCAAACCTCTTCCACTGCCTGCCCTCAAACGTCCCCAGGAAATGAAAGAGCCCCAAAGAGAGGAAAAGCAATCCCTGGAACTCAAAGTCTGTTTTATTTGACACCATCAAGTAACAAACCATTCCACCAGTCAATGAGCTCACTAGGCTCCATGCTCTCCCTACCCCTCTCTGTTCTTGCTTCCCAAACACCTTCTTACCAGCACTAAGGTCCCCTCCGCTACGTCCAACTTCTCCATGCAAGAGCATGCTCTTAGGAGGCATCTTTGTGTTAAAAGCTGTTTGGATGTTATCCACAAACGTCTTGCAGTGAGGGCTGTCCACCCAGATGCGCTCCCCAAGGGAGTCCTCAATGTAAACCTGCAGAAGAGATCACAAACCATGCTCAAGCCTATTATTTTTACTGATTAATCAAAGGAGTACTTGTGAGCTTTCCCAGTTTTTATTTACTTCTAATATACAGCTGCAAAGTAGGAAATCAGCATAGCCACTGCATGAAGGGAAAACAGATCAGATGACTGCAAGAAAGCCACATAAGAGCAAAAAGATCCCAACCATCACAACCCAAATTCTACAGGCACCAACCCTCTCAAGCAACACAGCTGATTAACCCTTAGCAAAGATTTTACAGCTTCTACAGCCAGAATATAGAAGCTGGTCTTTCAAAAGCTTAGCCTTTTTAATTAATGGGCTGGTTTAATCCCTACAGACAAATTAGAAGACCCTGTGACACTTGTATTTCCCAGCCCTGGTTGGTTTTACCCAGTCTGCCCACCACTGCCTCAGCCCAGCAGAAGCACCCTTGGTTCAATAACCTTGACAAAGATCTCCGGCCAGTTCTCATCCTCTTCATAAGCTGCCATCAGAAGGTTGCAGGCCAAGACAGACACGAGGCTGTTCCCTTTGGCTTTGAAATTGATGGAAGCATCTCTTCGGAGCAGACTGCACAGTGCCTGGAATACCATCCACAAAACTAAAGTAATAATCAAGCCCTCTAGCAAGAAAGCATACAGAAAAGCTTTACAAAGAGAAATACAAATTGCAGCAGCTTGCCACAGATATACAGTATTTTAAAGACATGCAGATTAAGCTTTGACCTGAGGGATACTAAACTGTGCTGCAATGATACGTCAGCTTAAGAGGCACAGCCCTCACCTCAATAACCCCTTCAGTGGCAAAGATGTTTGGCTTGATTTTGGCCAGGTACATGAGGCTCAGGTACAGCGTGGTATCAGGTTTGGCTCTGTTCATCTTCAGCTGCTTCACTGCTCCGCACAGCACCCCCTCAATACGGTCATCATTGCCTTCTGCCTCTGCTGCCTCAATTTCATCCAGCAGCACCGTGGGGACAACTGCAATCACCAACACACAGGCATCAGCATTTACCTTCAATAACTCACCCTGAGATGCTGGCAGGGACAGTCACCAGGAAAGCAGAGCACGAACCAGCTCAACTTTAGCCTCTACAATGGCTCTTCCCAAACCCAATTGCTATGAAAAGCTCTGATTCACACTTGACAATGCCCCTTGGTTGTTATCCAGTTGGTTCGTGCTAGCATGCTCCTCTGCAAAGGTCCCTAACAGCAGAGAATGGAATGGCAATTCAAAAAAGCAAGCCCCATTCAGATCCAGACACTGTGTATCAATAAAACACCACAATGCACACTCAAAGACATCCTCAGAGAGCCTTTTGATGCTGCCATTAAACACCTATCAGGCAGGACAGTGAGCACAAGTGAATGCCAACAGGAGAAGAGACAAAACTGCGACCTCAGGCCTACATCCAGCACGGGAAACCCTTAAGGGCAGCACACAAAGCCAGTGTGTGGGCTTCAAGAAAGGCTCCTGGGCTGAAGCAGTAGGGAAAGGAAAAATCGCACCCCCGACCTGCTTGCGTCGGCAGCAGCACCCTGAGGCCTCACCTTCGATGGGGATGACAGACGGCTCCTTGATGGACGGTGAAATGGCTCTCTTCTCTGCCACGGCCGCCTCTGCCAGGCGTCCCAGGGCGCTGAGGGGCGGCGTGGAGGACAGCTTGGGCCGCTTGGTCAAGCCGGTCAGCCCCGCCGGGCCCGCTAAAGCGGCGGCCGCGTCCCGCTTGCGCTCGGAGGGCAGCCCGGGGGGCGCCGACTTCAGCAGGGTGACGGCGGCTTTGCCCTCGCTGCTCTGCCCCTTGGAGCCCAGCGCGATGAAGTCTCCCGGCGGCGGGTGCGCTGCAAGGGGACACGGAGCAGACGTGACAGTGCCGGACACCGCAGAACAGCGGTGCCTCCCTCCCGCCGCCCTCCTCCCCGGCCCGGCAGGACTCACCGGAGGGCTTGGGCACGGTGCTGGGCCGCCGCACGGCAGCAGCCTTGGGACGGTTCATGATGATACCGCCGCCGCCGAGGGGCCCCGATGCGGCCGCCGCTACCGGAAGCGGAACTTCCCTTCCTGCCCCCGCCCGGAGGTGGAGGCGAGAGACTCTCGCTCCGCCCCTCGCCCCGCGGGACAGCGCCGCCAGGCGGGCTGGAGGGGGAACTGCACCCAGGGGTGCGTGAGATGGGAGAGCACTGGGGGTCTCGGGGGGGGGTTTTGGGAGAGGGACTGGGATTGGGGGTGAGGGGGGGGGGGGTTGATGACACTGACCAAGGGGCTGGAATCAGGGGCTGGAAGTGGGGCAGTGGGATGTGGAGCTGCAACTGGGGAGCTTAGGTTAGGGATGAGATTGAGCAGCTGAGGTTTAGGGGATGAGAGGATTTAGTTCAGATAAAACTGGGGGTGATCAAAGCTACTGGCTGCCCCCCCGCATCCCGCCCCATTCCCTCATCCCATTCCCATGTCATGCTCCGAGGACAAGTTCTCCACGTGTCTTTATTGCAGCAGGGACCGCAGGCACGCACACCACCCATGGGAACCAGGAGGGGGGGACATGGTGGCCGAGCCTCCCCTCCAAGGCTCCCCATCCCCAGCCGTGCTGGGAGGGCCATGGCAGGATGTGACAGTCCCCACCACCTCCTCCATAGCAGCATCCCTGCTTCAAGGGCTGGAGCACCGAGCATCTTCCAGTGATGACTAGGTGGGGGTGACCCCCAGCCCCCTGCTCACAGCCACTGCAGGGAGAAGCCCTGGTTGAGGCTAAGACCGAGATCACTCACAGTGAGAACCTGCGGGAGGAGAGGAAACATTTTGGGGTACAGCCTCAGCCTGGGGATGTGGAGCATCCTGTCCCCTTCCCAGCCTGCCTGAGCTCCGCTCCCCCTGAACACTGACATGGCAGGAGAGCCACCTGGTCAGCCACTAACCCTGCCTGTGCCCTTGGGACTAGAAGAGGAGGGATGGGGCTTCCCCAGGACAGGGCACCCTGAGATGCAGCCATACCTGGTTGTCCAGGTAGGAGAAAGGCTTCTCCTGGCCATTCAGGAGGACCTTGCTGGGTGGTTCTCGCACCCCAAAGATGCTCAGTGTGCCAATGGTGACTCCAGTGGCCTCAGCGCTGGCATGGAGGACAGTGGAGGTGAAGATGCTCTGCAGGAGGGGACAGCATGAGCTCAAGGTCCTGGGTACCATCAGACCCCCTTACCCTCCCCACTGCATCCCACCTGCGTGACATTGAACACCACATAGGAGTAGCTGCCCCGCTCGAAGGTGTCCAGGCTCTCTCCATCATCCCAGAAGAGGTCCCCCCAAGCAGTATCACTGGACGACATGGCCACGATGAGGCTCAGGGGGTTCCTTCGGGTTGCCTCGCTGGTGGTCCCTGGTTTCTGGGGGTCAAAGACATGGGTGCTGTAGGGCTGCGAGCGCATGGGATGGGGGTCTGGGAGCTGAGGTGCAGGGGGGACACACACACGCTGTGGAGAGCTCTGGGGAGGTGATGGATGGGTGCTTACCTGGGTGGGCAGGATGGCACCCTCCCGGATGTGCAGGTTGAGGTGATCCAGGGGGGCTGACATCTTCACCATCTCCCCACTGCTGTTCATTGAGGAGCCCTGGGCAGGCAGCAAGAGATACAGGTATGAGGGGGTCAGGAGCACAACACAGGGCTTTGGGCATGGGTCTGGGATGGAACAACCATCCCCACCCCTTCCTCCATTAGGGCTTGCTGGGCTCAGCTGTGGCTTCCCATCAACAGACCCGAGATGGTCAAGCGGGGACCATCCAACCCCAGCCGAGCGCCGCGGTGCTCCTCACCGTGTAGAAGTCGTACCACGTGCCTCGGGGGACATAACCTGTGACTGAGTCCACCCCAGGATCCAGCACCGGTGTCACCAGCAGGCTCCTGCCCCACAGGAACTGCCTGTCCAGCCCCAAGGTGGTCACATCCTGGGGGAACCTGTGGCGGGATGGAGATGCCGCTTGGATCAGCCACTTCACCATGATCCAGTGTCTTCCCAGCTCCCGGTGGGGATGCTCTTACTCAAAGAACAAGGGCCGGGCGACAGTGTCCCCTTGCAGGTGGGCACGGTGGAAAAGGGTGTAGAGGAAGGGCAGGAGGGAGTAGCGTGTCAGCAGCACATCCTTCATGGCCGTCCTAGCTGCAGGGCTGAACACCGTTGGGTCCTGGGCCTGGGGGAGACAAGGAGAGTCATCCCCATCCCCAGCCTCGCCAGGCATCCCCGCTGCCCCTGACCTGCATCCCACATCCTCCATCCCCCATCCCGCATCTCACCCATGGGATGCCTCCCACTGACCTTCTCGTTCTGGGTGTTGTGGTTGCGAGCGAAGGGGTAGAAGGCACCGAGCTGCATCCAGCGAGTGCACAGCTCCTCCGAAGTGCTGCCAGAGAAGCCGCAGATGTCCGCCCCGACCAGAGGGATGCCGAAGAGGCTGAAGCTCAGCAGCCCTGAGGGCAGGGACAGGGAGTTTCCAAGGTGTCTCTGAGCAAACAGGAAGCTTGATGGAGCTGGGGGTGCTGGTAGGGAGGACCTGCGTGCTGTGCCACCCACCTGGGATGGAGTAATACATGTCCTTCCACTGGCTCCGGTTGTCACCCAGCCAGTGCCCCGAGTACCGGCCCTGGCTGGGGAAGGTGGAGCGGGAGATGATGAAGGGGCGCTTCCCCTGGATCTGGATCAAGGCGCTGGGAAACCACAGGGAGGGACAGAGGCAGGAGGTGAGAGCAGCCCCCTCACCTTAACCCGTAATAGAGGAGGTAGAGGTCAGCACCATGGCAGCCCTGCAGTGCTAGAGGGCTGGCCAGAATACGGCGAAGGCTCAGCACCAGGACCAGCTTCATCCCTCATATGGAATGTCAGCTTCCCTCCTCTGCTGGGTTATCCCATCCTAGAGGCTGGCAGCAGCCACAGCATTTGCCCTTTTGGTCAGGCACTCAAATCCCCATGTTTTCCCTACGCAGCTGTGAGCAGCAGGATTTCATCCCATCCCCAGGCCAGCAGGAAGCGGGATGCTTCGGTACCTCACTGTGGCTTTGGCTTCCATCAGCCCATAGAGGTTGTGGAGGTTGTAGTGCACTGAGGCTTTCTGCTTTGCTGAGGCACAGACTGTCTTTGCAGAGAGGGAATCGCCCAACACGGCTGTCAGGAGGGAGAGATGCTGTCAGCACATGGGGAGAGGGCTGCAGGGGATGCAGATCCCCCTGCCCTGCTTGCTGGCTTTGGGGCATCCTTCCCACCACTGCCAACCACTGTCAAACCGGCACCAAATGGTCCTATCCTGGTCCCCCACATGGCCTGACAAGCGTTCAAGGGCTGGGTGTGGATACTGGCACATGGAAGTAGGGATGGAGACATGCAGTGTGTGAAACAGGATGTGATGTCTCTTAAAAATGGTTTTTCCCTATCACACCCAGTTGCCAGTCATCTCCAAGCACACAGTACCTACCAGCACAGCCTTGTATTTCATCTCCTTCCTTACCTGGTGTGTAGGGTGGGCTGTCGAGCTCTCCTGATGGGCAGCCTTCTTCAGACCCATCCATGAAGTTGGACGGCTCATTCATGTCCTGAGCAAAGAAAACAGTGGAACGATTTCAAGGGGGAAGTTTTGGGGATTCATGGATAGAGTGGAAAGACTGCATTTGAAAGGAACAGATGGTGTGAGCACAGCTGCTGGCAGGGAGTGACATGGGGGCAAAGAGGGACTTACGATCCAGAGGCCGTCGAAGGGTACATGGGCATGGAAGCGCTGCAGGTTCTCCAGCCACCACTGGTGTGTGTCCGGGTTGGAGAAGTCTGCGAAGGCAGTGAAGCCAGGCCAGACCTGTGGGGACATCACAAAATGATGGCTTCAGTGAGCAAGTGGTTTGTGGGGTACCACCAGATGGAACAGGGGTGTGAGCACGCTGGAAGAACCAGGGGTGAAACAGGCAACAAACCCAGTCTGACTACTTTGAGTCCTGGATGCTGCACGCACAGCATCCCTCCTGCCTCTGTGGTACCCTGGAGCATCGGGATGCTGAGGACACCCCAGCGTCTGGTGGGCAGTGGCAACTGATAGAGCAGCTTCTCTGCCTCCTCTTGCACAAGCCCTGACACCACCTAGCCCAGGGCATGCCATGGAGAGGCCATGATTTCTCTACACTTTGCTTCACTTGAGGAAATTTAGCTGATTCATTTTTCCCCTCATTTTCAGGCTATGTTAAAACCCTTCTCCTTGTAGATAGCAAGGGAAAACTGGTGGGAGCAAATGGCAAAGGGGGATACTGCGGAGCAGATCCAAAGGCACGTGCCCATCACAGACAACCTCCCCTTAGCCCAGAAGCAGGAAGGGACAGAAATCAGATGACCAGATTGGGCAGAACTGCCAGCTCCATTAGGCTCATATGACATCCACGGGCTGCTCTGCTGGGGCAGGGGCTGGCTCCCGAGGGTGCTGGAGATGCCAGGAGGTGACACCCAGGGGTGAGAGCTGAGCCAAGCCCTGGCAATCATCCCGGAGAGGTCTTTCCCTGCAGCGTGAGGGATGAAACCCCAGCCCTGCTATTGCTCAATGCCACAGGGCTGGGATTTCCCTCCAGAGCTCCTCACCTGCCCGATGAGCGTCTGCCCTTGGGTGGTGTTGAGGAACAAGCCCCGCCGCAAGCCTTCATCGAATGGCCAGTAGGAGCCGTTGGGGTTGGTGCTGCTGATGCCGGGATCCTGGGGATGGAGCAGAGCGTTAGTGCCGTTCCTGGCAGGCCATAGCCTCTTCCTCATGCCAGACTGCTGTGATTCAGAGAAGAGGAGGACCCAGACAGGGTCAGCCAGAGCTCACACACAGTGGCTGTTTCCCCCAAGGGGAACAGAAACTTGCTTCAACACATCTAAAGCACCGCTTCTGCAAGTCCCCAGGACCCATCAGGGTGTTTTAGGAAGGGGGGGACAAATTCAAGTAAAGCCTTGTGCTTATGCAAGAAATGTCATGTCACAGATGGGCTTGGGATACAAGGGGGAGTTCAACAGGGAGGGAACACAACCTTTCCCTTCCCAGGACCCCCAGCAAGCAGAACCAGTACCCCCTTTCCCTGTGGAGGGAAGAAGGGAGACCACAGCCAGGTCATGAGATCCCAGCACTCATGCGGATGTGAGCACCACGAGTTAGACAGCCTGACCCACAGTTCCTCCATCCTTTCACCCATGGGGATAGGGGCATCCCTGTGCTCCCACAGCAGAAAGGAGCACAACACAATAACCTGACCCGTGTCTCTGTGGCCCATGCATGGGGGGATTTTCCAGTGGCAGTTCCAGTAGGATAAAAATCCCTGGGGGTGGAGATGACCACGACCCTCCCTTATGGCTCTATATCACATCCTGGCTCTGCAGCCAGAACAGCACAGGGGGAGAGGAGGAGGAGTACCAAGATCATAACATAGTGCTGCCCATGTTTGTGCAGGTCTTCCACCAGCGACGGGAGGGAGGCAAACTTCTGGGAATCCAAGGTGAAATCCCGGTACCGGTCCATGTAATCGATGTCATTCCACTGCGCATCCTGCGGGACAGAGGCTCAGGGATGGGTCACGGAGCCTGGAACCCCCCCCCTGCATAGGTCTGAGGAGCTACCTGAGGGATCTGGTAGTTCCTCATGGCTCTCACGGTCTGCCAGGTCTCATTGCTGGATCCATAACCCCAGCGGCAGAGGTGGAAGCCGAGTGCCCAAAAGGGAGGCATGGCTGGGAAACCTGCAGTGGGAAAGCAGGAGCACGGATGGGGTGTCCCAAGAGAACAGCAGCATCTCAAAAGGATGGGAAGGGAAGGGGAGATGGGGGAAAGGAGGGGACTGCTGACCCCTCCCTAACTGGGAGGGCTGGGGACAGTGGTGAAGCTGGGGTGAGATGGAAATGGGGCATGGGGAATGTGCCAGCAAATGGCCACATTGGATGCAGGCACTTACCTATCACCTGCTGGTACTGCTGGATGACCATATTGGGATCGGGCCCCAGGAAGATGTAAAAATCCAGCACCCCCCCGATGGTCCTCCAGGTCAGGCCTGGTGCGGGTTGCAGGGCCACCTCTTTGGTGAGGGGAAGAGAATAAGACAGTGACAACTGGGGAGCAATCCCCAGACCCTGACCCCCCATGGCAGGAACCAGTCAGCACCACAGGCAATGGAACACAGAAATCCCTGCCTTGCGCTTAGCGGATGCTAAATGGGCATCTGGAGGCTTAAATCATCACTGGCTTACACTGGGAGGTTGCTAACTTAGAAATCTGCTATTTAAGCCTAAAGCTGCACCATTCTCCCAGCTTCCACTTAAAAACCAAGCACATGCAGGGCTCACTTTCACATCCTCCTGCAAACCCCCCTCCTTAGTGAATCAAGAGCTACTTGTACAGGTGAGCAGGTGGGAGCAAAGGCTTTCTTAGAAGGAAAAGGAGAGGGCCCTCAAACGTCAGCTCAGGTGGCTGCATCTCGCAGGAGCTCCTGCGGTGGAGCATCCCTGCACTACAGCGAGCCCAGCTGGAGCTATGAGAGATGCAGTGTCACAGCGTCAACCCAGCTGGCTGCAAGTGTCACTGCCGGGGGGGACACGGGTGGTTGGCCATGCCATTCCCAACACAGCAGGAGCCCGCATGAGCTGCTGTGTTACCAGCTGGCAGATCCCACAGCTGGGAACAGCGCGGGTGGCAGATGGCATCACCGGCTGCGCCCTGTGCCACACTGCCAGGCCTAGGGGCAAGGGTGTCATGGGTGGAGGGGGAACGGGCACAGACCCACACAAAAGGGACTTGCTTTCCTGATGGCAACTTGGCAGCTGGGTGTGTGGTTAAACTGCTCGGCAGTTGCTAAAGAGCCTCGCTGTAGCCAGGAAACAGATGGCGATGCTCAATAACGGAGCTATCAAACCACATCTTTCCCGTTCATGGCTTCCTCTCGCCCCAAGTTCCCAAACCGGCCGCTCCAGCATCTCTCCCATGTGGCCCCATCTGCCAGGGACAAGCTGGTCTGGAATGTCCCAGATCACCTACCCATTGCGTTGCTGTTGAGGAGGAAAACCCCGTGAGCATCTCCACCTTCCTCCATCAGCAGGTAGAAGGGGTGAGCACCATACAGGTTGAATGATTCCTGCAAAGAGGAGGTGATGGGTGAGAGAGAGCAGCTCTGGGGCAAAACAGGAGATCCCCTATGTCACCAGGGATGAATGAATGGCCCCAAGTCGCATCTGCTGCCCATAGAGGACAAGGCGAAGGATAAGGATGGTTTCAGACCTGGTAGGATGCTTCTTTCTCACAGCTTTGGGGCTGATAGCGAGCTGAGCTGGGCGAGGGAGAAACCTGCCTCATCACAACATGTTGCATGAGCAGCAGGGTGGAGCAGAAAGCACTTGAAGTGCCAAGAGCATTTTGCAACTGCACTGAAATCCTCCTGGTACGTGTCTGCCCGCCAGCCAGCCCTGAGCACCCCCTGATGTGCTTTCCCAGGGTGGTAGAGAGTGGTACCCCCTTTCCTCACCCCCTGCATCCCCATGGGGAGGGGGGAGACGGTACCGTGGGGGACACATCGCGGGCCCACAGCGTGAGGGTGCTCCAGTCCATGCTGTGCAGGAGGGGGCCGCGGTGCTCCCCCAGCCCATAGAGGAACTTTGATGGGAGCGATGTGGATATCTGGAGAAACTGGTCAGCGAAGATCAATGGGGCCACAGTGGTGTTGAGCCTGCCGGGGTGATATGGAGAGAGAGAGAAGGTCAAGAGGGGAGATGAAGGGTGGCCATGAGGGTTAGAGGTGGCAGCTATACAGTGTGGGGCCACTGTGAGGAGGCAGATGAGGGGTGGATGTGACTGGTGATTGTGAGTGGGCAGCCATAAGGAGAGATCAGTTTGCCCTTAGTGACATGGTTTAGTGGTGGGCTTGACAGTCCTCGGGTAATGGTTGGGCTCGATGACCTTAAAGGTCTTTTCCAACCTAGTTAATTCTATGATTCTAAGAGAGGATCCTGGGATCCATTGGGATCCACTTGCCCATCAACAATTGACCCTTTTGCTCTTGAAGCATCCCAAGGGTCAGTGCAGCACCACATCCAGCCCCAACACATTGGCCCAGGCAGCAAATTCGGGTCTGACCGGACATGAGGCACAGCCCGAGGCTGAATCAGCCTGACCCAGCATGTCACGGCCTTTCCTTTGACACCAGAAGTGTCCACTCAGGTTACTGTTAACCATCAATGGTGGTGGGCTTTCTCAGCCTGCTGCTGCTGATAAGCACCTCTCAAGGATGACAACAGGCACCAGCAAACAGGAAGGAGGAAAGGATGGGATCCCAAAACACTCTGGCCATGCATTGACCAGCTGTTGGTGCTCACCAACAGCTCAGGGTGGGCAAAGCTTTGGAGGTGACTGAGCAGTGCAGCAAAGCGGTCCTTTTGCACAGAAAGCTTGGAGCTGTGTGTGTGTCCCTATTGCTTGGACAGCCAGGGAAACCCAAGAACAGGGTGAAACAGGCAAAGCCACAACACTCTTGTGGCCCTTTCCCTGAGCCACCAGGTCCCTTATTGGTGATGTGCTGTGACCTGCACAAGGGCTGCTGCAGGACATGGAGAGGAATTAGGGCACTGGGAGGTTTTTGGATGGGAGCTGATCCCACCCAGTCTTGCCACAGCCACAGCAAGAGCGTGGCCAGCCTATGGGGGCATAAGCCTCATGCTGCATGGAAAGATGAACACAAAGAGTAATTATTGGCTGGAGATCTTGTAGCGTGGCAATTCCCTCTGGGAATGACGCTGGAGCATGCCTATGGTGGGATGAGCTTCCTCCCACCCATTGCAGGATGCAGAGGAGGTAGGTTCTTACAGCACCACCCCTGTCGCTCTGCGCCGCAGCACCACCCCAAAGGGATCCCAGGAGAAGTCCAGGCTGTAGATGGGATTTTCTGCTTTCTTCATTGCCCGGGGAACCTCGAGAGGAACCTCGTACCGTGGGTTGGCCGCATCCGTTATCTGCAAAACGGAGAAAACGTGTTTTACAGACCAGCACAGCAAGAGGGCAGAGGGTTGGAGATGCTCATTGGCCACATACATGTGTCTGGAGCACAGTGTATCTTGCAGACTCTGTCTGAGCAGGGTCAGCTATGGAATGGAGGGATACAGCAGAGAATCCAGCCAGAGGCTCACCTTGATGTGCAGCCTCGTGTCCGTCTCAAGCTCCACATCCAGCCTCAGCATCTCGATGTCCCGGGGGTAATAGGCCTTCTCCCGCCGCACCAGCAACCCCACCATGCCCAGCGCTGTCTGATTGAGGCTCTCCAGGGTGTAGCTGGGGAAGTCAGGGGGGTAGAAGCACCAGGGCACCCCTTGCTTGCCCCCCGCTGGAGGTGAGCTCTCGATGAAGCAGCACCCTCGGCTCTCACAGAGCTGCTGTGTCACCACCACGCGCCGCTCCGGGTAGCAGTCAAAGCGGTGGCTTTCGGGTACCAGGAGACACTTGGGGGGCAGCGTGGGTCGGGGCCAGCCCACTGATACCTGCTGCAGTACCCAGACGGTGATGGCACTCAGCAGCACGGCGGCCACCAGCAGCCCGCTGCCCACCCAGCACGGGGCCAGCTTCCCATGGCCGGTGGGCGCTGGGGCAGCCCCTTCCTCCTCCAGCTGGCATGTTGATGGCTGTGTCAGCTTCTGGTATGACTTCATCGTGCTGGTGCTGGAGCAAGGGGGAGAAGGAGGCAAACATGTAGGAGATGGAATAGGGATGCTCACCGAGCCTCAAGGACGGCTTTCCCATTCCCAGTACCTGTGGTTCAGGCAGAGCCTGCCCACCTCGGCACCCTGCACCGTGATGGCTCTGCCCTTGGCTAAGATACGTGCAGCAAACTTGGCAAAAGATGGCTTTGCCAGGGTCTGGTGGGCCTGACCCTTCTGGAATGTGGGGAGATGCTGCCCTATGCCTCTGACAGCCCCAAGGAACAAGGCAGCATCTGGCCTCTCAGCTTTTCCCCAGGTCTGAATTTATGGGCTACAGCGTTTCTGGAAGCTGCAAGCAAAACCGAGCTCTGTTTGCACATGGGAACAGAGCTGTGGTGCTGGGAGCTGCAGCTCTGAGGTGCAGAGCATCCTCTGCCGTCGCCCAAAGCCCTGAGTCAGAGCTTTTAGCCCCAGGAAGGGCTGGGTGAGGGATGACAAGAAATATGCAGTCAGCCTTTGCCTCCCACTGACAGACCTGATTTTTACAACCTCTTAGGCAAACATCTCCTAGACCGTAAGCAAAGGAGACCCCCGCGCTTCTGCTGAGTGCAGGGCACAACCTCAGCACCTTAAATACGAGACACAACTTTCTTCTCTGCATCTCCCTCCCAAGCCATAAGCACACAGACCCTGCACACCTCCTCCGCAAAACGGCTCTCTCCAAAAGGCAGATTTTATTCCCCGGCATCACAATGGCTCAACCTGCCACGGCCTGGCTCCGAAGCCTTATGCAAGCGCCGGTCACTTCCCCACACCAAGGGGTAGGATGCGAACCGCGGGGTCCTCGGCGTGCCACCAGCCCATGGCCCCATGCTCATGCGATGCTACCCCGCAGCCGCGGCACGCACTATGGGGACCGGGACACCGCCAGCCCTGCCCGGGGAAGGCAGCGCGGTCCGGGCCCCCCCTGTCCCGGCTGCCCGATCCCCGCTCCGGCCTCGCCAGGCGCTTACATACACGTGTCTCCTCTTGACATTGTGGCTCCGGGCGGGCAGCGGGCAGCGGGCAGAGCTCTCGGCCGCCGCAGCAATGCCTGCTCCGCCGTAAAAACCCTACGAGACGCCCGGTCCTACCGCTCCTCTCTAGTAGCTGCGCCTCCACACACGCCTTCCAGGGACGCTTGCCAGCCGCTTGCTTGCTCCTCTGGTCTGTGCGCTTTGTATTTGTGTGTTTTAATACATATATATCTACACGAGGTGCAGGTTATGGGAGGTGAGTGATCGTTTAGATTTTTCCCAGCCTGGATGCACTCAGGGTCATAGAATCATAGAATAGCTTGGTTTGGAAGGGACATTCAAAGGTCATCTGGTCCAACCCCCTGCAATGAGCAGGGACATCTTCACATAGATCAGGTTACTCAGAAACGAATCCAGCCTGGTCCTGAATGTCTGCAGGGCTGGTGCATCCACCACCTCCCTGGACAACCTGTGCCGGTGTTTTAACACACTCATTATAAAGAATCTCTTCCTCACATCCAGCCTTTTAGCTTAAACCATCTCCCCTCATCCTATTGCAACAGGCCCTGCTAAAACGTCTCTCCCATCCTTCTCATAGGCCCAATTTAAGAACTGAAAGGCTGCAATAACGTCTCCCTGGAGTCTTCTCCAGGCTGAACAACCCCATCTCTCTCAGCTTTTCCTCATAGGAGAAGTGCTCCATTCCTCTGATCATTTCTGTGGCCCTCCTCTGGACCCATTCCAACAGGTACATATCTTCCTGTCCTGAGGACTCCAGAGCTGTATGCAGTACTCCAGGGTCTCAAAACCAGGAGTATTAGTGTCCCTTTTCATGGTAAGAACACTTCACCCGAAACAGCCTGAAAGAGGTGCCTGTGCTGAATCCAGCACCATGGTTTCAAGGAACTGTGATGCTGGATGTGCTTTGAGCACACAGGTGGGCTACACCCAAAACAAAGCCATTTTGCCATCCAGGTTTTCACCAGAGGCCCTTTTTCCTATGCACTCCTGTTCATCCTTAAGTGTCCATAACTGCAGGAAAGCCCAGGCTTTCACACTCTCAGGGGACTGGAGAGCTCTTCGTTGTTTGCTATGAAGGCCATTGCAGTTTAAAGGTCAGCAGCAAAGGACAGCAGACCTTTGGAGCAGAGTTGCTTTCCACGGGGAATTAAAACGGAAAGTAAGAGCTGTTGAGAACAGGGCGATTCACCCAGAAACAGGATTTCAGGCTACACAACATCCCCCCCTGCCATGCCATATGCGACCTGGCAAACCCATGCTGTTGCAAAGACCACAGAAAATACCTCGGTTGTGGTGAGCTCCATGCATGGGTCTGTCACCACAGAAGGTAACACCCCACCCAGGATACAGCCAGCCCATCCCTCCTGCTTAGGGGACCATCATTGCAGGGATGTCACAGAGAGAAACCTTGGATGATGCAGGGTGGCTCCATCCACTGCTTGTTATGCCCACCACAGGGGCACATGGCCGTGCTGGGGACATTGGTGGCCCAAGGCTCCCACCACCAGCATCCTGCTCCTTGCTTGTCTTGACTCTCTGAGCCACCAGGACATAAATGAGATCTGGAGACAAACCTCAGAGGCAACAATGGGGACCATGGGGATGGTTGAAATCTGCCCTCCAACCCCAAGCTCACCCTGTCGCAGCGCCCAGGGCAGGTTTTCAGCCAGAGTCTGCAGCTCAAGGAGAGGTGGAGGCCAATGCTGTTGTAGTCACACTGGGTGGAAGATTCATGCCACCACCTGGGAGCTTTAACCACCCTCATTACTCTGGTTCCAATAAGAAATAGAGGTTTCTTAACAGCAGGGAGGTGCATCTGCCACATGCAGCCATGGGGCCGTGCCAGATGTGGGGCTGCCCATGTTTCACAGCCAGGGTTGTGCAAAGGGAGCAGTGAAAGACAGGATCTTACTCAAAGCCTCAAGTATGGCCCTTAGATCTCCTCAGACGAGGTTATTTGTCCCTGAGGCTGGAAAGCACAAATTGCATGGGGCAGACGCAGACCTTCTAATAGAGTTATGAGCATGGAAAAATGAAAGGGAGCCCAGTTTCGATGGAGACAGCTGGGTTTGGGCAACCACTGGGTTATTACGTGTTTTTGGATGTGTTTTCATCATTACTGGATGCTCCCAGGATCCAACACGCCTGGGATCGCTGGGGTCAGGGTGCTCTGTTAGGAGCTCTTGCAATTGCACAGGGAAAGAGCAAGAGCTGGGTGTGGAATCTGGCTCCAGGTCAGGATCTGGCCCTGCTACAGTGCTCACGGGCTCTGGGACCCAGCCAGGGGAGGATGAGCCCTCTGGTGTGAGGGTGCAGAATGCTCTGGGGCTGGTCTGGGCTGGAGGGAGCCTGGCGGTTGCGGGGGCGAGTAGATGGGGACACACGCACTGGGTTGCGGTGCTTGGCATTGCACACCTAGGTAATGGGGGGACACACACACCCCCCTACACACATACATACACACACATGGCCATGGTGCTCGGCACTGCACACCCTGGTTGCAGGGACACACACACACATGCATACATACATATAAACATACATACACATACACAGAAAACACCAGGTCAGGGTGCTCGGCGCTGGAAACCCCGGTTGTAGGGAGACACAGTGTCTCACACACACACATGAATACATATATACGTACACAGATACATACACACACACACAAAACACCAGGTCATGGTGCTCGGCGCTGCACCCCCTTGTAGGGGCATGCCCCCTTGTAGGGACACACACACAGACATATACATATATACATACATGCACACATATACATACATACATATTCACACACACATATACACATGTACACATACATACATATACATACCTACACACACATATACATACATGCATATTCACATACACATATATACACATATGCATGTACACATACATATACATACACACACATACATGCATAGTCACATACACATATACACATGCATGTACACATACACATACATACAAACACATATATATACATGCATATTCACACACACATATATACACACACATGCATATATATTTACATACACACATACACATATACGTACATATTAACACACATTGACACATATACATACACACATATACATACATATTCACACACACATACATATTCACACACATACACGCATATACATGTTCACAAACACATATATATACACATACGCATGTACACATACATATACATACATACACACACATGCATATATATTCACATACACACATACACATATATGTACATATTAACACACACATTGAAACATATACATACACACACATATACATACATATTCACACACACACATACATATTCACGCACATACACGCATATACATACATATTCACGCACACATACATACATACATACACACATACATACATACACACATACATACATACACACATACATACATACATACATACATAAACACGTATGCTCGCACACACACAGGGTCACGGTGCTCGGCGCTGCGCACCCCGGTATGTGTGCGCTGGGAGGTAGTCACGTGACGCTGCCACTCCACCCCGCTCCCCGCGCCCTTCCCCATGAATGAACCGCGCCGGGAGGGGGGCGTGGCCTCGGGGGTGGTGACGCTCCGGTGGCGGGGCGGGGCCTGGCGGGGTGACGCGCGGCGTGACGCGCCATGCCGGAAGCGGCGGGGGCGCTGGTTGGTCGGCGGCGCGGCGGGGGGGAGGGGGCCGCCCCGCGCTTGTTGTTGTCCGCGGGACTCGCTGGCAGGGACGGAGGGAGCCGCGCAGCGCCCCCGCCACCGGCCCCGCTGCCCCCCGCAGCCGATACCCGCCACGGGCGCGCGCGCGCCTTCCCGCCGGCGCGCAGGTGAGGAGGAGCCGCCCGGGCGCGGCGGGGTTGTGGGGGGGGGGGTCGGTTGGAGCTGGGCGGGGATGTGAAGGGAGACGCGGGAGGGGAGGGGGGGGTTGGTCTGTGCGCTGCCGGTGACTGAGGTGGGGTGTGCGGGGGGGGGTGGTGGTGTGAGGTGAGGGGCAGCGGCTCGGCACGGTCCGGTCGGGTCCGGTTGGGCGCGGCGGGCGGGGCGGCTGAGGTAAAAGTGCTGAGTCACCAGCGCGCCGGGCACGTGGTGCCGCCGCCCCTCGCACCGGGCCGAGACGAGCCGGGCGGCGCGCACGTGTGCCCCGGCGGGGAAGGGGAGCGCTCGGCTTGGCCGCACCGTGGAGAGGCGGCGGCGGCGGCGGAGGGGGCTCGGCGGGACCCGCGGTCACACCTACCCCAACCCAGCGTCCCGCCCGCGGGACGGGCCCGGCGGGTGCCGCCGCACCGCGAGGTCCCTTCGGGAGGGGCCGCGCCTGGGCGCTGCTTTCCTCTTGTTGTTGTTGTTGTTGTTCCCCCTCCCCTCGAGGCTGAGCGCGCTGCCTCTGGCTTTGAATGGCTCTTAAAATACATGAGGAAACCTGTTGTGACGCTGCGCGCTCCGGGCTCTAAAAATAGCTGCTTTTGTAGTACGGAGGGAGCAGCCGGTGCCGGGCAGCGTGGCGGCGGCGTGCGGCGGGCACCGGGCGTGGCGGCCGCCTCGCAGGGCTGCCCTCTTGTCCCCGGAGACCCCGCTCCCGGTCCCCTGGGCTGCGAGCCGCGGGGTGGGTTTGGGATGGAACGCGGAGAGGAGCGTGGTGGGATCGGGTTGGTCCCGGAGCTTGTCGGAGCGGGGTGTGTGTGTGTGCGGGGCGGGGGGGGAAGGTCAGCAAACGGGGTGCTCGGCAGCCACGCAGGGATGGGCAGTGGGAGGGAAGGGGACGGTGACATTGTGGGTGCCTGGTGGCCGTCTGGTGGGCGCCGGATGGTTTGAGGGTTTAGTCAGTGATAGGGTGGGTGGGGGAACCTCGTCCGGGCTCCCTATGAAGGCAGTGGTATAAGGTGGGGAAGCAAACGGGTCGGGAGTGAGGGGAACCGAGATCTCAGTGTGTCAGGGTCTGTTTCCTTCCTCCTCCTCTTCCTCAGGCTGAGAGCCCGCTCCCTTCCCTCGTGGGCTGCTCCGCGGAGGGTTTCTCTTACAGATTGCGCTGAAAGCAGGCCATGAGGTCTCAAATTGGGAACGAGCCCCCTTTGGGCACAGTTGTTACAGAAAAGGGAAAGGCCTCCATTTTCACTTTCACCTGGCACCCACCTCCTTTGCTATCCTAGTCCCGAAGCTCAGCCGAGGGTGGGGAGAGGGAACTGGTGAGAGGAAAGTGTTTCCCGGGAAAGCTGCACGCCTTTTTCCTGCACTTCCAGTCCACACAAGCCCTGTCCGTGGGGAAGCACAGCGCTGTGCCCCAGCCCAGGCGGGGTTTTAGCAGCACATGGGTTTACCTTGTGGGGCTTTTCTCTCACTGCTGAAACGGGCGCGTGTTGGTCCGGTTTTCCCCCCTCTCCTTCCGTGTGTACTCGGTGCTGCCTTTGGAGAAGCCTTCCTCGTGCAGTCACTTCCTAGAGGTGATGGACGTCATGGTTGCCCAATGGCAGCGCGCTCGGCTGCGCGGCACCCGAGTTAACTCTGCTCCTACCCGCTGGAGGTGCTGAATAGGGGGGGTCCAGCAGCAACGGGGTGATCGCTGCAAGGTTGGGGCACGCCATGACTCTTGCCTCCAAGACACCCTGCCTGCTTGTGCAGGCTCTGAGCCTTTGGGCTTTGTACCACAGCAGCGTTAAACGTTGCTGGTTGTATTGTGCCCTGCTTCGCAAGTGTTTCTGAACCAGAGGCAGAGATGTGTTAGCTCTCTTTTTGTTTGCCTGTCAAGGCTAGCGTGCTTTGTCATGTTTTATGTCATTTCTGCGCCGTCACCCGTCTCGGCAATCTGTTGCGGCAAGGAGTTCAGTACCGCTGTGTGCCTCCTGAAAGGGAAAAATACAGATCAGCTTGATACGGTCTTATTTCCATCAGTGTTTGGAAGATGATTAATCGTGTGGAATGCGCTGCAGAACTTGGTATTGGAAATCTCTAGCTGTGTGAGATGTCTGGGAAGCGAAGAAAGGACAGCTGGGAGCGCTGGCCCCCGCGGCAGTTGGGGTTTGTGGGATAAGCTTGCTCACTGATCATTTCTGTAAACATCCAGCTGTGAAGTACTTGAGCGGTGCTAGCACTTTCAATTATCAGGAAGTTTCAGGCTCAGCACCCTGTAGAGATGAGCAGGCAGTTTCCACTTCTGTCTGAGCTATTGTTTCAGGCTGCCTTCAAGGGCAAGCGATAGAGTGCTCTGTGACCATCAACACAAGAAATGGGGGGGGTGCGTGTGCAGTAGTGAGAATGATTACCCTCCCGCTAAGCTCAGGAGCAGAGGGACAGGTTGCATAGCGAGTCACACTGCTTTGCAGTATTGCAGGACCCTGAATAGCGATGTGCTGTGTTCCATTTTTAGCAGCTGATGAAGATGTCCAACTCGATGGCTGGCACGTGGGGTCAGGAGCAGTGTAGCTAGGAATCCCAATCACGGCTCTGCCCCAGGATCTGGCTGCGCATCCGAGCAAGTTATTTGTTGCTCAATGACTTAGCTTGGCTGTCCGGGGAGGTGCATCTCTGGGCTAGTGATGCTGAGGCACAATTCTGGTGTAGCTCTGTCACTGTGTTTTGCAAGCACGTGATGGAAAAAGTGCTGTGTGCTTGTCAGTACCAGGGCTCGCTGCTGCATACCTTTCCCTTTCAGCCACCTCCTTGGTGGGGTTTCTGAGGTGACACGCAAGCATGCCCTCCTGGCACCCCGTATCCTCTGCTGCCTGGCCATAGGCTCTCTGCAGCATCTAACTAGGTTGTTTACCAAACCACTGAAGGCTGGCTGATACGTGTCCAGGCTTCCCCAGAGAGCACCAGCTCTCAAATGTGCTCTGAAGGTTCCTGAATCTCCACTTTGCTGTTGGATGCTGGTTCCGATCCATAAGGGAAACGGAAAGCTGGCCAGCTGGGCGAGGGCTGCATGGAGCTCCTCTAGAACAGTAAACAGTGACTCACCCCCTCCTTGTGTCTTCTCTCCCTTCATGTCAAATATATTGCCTCGCATATGCTTCTACTCTCTGATTCACACCATCAGCCCGTCCCTCCCCGCTCTCATTACAAATGACTGACAAGCGTCAGTCTGCTTTACAGGATGTGTGAAGATTGTCAGAGCAGGAGAATGGCTTCTTGAATGATAGGGAGAAGGATGGTGCTCTGCCTACCATGCTGCAGCATGCTGGAAATCCGTGTCATGCCTCTGAGCAGCAGAGGCACGGCCACGAAGATTTAAGCATCTCTGGTTCCCTTCACCTGTCAGCTCAGATGTTATCCTTGGTAGGCACTTCCATTTGGGTAGCGCTTTGGAGCTGGGAATAACTTGTGAATAGATGAGAAATGTAACTAAAATAGCTGCCTGGGGATTAAATCACTGCATTTGGGAGTGAGTAAAGTATTCTCTGTGTAACTGCGCTCAGTGGCAGAGATCCCCATTGCTGCTTGAACCTCACGCTGTTTTTCTGCCCTCTGGAAGTCATCACTGGCCTGGCTGGAAGCGACGGTTGCATGTTCTCACTTTGCTGTATGTGTCTGAGGATGGAAGCTGAACACCGGCAGGGCTGCCTGCCAGGCTCTCATGTTCTGGCCAGGGTTGTCTTTCAGTGTAGAATGAGTTTTAAGGTTCGAGTTCATCCGCAGTTGTCGGGTGTCAGCAGTGACTTGATAGTAATTCCTTAATACACAACGCGCTTTGAAAGCCCTGTAGCGTGGAAAGTCTGAAATCTCATTCTGGCATGTTTTCTTCCTTAATTGCAAGCCTGGTGTGGAAAGCACCATCCTACCTCTGCCCGAGCCAGGCTTTCTGCTCTCTTCCCCTTTCAAAGCGAAGGAATGGCGATCCCTATAGATGGTCCAAGCTGAGACCGTCAGGCTTGGGATGTCAGCCAGAGACCTCCAGGTTTTTGGGAGGATGCTGCAAGAGGCTGAGGAATCGACTGAGAGAGGGAGAGGGCGTTGGCAAGGCTGTCAATGGGTAACTTTATTGCAGAATTACAAGGGCGCTTTATGTAACACGCAGTCAAAACACTTGCCTAAATACAAGTGTGAGCTGCGCTGGAAAAGCCTTTGCCCCTTAACAGTTGTATTACTACTCGCTGCTTTATTTATGTAGCGTTTGAAACGTGTCGTACCGCTTACAGAGCAGCGATGTAATGCAGTCCTTGTTCCAAAAAAGCTGAGCTCCTAATTTTAGACGTGATGCAGCAAACGCAATTAAGGAAAGAAGGGCAGGCATAGGGTAAAGACTAAAAGGGTTCTAATAATCAAATCGCAGGCAGGGTCCCAGCAGACCCCTGTGCAGCATGTTTAGGGAACGCTGCTGGATAGGGCATGTTTGCAGGATGGTTTTTATTGTGGGGGTTTTGCCTTCTATTGGTAGGAGATGCTATGCTTATTTCAGTTGGTAGCTGAAGAGTCCCAAAGAGTCCTGATGGGAAGGATTTTGTAGGTGGAGAGATGGAGTCTGAGGCCCCGGAGGACTGTTGGTGAGGGTTGTGAGTGTTCTTGTATGGGTTTCGAGCCTGGACCATGCCTGTGGGTTCACCTAGCACAGAGATAAGACTCACCCTGGCACCTGAGCCTGTGTTTCCACTTGCAATACCAAATCCTGCCCTTACTGTCAGGGCAGACCCCAGTCTCCCACCCTTGTGTGAAGGGGGCCGAACCTTCTTGCTCATCTCTGTGCCAGCAGCAGCTCTGGTGCAATAGGATGGATCCCAGTCCATTTCAGAGGGATGCTGGCCCATCCAGGGTGCAAGCGGAGATGGGCGTGCAGCACAAGCCCGTCCACTGAGGAATGTGCAGGCTTTGACGACATGGAGCAACAGGTGACCCTAAAGGTGTTGTCACATGGAGCCAGAGCATCGCATGGGTGGCAGGCGAGCCCCCACACCGACCCCACCGGAGGCGACCTCAGCTCTTGTTTTCCATGGTATTTTACGTTTCTTTCCATCTCGGCGCAGCCAAGCGGCCCTGTTCAGTTTTTCCATCGGCTGGCTTAGAAAGCGCTTTGAAGACGCGCTGGGTGAGGATCAAAAGGGTTTTTTTTTGTGTAATTGGTGGGTGTGACGGGTCTGCCGTCGGCCTCCCCCTCCTTTTTGACTTTCCTTTTCCGGTTTTAGCAGCGCGGAGTGCCGGCAGCGTGCCCCTTTCCTTGTAGGGATGGGGGCGGCGAGGGAGGGGGGGATGCCGAGGGAAGGAAGAGTTTCTGATGCTGTGGGAATGTGAGCTCTCAAACTCTGTAAACAGCTGGTGACTCACTGCATAACTATGGCACCAACTGCCTGCGCGGCTGCAGGGAGGGGGCTGCCGGCCGTTTCCTCTACGCACTGGCAGCGCCTCTGCTCTCCTGAACTCGCCGGGACCGTTGGGCTGAGACCAGGAGCTTTTTCCTTCCTCCTCCGTGCTAGCGCCTGCGTCCGCGCCTCCGGCCTGGAGGTAGGGGTGGGTGGCCATGGCCTGGTGTGGAGGGGTCACAATGGGGTCTGAAGGAGATCCTGCCAGCGGTCAGCCCTCGTGCAAAACACTCAGTGGGTCGGGCGCATCCGTGTCCCTCGGGGCTGGGACTTGGTCCCCTATGGCCCCGGTGAGGCAGGGGCTGTTGGAGGTGTGCCCGGGGTGGGGTTCGGTGCTGGAGGAGAGGAGGGAAGGACTCGGTGATGCTCTAGAAAATGCAGCGCACACCAGTTGCTGTAAGTGGTCCATTCATCACGGAGCATCTTGGCTTGTGTGCTGTGCGGCTGTCCTTGTCCCTCCTCCAGACATGGAGAGCTGTGCTGTCTCGGGCTTAAAAATAGAGAAGGCGCCTAAATACACTCCTTAATATCTAGGATATTATCTCACAGCTTTGCACTTAGGGGATTGGTTTTTTTTCTTTCTCTCCCCCCTCCTTGCTCTTCATCTTGATCTTTACGTAAGTCGTGTGATGATGAGGTGTCTCGACTGATAAAGCTCAAGTGACAGCGGCGCAGGCTGAGCCAGCACCTTTACCCACACGGCTCCCACTGGTCCCCAGCCCCACCTTTGCCCCCTCCCCAAATCCCGCCGCCCCCTGTTTGCAGATATGAATGAGTTTGTTTACTCTCCGACGACCTCGTGATGTCTTTGCACAGACATGACCTGAAGTCATTATTGCTTTTGGGCTTCTCTGTTTCCATGGCGACTGTCTCTGGGTTGGCTACTTTCCCAAGGTCACCATGGCAACTATCAGAAGGGAATCATGCTTGGGATGCTTTGGCTGGATTTTTCATGAATGATTAGGATGTGTGACACGATGCAGACGTGGAAATGGGGAGGGTTTGGGCTGGGCTGGAGAAGGAAGGAGGGGGGAAGAGGACTCCCGCCAGACAGGCTGCGCGCTCTGCGGTGCCGCTTGGGTGTGCATTGGGGGGGGGTCCGGTGCCTTGTGCTCTCCCCGCTGGGGAGCCATAGGCAGAGGCTGTGATGGTGGCACGGCTGCGGTCGCCTCTCTTGCAGTAGGTAGGTGCCGTCACCACGGGGTGAAGGTTTCCGGTGGAGGTGCGGGCAGGTGGGGTTTCTGCAAGGTGCTGGTCGAAGGGGTGTAGCCTCTTGCTAAGGTGAGAGTGAAGGGCAGTGTCTCGGTGTCTCGCTGTCGGTGGACATGCCTCCATGTCACTAGGAACACCAGGCAGGTCAGCTCTCGCAGCCTGGCGCTGAGAGGATCGGGAAGGAACAGTCTTGGTGCGTTGGGAGAGGCGAACTCCTGCCTTTGCTTTGTTATCGGGGGGGGGGCTTTTGTTTCTGTTGTTTGGGTTTTCTGGTGGCGTCTCCTTTGGGTGGGGACGGCGCTGGAAGCAGGTTGCAAACCAGGCAGCTTCTTTCTGGGTTGCTGATTCAATTTCGAGCTGGGTTAATAATAATCAAAATAAGAATGAAGGGAGTTGTTGTCTTGTGGCTTTTCAGTGCCTTTTATGAGCGGAGGTAACTCTTAATTCAATCCCTAATAGGCCATTCCGAGCGTCTGGGATTCCTCTGGAGGGAGGTGAGCGAGTGACTGGGCCTGGGAGGCCACACCGTGCATTTCCCTTGAGAAGGGATGGCATATTGGAAGGTGGTGCATGGTGGTTAGCCTAACTGCTGTTTACAGACAGGAGCTGGTGTACTTTTCCCCCTCCCTGCCCTGTCCTTCCTTCTTAATCTTAGTGTAGTTAATAACAAAATACGAGGTCTCAGCATCAAAAAGCAGTGCACTTGTCAGCACAGATTTCTCTTTCTTGTATCTGAATGGGGTAAACTCATCTCTGAATCCATCCAGGTGTTCTAAACAACTGTGCGGTTATTGCTTTTAATGGTGGTTGAGTTGGGGGCTTCCACCATGCGTTGGGTGTCTTCTTCCTGCCTTCACCTGTGACATTCATTATTGTAACCTGAAAATCTTCTTTTGTTTTTCCAGTTGCAATTTCTGAGCAGTTTTGTCCGGAAGACTGTGCTCAGGTTATGACGACTAATCCCAAACCGAACAAGGCGTTAAAGGTAGGGAAGAAGGCTGAGTGGGTGCTGCTGGGTGGCGGGGGAGGCTGTCACAGAACCATGCTTCGTGCAATATCAGTTATGCATGACTGTTCTCTTTCATTCTGAGAGACTCTTGCAAACAGGTGCTCATACAGTTTCCTACTGTCTACAGGAAAAGTTAGGGTAGAAGGATACTGGTGATACCCAGAAAGATGTCTGAAATCTCTGGGATGCCATAGAGGTATCCCAGTTGCTATCTAAGAGACTTTTGACTTAGCAGGTGTTGGCAGCATCCTGAAACCAGTGCTCCCAGGCCTGTCAATGAAGTCCTTCTCCTCTCAGGACTGGAAAGCACCGGGGAAAGGATTTGTTCAGCTGGTGTCTCTCACATCCATGAGACAGTAGATGCCTCAGACATACCAGCTTAGTGGCAGTCTATGCATGGGTTGTACGTGCATTGTCACAGTTCTTTTCTCCTGCCCTGGCATTTCAATCCAGATGTTCTGCAGTCTCTGAAGAGACAAAAGGATGATGTCTTAAAGGTTCTGCACTCAATGATCTTAAAGGTCTTTTCTAATCTAAATGATTCCATGATTCTTAAAAGAATTGTGGCAGCAAACCTGCTTGAGAAAAAGGCACAAGGCCTTGGTATCTTTCTCATGTACTTCAGAGTCTGGCCTGTGCAGCAGGAGAACCAAATCAGGCTGTGGTCCTGCGGTCGAAGCAGGGGTTTGTTCATTACTTGAATGAGCAGTCTTCAGCAAAAAGCCACCTTGCATATAAGCGGCTAATTCTGCTTTTGAGATGCTGCACCGGTGTCCCAGCATAATGCTGGGAAGAGGTGTCATCTTTAGCATTCATAGTATGAATTCTGAGTCCTGACAAAGGAATACAGAAGGCTTCAGTCTGCTTGACATTTATCTCCTTAGGAATCTTACTGTTCAGCTTACACTGGGTGAGGAAGGCTCGCTGCTTTCTCTGACTTAAGAGGGTTACCCAAATCCAGCCGAGAAAGCAGTGCTCAGATCTCTGCAGATGTTTTAGTGGAATACGTGCTCTCTGCAGTGCTTTGGGGATGTTTCCCAGGTGTGGCTGTCACATTGCTGAGGGGTGGCCTGTCTCTCTTTTACTGTCCAGAGCATCCGTTCACGTAGGGTTGCTGCTACCCCTGTGCTGTTGGTATTTGCAGGTAAAGGAGGAGTCAGGAGAGAATGCCCCAGTGCTGAGTGATGATGAACTCGTGTCAATGTCCGTACGGGAGCTGAACCAGCACCTGAGGGGTCTCACCAAAGAGGAGGTCATCCGTCTGAAGCAGCGGAGGCGCACGCTGAAGAACCGGGGCTACGCTGCCAGCTGCCGCATCAAGCGCGTGACTCAGAAAGAGGAGCTGGAGAGGCAGCGGGTTGAGCTGCAGCAAGAGGTGGAGAAGCTGGCCAGAGAAAACAGCAGCATGAAGCTCGAGCTGGATGCCTTGCGCTCCAAGTACGAAGCACTCCAGACCTTTGCTCGTACTGTGGCGCGAGGGCCCATCACCCCGACCAAAGTTGCCACCACCAGTGTCATCACCATCGTGAAATCAGCCGAAATCTCATCCAGTTCTGTGCCGTTCTCAGCAGCGTCCTAGTGCCCTCGGTGGGGGGGAACTAGCAGCCTTTCAGAAGGGAGGGGATAAGGCTCTTATGCATTGTTCCGGAGTACTTGGTCACGTCAAGAATTGGCATTTTAACAGTTCTCTTCCAAAAGTGCAAAAAATAGGAGAAGAAAACAAAACCAAGAAAACGAAAACCCCACCCCAAACCTGCAAAGGGAACTTAACTGGCTGCTTCTGTCTGGACTCGGTGGCTCCATCAACCTCCTGTGTCCAGGATTTGAGCTCTGTACGCAGAACAAATAACAAGATCTGCTTCCTCCTTACCCCTGCCTCCCCCAAGCCCCTCTCAGCTGTGGGCAGCCTTCCAGCTGCAAGAAGATACCTGAGGAGCCTCCGGAGTCTTTGTGAATGATGCTCAAGAGCCAGGAAACAGATGGACTGTAGAAATAATCATGTGAGATGAATGTATGGAAAAAAAAAAAAGAGTTTCCTATTGTGGCATCCTACTCCCTGTACGAAGGGTTTCCCCCTATCTTCCCCGCTTCCACCTGATACTATGAGGGCAGGGATATAGGCTTTTTGGATTAGATTTCATCCTGCTATGAGTGGATGGGAGCAGGAGGACGATGGAGACTAATGCTTGGGTCTGACCACACCCATTAGGAATAACCTTTCGTTTTTCAATCCATGCTGTTAAAATATGGGAATATACATATATTTTACATATTTTAATATGCCCCATTACCTGTGTGGCCTGTAAAAAAAAAAACAAAACACAACTACATTGCAGCCTCCTTTCTTCCAAGCCCAGGTTTCCCTATAGCTCCTTCCCTAAGGTGTGCCTGTGAATTGGGTATATTTATGCAGTTTATTTCTTCCAAATGATCCGCAGTCTTGAAGTAGCAGCTGCTTTATTATTTTTTTCTGGATTCCCTGAAGCTGACAAGGGAAGGAGGCACAGTAAATGCTGTGAAGAGCAGTGTGAAGGGGAGGAGAAGGGGAGATGAGGAGGAAGGATGCTGCAAGTATTACCAGGTGGAGGCAGAACTGGCTGCGAGAAGGTGGGACAGTTCTGCTGGGATCAGCACTATGAGAAGGGGTTTGTGCAGAGGTATTTCAGAGGGATGTTTTTAAAGCACTGAAGTGTAACTAAAGGGCAATAGCATTCAGACAGGAGGAGAGAGAGCTTCCAGAGCCTCCTCTTTGACAAAAGCATTGGCAGGTTAGCAATGAGCATCCTAGCTGGAGAGCTGGGCTCGCCAGTCTTTGACCAGAGAAGGGCTGTGGGGAGGTTGGATGGGAGCTGGAAGAGTCTTTTCCTCTCCAGAGCACGTCAGGCGCTGAAGTTGGGATCCAAAGAGTACAGTGAACAACCTTCAGCGTTCAGACAACCTGTGTGAACGTGACCCTGAAACTTGACGCTTTCTCTTGCCAATGGGTGGATTATCCCGAGAGGACAGGATGGAAAACCAGTGTGTATGTAGGGGACAGAAGAATTGGGATCGAGAAGTTGGTTGGATGGCTCTGAGCAGTGGTTTGGGAGAGGGATTTCTGGCTCGGCAATGGGCAGGAGGTGGGAAGCTGAAAGGAGCTGAAAACATGAATGTTTCCAGGTCACTGTAAAAAACAAAATAGCTATGTTGGTGTTCATGTGTTCTGTTGTTGTTCGTTTGTTTTCCTTTTTGAAGTAGGAAAGAAAAGGGACTGTGAGTTTTTGCAGGGCAGGTCAGAGACTTGTGCAACGGACGATGCCTGTTGTCACGCAGGTGAGAAGAGAATGAGATGTTGAAGTTTAAAGAGGAGGAGAAGAGCTTAGAGGGTTTGGGCTCCAGAACAGAAAGCAAAGATCACGGAGAATCCAGGAGTGTTTTGGACTGAAAGAGAATAATCAAGTGCCGCCGTTGTTGCGAAGGGGACAGCGAACTGGCACCTGACACCCGGTATAATTTGTTGTTTGAGGCCTTGAATAGCAGTAGGTTTGTAGACATTTACTGAAGCCCTACTTGTCTTTGGAAGAAGTTGTTAGCTTGCTTTTCCTTTTTTTTATGATTTTATTTCGTTTTTCACCTTGTCATCGGAGGCTCTGGATTTCCCAGGAGGGTCCTTTGTGAAATAGGTTAATGAAAAGAGAAACCTCAGTCTTGGTTCTCATTCAGTCCTCAACATCGACAGCCGTGACCTTACTGAGCCAGAAAGGGTGTAAGTGAAACGCTTCCCGAAGGCTCGTTACCCCTGCCAGATCCGTGTGTTATGGAGGGGAGCAGGGAGTTTCCTTCAAAGTGATTTTCCAACACGTAGAGTTTGGATGATACTTAGCGTTACCTCATTTCTCCTCCACTCCCTCCCTATCTCCGAACAGGCAGATCGATGCCCTGTGTATCAGTACCAGTTATTGACTCCCACAGCAGAAGCTGAGGAAGAGAAAGATGTTACTGTCATTTCCTGGTCCTCTCATGTTCTCCAGCTCACAGACATTGGAATCTTTCCCAGACCTTACAGGTGCCTCCGAAAACAGGCAAAATGGAGACTCCTGGCACTGTTGGGGCTTTAAATGAAAACTCTAATGTAAAAGGCCAGTTGACTTGAAAACGCCCAAATGCTTCCAGTCTTTCAAACAGCTCCAGAGCTCCATGACATTCCTGGCTAGATAGGAACACCCTCTGGCTGCTCTCGAGCCCTGCGCCGGGGCAACTTGGAGGTCGACCTTGGTTCTGTGGGGTCTTCTTGCTGTTGGAATGGGTTGAGAAACATATCTTTACGTGGCACATCCCTTGTGGCCAAGTGTTTCTTTTATTTCCAGTTCTTGGAAGGAAGGGTGCCAAAGGCTTGTCCAAGTGATTGCTAGTTTAGTGCTGGTAGGCACTTCAATCTCTGGTCACTCGCTAAAGAACAAGAGGCCTGGGTGTTGTTAAAGCTGTTGATACCATAGCCATGGTAGGTAATCCATATTGGATATCCATAAGGACCACGTGGAAATATTTAAAAGAGAGAGAAATATATATATAAATATATAATTATATACATTTTATCGTACAGATTTTTTCGTAAAAAAAAAAGAAAAAAAATTAATTTTTTTTCCAAGTTTGATACTGTAAATCTTTATTAAAAAGAAATTGCCAGTCCAGGGCTCCCTGGGTGGTGACCTGGAGGGGAATGAAATGTCCTGGCTAAAACTTCCACAGAGGGATCAGAATTGCAAGGTAACGTGGAGGGAGGAATGACCCGAAAGCTGTTGTGACCGCGTTGGAGACCCAGCTCCTCCACCCTGGAGGGTCCCTCCAGCTTGGGGTTGTCGCGTTGCATTCCTCTGGGGGTCGGTTTGTTTCTGTTGTGGTTTTCTTCTTTTTGCTTTATTTTTTGGGGGTTGTTTTCTTTGATTTTCTTGGGGTTCTTTTTTTTTTCCTCTCCGTCCTGCACTTGCAAGCCTGACACCCAGGGCCAGCACGGCGTGGGGAGCTGCCTGCAGCCTGTGGCATCCCCCCGGGCCGTGCCTCTCGCTTGTCTCTTTTGCTGCAGTAGTTTGGATGCTGGGGGCTCCCTTCTCTGCCCCTCTTTCATTTGTGTCACCCCCTCCCTGCCACGCTGCTGAGGAGCAGGGGTTGGATTTGAATGCTGGGATCCTCTCCCCATGGGCATGGCCTTGCTTGGGATGCTCCCCATCCGCAGCATGGGTACCAAGGGCTGGGCGGGAGGCAGGGGAAAACGGAAGCATCGGGGAGGGACATCTTTGTTCTTGTGGATGTTTGCTGTGCTCTCTATTGGGAATGGGGAACCTTTTCCCTCCAGGACAGCTCCAGATCCCTTTGAAGCAAGTCAGCGTCTCTGCTCTTGCCCAACTCCACTGTCTGCCCATGGAGACCGGGGTGACACCGGAGAAGGGATGAGGCGCTGATGGGTGAGCTGTGGCAGGGCCAAAGCCAGGCTACTGGATGGCTCAGTCCCGGGGAGGAGGAGAAGGTGGCATTTTGTTTTTTCTCTCTCAAATCATTTAAACTTCATTGTCATGATTGTTTTTATTTAAGAAAAAAAAAACACAAAAAAAAGGAAAAAAAAGAGGAAAAAAAAAAAGGAAAAAAGATACAAAACCTAAAACCTTTTGTAACGTGGATTTGTTTTCCTTCGTCTGTATTTCAGTCTGCTGGGGTGTTTCTGTAGATGGTGGATACTTGCTTTCATTTTTTTAATGATAGACGTCTTCTGTTTTCAGTTGGTTTTGTTCTGTTTTTTATCACCAGCTCATTCTATCCTCTGTGGTTACTCAGTAATTTCATTTCAATATTTATTTTTGTGCTGCTTTTTTATTATAAAATAAATTATTGATATACCAAGCAATGTGGATTCCTGTTTGTAAGGCGGATAGCCCTGTGTATGTGTCCATTACTTTCTCTTGACAGCCACAACGTAATTTATTGCTGTAAATCTAGCTGCAGTGACTGGTTTTTTTGTACCTTTCCAATAAAGCATTTTCTGGTTTCAGACTTGCCCTGGTCTATGGTCAGCGTTTTGGAGTTTGAATTGATCTTCAGTGGAGTGTTTCCCATGGGGGATTTTGCCTGTGTATCCCCATTCTGACGGTGGGCAATGTGTTTTTTAGGAGGCCTCAGCAAGTGTGATGCTGCTTGGGGTTTGGCAAGCATTGATGAGCCCGGTGTATCCCCCTTGCCCAGCTCCAGGCCTTGCCATGGTGCTTCCCTGGTGTGTTTGGAACATGCTCAAGGGATATCTTTTGTGAGTTGCTTCTCTGGTAGATCCCATGCTCAGAGCACATGGTTCTAACCCAGGCTGTGCCTCTGTGTGTGATCAGTGGGTATTTATGGTAGCACAAGTGGAGGCTGATAGCTCAGCAGGCTCCTGCCTGCAGTCATGGTGTTGAGAGCTGCATGCACAAGGGTGCTCTTGGCTAGGAGGCCCTGTGCATCCTAGATAGGTCGTGGTGCTGGAGAGACACGCTCTCCCTTGCTCCTGTGGGTTGTGAAACAATCCTTCACTGCTTTCCTATGTGTCTGCTTCTGAATAAATCACTCTAACCCCTTACATCAATATTTTGTTCGTGTTTCACCCTGTTTGGGCTATAAAGAGGTGGGACCATGTGCCCATGTGCTCTGAGGGACCATGTTAGCGTTAACCCCCTATTCCACGTGGTCAATTTTCTTTAGATGAAGGAGGTAGACAGTTGGTCTGTGCCGGCTTGAGGCAATAGTTGGAGGCAGATGGGTGTGTTGGCCAGGGTTGGAATTGGAGGTAGGGCTGAAAAGGCTTTGTGTGTCAGCGGGTAATGGATGGTCATTAGGTGGGGCCAGGCAGGCTTGGCTGAGCAGGGACCATGGTGGAGCCTGTGGAGTGATTGCAGTCACCCACAGAGCAAGAAACTCATCATCATGTGCTTCAGCTCCTGCCTAGAGGGATGGCAGCAAGGAGCTGGTGACGCTGAAGAAGAGAGGGAAATAGGCCAGTGTGTGCTGATGGAGAAGCACAATCAGCTCCAGCTCTCTCGGCTGCCATGGCATGGTGTGCCCTGATGTAAGGATACATCCTGGACACAAGCAGGCTCTAAACCTGCCTGACCCAAGCCCAAAAAGCTTGGGAGAACCATACCTGCATCCCAGCCTTGTCCTTGGGGAAAGCCCAAGAACAAGAGACAACTGGAAAACAAATCTGCCAACCACTGGAGCCTGCTGCTGGCAGGGAGCAAAGCCTGTCCCTGCCTGCCTGCTGGCATGGCTCCAGGCACAGCCGGGCTCCTGTGTAGGTCACCCGTGTGCTCACTGCCAGCTTTCCCTGTGTCCTTGCTGGAGAGATGGAGGAGATGCGTTAGCAGAGGAGCACAGGACCGTGTCTGCTGGAGAATGCATTGCTCAGCCTACAACACTGCTGGTTGTTCCTTTTCCCAGTGGATGCGTTTTGACAGCATCACGGTTTGAGGGCCCTGCCGGTGCCCAGCTCTTGCCTTGCTCCCTATCCCAAGGAAAAGGAGCAGGAGATCAAACTCCCTCCTGCTGGTGTCCAGCCCAGCATGGCTCCTTCAGGCTGGTATCACACTGCTGACTTGGATGAGCCACAGCTGGTACCCCTCCTCCTTGTTTCATTTGCACGAAGGACCTGTTTTACATATAATACAGTAATCAGGGCTTGACATAAATAGGCAAATGTTATTGTCTGCAGTGGGAATTGCACCTGCTGGCAAGAGCAATGAACGCAGCCCATTATGCACCGGAGTCGATCATTTGCGCGATGAAGTACAACTACACCTCTTGCTGTGTTCTTGTGCAAGTCTTTATCTCAGCGAGCCTGCCAACAGATGTGCTATCATCACCTTTGCAGCCTGGCCTCGCTTCTGTTCCTGCAGCTGTGGCCGGCCCTCTCCCAGGGGATGGAGGGGACCAAGATGTGATGTCCCTGCTTCAGTGCTGGCTGCATTACGAAGCCAAGCAGGCTCGTTCCTGGGCACTAAGGCTGCCCTTTGCAGGCAGGGTATTTCTTCTTCCAGGATGCCAGGTCCACGGGTGGATGCCTGGATGCACAACGCACATGGATGTAGTTGATGGACCTCATTGCAAGAGAAGTGGCAGCTGTCACCAGCTAAACAGGTATGGGGTGAGGTGCTTTGGAGCAAAGGGACTTGCAAGACTGGCTTAGTTATAAGCTGCTCGTGTGGAGTCCAGGCTTCCAGCACAATAAGGTTTCTCCAGTAACAACAAATAGATGTTGTCTTGGTGCTGGAGTCTGGGCTTGGCTAAAGCAGATCCAGCAGCTCTGAACTGCTGCATCCACAGCTTAGATGAGGGTTGGAAGAGGTGCAGTAGAAGGAGAGGAAGCAGGAGACTCACACACAAACTCTTTGTGGAGTGAAAAAGATGAGCACGAATCCTGTGGGAATGCCGAAGTGTGCAGGATGCTGCGTGTGCAGGTATTTCTGCTGGGCCAGCAGTGAGGGGCAGGGAGGACACTGAGCTTAAGAGCATCAGCATTAGAGCAGGAACAGGCAGATTGTGGCTTTGCTGAGCTAAGGGAAAACACTCTGTGGTAGAAATCGCTGTTTATTAGAAAAATTCATAAATAAAATAATTTCATGATGTGATTTGCATTTTGCAGATAAGAGGAGGTACAGGGGGGACCAAACAAATACTAGGAGTTGTATGTAAAAGAGCTTTAAGCCTTACCCATCGCTTTGCCACATGAGTGCAACTCAGGCTGTAGGCTTGCCCTTGTCCTTTCACTGCCCCCTAACAACAGCCCACCCAGTGCCTAAGGATGTTCTCAAGGATCATCTTGGACTAAAAATGGGGGGGGGGGGAAACCCCAGAGAGGCAGTTTAATGGAAGGATGCGCACTCTCCATCACTGGTATGGCAGAATCCCCCCCATGCAGTACCTTCCTCTGCCAGCGGTCCTGCCCTGAGCAGGTCCTGCCCCCAGCATCTCTGTCCCCACCACTATCACCCTGCTGTGCTCAGCTCCCTCCTGCCTTCCCCCAGGTTGGTAAATAGCGAAGGGCTGGGAGGAACAGACAGTTCCCAGTAAGTGCATTCCTACCACCACCAGTCACGGTCTGGTTCCCTAATAAAGGCTCTGATAAGGAATCTGGAATCCCTTTTAACTTCTGATCCAGGCAGAGATAAGCTGGTTTGGATATAAACAAGCGCTTCTGTCACCAGCAGCACTCCAAATGCAGCTGCAAGACCCTGTGTTAGCCCTGAATGAGGTCCTGCTGCTGCTCCCAGGGGAGTTACTCATCCAGCTGCATCCCCATCTGGAGGGAGAGGAGGATCACTTACTCTTCCTCCCTGGTAAAGGTCTGCACAACTCCATGGGCTTTTCTGGGAGGAGGAGAGGGGGAAAGATGTAAAAATAAGGAATGATGTCTTTGAAGTGTGACCGGGTTTTGAGGTGAAGTGAAGTCACCTTCCTGGGCTGGTTTTCTCCATGGGGCCCTTGGAGATTTCTTCACTCAACTCAGGAGAAACTAGAGCAAAACCGTGCTGAGAAAAGCATTTCAGCACTGGTTGGAGGTAAGAGGACGGCGAGGGCGGCTGGTCCATCCTATAGCTTGGCTTCCCTTCCTGCCTGGCATTCCCCAGCACGGGCATGGGGGCATCCCCACCAGTAGTGGGGAGCAAAGCCCAGGCTGCAACGCATGGCTGCTTAGTTGCAGGAGCAAAGATAGCCCCAATCTTAATGCCCAAAGAGATGGGACAGCAGAAACTGGCACTATTTGATTTAACCTTTCCCTGGCTTATTGCATCTTCCCTTCGAGAGACTGGCTTTTTGGGTAGAGTTCCTGGATTCTCAGTGCTCCCAATAGATGAGGTTGGCTCAGCCTTGAGACACCTCCCATTTGCGTGGGTTTAAATGTACCCAGTGTCACTGTCCCTTCTGTTGTCCCCTACAGCTCCTCATCCGACAGGATCAGCACTCTCTTCTCAATGTTTTTGCTCTTTCTGCTGCTCGGTCCATCCACCTTGGAGGCCACGTGCCCATTCTCTCCTGGTGCTTTGCGCTCTGCCTCCTGCATTGACTGCTGGGTGTACTGCTGGTACGTGGGTGAGAAGTTGTGGATTGCATCCTGGACGATGTCCTGGGGGCTTATGGTCTCCTTGAGCCCACTGGAGATGCTCTGCATTGGAGCAAGGTTTGCTGAAAAACAGGGAGAAAGGGGGGGAGATGGGACATCAGACACTCATGAGCCCAAGTGCTCCAAGACTGGAGTGACACTTTTCCATAGTAATTCAAGATAAGGGGTTCATTGTGGTCCATGTCAGCTTGCAGTGGCAAGTTCCAAGGAGAAGGAAGGCAACCCCAGCTCTGTGTCTAACCGGATGGATCCTCTCAGCAGCATGGGCTGTAATACCAAAATCCCCTAATTCTGCCCATCCACATCAAGGTCTCTCTTCCTATGCACTTACTCATGGGTGTAATGAGGGAATAAGAAGGAACTCGTGGAGCACAGGAGAAGGAAACTGCTCTTGTGGTTTTAGCATCCCATTGGTAATGCTATAAGGGGGATCTCTTTAGTCACTGTCAAAGAAAGGAAGAAGGAAAAGTTACCTGTTGAGTTTTCTTTCTTCTCTCTGTACACCTGGCAGGTGAATGCATAGCGCAGGGCAATGGAGGCAAAGAACATCTCAATGCAGATGATGAAGTTCTGGTAGCCAGCAGCCACTGTCCCAGCTCCCACCTCCTTCCCATCGATGATCTGAACTTCAGGGATCACCCCACATTTCTCCAGGATTGCCAGCAGCGTCCCTGCGCAGGGGAAGAGGGATCAGCTCTGGCGCTGTATCCCTGGCTCAGATGTGGTTGTGGGATGAGAAGCACTGCGCATCTGTGGTGGTACCCACCTTGCCAAAAGGAGAGGAAGATGACTGCCTTGATGGTGATGAACTTGAGGACTGGCTCAAACGGGCGCAGCAGGTCCATGGTGGCAAAATAGAAGAGGAAAAGGGCGTAAAGTGCCAGGCTGACAGAGAAGTTGTAGATGATGGTGATGTAGAGGTAGCCGCTTTGGACACTGTGGGAAGAGAGAGATGATGCTCTAGGGTGCAGGAAGCAAAGTGAACACAACTGGAGGCAAAGAAGGATGAATGTGGAGGGGAGAAGTGTGTAGCTGCTGCAGCAGATAGCACAGCCCAGGACAGGAAGGAGAGGCTGGGAGAAAGCGGGGAGCATGGGACCACTCTCAGCTTTTCCTCTGTGGTGATGAAGCAGGGACCCCTAGTGCCCCCTTCACCCTCCCATCCCAACCCAGCATCCTCACTTGAAGTCCCCGTCGTGGTACTTCCCGAATGCCTGCAGGATGATGGTGACGATCGCCATGAGGGGTTTCACGATGCAGAACTGCAGTGTGGCCTGCATGGGGAGAGACACAGTGTGGCCTGAGCAGCAGGGACATCCCACTGCCCTCCCTGCAGCTCCTGTTACCTCTCCACACAACCCAGGCCCTCTGCTGCCAGGACAGAGAGGGAGCAGTTCTCCATCAGAGCAGTGGTCAGTGCTGTGGGGTGAGACATGAACCTGCATATGGGAAGGAGCAGGGCTCCCAAAAGGCAGCATGGTCGCTCTGTGATGGGAGACCAGCTGAGCTGGGGACAGAGAGCCAGGATTCAGCCTGCAGCACAGACCTATAGAGGGTTAGAGCAGCTCAGGCTAACCTGGGACTGGACAGAGATGGCAATCTCGGCTCTGCAGTGGGAGGAGACCCTGACTCAGCAGTGAGTCAGCAGCAAGGACAGCGAGCCCTGCTGCTGGCTGGCTGCCTGTGAGCAGGGTGAGCTGCCTCTCGGAGGAGAAAACCCAAACCAAGCACCTTGGGAGAGTGACAAAGCAGAGCCCTCAGCAGGGCAGTGGGGAAGGGACCCAGAGAGCCCTCATCAGAGGGGAGCAGAGCCGATGCCCTCCAGTGGGTACCCACCTGCTTGCAGAAGCGCAGGAACCCGATGGAGTAGGACATACCCTGAAGGCAGCAGGTCCCATAAAAGCAGCTGGATCTGGAAGGAGAAGCCGAGGAGATGCTGTTGGGGCTGCTGCATGGGGATAGTGGGTGCAGGGCTAAGGAGCTTGTGTGTTGCTGGGACTTACGCAATGGGCTTCCCACGGATCTCAGCCATGATGGTGCTCTCCCCTCCGAGGTACTCGAAGCACAGGCTCAGGAAGCTGTAGATCACAAAGGCTGGCAAGGGAAGGGTGGACAGGGTCAGCAGGGCTGATGGAGATCCGGGAGGGGCCTGGTACATGTCACATTCCTTCCTGCTCGGGTGTTTTGTCATCCACCCCAGCACCTCCTCACCTTTGGTGGATGGAGCCCAGCAAGAGGAGCAGGCAGAGTCAGACACACAGCAGCATGTGCACAGGGTTTGCTGCAGATGCAGCAGCTCCTCTCTGCACACACAGTCTCTATGTGCACGGGGCAGCAGTTGTATGTCCCAGCACTGTTCATGGAGCCAGGCACCATGCACACCCAGACAAACCCAGGCAGGAGTGCAGTGGCCACGGACCATCAGCATGGAAAGACCTCAGAATTGCTAAGGGGCAGCACAAGTGGCCAGCAAGGAGCAGGTCCTGAACAGCTTTATTGGACATCCCCATCACTTATTCTTCATATACTCCAAACCTGAAGTAATGCACATACCCACACCCTCCACTCCTCAGGGGGTGAACAACAAGGTAGAAGTGCAACCTCAACCCTGAGAAGCTTCCCATGCACCTCAAGTCACCCCAACTCCCCAGTTTCTTAGGTATGTCAACCTCCTGCTTTAGAGGACCTGCACTTCTACCCCAAAGGCAGCCAGAAAACCTCTTTCCCCAGGCACACGATGCTGGGGTCCCTCTGAGGCTGTTGGAAAGGCTCATGTCTGCCTATGGGGCATCTGCTTCCTGCTGCTGATCGAGATGGAAGGGGAAAATCCCTGCTTGGAGGAAGGGAAGTGAAAGAGGTGGAGATTTGCCTCTTTATGCAATCCAGAGACAGGTCAGTGGGATGAGAGCCCTGCTTTGCCATCAGCATCCCTGCCAAGGAGAGGCTGCACTCACCTTCATAGCAGTCGCGCACCGAGTCGAAGTAGACATAGTACTGGTGGCTGCCGAGGAGGAGGAGGCTGAGCCAGGAGTCGAAGGCATAGATGGGCACGATGAAGAGGATGCGGATGATGTAGCGCTGCTCCTTGGGCATGGTGTAATTCCTTAGGTGTGTGTAGATCTGCAAAGAGCCCAGTGTGAGGAGCTGTGGCTACCCCTGGTCAGGAGGGAAACCAGAGGTACCCCCCAGCCCGCAGGGCTGCAGGATGTTCATCCCACGTCAGCCTTCCATTGTGGTGAATAGACACAAGAGACAGGCTCCATCCCAGTCCCTGGGGCACTCCCTTCCAAGCATACACATGCAAATCAGGTCCCTTCCCTGGCTCTATGCAAGGAGCATGCCTTTATCTGTGCCAGCCCCATCCCAGTGCTCAGAGGCACCAGCTTGCCTTCAGTAGCACCCAAACCCACGGCCATGGGCAGTCGGTGGTGTGCATCCCAAAGGCACAGACCCTTAGGTACCAGATGAGGAACCAAATTGGGTGTTGCCTCCAGGCAGTGCCGATGCCCTTCTCTGGCAGCCATCAGGGAGCAATGGGCAAAGTCCACAGTGCTGGGCTGCCAGCACCACGCTCCCTCTGCACAACGGAGATATCCCCTCCAGGCAGCAACAGCAGGAGGTATTTATCCAGAGCTGAGTGATTTGCAATTAACTTGGGGGCAATCAACAGTCTGGTCCCATGTGCTGAGCCCTGTCTCTGCCCCAGCCTGTACCTGGTGGAAGGTGATGATGAGAGCCGACCACACGAAGACGCCGGAGATGGCCTGTGCTGCTGTAGTGGTCAGGAAGAGCTGCTGGCTGTCCTGGGAGTCGTTGTGGGCAGCCATGAGCAGGGCAAGGGCTGGGGATGGGGAGGATGAAGCCAGCCTGGGAGCTGTGCTGGGCCTCAGGGTGCTGGGCTCCATGGAAGAGGGCAAGGCACGTGTGGCATTACTCATCTGCAGGGAGGGAGAGGCAAAGGGAGAGGCAGGACTGAGGTGAGCTGGTGAGGGGGAAGGTCCCAGCACATTTCCCAGCCCACACAGTGTGGGCAAACCTCCATAGGGTTTTTCCAGCGTGTCCCTCATCCAAACCAGCCTATTTATGATGGCTGGAAGATGTAAACAGCAGGAAAATGCAAACATCCTTCAAGAGCAGGAGGTGTATGCAAGCATCGTGCCCCCAGAACACATGCTTCTCCTTCCCAGCCTTGCTTCTTGCTTCCTCAGGGGTCTTTATCCCACTTGTAATGGAAAACCTGCCTATGTTTGTGTCGCTGTGAGTTCACTCATGTTGCTCAGGACCCTTTTCCATCAGGAACCAGATATTTAAGGGTTAAACTCATCCCTCACCCATGATAATAACAAGTCCCTTACTTACTCACCATCTGGACACTTACATCCTCCTCCTCCTTGGGAGCCCAGAAAACACAAGAATACCTGTGATCCCCTCCCAAATGTAGCTCCTTTCATTATGCATGGCCTGATGGAGGCAAAGTCCAAGGCTGCCCAAGAATGTTTGACATCACCCAGGTTGTTTGGCCAACAAATCCTTGGCCGTTTTGGGATCATGGGGGTCTTGGTGTGCCATCAATGCCAACTCCAAGACTTGAAGGGCAGTCAGTGCCCCCTCCTGCACCAAACTGAGCACCAGAGAGCAAGCCTGCCATGCTGCAGCAGAGCTGCTGCCCTTTGGGGATGCTGCAGTGCGCCAGCATCTCCCCAGCAGGTCTGTCCTCCTCGAAGCATTGCCCCAAGGTGTGGAGCATTCCCAGCACAGAGAGCGGCTGGGGCATAAGGGCACCGTGTACCCTGCGGCTCCAGACAGCAAGGACCAGCCTAATAATACACTCTTATTTATAGGGCAGCTTCATATCTCAAGGCCAACAGATGTGCAAACTGCCACGTTTGGCCTCTTCTTTCTGCTAATCTCCAGAAAGCTGCTTCTTCCCAAGCACCACAATAGTGGTTTATAAAAACCCCGACCAAAACCAATGACCTGCAAGCAGAGCTCTAACTGTAGAGATGCTTCTCAGTGCATTCATAAACAACGATTTCAGCTGCTGGGTAACAACTGCCTGCAGATAAAACCATAAGCATGAACTGGCGAGAAGCAGGGAAGTATCTGCCGCAGATCAGAGTGGTAGGGACTGGCCTTGGTCCGTTTAAACACAGAAAACCAAAGGGAGAGCTCGCCCTGTGGCTGCCTCTGCTGCCCTCTGCCCGAACCCCAGCCTCACAGGGGAGGAAACTCAGCTGGTGTCAGATCAACAGCCCTAAAAATACCTTCCCCCCTCCCTCCCTCCACCTGGCAGGAGCTGCCTGTAAGCGGAGATGCCCGGGGCAGCAGCGAGCTGGCGAGGAACCAGGAGCTCACCCGCAGTACCTGCGAGCGGGGAAGCACAGCCGGAGGTGGATGCGTGGATGGAGGGAAGCAAAGTGGATGGAGGAGGCAGTGGGATTAGGGTCTTGGCCTCCCTGTACCTGTCCCGCGGCCCTGCCCCTGCCAGCAGGAAGAAGGGAGAGCCGGGCAGGGACCTGGTCTTTGCTCAGACCATGACGCTGCCGGACCTGCCTTGTAAACATTAACAGGAGGAGGGAGATAGCTCATGGCAGGGGAGGGAGGGGAGAGCTCAGCTGTGCCCCGCTCCCCAACAGTCCTCACACTTCCTGGGGGCTGCCCTGCTGCTGGCTGGGGCCATAGGCTGGGTTTGGGCATGGACCCCATAGAGTCATAGAATCACAGACTGGTTAGGGTTGGAAAGGACCTTCAGATCATCCAGTTCCAGCCCCCTGCCACGGGCAGAGACACTTCATGCTAAACCATGTCACCCAAGGCTCTGTCCAGTCTGGCCTTGAACACTGCCAGGGATGGAGCATTTAAGCATTTACCACTTCTGTGGCCAACCTGTTCCAGTGCCTCACCACCCTCACAGTAAAGAACTTCTTCCTTATATCCAACCTGAACTTTCTCTGTTTAAACCTGAACCCTCTTCCCGAACATCACGACAGGGAAGGATCCAGTTCACTTCCCAGCACACAACGGAGAGCCATGCTCATTGCTAGACCCATTTACCTTGTTTTTAACCCATCCCTGTGCCACAGGTGCCTGGCCCAAGACATCCCAACCCCTATTAGCTTTCCCAGGCATGGCGGTAGGAGCACAGTGGCTCCAGCAGCCGGTCCCTGGCAGGCTCCCCGACACTGTCACACACTGAACGTGGCGGAGCAAGTCATTAAACACAAAAGCCTCGGTGCCGCTTGGAGACGGGGCTCCCAGCTCCGCAGGTAATTAGATCCCGGCCATGCAAGGTAGCTGGGCAATTCAATGCAGTTAGAGGGACATTTGCTTCCAAAACAAAGGCGGCAAGGAGACAGAGAACAATATTAGCAGCAAAACTCAGCTTCTCAGTGCCAGTGCCACGTCCAGTCTGGGTGTTTTCAGCCACTTTGCAGGTACCTGCCATGCCTACCTGTTACCCTCACTCCATGGAGTATTAGGGCTGCTAAGTGAGCACGGAGCAGAAGGTAAACTGAGCAGTGAAACCGGCTTGGGGGGCTTTTTCTTTGCCAGGGATTCCCCCATCCACAGGCTGCCAGAACATCACATCCCTCCCATGTCCCGAAGCACACAGGACAAATCCCACCTTGTTCCCGTGAGCCTGGGGCAGTCAGAAAGGAAAGGCAAACCCCTAGTCCACCCACCCTAGTCCCCCCCCCAGGGGGGAGAGATCCCTAAACCCCATCCTGGCGGTGGGATCACCCACATCCAGGCTCAGCCCCACCACAGGAGACATGCCCTTCCTCGTGATTGCTTTCAGAAAGCACCAGGGCACGGGGGTTATCTCCCTGCCCAGTCTCTCCATAGCACCCCCAAGGCCACCCAGGAGGAAGGACCTATAGCACATAGCTATGAATTGAGACAGGGAAGCATCAATCTCTCCTCAAGGCAATCCCAAAGGAGTGGGTGCCCCCCACACACAGGGCTTTTGCCATGCCGGTCCCCCCCTCCCAGGACCCCACTCACCCTGCGGGGCTGCTCCAGGAGCTGGCCTGGCTGCCGGGCACCTGCACCCGCATCCCCTGCGCCCTCCTCCAGCGGCTCGGTGGAGACTCCTCCTCCGGGCACCTTCCCAGCCCTGCCCGCTGTCAGCTCACCCTGCCTGCAGCCCGCAGCCCGCAGCCGGAGCGGCAGGTCGGAAAAGCCACCCAACTTACCTTTCCAGTCTGCCACGCTCGGCACCCAACCCGGAAAGCAAACAGGGACGGACGGAAAGCCATGGCGCAGCCTGACACCCGCACGCATCCCGCAGGGCAAAGGCAGGTTGTATTGCAATTGGGAGTTAATCCTCACCTACAGGAAAGCGATGGCATCGGCAGACCGGTGCTTGCTGTTTGAGGCAGGCCTCCCCCTTGGTTTACTGCAAAGCTAAGGACCTGTTGCCCATGGTCTAATTTATCACACCTGGAAAGGCAGTAAGATCTGTGTGTCCTGTTTCCAACACCAAATCGGTCCTTTCAGGTAAAGCACCCATAGGACCAGCACAGCAAGAGCCCTGTGTGTGCATCACCCACTCCTCTGGACAGGCTTTAAGGAGAGATGGATGCTGTCCTGCCTCAATTTATAGCTATGTGCTATAGGTCCTTCCTCCTTGGTGGCCTTGAGGGTAGTATGGAGAGGGTGGGCAGGGAAATAACCCCCATGCCCTGGCATTATCTGAAAGCCAGTTTTCAGCTGAAAAGGTACTTTCTTGTCACCCTGTGCAGACCTGGTAGCACACAGAGCCAGGAAATGAAGGTGGTTAACTCGTGGTTGGCTCTTTGGTAGCAGCACTCAGGTTTTCAGGACACAGCGGTGGTTTGCCACCGTATCACCACTGTGGAAGATGCAATTTGCATTCAATTTGCTAATAAATGTATGGTTTGCACACGCTGCTGGAGCTGTGGATGCCGTAAGAGGGCCAGGATTTGGGCAATACATTGATTGTATACATGTAATACATGTATTCCCCAATACATGTTGGGAAAGAATCTCTACTAACAAACCAGCATCGTCATTAACAAATTCCACATGCCTCTCTCAGCCTTCCTAGACCAGTAAAAAAGCATAAATGAGGGAAAATGTGGAGCTCTGACAGATGCAAATCTTTGATTCTTGGAAGCACAGTTTGGAGAATTATTTTTAGATGAAATTTCTTGTCAGGGGCAGCTGCAAGCCTGCAGTGCCTGAATGTACTTTTAAAGTTTCATTTCTCATAATCCCTTCACTGCTGTAAATGACTTCAGAGAAAAGAGTCCTTTCGAAAGCCACTTTCTGCTTTTCTACTTGTAGGGGATTTTTTTTAGCAACAGAAACATCCCGGCAGCTGGATCTGCGTGGGGCAGGCAGAGGCTCTGGGCTGGTTCTGCCCGACCAACAGGTCCTAATGCAACACAGGCTTTGCCTGCTCAGAATCCAAGTCCTAACCTCTATTCTGCTCTGCCAACAAGTGACAGAAGCGTGTAACAGCTCATTTAACAATATACTACTTGGTATTGTTACAAGAAGAGGTAAAAACAAATGTGTTTTCAAGCAAAGCCTGGCTATTAAGCATTGCATCAACTCATATGACTTCATTGAACGCTTTTATTTCAACAGACTTGGGAGAAACACCCATGTGTAACCCCCCAAAACACTTTTGTCCCCATGTCTCCTATGACAGATGCTTCAGGAGAGGGACAGCTTGTTGCAAGTGGTCCCACCGAGGTATGTGCTGCCTCTCTGATGTGCTGGTACCACATAATGCATGAGCAGCTCTTATTTGTCTCCTTCTCATCACTAAATTGGGCTCCTGTCTTCCACCCTGATGTCAGCTTTCATGAAATTTGCAGAGCATAATTATCTGCCTCTCTTTAAAACCAGAGCAAAAGTGGAAAATGGATTCCGACTGCATGAGGAAAGGGACTGACAGGAGGACAAAAGCAGTCGTATAGGACTCATTTCCTTAAAAACAAGCAAGAAAAGCTTTCCTATTATGCAACTGCTGTTGATTCGTTACAGGCTTGTATTTCAATTGAAGCAATTTTCACAGAGCAAAAAAGAAAAACAGGTAAAATTAGATTTGTCAATGTTTCTTTTTATTCACCATGCACTGGGTGTTCCCCCTCTGCGGTGCAGTGTAGCTCCAGAGCTTGGCATCCATCGCTCCTCAGGATACAAATGCAAGAGCCACGCCACTTCCCAAATATACAGCCCACCCAATGCGATTAAAATAACACTTCTCTTGTATGTTGAGACAATTGCCCTCGTCTCATCACTGACTGTATGGACTGCAAACCTGTCACAGTAACAAAACCCACAAATGTTCTACACAGTAGAGAAAAATTCATGAAATTCCTCAGTTCGTCCAAAACCAGCACAAAGACATTCCATCATTTTCATTTCTTGTCCTTTTAAATAGGTGGTGATGAGTCACAGACTCAAGATCATTTCCTTGAATCCAGATGGCACAACTTCACCACACTTGGCAACTTCGGATCACTTCCCGTAGAGCTTGTATTCCTTCCATGGTCTTGTCCTTTAAAGCCATGGCGAGAAGAACGGGTTTGTTCCCAGCTTCCTGAGACACAAATGCCACCAGGTTTTTGGCACAAACATGAACGAGGGGCTGAAAAGCAAAGGCATACAGATGTACACCATCACAGCTGGGAGAACTCTCCTGCATGAGCTGGGAGAGTCCTGCAATGACATGGAACGTGTTGAGAACCTGTTGATACATCCCTGGCAGTGTTCAAGGCCAGGCTGAACAGGGCTTGGAGCAAACTAATCTAGTGGAAGGTGTCACTGCCTGTGGCAGGGGGGTGGAACTGGATGAGCTTTAAGGTCCCTTCCAATCCAAACCAGTCTGAGATTCTATGATTCTATGATACTGGACTCAGACTGAGCATGCAGTTTGCTGAGAGGTTCCAACATGATTGGGAACAGACACGGAGTCTGGCTGGTCAGCAAAGCCAAAGTATGCGCCCAGCTGGCTTAAAAGGGAAGAGTTTGGACATAGGAGTGACAGCCACCCAAACCACCCTGAAACAACTGAGCTGGAGCTGCACTTTAATCGAGTTCTGCACCAGCCTGGATATCTTCGAAAGCTGGTACAGAGAAGCTTTCCTGTCACTAATCCTCCCACCCTAACCATCAATTTCCTTCCACTAATCCTCCCACCTACCAAATATCAAATTATATGAAATGCCATGGATCAAAATGCCTCTGCTTCCATCATAACCAGAGTTTTGAAGAAGTCTCCGAGTGCAGCTTTTGTTTAAAACCTTGTTGCTGATGAAGGTATGTTAACACACAAGCTCGGTAAAAAAAACTTACTTTTGCAGTTCCTAAAGACCCCAAAATAGTGTTTTTTTTAGTCTTTTACAGCATGTGTAAAAGACGTGTTGGTTTTGATTTTAATAGAATAATAAAAACCAGAACTACGTAGTGATGCTGAAGGAGGGAAGAAGAGGCGGATTATCTTCTTAATAAGGTTTCTTTAACATGAAAAAAACAGAACAGTATAGCACAGACCATTTCAGTTGGAAGGGACCTACAACAATCATCTACTACAGACCTGAAGCCAATTCAGAGCTGACCAAAAGTTACAGGATATTATTAAGGGCACTATCCAAATGCCTCCTAAACCCTGACAGTCTTAGGGCATCGACCACCTCTCCAGGAAGCCTGTTGCAATGTTTGAGTATCCTCTTGGTAAAGAAGTGCTTCCTAATGTCCAGTCTGAACCTTCACTGCTGTGGCTTTGACCCATTCAGCTTGTCTAGGTTTTATTTACACCCACAGTCGTGTATTTTATCAGAAGGATGCACTTGATTGCAGCTACCAGTGTGGTATGGAAGTGTGCACCATCCCAAGTGGGGTTGTTAATGGGGACAAGCAGGAAGACAGCAAACCAGTGAAAGCCTTTCCTTAAAGTCTGATCAATAAGGTTGGCAAAATGATTTAGAAATACGATGTTACAAAGAAAACAAAGACACTTCCCATCTCCACATAAAACACAAAACCAGCTTGGGGATGGAGGGGGTCAGGATTAGCAGACATCATACCTGGGAAAGAAAAGCACCTCCCAGAGAAGGGAGTCTATCACTGAAGAACAAGAACTCCATAAGGGGAAGCTGCAGCTAGAATCAAGAACTTGTGTTGCTACAGATTTTCTAGTTCAGGTTAGAAAGTAATATTTGATAGCTCCAACTCTGATGGAAAGCCTCATATTGTAGCGCTGTAACTTTGTGCTTTAATGGTCGACTAGCTGACGCTTTGTGAAATACATTTTCTTCTGCTTTCTCTCCAGGTTTGTGAAAGGGTCGATAAAAACTCATTTTGTTGAAGCAAAACAAATTAAACTTTCTCAAGGGAAGGTGCTGGCAGGCACAGTTGGGAGAGGGCAACTAAAGTCCATGATGTGGCTGGCATAGATGGGGGGGGGCAAAAAAAGAAGGAAAACAACCTCACTGTGAGCAGAAACCCAAAAAAGGTTATCAAAGGATGCATGTTTGATGCTGTAACCCTTAAATCAATAGGAGCTTTATCAAACCTGCCATAAACACAGCAAAGCAACCCTTGGACAGGAAATAACAGCTCCCCAAACCACTCGGTTCAACTTCTGTTACGTCAAGGAGCAGAGGAGCACCACATGTTTCTGATGAACCCCTTGGAAGGGACTCTTCAATTCAACCACCAGTGCACTGCTGTGATCCACCAACCCCCTGGCAACTTGCACAGCCCCACTTACAACATCCCCCCCTTCCTATCCCTGGTGCCTGTGTATCCACTCTCACCTCGTCCTTGCCCAGCAGCACCTTTGTGGTGAGCGAGGGCCTGCCCACGTTGTCACCCACTGTGTTGGGGTCCACATAGACGATTGTGCCCATCTTGCCGTACTGCGTGACCACCACGAGGACGGAGTTGGAGAACGCCGTGCACACCACCTCTGTCGGGACCCCGTGTACCACCTCCTCTCGCTGCTTGGACATCACGATGGGACTCGCTGCCATGGCTGATGAAAAAGAACACAACAAAGCGATAGTAACAATAATAACATTAAAAACACCGACCATGGGCTATAAAAAGCCTGAATCCTTCATTTGAAACAGCCAGTGTTAACAGAGCACAAAAGCATCCGGAGGTGTGTGTGTGTGTGTGCAGGAACAGCGACCAGCACCCCACATCCCTGGTGGGATGGGAAATCATACTGCCCCGCCACAGCACAACGAGCTCATCATGCTTTAACAGCAACCGCACCTATGGAGCCGTGCCCTCCCTTCCCTCGCAGCCTCCCAGCCGCTGGCACCGAAGGGGCGAGCCCCGCTTTCCACCCCTGGGCCCCGCAGGCCGCGGCGCTTTCCCCTCCCGCCGGGCCGAGGTTGCCGGGAGGCCTCTGCCGCCCCTACCCGCACCGGGGCCCGCCGCGCAGCCGTTCTCCGCCCAGGCCCGCCCCGCTGCGGCGGAAGCGGCGCCTTTCCCCTCCCTCCGCCGGCCGGCGGCGCGGGGCGATGGCGCAGGGTGATGGCGATGGCGGCGGTGCGGGGCGGCTGCTGCTCTTCCCTCCCCTCAGCGCCGCTCCGCCATTACCGGCCGCCATTACCCCCCCCCCCCCCGGTTCTTCTCAGGGACGTCGCCCCTCGCTGGCCCAGGGGCTGAGCCCCTTCCACCGGCCTCATTTCGATGCCGTTTTCCCGTTTTCCACCCCCGTTTTCTCCGCTCCCACACACCGGGTGGTGTTCAGCCCCTCTCCGAGCGTGCTTTCCCATCAAAATAAAGTGTGGTTTGGGGCCATGGGAGCAGCTGTGTCCTCATCATGAGCGACGTGTGGGGCTTGAGGGCACGATGGCGGCTGCCCCATGGGGCTGCGATGGGAGATGAACACCTCCATGTGAAGAGTGCAAACCTAGATGTTCATGTTCCATGAGCAGTACGTATAACACATCTCTTCCTGTTAACTGCACAGGTAATCCAGTGCTCTTTTTCCTGTTTGAAATACTCATGACTAGTAATTCTGAGCACTATTTTGTACAAAGCTCTGAAGATTGGGCTTTCTCAGAGGTTTGCAACCTTCCGAACTAACAATTGATGTACCTAAATAGGCTCCAGTACTTACTTTCTGTGTGTTACCTCTCCCTACCGTCATTCCCACCACACACAACCTATCCCTGCTGTGGCTGCAGCAATAGCGACCTGACCTGTGAATTGTTCAGGTAACAATAAATCAGGGATTTAATGAATCTTCGTTTGTTTTGCACTAAAAGTTGTAACAAAACTTGGCTACAAGGAGGGGATTTAAACTTCGTGCGGAGAATCCCTTAAAGCACCGTTAGAGAGCAGCAGAGGTCCATGGAAAGCCTTTTAATGCACCAGGTTATACTGGTGGTTAATCCAGAGCCTTGATGCCTCTTCTGCGCTCCTTGCAATCTGGCAAATGGTCTGTTTTCCAAAACTGCGAGGAAACAACGTTCCTCTTCCTTGCTTGCCACAGTCACTCGAGGCTTTGCCTGTTCCATGGAGATAATGGCAGCTCTTGTCAGTGAAGCCTCCTGACTCATAAAGAAGTTTATTCCTGCTCTGCTTTCTCCAGAGAGTAGTTTTACTCCAGGGAACATCTTTGGCCAGCCTTGCCAGACTCCGTCTTATTTTTACACGATAAAGAGTTCGCTCTAGTTCAGATTTGCACTGAAACACTGCACTATGCTGGGTTGGATTAGTTTGGGACAAATTATCTTATTATTATGGAATGGGTTGCCCAGGTAAGCTGTGAATGCTCCATCCCTGGCAGTGTTCAAGGCCAGGTTGGACGAGGCCTTGGGTGATACGGTTTAGAGCGAAGTGTCCCTGCCCATGGCAGGGGGGTTGGAACTTGATGATCTTAAGGTCCTTTCCAACCCTAACTATTCTATGATTCTATGATTCTAAAAGAGCTGTCTGTAACAGGTTTGGATACCTCATTTTGGCATGGAGCTGAGGTGGGATGTTGCAAACTCGAGAAGCAGATGGCAGGAGGTGGCTGGGCACTGAGTCTTCATCGGTGAAAGGAAATACATTAAAAGAGAAATAAAAGAATGAAGGAGAAGGCTCTGTGTGACGGAGGCAGGGGATGGAGCTTTGGGAATACACACCATGGCACATCATGGGACCTTTCCTGAGGTGTCCCTGTCTGCCTGCCTCCTCCTTCCCAGCGTTTTCTGGCTTAGAAGAACGTGTATCTGTGCTTACACTTCCATTATCTATAGCAATTTTCCTCCGAAGATCCCTAATCACATTGCAAGCATTACTACAAACTCTCTTTAGACATAACAGGATTAATATACTGCGTTTTACAATCTGAGGGAAATAAACAATCGGGACAGACAGCAGTTCAGAGCCATCCAGTCCTTGGCTGGAGATTCTGCAGGTTTCCAGGATCCTTTCTTTGCTGCCGAAGACACAGAAGTCATGCCTGTCTCTCTCTCAGTTACCAGAGAAAATCAATGACTCTGCAGCCCCATACTTCGATAACAAAACCTACCCATAGTATTGCAGCTTTATACCTTTATTGTTATTCATTTGAGTGGTTTCTTACCACTCTTTAAGCTGCTTAAGTGCCTCTGTGTGGACTGGAAGGAGGATGCTTTTTATCGTAAACTTCGCTTTTTTTCCCCAAGCTGGTTTTGTAAGAGCAAACATGTAAGATCCACAGAGCATCCGAAATGTTTCCCACTTCCTTTGAAAACTAGACACACGGTGTTTGAGGACATCCATTAATAATCCTTGCTCTTGGGAGCACCTAGCTATCAAAGTGCTGGGTTGGTTTATTAGTTTACAGGTTATTACTTCTCTAGTTTAGATTTCTCTCTTGTATCTTTTATGATGCAGAATATAGACTGTGGGCTGGAACCTCAGGTGCAGCTGCGTTCAGGGCTGCGCAGCCAAGGAGGGAGGAAAGGAATTAGTTTGCTCCCTGATGCGGGAGCTGCTTGGGAATTATTCTGACCCTTGTTATAAATTGGGTACGTGAAGCAGAGCAGCCTTTAAAGTGCATGCTTCTGGCCAGACAATATCAAGCATTATCCTCTCCCCCTTATTGCTGTCACTGCAAGGTCAGGGGGATGTGGGTGGTGTGGGGTTGTGTGTGTACTCTCTCCATGGGGTCGTGTCAAAGGAGTAGGAGGGATGGGAGAAATCCACCTCCTGGTGCTTTCAAGCAGTTTCCACTGCATTTAAATAGAGCCTGGCAGAGGCAGAGTTCAGAAAATGCTGCTGAATTGAGGCCCTTGGAGAAGGGGTAGAGGAGCACATCTGGGGCTGTTCTCAAAGACTAGCTTTAGCCCCAGAAGTCCCTGGCTGACTCTCTCTGCAGTTAGTGGAGAGAGGCTTTGTCACTGCTTGGTGCGAAGTGGAAGCACAGCTTTGAACCTGGCTATCCGCAGTGAGGAGTTAAGCCTGGTGCAGCTCAAGTTGGCTGTTTTACCTCCTGGTTTCTAGATTTCAGGTTTATGTAGGTGTGGGCCTGCCAGACATCACCAAAACCAACTGAGAGACAGACAGAAATGGGGCATCAGGTTTGCAGGGGAGCCTGAGGTTAAGATTTGAGCAGCTGAGGAGTTTGATGTGTTTAGGGTTAGGTGATAGCTGAACAGCATTCTCAGAGTTAAAGCTCTCAGGCTGTAATTCCATGTGATCATTCTGGCTCTTCTGTACATTGGTCGCTTTTCTGTGCTCCCTAAGAGAACAACTAGTATCTTTTCTTAATTCTGAGAGACATGTCTAAGAGGTTTGCTTTGTTCTTAAGTTGTCCATAGGGCTCTTACTGTATGGGCCATTTCTTACTTCGTTTGTTCCATGAATGAGAGGAAGGCTAAACCTATCAATTAGGCATTGCAGAACCACTCTAAGCTGTTTAGCTGTTGATTAAACACTTTCCCCCCCAAAGTGTAGAATTCAGCTGGAAAAAACAGTCTTTTAAGGAAAAATAAACATAATGCTCAGAAACCACATTATTCCCTTTCTGTGCTAGCTGCGTGTCTGAAATGGATGGATGGCTTTGCATGCTGGGCACTATCAGGTCATGCTGTTTTCTTCTTTCAGGTCATGCTTGTTTTCTTGCGTTTGCAACTTAGTAAGGAAACATTATTGTTTGTGTAAACAGGAACTGCCCACATATGAGCACTAGCATGTTTTTTCTGTGAGAGGGTAGGATTTAAACCGTGGCAGTAAGCCAGCACGCTCCGGCTGGGCTTGGAAACATCTAGGTAGCAATTTGACTGGAGCCCTTTGGAAGTTATTGGTTTTTTAAGTCAGATTTAGCAACATATAAATAGAGGAGTACTCCAGGAGCCCTTGTAGGACTTTGTTATGCTGTGTCATTTGTGTTTTCTGGGCTGCTGTGCAGGCTGAAGAAGGAGGACTCCAGATCCATGGGGCTGGGATGGGAAAGGAGATCCCTTGGTGCTGGCAGGGTTTTACAAGGGAGCTACTGTTGGGGTTACAGAGCCTGACAAATGTCAGATAAGTCACATCTACAGAAGAATGTTGCTGAAAACAGTTTCTTGGGTTCCTGGTCTCACAGAGCAGTAGTTATCATATATTCAGTACTTTTAAAACCATCAGATTTTACATTTCCTTGAAAAAGATACCCAGGAATTATTTCAGCAACCACTGAAATGAAAATGACATTCTTGAAATACGTGGAATTTATCTCCAGAGCAGCTTCAGACTACCTAAGAGAGCTGAAAGAGCTCCAGGTACCTGAGTCTGGATTACATCATGCAGTCAAGCCGGTGCTGTCTGATAATAACTTTTATCCCCAATATTTATAATGAAATATCAGATGTCTGTACTGGACACTGTAGGCAGGGTATATGGAGCAGGCAGAGTCATTATGAAGCCAGACTGACTTTAAGTACTGTTTACATAATTTTCACTTGTCAAATAACAGCCCTACATAGATCTTGGCTATGACAGCGCCTGTGGATGGTATCATCCATCAACAGATCCACCCTGTAAACAGCAGAAGCTTTGCATTACTGCAATGGCTGAAGAAATTATCTCCATGGATCAGTAAAGACAGCAGTAATTGCCATAAAGCTCACTGTAGTTTATGCAAGAGTTTTTCAGTTGCTTGTAGTGGACTGTCAGATGAAAGGCACCATGCAAATGGAGTGGATTGTAAAAGTAATTGTTGCATAGCTCATAAGTACAAAACTTGTACCACTCTGTTCCTAAGAAGTGCGACAGCACAGAAAATAGCAACGTAGCTCTTGCAGAGTATTAGTATGATACTAATAGTTTAGTCAGTTGTATAAATCACTTAATTGCAACAGCAAATTAAATAGCGTTATTGTCTAGAATCCACCCAGAGTTAAAATGATATATCTTGATGAGACAAATGCCTTGTGCTCTGCCAGTAATAAATTAGCTCCTCTTTCAAGTGAGAAAACAATTAAAAACTTGGTTGAAAAGGGCATATTTTCTCCGTGGCCATTGATCCCTGAAACGCTGGAAATTAAAAGTGTTTCTAATCGTTGTTCATTGTTACACAGTTGAAAGAGGAAAAATCCATTGTCTCATGTTCAAGACAGTTATGAAATTGCATATTGGGAATAGTTGAAAATGTAAGAGGCATCTAACCAAATGGTTTCAACTTTGACAATGTATCATCATTTGCAGTTTGTAATGCTGCTGTTAAGTTTGGGAGGTATCAGTCAGTGCAGTGCAAAATGAGAATAAATATTTACTTTTCATTTCTATACTGCATAAATAACAGCAAAGTATGCAGTAGACAGGTCATGATGTGATTTTGAGGGTTGTGTAACTGAAGTTTCAGGATTGCAGGAGGTATTCATCTTGCAAGATTGAAATACATGGAAGCATTGAGGCATTTCCCAACCAAGTGGGCAACTCTGTTCCTTGCCAATGAAACAATAACAAAATGATTTCTGGGTATTAAACACCACTGTTTTATATTAGGTGAAGATTGGCCCCATCTGATTGTTCTTTATAGATGCTGAAGATGGAGATGGTGGAAATGGCTGGTGTCTGGATGCTTCTCTTTCGTAACACATTAATACTTTTTGCCATGTAGTTGAATTTAAAATCCTCACGGGTGCTGAAGTTTAGCACTTAAACCATTAGTTGTGCTATAGATCACAAGAAAGAATCAAAGTCAGACCTGCATAAAGATATACCATGACAAGGCAAAAGAATGCAGGCAGGTGCCCTTCAGAGCTGTAGAGGCTTTCGGATCTCGGTCTTCACCTACCTATACTAGCCTGATTCACTTGCTGTCTCTGAAAAGGTAAGATTTTAGGAAACTGGAAGCAATATTGAAGGACTCAGCTATGACAGAAGATCTGAAATATATTTATAAGGAATATTGTGATTTGAAAGATTTGTGAGGCATGTGCATATGCTGCAGGATTTTCTATTTAGAAGTGCTTCAAATCCTGGTTATCGCCGTTTCATAAAACTTGTCGAGTTTACTACACCCTCTCCTGCCTCTAGAGAGTAATAGAATAAATATTTTCTGTTGGAAGCAGATTTTAACATTTCAGAAGCCTGCAAAATGTTGAGTCTGTTAAAGCTGAAGTTTAAAGTTCATTTTAACTGGCCACATAAATTATTTTATGAATGAACATAAAAGAAGTAAGTGTTGAAATTGTTTGTTAGTGTCATTGTAAGTAATGAACTGAAGTTTGTGATAATTGGGTTGTGCATTTGATGGACAGTACAAGTATGCTCTTAGAAGAAAAATGCAGTTATATAGTGGGGAAAATCACATTAATTTCTCAGGTGTTTATCTCCTGTTTCTCTACAAGAAACATGATAATCAAGAGATGTGCTATCATCTTTTAAAGTTTCATCCTGCAAATAAGGTTGGAATATTCCATGAGCAAATCATTGTCATTTTCCTACTCTCTTCTGTCTCTGTAAGAAATGCTCTGCCTAAGTCCTTCTGTGCTCTGCACTTGGAATTCTTCTGTTTCCCTAGGCAACTCTAGGCTGAGCTCATGCTTTTGCTCTTAACTTCATGTGATCCTCCTTTCCTCTTCCAAGAGCATTTTGGAACCAGTTTGCCCCAAAACCCTGAGACCAGAGAACACTGGGGGATTAGGTTTAAACTTGTTAAACTGAATTAACACTTCTGCCACATGATTCTGGCCTGTGCCAGTCCTTCTAATCTTGTTCAGAGTTTAGGATAATTTGTTTAGTAGTGCTGATCAGCTGGAGGTTAATTCAATTGGACTTTGGTTATTTATTCATACCCAGATTTGCTAAGTGTCACAGCAGATACATGAGGTCTCTGTTACAGTTATGAGACGGCTTCATTAGTGTGACGGAGAGTCCATCTGGATGACTTCCTTTCCTCAATGCAATAACTGGCTGTCAGGGCTCTTTCCAGTGGGAAAAAAATCCTTACATAACATCTCCCTTTCATTTGTGTCATTTATGTATTGATTACAACTTAAAATGCACTTCTCTGTTCTCATTGCTGGGCTTTAAATTGATACCAGCATTTAAAAGAAAAGTACAAATGTGTTTTAAAAGCCATTTATTATTAATAATGTGTTTTCACGCAGTATTTTGGTCCTGCTCACTTCAAAGTCCACTTTCCCCATGTGGAACACAGTCAGCCTTTTACTCTGTCCAGAGTTAACTACCCAAAAAAGACAAAAAAGGAAGAAGAAAAATGCATCCTGCTGAAATCTCTGGAGGAATTTAGGTTGGCAGAATGTTGTTCCTTAAACTGGAATGTGGCCAGGACACCAGGATTAATGTTAGCACAAAATGCCACTTGATTGCAAGTGTTCGGATAACCTTGGATGAAAGTCTTAACTTGAAAAGAGGCTCTTCTAACAGAATAGGGCTTCCTGATATTGGCTGGGACTTTAGTTCAGGGTTGACTCGGAGAATGTTTTGCTATTTGCTTCAGCAGTTTTTGAATGGGACAGCTCTTGAGTGGTGACAAATCTCCCCTTCACAGCCTGCAGCACAGCAGATAATTTCCCAGGGAGGATTCCATGCCATTGAGTGATGTCTCTTTTTAGAGATGCTTCCTGATACATCATGCAAACATTACACATAGGAGCCTGAAGGCACGCTTGTTGGGGAAGGCTCCTGAAGATTAGAAGGCAGGAAAAATGTTCAGTCAAGAAGGCACTGGGCCAACTTGAGCTTCTGTGGCACATAAATGTGGAATAGCTGCTTGTGTCATGGAGTTAGTAATGAGCAAGTGAAACCATTGTTTGCCTCATTCTCATTTTATCTTCCTCTCTGAATGTTTCTATTGTCAGTCCTCTAATATGGGTTGGGCTGGTGCCCACTCAAAGAAGTGCTGGTTAAAAGCAGTGTTAACCAAAAGTTCTTCTCTTTCTCTCAGTTTTTCAATGAAATTGTAAATCTATGCTGAGAAACAACCATTAACTTCCAGGGAGAGGGAAGTGTTCCCACATGTTCGGCCTTCTTCAGAAAGCACTGTCACAGTTATATACCGTGAAATATGGTTTCCAACAGAACAATGTTCCCAAAACCAGCTGGGACCCACGTTACAGCTCAGCACTCTTTGCAGAAGTTTATTTGCTGTTGACTTGGAAGCCAAGTTAGAGCCTTTGAGAGGAGTTTCTACTGATCTACAGTAACGATGCAACATGGGTCCTGCAGCATCACCCCCCACAGAGAAGCTGCAGAGAGCAGGACTAAGAGAAAATTGAGTCAGTGTCTATCTTTGCCAGCATATGAGTGGCCTGCTGTGGGATTTGATGTTTCTTGCACTGGTCCTGGTACTTGCGTGCCTGCATGGGTGAAAGGAAAGTATCCAGGAACGATGTGGAGGCAGCCTGCCAGAAATGCTGAAGGGGGCTGTATCTGCAAAAGCCCAGTGTATTCCCAAGGGACAGGATCCCTGTCTGGAGGAGAAAGCAGTGTGCAACTCCACCTCTGTAGGCACTTTCCTGGTACAACAGCTCTTTCTTTACAATAAGGCAGAGTTTCCATGCACAGGGAATAACCCTTCCAGGGTCTGCATGTCAGCTTCATATGTGGTTAAACTGTATCTGAGCATGAGACTTGCTTTGCTATTTGTTTTTGAGAGCAAACCCCATCACTGCTATTATGCGGGGTGAATGTGATCTAGACTGTTTTGTAAGGGGAGCTACTTTCCATCCTACCTGAGTTCCACTGAGGTTTTCCCTTGTTTTCCATGGAAATACACTGATAGTCCTCTCCCTGCCTAGCCCAGCCTTCCTATTCCTCTCCTGCAGCAGCTCAGACTTGTGTATGAGCCAAGATATGATTCCCCTAAGAATTTACTTCATTTAATATTCTTCTTCCCCGTCTTCATTATTTTACATTTATAGGTTAACCAGCACTGGAGATGCTCAGTGCTTTCCCTAACTTTACTTTGACCAGATAAACTTTTAAATTAAATATTCTCATTCTCCCCTCCTTCTGTTTGAGGGTTACTGTATAATTCTGTGGTTTTAAAAACCGGCGAACAGGGAACTAATCACAGATGCATTTTGCTGGGAAGAGATAGATGGTCTTGACATAAAGGATTGAACATACTATTCTGCAGATATCCCTGCATCTGACAAAACAGGCCAAATTCATTCTTCATGTAGCTCCACCAGGGATGAACAAGACCCAGAGGCTGTAAAGAAGGCCACGTGCTGACATTTGGTTTCATCAAGTCCCTGGAACATTGAATATGCTCTTGATATGCAAGGGTAGGCTGAAATCTGCAATCAGCTCCCTGAGTGTAATTGAATCTGAGTCAGGAGAAGTGACACCTGCATGATGAAGAAGGGCATTCATTATGCTCTGTTCAGGTCTGTACTATCCTGCTTGTGTGGACAGAGTTCAGCACGTACTATCTTGAGCTGAGGGATCACACAATCATGCTTCAACTATTGTTTCCTGTATATATTTCTATGTGCTGGACAGCTCAATGCTATGCTGATGCACGGCCCATCCTATCTAACTATCTGCTCTCTACATGTGCATCAGGCAGCAGATGCACGTTGGAGTTATGAATATGAATGGGGCAAAACGTGTAGCGCGACCTTCACATCAAGCTTGCTTTTCCTTCATGTGCCTGCACTTCTGATAAATCACTGTTGTCTTGGGGACATCTGTGTCAGTTCAGACCAATCCCCTGTTATTGCAGGCAAACATGGCACAGCTGTGAAGTCTGTGATGTTGTGTATCTCACACACATGCTCCCCATGGCCAACAGTAACAACAAGACCTTTGTACAAAAGCCTTTCAGTCTCACACAGCACAGGAAGAGAGAAGGAGAGGCCAGTGCCCATTGGTAGTGCCTTAAAAGGAAATTCCTGGCTCTCTTTGTGCGATCACGAGGAATGGTCCTTTTGGGAATGGTGCAATGAAGAGCTTTTGAGAAAGATATTGTCAAAATGAGTTTTGTTGGAAATGTTATTTTGACACATCAGGCCATAATGTTTTGATCATTCCCTTTTCAAAAGTAACTTTCAGGTTACAGTGTTCTGCTTTGATGAGTTTTCAAATGAAGTTGCAGTCATTTCAGTTCATGTCATTTTTTTCATCCACATTTTATCTTACATGGGAAAAGAGAGCAAAAGAAAACATCTGATTGACCCAAACTACGCGTGGGACATGCTGATTTTGTGAAAACTTTCAATATACTCCTTCCTTTCTCCCTCTTCGGGAGGAAATCTTAGAACCTCTCACCCTTTGGAGGAAGGAGAGTGCACTCTGATGAGGGCGTTACGCTATAGAGGCCAAAATCAAGGTGCTAAAACTGATACTGAATCACCCTTTTGTACATCTGAACATAGATAGGTCTCTTGTTTAGCTACACAATGGTCCCGTGTTTCGGTTGTGCCACTGTGTGAGCACTGTCCCTGCGGGAAGCTAGGCTCAGTGCTCAGAAGGTAGGTCTTTGGGACCCTGTGCTGAAGAATTTACACCCTCACAAATGCAAGACAAGGCTCTTTGGCAGGGATGGATGGCAGGAGGAGTACATCTTTGCATTTAGCCTTCAGGGAACCTAGCACTTCTCACAATTAGCCCTTAAAGAGGGCACCTCGGTGCCCTTGAAGGATGACTTCAATGGAGAAAGCAGCACATCTTGGTGGGGAGCCAGAAGAAAAAACAGCTTTGGCAGGTAGCCTTTATGCAAGACAAGCACGTGATAGGTCTCCTTTAGAGGAGGGAAGCATGATGTTGTAACGAGTAGAAGGGTAGAACCCACTCCAGGCCTTTTGGACTTGCACTCAAGGTTGGAGTTCCATGTTCCTCCCCTAAGTCAAGCAGGAAACACCCACCATTTCTCCATATTTTGAGGAATTGTCACCAAAATCCCCTCTGTATAATATATATATATACAAATATGTATAAAATCAGTTACTGAAAGCCAGAGAACAAAAATACTGTGAAAGTCAGCTGGATCCTCCAGAGAGAAGGATGCAAAATATGTATCCAATAAAGCTTTTTTGATGATACCCATAAATACAGAGCTGAAGTGCTGGCCCTGCTGTCCTCTTCAGTACCATTCAACCAGAAATGTGTAGCTCACATCCTGAGTCATCCCCAAGGAGAGCAATAGATGTTATACACTTGAAATAGTTTAATTTCTAACTGGACCAAGCACAGTTCATCCCTCTCTCATCAGGCAAGAGGAAGATGGAGAATTTTAATATCCTGTGGTGAGATCATGGGACCTCTGAGTCCCAAGGCTACAGTGCATTTTGCCAGTTCCACAAAGGAAACTGCAGGTGTGAGAGAAGTTGGGCTCCCAGATTGCACTGCAAGGACAGGAGAGTGACAATGCTTGTGTAGAAAGCTGGACCTTCTGGTTGCTCTGACAGATGACACCTTGACATCTGTTGTTTTCAGCCTCAGGAGACCCTTTTTAGGCTCATCAGTTTGCAGTTACTTACTCTAATGTCTATATTTACAGGGGCAGAAGTGATGAATTCCTCCTTTAAGAATCAGGTCTAAGCAGATGTGTTTAGTGAGGATCTGACATTTATCCTAGAAGACCTTAGCTTGCTACACCCATTCCTTCTTAGCATCAGCCTGTGTTTTTGTGTGTAAACTCAGGTAGGGAGCTCACAGGTTCTACCATCCCCTCTAAAACAGTTGTCCCAGCATACAGAGAGAGGTTGGCTCCCAGAAACCTGTCGTCACCACACACTGATGCATCGGGCACATCTCTGAGAATGAGATAAGTGACTGATGGCTGCAGTTAGAGGAGATCTTTGGAACAGATCCAATCTTATCTATGGTGGAGTCAAAAGGCAAGAAAAATTCTTCAGCCAGCCTATGCTTGCAGGATGGCTTTGCTTTAACATGAACAAGAAATACATTTTCAGAGATTGTGGAATCCACAAGCAGAAAGGAAAAAAAATCAGATGGCTGAATTAGTAACTCATCAGAGGCCAGCAGGGACTGCAGTGATACAAGCTATATTATATTGTCAATTTGTATTGTGCATTTGGAGCAACAGCAATCATGTTTTAAAATTAAGAATAACCTGGAGGGGGCAAATAAACTAACAGTGTACCAAATGGTTGAGCGAAGAGAGAATTTGTACTTGGCAATAATCGATACACGTGTACGTCTTCTAATTGAGTCAGCTCAGCCTTCCTCTGGGATGTGGCAGTGACAACTGAACTCCTCTTCCCGTTTGATGGATTTGATTGTGCTGCAGCAGTAAATAGAGAATGCGCCAAAAATGGTTTTGGTTGTGTTCTCAGCACCTGAGCAATAACCCTGCTCTGTCCAGAGCATCCATCAGCCAGGCAGGATATGGGCACCGGTGCTGTCTTACCTGAGGCAGTTGGAGGGGTAAGCAAGGATAGGTCCCAGGGACCTTTCCTAGAGGAGCATTCATCTCCCTTGCAAACAAGTAGAACAAGCATCTTCTGAGGAATCAAATGACCAATTCTGGGGGCTTTCACAACAATTTGATCCTTGTGCTGTCTCCTAAAATAGTAATTTAAAAATACCTCATTGCCAGGGGCACTGCATGGGTTGCTTGATTAGCGTGATGCAGTGCTTGGGGGCCCACGTCTGAAGTGTGTACTGTTCCTTTTCAGCCAGTGCTCAGGTTTGCGGTGGGTGTTGGATTCATGACTGGGTAAGCATTGTATCGACCCAGGGCTTTCATCTGGCCTGTGTCCAAAGGCAGACCGCAGGCCCCCTCAGCTAATATCTCCACATCTTGGCATTTCTGACTTGTATTTCTTCCTCTGTTCTTCTGCTATGGCTGGAGGCACATCCTCCAGATGGAAATACAAGGCTTTCCTTTTCCCTCTTCAAATAGCTACTTGTGTTGCCAACTCAAGCTCTTCACTTAGTTTGTACTGGGGGATGAGTCTAAACTCTGGCCTATTCATATTTCACATCATGTACACGTTAATTGGTACTTTACATCCCAGGGACTTCCTAAGGAAGCACTAATTTGATCTCTGAACAATTTTACTACAAACACATCCCCCTCTTCCTCCTCCTTCCTTTCCCCTTTTTGTCATAAGTTGAATTATTTTTCTGGACATGAATCCACTGCCTGAGGTTTGTCAAATCTCTGCTCTGGGACACTAACATCTTATCACTGAGGCAGAGTGGGAAAGGAAAAGTAGTACGTGAGGGGAACTGTGACTCATGCAGAAATTGAAATGATGAAGCAGATGCTGCTATTACAAAGACCCAGAGGTCTTCAAAGACCTGCTGGTGGAGAGGCAAAAGCCTGGGCTTTTCAGCCTTGAAAGGCTTCTGCATATAGAAGCTCTGAGCGCTGGGTAAGGGTTGCAGGCTGGGAGTTCTCTGCTTGCCTGCTAAGTGCCTTCCATGTCGTCAGCAATGCAGCGGAGCTGAGGGCTTGACTGGAAGTAGCGTGCAGCAAATTTAAGGCTGATCAATAGAAGATGTGTTAAAACTCGAAATGGTGCTGCCTTCCTCCCTGCAACAGAAACTTTAATGATTTTCTGTGTTTTGCTTTTTTTTCCTGGAGGGTTTGTATATGAATGGAAGAAAATGAGGAGAAAACGTGCCTGATTTTTCTGGTTGGGTGAATGAGCTGAAGGAGGCACCTATGTGTCTGTCATCCTGAAAAGCTCCTTGTTTTGATGGAGCCTTAATGGAGTTTTTCCAAAGACTCTTTAATGCCTCGCCCAGCTCTATTGGAAACAGTTATCTTTTGAGGCTGGCACCTTGCCATGTCTATTTGTGCTTAATATTGCCTTTAAAAATAGCATCACTTCTGTCTTTTCCCAGTATTCAGAGCAGCATTAGTGCACAGGACGCTGAGCTGCCCTTGCCTCCCTTGTGTTAGGGAAAATGCTTCAGGGGAACCCAGACCAGCACCTCTCTGCAAGGAGAGGTTAAATTCAACTCCTCTTGCCACACAGATGGCATTTTAGACACCACAGAAGAGAGAAAGACCTGTACACTAACAGGAGACAGCTTTCATGCTATTAGGTCCCTCAACATGGAGACTGCCCAGTACCCCAAGGTTATCTGCTCCAGTGACCCTGTTGGACAGTCCTCTGTGTCTAGCCTGATTTGCTCTCACTGCAATTTAAACCCATAACAACCTGTCCTCTCCAGAACAGACCATTCCCTTCCTCATGAAGGTTATCTTTCAAAGACCTTAAGGACATAACTGTTAAGCTGGCAGAGAGATGAGTCCAACATCCCTCCTCCGCTACTTCTTAGGCTACATAAGGAGAGGGACCATTTGTTGTTTGGTACAGAGCTGCAGGACTCTGTGCTCTCTCTACACAGACCCTTGCCCTATGTCTGCCATTATCCTAGCTCCTTTCTGGAAGAAAGCCATGGTTCCATTCATTCCCACCCTTGATGTGAGGAGCCTGTGCTTCCTGCTGAAGTGCCATGCTTTGCTGTTGTCCCTGGTTTGCATTTCAACTTAATATTTCGGGCCATTTCATCCGACTAAATCATTTTGCATTCTAACCTTGTCCCCAAAGTGTCCTTGCCATCCCTCCCTGATCGCTCTTGTCTGCATGCATAATAAACCTACTCCTTTATCCCTCACTGTGTCTTCATTGAAAACCCAAGATGGAGCAAACAGCAGATTGTACAGCCCAGCCATCCATACACAGTGGGAAGTGTTGGAAACAGCAGCTCCCCAAGGATGTGCCATCCTGTTGTGTGCCTGCCTGGAGCAACAGCCCTCTCACCACACACTTTTTAACCAAGGAGTCCTGAAACAAGGAGGCAGAGAGGCTTGAGACCCCAAAATTATAGTTAAAATGCAGCACCAGTACAGCTTAGAATGTGGCAAGGCAAGTGGAGGGCTTTTTCCTAGGAAGGCCTCCCCTCCTGTGTGAGCAGTTGGCTGCAGGATGAGTAAGGTGCCCAGTCATGTCCTGACTCCTGAGAAGTCCATTATCACAAGCCAGCTTTCCCTTTGAAGTATCCTGAACTCGGGGAGCGTGCAGCCTTATCTCTGCCTGTGCCAAATTCTCCTTAATGAGGTTTATCCAGCTTTTCCAGCATGGTTTAACATTGTCCATCCAGTCCGGCCAGAAAGGATCCTTTATTTTGCTAACATAATTAATAGCAATAAGCTGTCCGTGCTGTGCAGTGATAATGGTACTGATGCTGTAATGCCCCATAGACAGAGCCTGGGATTTAGAGGAAGTTTCATTCTGTGTGCAGCGTTAGCAATTTCCCCAGCTCCCTTCCTGAGCACTTTCCATTTCACATCCTATGCTGGAATTATGCCTCCTGCTGTTTACATTAAAAATGCATTATACATGTGTTGAAAACTGTGTTCTCTGTTGTTGGCAAGGATGGAAGCTGTCATGTTTAAGAAGCTGTTTCCTATATTATTATCACTTTTGTTTAATTTAGTAGGATTATTTTGTCTAATTCCAAAGCTGGGAAAAGACTCCTGTAAATATTCTTCCCACTAGCCAATTTCTGTATCATCCAAACCCACGTATAAGCTGACTTACTTATGAACTGCCACATCACCAAATTAAAATGCTGATTTCCCTCTGTTAGCTTTCTCCTGTGCTTTGGATCAAAAAATACACAAGGCAAAGGTAATGTCATTTAAAAGAGCTCTAAATGGCTTGCTGCAGCACAGGGGAGCGAGGATTTATGCTAGCAGTATAGCAGGCTGGGGATGCATTGAGGTGCCTAAACTTCACAGAAGAGCCACATGGACTAGGAAAATGTGGGATTGAGCAACTCGGCACCTGTAGGGACTAGGTGTTCAAATGCACCATACCATCCTGTTTGAATAGGCCTAGGAGTGATTTCTGTGGGACTTACTGCTATCACATCTAAACACCTTACTGTACAAACAGAATGTGGCAGGGCTGGGAGTTAAACCTGTATCTCAGACCCAGAGCTTTAACTACATGGACATTTTCATTCTTGGTAATACAACTTGATCTGGGTAAATTAGAGACCTAGAATGAAACGTAGCAAGAGGGTGATGTAGCAACAGGTTGCTAGGACAGAATTGGTGACTGTGGGTAGAAGTCAGAGCATTTAGAGGAAATGAGAGAAGAAAGAGAAATGAGGAGAGGGGATGGGAGGGAAGGGAAGGGAGGGGAGGGCAGGGGAGGAGAAGAGAAGCGAAGTGAGAGAGGAGAGAAGAGAGAAGAGAAGGGAGAAGAGAAACAAGAGAAGAGAGAAGAGAGAAGAGAGAAGAGAGAAGAGAGAAGAGAGAAGAGAGAAGAGAGAAGAGAAGAGAGAAGAGGAGAGGAGAGAAGAGAGAAGAGAGAAGAGAAGAGAGGAGAGGAGAGGAGAGGAGAGGAGACAAGAAGAGAGAGAAGAGGAAAAGAAGAGAAGAGAGAAGAGAAGAGAAAAGAGGAAAAAAGGAAGGAAGGAAGGGAAGGAAGGGAAGGAAGGAAAGGAAGGAAGGAAAGGAAGAAAGGAAAGGAAGGAAGGAAAGGAAGGAAAGGAAGGAAGGAAAGGAAGGAAGGAAAGGAAGGAAGCAAAGGAAGGAAGGAAAGGAAGGAAAGGAAGAAGGAAGGAAGGAAAGGAAGGAAAGGAAGAAGGAAAGAAGGAAGGAAGGAGGGCGGGCGGGCAGGAGGGAAGGAAGGGAAGGGGAAAGGGAAAGGGAAGGGGAAAGGGAAAGATCCTGTGTCAGGTAATGTGCCACTGGGACGTTCTGCATGTAAGCCCTAGGAGCTCGTTTGTGTTGTACTGCACAGAGGAGATCACAAGGGACATCACGAGGGAATCCCACCAAGCTTGGGTCGTGGCAATAAGGTACCAGAGTGTGAAGCTGCAGTGAGGAGTTACAGGCCAAAAGATGAAGGAAATTAAATCTGGTGAGGAAAGCAGGGGAGATCCAGGCTAAGATACAAGGGTGTGGGGAGCCTGCCTAAAGGAGGGAAAGAAATTCTTTTCCTTAATTAGTGACTGACAAAACTGCACCTCCTGGGCATGAGCTGGCAGAGAAAAAAATCCATTTACATCACCAAAACCCACTTCTTAGCAGTACGAGTGGCTGGGGTTTGGGACTTGCAATGGAAATGAGTATCAGGTCACTGGTTGCCCAGCGCTTCAAGTGCTCAGGGGACCTGCAGCATGGGCAGGAGGGGTTGCTGCAGGAGGTCCCAGATGCTGGTGATGTGATTTGTATTTGTGCCCGCAGCACTTTGTGAAGTGATGGAGGGTTTGATGCTAGCATTAGGAAACAGACCTCTCCAGGGGGCGAAGTGGCATCTGTTCAATGGCAGCTGGAAACAGCACTGGGAAACCTGTCGGAGCCACGTTAGCTGGGAGAGGAATGCCAGACGTGGGAGGCTGCCCAGGGAATCAGTCCTTTCCTCCCCAGGGCAAAGGCAGGGCTTGGGGTGACTTGTCTCAGCTGAGATCTCTGTTTTGTCTCCTTTCAAACCCAGCGTGCCCAGCAGCACAGAGGCAATTAGAGACCAGCATGGCTCGTTGGTGATCCCTCAGCCTTCAGGAGTGCAATAACATGTCTGTTAGATCTCTTTAAGCATTCGCCAAGTCACCGCTCTATCCTAGAGGGAAATAACCTTGTGCTGAACAGTTTGATTGTCTAGTGCTAATATAACAGGAGAAAGCGTATTAAATGTTGTGCCGGAAGGGTCCTTTGGGTCTGCAATAGCTTTTATCTTTTTTCTTTCGTTTTCCCCTTTCCTTTTCTTTTTTTCCTTCTTTTCCCCCTCTTCCTTTCCTTTTCTTTCCCTTTCCTTCCCTTCCCCCCAGACCAGAAGTGAGCAATAGCAATGAACTGAAGGCAGGGAAGAGAACATCTGTATGAAATGAGATTGCAAAGCAGCTGTCAGCATTGCCTGCAGCCATGCACACACTTACTGCTGGGGTCAGCCCTGCATCCTAGCCTCCCTGCTCTCACACTGCTGCATGCTCACAAAGGCTTAGCTATCCCTCACATCTTGGCTGATACCACTTGGGCAGAGTCTGGCCAAGGCTTTGTGAAGACAAAGGCATCCCACCCAGCTGATGTGTTGGCCACGGTAATGCCTGGACCAGCTGTGGCTGCTGTCTCTCTTGCTTCAAGCAGCGGTTTCCTTGTCACACCAACACATGGCACTTCAAGGGTAGACCCTCAGGGCTTCTCCTTTTCTGGCACTGCTGAAACACTGGTGACCTGTTGGGAACAGCAGGAGAGAGATACACTGGGCTCTACAGTGCATCTCCTATGCAGATGTGACTCTGGGGCACTTGCTAGACATTTTAAGAGCAGAAGGGAACAAGAAACCTGTTCATTCATCATCTGGGGGAAACACCCAGTGAAGAAGGTCCGCACTGTCAGAGTCCCTTTCCCCTGTGGGCTGGAGAGAGGTGGTTTTGAGGCCAGTACAACATGGACTTGCCCTGTTAACAGCAATGGCAGGAGGTACTTTCCCCTGTAATCACACAGGGCACCCACAGTGATCCTCTCAAAGCATAGAGGAGTGTGAGCAAGGCCATCACAGCAGCCAGCTCACAGAAATGACAGTGTATGAGCTGTGTAGGCTGGGATAGAAACTGGTACAGTCAGTGCTGGGGAAACCTGAGCCACTGTGGAGAGCACAGATGATGCAGTAAGGTGGTGACCTTACTGTTAAGGTGGCTTTTTAAAGAGGTGATTCCTTAAATCAACTCATCTTCTGGGTGCCTGACTATGCATGGGTCTTTGCACATCTTCCTGCGCAGCGAGATACTCTTGTTGACCCTCTGCAATTATTACCCCTGGCTTAATAGACGTTAGCATTCTTCCAGTCTCCTCGGAGATGAATGGCTCCATCTGCAATCCATGGAGAAAGTAGCACTTCCTGAAATGCAGTAACAGCTGAGAGGAGAAGCAGACATGGGGTGAACCTCACACTCTTATCACATGCAAAGCAGAGCTTCATGGCTGCAGCCAAGGTGTGAGAAGCTCCTGAGACTGCACCATGGCCATGCCCTGCACCCACATCAACCCCAGTACTTCATTCCACTCTGGCAGTGATGTGGGGTGCCAGAGCCCTTGCGGTGAGTGCAGCTTCCATGGGATGCTCGGCTGCATCCCTGTCTCTGCCATCCCCTCTGCCAGCTCAGCCCATGTTGGGAGCTGCCGGGGCAGAGGCACTAGTGCTCACTGCTCCGCTTGTGTAACTGTATTCTTCACGTCTCAGTGACTTGCTCAGGGTCTGGGCAGGCGCGTGTGGGCTGAGCTGTGTTTGCTGCTGGAGCCTGGAGGGGAACTGGGGACATCCACGCGTGTAAAGCCGTCAGCTCCGGAGTGAAACCTCTGCCTGACCCAGTAATCATTGGCAGGGGTGAGCAGAGAAACCGCTCCTGACAGGCTTTGCCAACCTAGCTTTCTGCAAGAGGTACATTCAGAGACCATAAACACCCAACAGCTGGGCTCTGGCTTCAAATAAATCATTCTCCTGCCTTTGCTGTCATCAGGGGATGTGATGAAGCCGCTGTGGTGGCTGAGCCCTAAAGTCTCATTTCATCCCATGTGAATCCTGCTGATACACTGTGTCTCACATCCCTAAATTGTGCTGTCCCATCCCCTGCTTACAGGAAAAGGGTCAAGAACTCCGTGTGTCTTGCCACAGGCCCTGAGATGCTGCTTGGTTATTCTGGGTTGACTTAGTGGTTGATGTCACACTTGGCATGGACACAGAAACACCCCACTGAGCTGGCCCATGCTGGCATCCTGGGGCTCATCTATGATGTTCCTGGTTTCTGTGGGCATAGAAGGAGCTCAGCCTGGCCTCAAACGTCTCAGGTCTTGTAACTCAGTGCACAAACTGTGTCAGTGTATAGTGCCCACACTGCCTGAGTCACTTCAGTAGGTTTTTGTTCACCGTATGTGCCCCTCCAGCAAGCTCGGGGTGTTCCTGGGGCAGGCAGGAGAAGCAGAGCTCTTGCCTCTTATTCTGCTCCCTCCCTGAAATCAAGAGACTTTTAACTTCAAAAGAAGCAGGCTTGGGGCTTGCTGGAGAGGATTCAGTGGGAGCATGTCCTGGGAGCAGCTTCTGTAGCTGCTGGAGGAGCCGTAGGGCTCATTCTAGCGCTGTTCCTTCCAGGTGCAAGAGAAGCCTGGAGTGACCTGCAAACAACTCCTTTTGCTCCAGCCTGTCCCACTTTATCACCCTTGAACAGGGACAAGACAGGGATGCTCATGCATGATTCCCCTTGAGGACTAAGCTAACCAGCCACTGGATGTCATTATTGCTCCAAACCAATACAGCAAAGAATCTATTCCACACCTCCAAAAAAATGTGACTTTTCAGGGTGGAAAGCTTAAAAATGAGCTTCCTGAGGACACAAAGCTGTTCACCTCTCCTGCAGCTCCTGCCTTCCCTGGCACACCTCTGCCTGCCAGGGGACAGGGTGCCTGGGGTTCAGCACAGGGAGGATGTGATCCCGTGTCACCTGTCTGCCCTTCCCAGGAGCTCCTGCGCTACCTCCTCATCCATGGGATGACATCACGGCTGTTTCTGTAGCAACAGAAAGGAGCAGGATTGAGCAGGGGGGAGATGTTCCCCACAGCAGGGGCCTGTGGGTGCCCCTGCATGGTGCTGGGGCTGGCGAGTCAGGGGGCTTTTGGCTGGTGTCTTGATTCAGTAAATAGGGGGAAAGGATTTGGTCCAAGTCCCCCCCTGCCTGCTCTCCCTTTGTCTTTCAGCTGGGGACCCCAACTGTCTCACTGGACTGGGATGGGAATGTTTTGCTTTAAGTTATTTGATGTGTAAAAACTTCCTGCCTTCTCCCTGCTTCACTTTAAAAGTGAGGTCTGGTCATTAAAAAACCTGCTTTTGGAAACCACAGCAGTGGGAAGTTTCATGTACAAAAGGGTAGCATCTTCCCTCTGCCTCCCTCTCCCAGGGATTTTGGTTGCAGTTTCCCCCAGTCCAGCCTGTTTTCACTGATGATTTTGGGATTGTCCATTTACTGACTGGTTTGGTATTTACTGAAAACATGGTGTCCTGCTTGGTGGAAGAGCTGATGGAAGTACAGGATGAGGGGTCCAGCCAATGTCTCACCCTCCTCCCCACAAGCTGCCTGCAGGTCCTCTCCCAGCATTCCCAACATAGCTGCGCCATCATAGCCTCCCATAAGATCTGCCCATAGCCTCCCATAAGATCTGCTGGGAAGTCATGGGTATCCCATTTGCTGTGTATACGATCAAGACTTTAAGGGGGAGTGGAGAGCAACTGCAAAGAAGAACCGGAGTTAGCACTGCAGTGCAGTATGGAGAGGAGTGGACAATCCCTGGGGAAATCTTGGCACGATGCTTGCTGGGGAGAGAGCTTCCATATATCGTCACTGATCTGTACTCTTTCATCTTTATGTGCCTGCTTCTAACTTGCCCTATTTCAGTTATATCCCTTTCTTCTTCCACCACAGCCATAAAACAAGCCAGGGAAACACCAGCTGCTGCAAGCCTGATGTACAGAATTAATCCTGAAACAGTGGAGCTGGATGCATGAGGTCTGTGCCTCATCTCTAGCACTACCTTGGGTCCCACAAACAGCATCAGCATCATCTTCTCCCTCTGCAAACCACTGCAAAGAGACAGGCCTTGGGTGCGTGTTGGCAGAAGGGAAGCTGTCTCACAGCCCAAGTAATAGCTCCAGCATATGCCTGCTCTCCCGGCTTGTTTTGACTTGTGTGGGAATCTTTGCAATCAAAATGATATGACAATTCCAATCACTGCCGATCGCTTTAGGCAGGTGTAATTCAAGCTCTGGCTGCAGACGGTTGTCATTTAATTAAAAAGAGCCCAAATTCTGCGTAAGACTGGGGAAGGCAAAGAGAAGAGCCTAAGGGGAGCTTGCGATAATAGAGAGCGGAGGATGCCTGCAGACTTACTCAGAGTTTAGCTGCTCACACAACCAGGTAATGCCAACATTATTCCCTGCGTCACAGGCGGAGACATGTGCTTGGCAAGCTGTGGTAGGCAACACAGTTATCCACTTATTTCAGTCCAAACTGTGGGGAATGACTTGAGGACAACACAGAGGGAAGCCCTGCGCAAATCTCAGTATTGTTACCAGCCCTAGGAATTCACAGGCTCTTAACCCTCTTATCTCACCATTTTACCACTTGGATCCCATTCCCAGCCCAAGTAGCACTTGCTGTCAGCCCTCCAGGACCAAGTTCAGCTGGGGCACAGATGGCTGCAGCTCTCTTTGGTTGGTGGAGTGGTGCTGGCCCTCCAACAGTGCAGAGTTTGTCCCTGTTGTGCTCTCCTTGCATCTGCTGACTTGTCAAGGGAGGTATTTCTTTGCAGTGGGCTCTGCTTTCCCCACCTGTGACCCAGATTTCAATGTTCTGTATCTAAAATGAAATTAACAGGACCTGTTACTGCAGCTGGGGAGGTGGTGGGCAGTGGAAGAAGCTTCAGTCCTGCTTATTGTGAGTGAATTGAACATGTTTTGGAACCATTTTCAGTAACTCATGCCCTGATGTTGCCATGCTCCACCTTCTGCAGCACCTGCTGTGCAAGACTCTTCTTGCTTGCTAAGAGGCATCAGTACCTGGCTGTGGGATGTGTTTCCAGAGCTCGCCTTCATGGAAGGGAAACTGAGGCACATGCCTGGCAAATCCCACGTGTGAAGTTACTGGATGGAGATGAGCTCAGAGCTTAGTTCTGAGCTGTTCCAGCTTTTGGACCATCCCATATGGGATAACTAAGCCAAAGGGAAAAGTCAATCTAAATATATAGGTAATCCAGGTCACCTGAAGTGATGTCAGAGGAGTTTTGTGTCCAGCAACTGTGGCAACATCCTTTCATTCAAACCCAGTGATCCTGCTGGCTGCTGCAGCAGTTTTCCATGCACAAACCCAGCACAAATGAGGGACCAAGGGAAGGACTTCCAGTACTGGGAGGCGTTGAACTGATGGAAGGACTTCCAGTTGCAGAGGTGGCAATAAATGTCACCCTGTTGTCCCTTAGCCCATGGGGAGTGCCTGTGTGCATTGGTACAACCTTGCACATGCATGACTCAGAGTGTGCCTCATGCAGGACCTAATCCAGCTCAACAAACCCACGCTTAGTGTCCTACTTGGTGTGCTGGCTGCTGTTTTGACGTCTCTGAGCTGCTGGGATGGCAGGGCCTTGTAGTCTTTTAATTTAGTCCTGTCTCAGCAAATGGCTGACATTCTCAGAACGGAATTTTGGAGAGAAGGGAGATGAAAATCCAGAGGAAATTGCTGTCTTCCCGCAGTGCTGACTCCGAGCTGTTTGATATTCTCTCTTTTTTAAGGTTTGCTTGTTTTAAAGCAACATTAATTAGAAAGATGCTGGAGTGTCAAATAGAAACCACTCCCTGAATAACCTCGCTAATGAGCATGTTATTAAAGCAGGGTTAGGAGCTCCCTAGAGGGCTCTCACTGGATAGGATTAAATTAAAAAAAAATAATCATCTAAACTAGAGAGAAAATCTCTGTTAGTCTGCAGTGATGAATGTGGAAAAGTCCAATGAAAAATGGCTTTGAAAGGTTTAAGCGTATGTCTTCCTATCAGAGATTCGTCTTCTCCATCCCTCAGGGCTCACTCGGGCAGGAAAGAAGGTTTTAATGAAGCAGAGGGTGGAGGAGTTGCAGCTTAGAGCCTGGCAAGCCCACTCTTCAGGTAGTCACATCTCCATGCCCCCAGCTCTTGCCCATGTAGGTCAGCAAGGGAAGTCCCTGCATGCCACCAGGATGGACCTTGTCTCTGCCCAAGCAACGTGACTTGCAGGAGGCAGTGAAGCTGGGGCTGCTGAGACCTTGCATCAGGAGATGAGAGGGTGCCAAAAGGTTTTCCCAGGCTCCATTGCAGTGTTTTCCCGATAAAGCCCTGCAGTGCTCTGACCACTTTGATCCTCTGAGGTGGGGGCATCTCTTGCTCTGCATTCATTGATCTCTCCCATAGGCCTGGAGGCATCTATGGGAGGAAGGAGACAGCAGTAGTTCTGGGACATACGGGGCTATGGGATGGGGGTCACACATCCACCTGCCTCTGACAGCAGTGTGGGGATGCTGGTCCCCACCCCAGTTCCATCCCAACAGCCATGAGCCCTGGTTGCTGGGGCAGCTCTGGGGAGGGATACAGAAGGAGAGGTTTTGTGGTCCTTGATCCCACCCTTCCTGATGTAAAGGATGCAGAAGGATTTAGGGCAGGAAAACTGTTCTCCTATCATCTGAAGACAGGCATGCAATGCTTTAGCAAAGCTTCCCTGCAGTCACTGATGACTTCCAGAGGAATTCCAGCTTTTCTGTGGCTTGCCTTGCTTCCCATGGATGATGGACAGGTCAGCCCTGCCCCAGCCACAGTGGGGGGCTGGCTGGGGCACTGATTTACTGCACCTGCAGCCAAGGAGCTTAATAGCTTAAGGCTCTTCTTTGCCTGCAGTACCACGGAACACATTTGCAGGGGAAGCTTGGCTGCCTGGGCTGCTCCTGCCCAGATATTTGGGCTCTGCAGGCACGAGCATCTATTCGGAGAGGATTTTGTCCGTGTGCAGAAGGAGGTGTATTGGCTGCCTTTGCAAAGCACTGTCTGACAGGCTGATGCAAAACATGCCAGCACCAAGCTGTGACTCTAAACAAAGAGAGGGAAAACACTATTTTTATTTGCTCTGCTGCTGCAGTGAGTTGGGATTTTTCCTTTTTTTTTTGCTTTCTTCTTGTTGTTTATTTTTTTCTGTGGCTTTTTCTTTGCCTAAGACAGGTATTTGGATTCTCTGTGTTCCCCAAACTCTTCCTCAGGCTGTCTCCAGCAATCAGACAGAGTGACAGCTCTGAAACTCTCCAAGTTAACAAGTTCAAGTGCTGATGATTAACTAGATTCACAAAGTTGATTGGAAAAAAATAGGGATATAAATAAATATTCCTGGAGATATTCCACCCCCTGTAGTCATGAACTTTGAATAATTGGAGGGAATTATGCTGAGTACTAATCAAAAGGGTTGGTTTTTTTTTTTTAATTTGCTAATTACTGCTGGGTTTCATCAGTGTCAGACTCTAATCATCTCAAGACATGTTAATTGACCCTTGGGAGTTGTTTATCTGATGCTGAAAGTTTTAGATGGGGTCATACAAAGAAATGCAATCACTGAGGTTACTTCTTGCCTGCCACTCAGACAGAGGGAAGAGTTGAGAAGACTTTGGGTCATGAGGACGTGTGCGCTGCACTTCCCATCGGTTGAGCTCCAGAACAGTTCCTCATGGATATTGTGACTTCTTCCATCCACTGGGGACCTTCTCTGTCTTGTCCCTTCCACATCAGTATCAACTCTGCAGGCCTGCTTTCTGTTACACGCACAGATACTAACTGTGATGATCCACATTCAGCTAACAGAGAGTGCTGATAGAGACATCCCTGGGGGATGTGATAATGCTGTAATGCTGCTCCTTTCCACGGTAAAATCTGGGAGAGGTTTGTGGTGCTGCAGGAGTGGTTGGAGGGTTCTGCTGTGGAGTGCAGGCATCATTGTGGGTGAGGGTGAGGAAGGTGTCAGGGTGTTTGCTAAGCAAATTGAGATCTTTACATCCAGACATTGGCCATCCTACAGTGACCAGGAGATGAGAATGAAGAATCACACTGTGCTGGGCCATTGCTGGGACCACAGATGGCTTCAGTCTGTCTCCGAGAGTGTCTGTATGGTGCCTCCTCCCCGTGGAGACAAGGATGTTGAGGTACATGCTTTAGAGTTGGGTCATCTTTGCAAGGTATGTGTATGCAGATCGATCTCCTCCATAAGCCATGTAATCTTTTTCCATTATTACCCCAAAATTCACTTCCCAGACAGTTTCACAGCCTGGCTACTTCACCTATCTCATGTCCTATTAATGAAGCCAGAAGAGGTGAGAATTAGTGGAGGTAAAAGTTGGGGCGCTGTGGACCAGGGAAGCTCTGAGTAAAGGGATGATAGTTCACCAAGTGTCTCAAGAACAGAGTTCAGGAATGACGTTGTTTTCATCATATCATGATTTTGATTAATGACCTTGGCAGAAGAATTAGTCTTATGCTAATGAAACACTGGAGATGCAATGATGGGAAGTATCCTCAATACAGAGTCATGTTATGTCATGCCAGAAGACCTGGGTGATCTCAACATGAGTAGAAGTGATTAAATCTAAAAGAGCCAGCAGTGCAAGGTCAAACATATAAGGGCAGATGACGAGAACTTGTACTACAGGCTGGGAACTGAGCAGCAGCTCAGGAAAATTGCCTGAGTCACCCAGTTAATGATGGGTGACTACCACTGCAGAGATGCAATCCAGTCCCAGGACGGGTCTGTTGTATCTGTCACAGCAGAAAGTGGATATAAAGCAAAGTAGGAAGCAGAGGAACATTCCCAGGTGGTGTGTCACCCCTATGACATGTAGGGGCACCACCACGAGCTGTACCAGGCTTGTGAAGAGGGCTGAAGCCACCACATCGGTACCTCCTACAGTATGGTGTAATGGGGCAGCTGCTGGAAATACGCAGAGATGTTACTTCGAAGGGCTTTATAGAATCATAGAATGGTTTGGGTTGGAAAGGACTTTAAGATCATCTATTTCCAACCACCTGCCATATGCAGGGACTGATCGGGTTCTTTGGCATTTCCCTGTGGAGAGAGAAGTATTGGTACAAAGCACTTTTGATAGCTCTAGCTGCATCCATGCTGTGCATCTGTGGGAGGAGGAACTCTGAGGCAGGCTCATGCTTCTGGAAGAAAAGAAATGGTGTTCCTGGTTTACAAAGCCTTGCAGGTGATGGTGGGAGGTTGAGGAGCAGGACCAAGTTGCCCTGTGAAAGCTGATAGCCACATTTCCCCCAACTCCCAAATGAATCTTTAAAATGCATCGTTGGGAAGGACAGGGATTTTCCCCCTCTGCCCACACTGCTCTGCCCAGCCACAGATGGTACTCAGGCAGGTTTGGAAGCTGGAGGGAGACCACAGCATCTCCTGGGGCTCCTGGTACCAGCCCAAACCCTCGTGATGGAGCAGCAAGCCCCGAGGCTGAGCTCTGCGCATCCACCGGAGACGCGCCTTCCTAGTGACAGTGATGGAAGGACCCGTGTTCCCATTCCTGACTGATAATATTTCACCACCTCTTTTGTACCCATTTTCATTTTGATTCCAGGATAATTTGTATCAGTTTATGAAATGTGGCCTTTCTTCCATCGCATAAGAACACAAACCCAACTGTGACTTCAAGGTGTTATTGACTTAAGGCGTATAGATGCGTGTGGTTTTATTTGATCATCTTCATTATTCTAATTCTTCCCTTCACGTCTTCTTTTTCCTCTTTATTACATTGCTGGCTGTTGGAGGCCCTAGGAATAGAAATAAAATTTCTAGATAATATTTCTTCATAAAAAACATCATTTATTATTGTTTCTCTCTAACAGTAAATGCCAAGCTCCTTCTCTCATTTGTTATAAGCCTAGTTTAGCATCTTTTCTGGCAAGGCTTGGATAGATACCTGAATACAACAGCACTTGTGTCCCCATCCTGGCTGTGCCGAGGTGTAGATGCCCTAACAGAGGCTAGGTCTCAGCCACTGACATCATGTCACATGTGAAGGCATGGCAAGTCCTTGCTATCACAGCAGGAGCCAAAGAGTGGAAGAGATGTCTTCAGGCTCCTGTATTTACCCTATAAGAGGTAAGAAACTCCCCAGAGCAATGCCTGATCCTGCACCCCTTGTTGTCATCAAGTCAAGATGCTGCTTGTTTAAATCCCAGCTCAGATCCTTTTCCATTCTCTTTCAGTAGTTCATCTGAAAGCAGGGGTGTCTCCAGAAGACACCTGAGCCCGTGTTTGCTGTATTGCTGTTCCAAGGAAAACCTTTTCTCTGAAACACACAAAAATAACTAACGACATTAATATAAACACACACTTCAACCACTGTTTAAAACTGTCACTGGGTTAAAAAAGAAACACTGGTGCTGCATCCCAAATGCACAATAATTATGTGGCGAATCTCTTTATTACAGGGTGTCAATCAGGCAACAGTTTAGCTGTGAGTAAAATCGCTTTGTGTCTCCACTGATATTCCCGGCACGGAGCTGCAGGCTTTCGCCTCTCCATGATGCTTCTTGAGGTCTGCGTGTCCATGCCCTGTATGTCTGCTTAAAACGTGGCTGTAGGAAGGAGAATTGGCCACAACATCTGCACTTGGCTCTAAGGGAAGGAAACGGTTCTCCAAAGTACCTGTCCATCAAAGGAAAACACACAAATACTTGTCCTAATCACGTGCATCACCAGGTGATGCTCACAGGCAACTGGACGGCAGTCCTCCAACCTGGGTGTCCAGGTTAATCCTATGGAGTCCAGGTCCTCGGACCACAGTGTGGTGGATTATTTGTGGTTTGGCCTGGATGCTGCAGGGTTTGGACTCCTCCATCAGTCACTTAAAGAGAAAGCTGTTCAGTTTTGTGTCTAAACACAGTAGTGAGCTTCTGCTTTCCATCGGAGATCTGTAACCCTATTGATCCTCCCTTGTCTGGACTGGGAGCTGGAGAATGGATGCTAACACCTGAGCCTCTTGGAGCTCAATAGGAGGGTGAGAAATGCAGGCATTTCCCCACCTGGCAAAGGGCTCTCTCTTCATTTTCTCCTGCTGCCTCTGCTATCAGCGCTGGGATCTTGTCTGCGACTTCTGCAGGGAGATAAATCCTCAGGGAGAGATAGCACATACATCCTCTGGGCCTACACAGCAACAGGGACTGCATGGCTGCAATGAGTCTCTCCCTTTCTCAGCCATCCTGGCCATTGTTCACTTAGGGAAAACCTTTCCTTTCCTTTTCCTCTCCTAGTCTTATTCCTTCTCTCCTCCTGCTCCCTTGAAACTCCTCTTCCCTCTAACACCTTCTGTGCTCTAACACTGGTGGGTCAGGCTGTGGGCTGTGTTCTCTGAGGGGAATGTGAGTCTGGTGTGGAGCAGTGAGGGATGGGTTGGGATAGGACCATAAACCTCACATCCTTGCTGCTTTGTGAGGGTCTGAGAAACCAAGGATGTGGTTTTCTTTTCCACATCCCCCCTTTCCCCTGCCTGTAAGGAGGGTGGTGGCTGCTGTGCTGCTGCTTCCCAACAGGGCCTGTGTTTCAGCAGCTCTCAGAGGACATGATACCAAATCACTTTGGGAATGGCTTGTGATAAAAGTGCAATACAAACAGATAATATCATCATACTCCACTGTTAACAGGCTTTTATTCCAAGGATGGGGAGAAGTTCCTGTGGAGAGCAGAGCTATCTCTCAAAGGCTTCTGCTGCAATTTAAAAGCACTCCCTAGCCTGGGGAGGATAATTTCACATCTCTTTTTCTCCAGGGTATATATCAGGGTTTCTCCCTGCTTGAGGCAGGAGCCTTCCCTCCTGATTAGATGCAGCCAAGAGGGTTTGGTTATTGCTCTCTATGAGTCCTGATGGAGCATGATAGAGGTGCCCAGCTGCACAGACCTGCCTGTGTGTCCTGTCCCCTTGGTGAGGGCAGACCTTGCGGTGGTAACTTGTCTCCTTTCACCAGACCCTGCTCAGCTCTTGGCATGAGCTCTCTTTGCAAGCACATCCCCATTCCCATGGGAAAACAGCTCCATGTTCTCACCCTCCCACCCAGGATTAATCCTGTGCCATGGCCAAGGGTCACTTTACAAAAGGACATCTTGGTTGCAACAACCCCGCTATGGCCAAATCATGCTTACTGAATGGTGCCCCTGCAAATGTGTCACCTCTGGGAGGGCTGGCTGCTGTCTGGCTCATCCTTCCTCCTGCCCCAACTCTCCACTTCCCTCTACCCTCCCTTCCCAGTGGGATTTTGTTGCAAGCCATCAGGATGCAAACCTGAATCATCACCGCTCTTTGGTCTGTGCCTCCCCATCTCCTCTCCCACCCTTCTGGGGGTCTCTTCAACCACCTCTTTGCCATGTGATGGTTGAGGCCAACTCCAATGCCTGCAGTGTCGCAGTGCAGCCCTGTGCTCCCGTGAGCCACCCCTCTCGGGGCAGGCACTGAGGACAGCAGGGCAATCATTGCCTGGTTTTACTTACTGCTGCCACTATGGTCCTTGGCTGGTCCGTATGGGAGAGTCTCATGGGTGAGGCAGGAGTCAGTAAAAATAAGGTAGAAAAAAGGCATGAAAGGCCGAAATCATTTTCCTAATTAAAGCAAATGTCCCACCTTTTCAGTTTGCATTGAGGGATGGAAATTATTTCTCTTGGCTGGAAAGGCGGCATTTATATCCGGATGTTGCTGGTGTGGATGGTGTCTTGACTGGGCTTTTTTGTTTCGATGCCTTTCTGAAACAGCCATATTTTCATGCATTAGCTTTGGTTTCTTGTTTGAACAGTGGGTTCCTTAAACCGGGTCCTTCCTGATGGGGAGACGGAGGGGATGCCAGGGATGGAGACTGGGTGCAGGGATGTCCTCAGCAGGAGGAATAGGAGTATAAGTATTGAGGAGCTGTGCTACAGCCCCATAGTGTCTTCATGAGAGTATCTTCAATCCCTGCCACTCACTTTCCCACCAACATCAGCTCAACGAATGACTGGGCCCCAGTTCAGACAACATCATAGTTCTGGCTGGGTTTAAGTCACTGCCTTTTCCCTTCGTCTTTTCTTTTGCAGTGGGGGCTTTTCCCCCACTTGGCGTCATTTCGCTGCTCATCTCCGGCTCAGACAAGGCAGGAAACATATTTTCAATGTATTAATTAAAATGCCTTTGCAGCAGAACATCTGCATGGAGAGCGATAGATCACCGGAGTGTGTGTGCATGTGCGTGCGCGTTGCAGGCTTCCAGATAACGCATTGCTTTGCATAATTTATTCCAGCCAGCACAGCAATAAGTTTCATAGCCTGTGATCTTCAAGTATGTGATTATCAATGTGCAACTGAGCTCCACATGACCCAAGCGTTAGATTATTGCCAGTTAAACCTATAGGAGATGCAGGATGTTTGGATCTCCATCATCGTCAGCCAAATGGTTTGTATGGAATGAGATGAAACACTCTGTTTTGTTAGATCCCACTGTACAGAAGTGATAGGTCTCCTCAGGTATCCATCACTGTCAGCTATTTGAGGAGAGGATGGTCATTGCCAATGATGCTATTCAATTTCCTGATTGTTAGCTCCTATCGGTTTAGCTTGGAAGATAATAAGATAAGAAAGAGACTTCGCAGTCAATAAAAGGAAACCTCAGAGGCTTTTTCCATCTTGCGTCTGTCATACTTTGTTGATATTTTAGCTGCAGAGCATTTGACAGCTGGTTGTAAAATTCTTATTTCCCCCTTTGAGAGAATTAAATGAAGAACATTTAATTTCTCCCACTGAGGTTTCCCCAAGTGACCCATGGAACAGGTCCTTTTCTTGCAGCTGAACCCAAACTGGAGGAATTTGGAGCTTTCTGCATCTGGGGGACAAAAAAACAGTGATTTCATTACCTCTATGCTTTGTTTTTCATCATCAAATCAATTCTGTGTTTTCCAGCATTGGTCCCACCTCCTCTGAGTCCCACAGACCACCTGTCCCTGCCAATGGCAACCAGCATCTCCAGTAGAGATCTTGATGCTTGATCGCACTGGGGTCCATCCATCTCCAAGCACTGGTGCAACTGGGAATGGCAACTGGGTGAGTTTCTCCTGCACCAGGCACACTGTGCCTCCCCCCTTGGGTGGGCAGACATGGAGGCTGGTGCCTGGCTACATCACTTGCGACATCCCAGCCCATTTAGTGGGTCAGGACATTAATGGGCTAATGGTTAATGTCATTAATCAATATCAGGCGAAGGCTCCCTTAACTGTGCCAAGGGCAAGTGGCTGCCTCAAAACAGTATAATAATTATGTATAGCCCAGGTAATTATTTGTGTCATGTCTTCCTGGCAGGAGAAGACCATCTGTGGGATGGGTTTAGCTCCCTTCCACAACATGCCTATGTCTTATTTATCCAGAACAATACACTCCGTGTGATTTTTTTCTTTGCCTCCTTTCCCCTTTTAACGTTTCCAGCCCACACTGCTTTGAATTCAGCGAGGTAAATGGAGACTGGGAGGGGAAGCTGCAAAAATCCTCTGAACTCCCATTCTCCAAGCAAACCATTCCCCTGGGCTCTGACGGCACTGCTGAATAACAGGTCCTTCCCCTCCCAAGGGGCTTGTGAGTCTCGGTGGAGACAAATGCTATTTTAGATGGCTGTAGTCACTGCAGTCTTGTCGCAGCTTTGCAGGCTCCCCGGCAGCTCCTTCCTTACCTGGGTACCTCTGAGTCAGCGGCCCCTCGTGCTGTGCTATTTTGAACGTTGTGTCATGAAAGGGGACATTACCAGGGTCCTGTCGCTGCGGGTCGGTGTGGATGGAGCAGAGTTGCTCCTCACACTCTTATCTCAAGGCTGTGCTCAGCCTGCCTGGGTTTTGATGAAGAAGATGAAGGACCAGGAGGTCTGCGCTCCTGGGATGCTGGGGGAGAGGAGAGGCACGGCGTGACTCATTCTGTACCCGTTTCCAAATCTCTTCCTGAATACGCTCATGGATCTCTGGTCAGCCTTAAAATAAAAGAGGATGCTGAGATGGTGTTATTAATCCCAGATTTGGTGTACTGGAGAGGTGGATTCCCATCTGAATTTCAGTTTGCCCACTGCTTTCATCCATCTTAGCTTTTTTCTGCTTTTCAGAGCCAAAGAGTTTAAGTGGCCGTGGCTAAGACCCAGCCAACCCTGTCTTGTACCTTCATTGACACATCTTGGCTATTCTCTCCTTTCTCCCCATCTCCCTTTGGCCCAAAAATCATTTAACCCTTAAATATCCAGGTGGGCATGCACAGGAACCAGTAGCTAGTGTCCATGGTGGCAGTCAGACTATTGCACTGCCATTTCCCCTTGTTGTGGGCATCTTGAAGGTCCTGGTGAGGTTTTCCTGTCTGGATTTAGCACCCCTCATCTGTTGTATCTGCTGTGGAGTTACATAGCCTTGAAAGACACACTCTGTTTTGCATGGGGACAACCTTCAAGAGTGCTTAACACATGAGTGCTCACTCAAAGGTGTCCTTTCATTTACTGCTTTCACCATCAGCAGTCTATAAAGGTTTAGGGTGCCTTAGGGAATTGCTTGCTTTAACATCTTTGCCTCAATAACAGCACAGCTGCCTCTGGTGCAAACAGGCATCTCCTGGCCCCTTACCCACCACACCAGACTTGGCTTTCTCCCTCCTCCTTCCTCTTCCTCTGGGTCTACTTGCAAAGTGTTTGCTGTAACTCCTGAAATGGATGTAGTAGCAATTTGGGTAGAAGATGCTGTTTAAAGCTCTTTAATTTAAAGGATGCTAATTCACTCCACTCCAGCCTCAGGTGAGTTATCAAGCTACATGGAAGCCTCCTATACTCCGTATGTCCAATGGGAGGATGATTTTTCCCAGTCAATATTTAGAGACTTTGCTGAGCCCAGGGCCTGCAGGGTATCCCATGGAGGATGATGGGAAGAGCAGGGAGCTCACAGGAAGCAGAGATGCTTTGGAGCACCGTCCCCATGGAGCTGAGATGCTGTTGTGGATGCTGTATCCCTGGCTGGGGCTCCCTGTAGCCCCTTCTCCTGCGGACTCTCCCTTGTCTGCCCTGCTTGTGACCACAGCACAGAGGCAACCTGAGGCAAGGCTGTGTTCAGCAGCCAGGGATTGGTGTGAAGGCAGTTGTTGGGAATAATAACAAGAAACTTGGCTACGGATCTCCATCGTGCAGCCACTGCCTGACCCCCAGCAGGTCGAGTGCTCCAAGGGCTGTAACTAACCCGTGTGAAAAATTGGCTGGAGGCCCTCAGACCTATTCAGCCTCCAAGCCAAGCTGGATAAATACCTCTTCAAGCTGAGGGGACAGCTCCAGTGAGAAGCTGCAGCATAATTCCCTGTGCTTCGAAGACCCTCACACCCCATCCTGAATTATTCCAGCCCTGCACCCTAGTGTGCTCCCTAATCTCTCAGGCTGCTCCATGTGCCCCTGCTCAATTGCTCTGCAATCTCCCCCCCATGTGATATTGCAGGATAGTCCACTGCATTAGCAAGTGGAACTTGTTTTTACTGCCCACTGTCTCTCTGTGCAATATTTCACTGTCTTGCTGGCTATTATCCTGGCGGCACAAAGTCCCATTGAAATTCATGGTGCAAGTCGCCCATTTGTTTCCTTTGAGCTTTGCAGGGTTGTTCTGTGCAGCTTTATGCATATCACTTCTGCGATGCAAAGTGAGGGTAATGACTTTACCTGCTCTCTTTCAAAGCGCTGAACAAAGCCTGTCCCCATGCTGTAGACTGATTTTGGAGTATTTGTTCTAGGGTTTGGGAGGGATGAATCAGAGCTCTTAGGGAATGTGCAATCTGATGCTCTGTAAATAAAAAGAAAGTCAGGCTGCTTCTACGTGTCTCCAAGGCAGGAGTGTGCTCTCTCTCAACCTTTCTTGCTGGGGGCCAACTTCAGGGATGGCTTTGGCGAAGCTGAGTAGTTTCATCTCAATGACAGCCCTGGAATAGCATCGCTTGGTTTGGCTCTGCCTTTTGAAGGACAGATGAGGTCTCTCACACATGGCAAGGTGAGATTCCTTGAGCAAAGGGTCAGTGGAAATGACCTCAGATGCGCACAAGGAGTGTAGGAGAACTGAAGGCAAAGCAAGAAAGGAAAGGCTTTGCTCTAAAGACCTTCAGATCCAGACTGACTTGCCTCCATCACCACCCCAAAACAGACTAAGCATTGTATATGAGTAACATGCCTTTAATGTCTTAAATGATGCCCTCAAATCAGTGGCCACTTGTGAAAATGGGGGTCATAATGTCTATGCTTGGGCCTGTGCAGTGCTAAGAATGGCAGAATCAAGCCTTTTCTCTCCATCCACTGATGTTTGGAGGTAGCTAAGAGTACAGTGTGGATTTTGGACATCAGATCTGGACATTTCCCTGGGATGTGTAACTTGGATTGTATATTTTGTTTGGCCATTACCCACATTGCATCCTAAAGACTTGATGTCAGATTCCTTAGCTTGAAAGCACCTGCAAGCTGCGAGTTGTTCATCAGAGAGACTTGTGAATAACACTGAACAAATGCACTGGAGTATTTCTTATTCTCTTCACGGACAATGTGTGTATGAGAGGGAAGTAAAAAGAGAGAGAGAAAGATCTTTAAAGAAATTACACACTGTGAATTATTCACTCTGTTTACTCACTTGGATGTCCTCAGGTGGAAAGAACCACATAATCTGCACTACAGTAGCATGTCAGGGTATCCAGAGAAACCATCAACTGTAGGATAAGACCCTGGGGCCTTTGTGGACACCCAACCTTTGCTGCCCTTAAGCCAAAGTCATAGCCATAGGATTCTTATGCTCCACAGGGATGCAAGTGCAGTAGGGAGATAGCAATCGACATCAGTGAGGAGGAACGGGACCAAATCAAGCCCATTATGAGACTTTGGTGATCAATGCAAGCAGCACATGATGTAGAAAGTGTCTTTTTCTGAGATGTGGTTGAGTGCTTGAGTGTCTGGATGGCAACTCCATCATCCTCACGGAATCACCTTAGCCGCCAGGCTCAGCAAGTAAAAGTAGGGCTAGAAAGCAAGCCAGTCCTGGGTGTCTCCACCAGCTTTGGGTGGAAGGCCCTAAGCAGAGTGACTCACGATGTCTAACCACTCTGCATCTGGGCTGTGGGCTGGCAGAGGTCCCTCAGCCCTACTGCTAATCCCTTTCACTGGCATAAAGTTGACTTCTTCAGAGTTTCAAAGCAAAATAAAATCATAACAAATGGGAAGCTATAAAAACACATCCAACCTCCCAAGTCTACAGCAGAGATGTTTCGCAATGGATGAGGTTTTAACACCCTGAAAAATTGGGGTAATGATGTGCAGTAATATTTGTCATCACCGAGGCTGAGTGTGTTCAACAAAACTGTTCTGAAATGCAGCTTCTGCCTGAGCCTGGTAACTCTTTCCCAAATGTAAATACCAGAGTTGTTTTCCAAGCATTCCTTAAATACCATGAGGCCTTAGTCCACTCTACAGCACTAACAGCCCATAAAATGTCATTTTTTATTTTCTAATTAGTCTGATGCTTTTTAGATAGGATTTGACAACAGCAGCAAAGCAGCAGCTCAGGCTGCAGGAAATTATACCTTGGACAGCAAGTCACCCACAGCCACACGGGCACATGGCTGGGAACCGCATGGCAGCATCCCCTTGTGTTGCTGGATGGTGACTTGGTGGTGGGATGCATCTCCTCACTCTCCAGTGGGGGACACCAACCAGTCTCTTAGGGATGTGAGGGGGGAAAGATCATGCCCTTCCCATAAGGATCGTTCTCCCTTTTCCTCCCTGTTGTGGCACATTTTGCTTGTGCCTGCAGCAGGAGCTTCAGGCCCAGCCCTTGGAGCTCTGGATGGAGCAAGGCTGGTTCACCCTCTGTGCATGGTGGGTTGTTGTTGTTATGGGTTTCACTGGGGGGGTTCAGGCTTTTGTGATTTTGAAGACACTTGAAGCCATTGCCTTTTGGCAGAGAGGAACAGTCTAACTGAGTAAAAGACCCCAGACCTCCATCCCTTGCCCCACGTGTGGTCCCATGGAGCACATAGTACTCTTTTCCTAGGCTCTGCACTGAGGCAGCCGCAAGGCTGTCACGTTGCCACCTTTCTGGTCTCCCCTATAATGGGGAGTGCTTTCTTCTCTTGGAGGACACCAGGCTGTCACAATCTCCGTGACACAAAGAGAATGCAGGATTGAGCCCTGCTGCTGTGGGCACTGCATGGGGACAGCTCAGCCTCTGCCCTGAGCAAGGCCAGGAGGGACGTCACTCACCCAAGGTCACATCGCATTTCAGAGCCCTTGATCTTAGTCCTTATCTAAGTTAACACCTTCCTGTTGTGCATGGATGAGCAGAGCCCTGCCCAGCCAACGCTTTGTCCCTTGCCCAGCATTTCCCTTCCAGGTGATGCTGCAATAGGCAACAGAAGAGCTCTTGTTCCCATTACCACCGTCACATCACTGGGAGAAGCAGCCCATGTTTTATTCACCACCTCTCCCTCCCATACCACTTGTTAAACTGGGTTAGGACTGCTTGAACCTGCTGTGTCAGAAGTCTTCTTCCGCTGGTTGAGAGCCCAGCAGAGGCTCTCCTGACCCGAGACACCTTTCTCTCAGCACTCCCGCCGTCGTGCGTAAGTAGATCAGTCATCCCAGCAAGGCGACGTCTTCTTTTACTCCTTCCTGTCTTTAATAATATTATCAATGTCTGGTTTAGATTTTTACTAAATATAGGGCCAGAGGCTGGGCTGGCGTCAGTTCCTCTCAGAACTGGAACAGCTCACTCAGAAGTACTTACTTCTTTTATTAATTTATCTTGAGTTGCAAAGTTGTTAGATTGCACTGGGTCTTTTCACCACCCCCTCCATTGGCCTGGTAGGAATGGTGCTCCTTTAAAGCCTGTCCTTGATCCATGGGTGAGGCTTGGGGGTCTTCCTCTCCCCAAGTAGTTCTGGGGAGCTGGGTGTGAAGAGCCTTTTGCAAACCCTCCCTGTCCTTGCTTGCTGGCCTCTGTGGGTAAGACCTGCACTGGAACATAGTGCTGGGGGCATCCCTGTCCGTTCCAGGTGATTCCTTACAGGTGCCACGGGACAGACCCAGCTCCAGGGCTGGCCTGAACCCACAGTGCTTCTGGCTGCCACATGGGCTGTGAGGCACCAAGGAGGGGGCTGCACCCTGGAACACCCCATTCCTGGCACCAGGAGGGACCTGGCAGCGTCCTTCACTGCCTAGGGAGATGTGACAGCTTGCTCATGCAAGCCATGGGCTGGAGAGCCTTCCCCAGCAAAGGCACAGGAAGGATGGAAGACACTTGACCCCATAGTGCTCTCATGGTAGGCCCCTGCCTATTTCATATGACTGCTTTTGCATTTATTTGTCCAAAGCAATTTAAGTGGGAGCTCCTTGACTTTAGGGCATCCAATGGATGTGGGAGAAGTGGGATATCCCTACTCCAGGGAGGGAGGGGTTTCCTGTGCTTCAAGAGTGTGGGTCCAAGTGGTGGTTGGGAAGGGGCAGGGAAATGGAAAAGGGAAAGGGAAAAGGGGAAGGCGGGAAGGGGAAACAAAAGGGGAAGGGGAATGGAAGAACCCCAGAACAACCTGCGCACACAGAGACCAAGCCCCACAGGGGGGCAGATGCGGGCTGTGGAGCAGAGGATGCTGCAGCTCCTCTCCCTGCCCTGTCCTCTCCATCACACAGGGGTGCCCCTGCCTTTCCATGGGCGCTTTCCCAGGGCTGTGTCTAATGCAGTGAGCACTGTGCCAGGTTGCCAGCTGCTGTCTGGAGAGGGGCCATGGCTCGCCTGTTCCCAGGCTGTCTCCCAGCTCTATTACTCCACACTTGAGGTTTTTTGGCTGTGCTGGTGGTGTTGCTATTAAACTGAAAGGAATGAAATGTCTCTCCTGCACCCCACCTTCTCTGTCTCCCCTGCCACCCCCGTGCAGGGCTGCAAAAAGCACTCACAGGCATGGAGATGCATTTGGAGATGGCTTGAGACACCTTGGGGCATCACAAGAAATGCACTGGCCAGTTCTTACCTCCAATGATAATGCCTGAGGAGAGAGAAGAGCACTTTTATCCTGAGGGCTGTCTCAGTGCCAGTCACCCTGAAGTTGTGTGTTGTGATGCTAAAACAGCATAAACCCCCAAACAGGAAGGTGGGATGGAAGGATCTTGGTCAGGTAAGAGGTTGTCTGGGGCAGGGAGATGGGAAAGGGCTGAGCACAGGGTGCTGGGGACCCTGGGGGCTGTGGATGGGGTCCCAATCCAGCCCCATCAGTGTCCTGGCTCTCCCTGTGGTCCCAGTGTCACCGGGTGCTGCCCAGCTGGGCCCAGATTGACCCATGGAGGTTCAGGTTTGGTGGGAGGGTATCCCCATGATGTCGTTCACACACCATGCCCACGTGGGGACACACATAGAGATGCTCACATGGGCTCACAGACAGACACACATGTGCATTAATACAGACACGCTCCCCCACGGCCTGTCACACACACACAGATCCCCCCCGACATACAGACACACACCCCACACCGCCATCCCCGCACCCCCCGCAGTATGTCACCACACACACACACAACCAGTGTCACACACACACAGAGGCAGATGTCCCCGACAGACACACTCACACCTTCACAAACCCCTCCCCAGCACTACTCACCCCCCCCGCGAGGTGTCAACACACGCAGTGTCTGTGTTGCACACACAGTGTCACACACATCAAGTGGCACACACACAGTGTCACACATGCACACGCAGTGTCACACACATCAAGTGGCACACACACAGTGGCACACATGCACACAGTGTCACACACATCAAGTGGCACACACACAGTGTCACACACCTCAAGTGGCACACACACAGTGTCACACATGCACACGCAGTGTCACACACATCAAGTGGCACACACACAGTGGCACACATGCACACGCAGTGTCACACACATCAAGTGGCACACACACAGTGGCACACACACACACACACACACAACACACACACACACACACCAACACACACACACACACACACACCACACACACACACACACACACACACACACACACACACAACACACACACACACACACAGTGTCACACACATCAAGTGGCACACACACAGTGGCACACATGCACACACAGTGTCACACACATCAAGTGGCACACACACAGTGGCACACATGCACACACAGTGTCACACACATCAAGTGGCACACACACAGTGTCACACACATCAAGTGGCACACACACAGTGGCACACATGCACACACAGTGTCACACACATCAAGTGGCACACACACAGTGGCACACATGCACACACAGTGTCACACACATCAAGTGGCACACACACAGTGGCACACATGCACACACAGTGTCACACACATCAAGTGGCACACACACAGTGGCACACATGCACACAGTGTCACACACATCAAGTGGCACACACACAGTGGCACACATGCACACAGTGTCACACACATCAAGTGGCACACACACAGTGGCACACATGCACACACAGTGTCACACACATCAGGTGGCACACACACAGTGGCACACATGCACACACAGTGTCACACGCATCAAGTGTCACACAGTGGCACACATGCACACACAGTGTCACACACATCAAGTGGCACACACACAGTGGCACACATGCACACACAGTGTCACACACACAAATACAGGCATCCCCACTCCCCTGCCCCGCTCCCAGCCCGGCTCTACTGGACAAGCCGCTTATCGCTCCATGTCATGACAGCGCGCCCGGACCCAGCCGGGTCGCACCGAGCCAGGATGAGCCAGGCTCCACCGAGCTGGGCCGTGCCGAGCCGAGCTATGCCGAAAAGAGCCGTACCGAGCCGAACCGGACCGTGCTAGGCCGAGCCGAGCCGAGCCGCACCGCCGAGCCGAGCCGAGCCGAGCCGAGCCGAGCCGAGCCCCCCCCATCCGAGCCGAGCCGTGCCGATGGGAGCCCCCCGGGCCTGGCAGCGCTGCCCGGCGCCGCCTGCACGGGCAGGGCTCTCCGCCTGACGCAGTGAGGAGCTGCAGCCCTTCTCTTCTCGGAGGCCGGCTCCAGCACTGGGATTTGCTCGGCTCAGGCTGCGTTTCCCTGCCCGCCTCCTGCCCCCGGTCCGCCCGCCTGGAAGGGCGCGGGGAGCCGCAGCCGCGGGTGCTCCCGCCGCCCATCACCGCGCCTCGGGGCTGGGCGCGCCGCCGAGCGCCGGGAGACGCCGCCGAAGCAGGTAAGTGCGCCCGCAGCCCCCCGCCGCAGCCCGCACGTTCATCCCCCTCCCTTCCTCCCGCCACCGACCCCCGGCTGAGCCCCCCGGTGTCTCCCCACCGCGGTGCCCGGGGACCCCGAGTGCCCGGCGAGCCCCACGCAGCCCTCGGTGGCCGCTCCCTGTCGCCAAACTTTCGGAGGCTGCAGCGCAGGATGGGGCTCAGCGGGCGGGGACCGCGGGGCGGGGGTCCGGGGGATCCGGCTACCCCTGTGCGACGGGGCGGGCGGGCCCGGAGCTCCCCCCGGCCGGGTCGAGGGCGCGGAGCCGGGGGAGCATCCCCTGTCCATGGGGGATCCCAACCCTAGGGTGTGTGCGTGCATCCCCCCCCCGCTTGCGGGGTGCATCCCTGTGCCTGCGGGGTGCATCCCTGCCGCCGCTGCAACTGTTGCCCGCGGGAAGCCCCGGTGCTCCGGGGTTAGAGCCGGTGCCGCGGGCAGTAGTGTCCTGCTGGGGATGGGGGTCTTCTGCTCCGGGAATGGGGCTGTATGTGTGTATGTGTCTGTCTCAGCACCCTAATAACCCCGGTGGCCCCACGCCTGAGGGCTGGGGTACAGCCACTCCAGGCTCTCTCCCCCTTTGCCCCCCCCCCAATCCCTCTGCATTCCCACGCCGGCAGCTCGGACCTGCCTCCCCACATGCGCTCCTCCAGCGGCTATTTCGGTCCTCGCGAAACGTGCTGCACATAGAGCTTTAATTAAGGAAAACCAGTGGAGGGGGACGGGCGTGGGGGTCCCTGATCCGGTGATGGGGGGGGGCATACAGCATCCGGCCGGGGGCAGCATCCTGTCCCGGTGCGGCTGCGGGTGGAAGCGGGGAGCAGGGGCCGTTCTGTGAGTTTGAGCCGCTCTCGCTTGCTTGTTTTTAAAGCAGGGAGCGGGGGACAGGCGGGAGCGTGTTCCTCCCCCGTGGGTGTGTTGCAGTTTTAATTCTAATGACAGACGTTGCTGTAAAGTTCCGTCTCAGTTCCCAAATTCAGGCTGAGCCCGCGGGACCGGGGCGGGCGTTGAACCGCGGCCGGAGTTGCCAAAGAATTTGCTTGATTGATTTTAATGAAGCTTTAATGAAGATGAGGGGGGCTCGAGGGGGGTGCCCCGTCCGCACCCCGGCGTGAGGCTGGGATGCCTCCCTCCTTCTTCGGGGGGGTCCCTATGCAGGACCCCTCCTGCCCGGGTCCTGCCGCATATTACGGGTGAGGCAGTACCCGGGGATGCCAGGGCGAGTGGGGGGCAGCTTCCCCCCGAGCAGGACCCCTCCAACCACCCCAAACAGCCTTGTGGTCCTCAGCCCCATCCCGCTCGACGTGGAGAGAGGCTGCTTCACCCGTGCGCGGCGGGACCCGGGCGGCAGCAGCAGTCCCGGTGATGGAGACATGCTGGCCGTCGGGGTCCTCGCATCCTCCTCTCCTTCTCCCTCTCTTCCCGTCCAGAAACCTCCGCATCTCCGCTCATCCCTGCCTTCCCCCGGACGGGCAGCCCGTGGGAACCACGTCCAGGCTGTGATTTGCAGCCCCGGGGAAAGCCCCACGGAAAGGAGGGGAGGTGGAAGGGGGGCCCTGTATCAACAGGCTCACCCGGGGCTGGGGCAGCCAAGCTCAGCCGGTCGCGGCCGCTCACACCGGGTTCTCGCCTCCTTCCATCAGCTCCGAGCGTTTCGGTGCCGGTTTTGCACGCTATGAAATATTAAGAAGTTTGCAGCGGTGAATAAAGGGATCGTTAATAGAAATTGATGGCAACGTTGGCAAAGGGGGTGGCACCGCCTGTACAAACGGCACGGCTCACCGGGGAGCGGGCGGGGCCCTTCGGAGTATTTTTAAGGGGTTTCACCCCATATTAACGGCTTGTCGCTTCAAGGCTCCGGCAGCGCCCAAACCCAGACGCTGCTCTTCACATTTCCGACGGTGTCTTTAAGGGAAAAAGCGGATTTTTCCGCCCTGCCTGGCTGGAAAGAACAAGCCGGTGTCTGTGCAGAGAGGAGGCATCCCTGCCTCCCCCCCCACCACCTCGAAGTTTAGCACCTAAAACATCCCCCTCCAGCACTTCCAGCCTGGCACCTTGCGGGGCTTAGATCAGTCCAGACCCTCTGTTTTGCCCCGGCCTGGAGGGTGTAGATGCAGTGGGGGGGAATGGGCAGCGCCGTGCTTTCAATGGGGGCCGGAGGGTGCCTCCAGCATCCTCAAAGTGCAGCGAGGGTGCAAGCAGCGCTGGGCAGCGGGGTGACCCCCGTCTTGGGGAGGGCTGGGGCAGGAGTGAGCTTGGCTCGGTGACCTGGAGGACGCCAGGATATGGGGGGGGGGCACTCGGGCCGGGGTTCGGTGCCCGGCTGGCAGCGGGTCTCGGGCTCCCCAAGCCGGGCTCAGCCGCTCCGAGCTTGAGTCAGCGCTTTTGTAAGCGGCGTGGATGGGGCAGCGCTGCGCGGAGCGGGATGCGGTCCTGCGGCGGAGGCAGCAGGAGAGGGGCAGCAAGGACGGTCTGCGGGAGAGCAGAGAGGGGAAGAGGGGCCGAGGGATACTCGGGGGGTACGGGCCCATCCGCTCCCTCTCGTCGGCAGCCGCTGCTCGGTGGGGGCGGGGAGTGGGATGGGGCTGATGAAGGGAGACCCGACGCCTCGTTGACGGGCGCTTGAGACCGCCTGTAATCCCCCCGGGGCGGGTCAGTGCCGTGCCTACCCCCCGGACCCCGAGCTGGGGTCTGTCCCAGGGCCCGGAGCCGCGTGTCCCAGTCCCGGCAGCCGCTGCGGGCTGGGGCAGCGCCGCTCTGTGACAGCAGAAAGTGGCTGGAAAGGGGCGAGGCGTCACACGCTCTGCCTCCGGGAGGCAGGGAAACGCTGAGGGACCGATGGGAAGGCATGAATGAATGAATCTCCATAAAGAGCCCCAAGCAGCAGGGAGAGGGAGAGAGGAGGAGGAGGAAAGAGGAGGAAGAAGCAGAAGGAGGAAGAAGGAAGAAGAAGGAAGAGCCGGAGCAGGGCAGGCAGCAGCAGCAGATGTGACGCCGGCAGGTAAGGAGGTGCCGGTGGTCGCACAGCCCCGCGATGGCAGGTTGGGGGGCACAGCCCGAGGAGGGGGGGCAGGAGCTAGCGGTACCCCGCGTGTTCGGGGTTTAATTTACTTCATTTATTTATTCATTTTACTAATTTATTTTAGGGGGGCTGTTTCCCTCCTGCCAGATGTGGGATTCCCCGAACTTCCCAGGACTCCCCCCCCTTTCCCCATCTCCCGGTACTGCCGCCCCGCTTCCCCGCTGGCTCCGGCTTTGGGGGACTCCGGGTTGAGCCCCTTCCCCGGGACAGCCCCTCCGCAGCGGAAGCCGTGCCCTGGCCCTGCCGAGCCAGGGCGGCAGCGTCTCGGAGGTGACCGGCACCGGCGGCCGGACCTGTCCCGCAGCGGGGCAGCCCCGAGGCGGGCCCAGCGCGGCCGCCGGCAATGGAACCTCCTCGGCCTGGCTTCTAGATCCAACCCTACTGGGGGGGGAGTCCAGGTGCTGCTTCGGGATGGGGTCAGTGGGGAGCTCCTCTGCCCCGCTCTGCATCCCCGCTGACGTTACATAAGGCAGAGGAGTGTGTAGCGCTAGCACCGGCTGAAGCACCGGGAGCTCACCCGAGGATGCCCAGAGAGGAGCCTGGCACCGTTCGACTGCTCTCCATCCCCTGCCTCACTGCTTGGGGTGAGCTGCCTCCTTCCCCCTGCCCGCTACCTCCTTCCCTCTGCCCACTGCAGGGACTGTGCTTGTGGGTCATGCAGGTGGGCAGCTGGTGGGGACAGGTATACACATGCATACACACACACACACACACACACACACACACACGCTTACACATATACATATGCTTACACAGGCTTACACATGCACACACACATACATACACACTGACACTCTCTTCCCAGCCCTGCAGCCCGCGCTTTGCCTTGCACTAATGCTGCCCATGCACATGCACACACACCCCGCTTGCTGTAGCAGCCTTCCTCTCTCAGATGGGTCCACTCCGAAGCGATGCGCGCTAGAAGGGCTTGTGCACAGACACCCGCGGTGGGTCACGCTCTCGCACACACACGTGGGGTACCAGTGCTGGTGCAGGGGTGCCCTGGGTGCTCTCTCAGGCAGGGAACTCGTGTGGGATGGGGCTGGCTCCCAGCCCGGGTGAGTGCTGTGTGAGCTGCAGGCCTGGCAGGGCAGCCGGGCTGGCTGCGGTGGGCAGCTCTGCGGCTGCCCGCAGCGTTCCCCTCCCTGACCGAGGTGCTCCGAGCGGGGATCAATAATGCCTTTCTGATTGGCTTCAATTCCCCATTCAAAGTAGTCACTGCATTAGGACTTGATTTTTCTCCCCTTTGACTCCGGGCCAGATTAGATTGTGAATTTGGCTGATTTCAAGCAACTGAGGGAGGGAAGAGTCATACAGAGAGTGAGAGAGAACTGAAATATCCTACAGGATCCCCTGGAGGGGAGAGAAATCAGGTCTAGATAAGAGCTTGTTCTCCCTGTCTGGCTAATGCTTTCCTGTTTGATGATCACAAAACACAAGAGCTAACCTCTCACCAGGACGCCTTAACTATGAAAGGTCAGGCTTTTGGTTTGTTAGAGGTGCAAGGTTTATTATTATGAGCTATGGATTATTTATTACAGCTCTCCCATCCTATGCACAGTGCATGCAAACAGAAGGATGTGTCCGGTGCTTCCGAGGTTTCCGAGTCGAGCTCTGGATGTAGTGCTGTGGTTGGAAAAGCTGTGATGGGGACAGGATGTGGTCCATGCCTCAGAGAGCCCAGTGCTGTCCTGCCTGTTTGTACTCTCAGCCCCATCCTCAGGCATGTTTTAATGATGCTTATTTTCCCTGTGCATGTGCTGGGGACCAGTGATGAGGTTGTGCCAGTGAAGCCCAGTGTCCCACACATCCTAGCTGTGCTGGTCTGCGTGGAGTTTCTCTGCTGCTTGCTCCAGGGCTGGGATTTCACACCAGGAAAAGCTACAACAGCAGCACAGCAACACCCGCAGCATCCCAGCTACTGGCGCTTGGCTGTGAATTGGTGTTAACTCCAGGTGTAGGAAAAGCCTGGGATTAGGTGGTTTCTGAGCAAAGAGCACTGAAAAGCCCAGTGGGGTAGAGGGATTTAAGGAGGAGCTGTTGTAGGGTAATGGGATGCTTCCGAAGATGAGGATGTGGTGCTGGGGGCTTGATGCAGGTAGGTTGTGCCTTTTGGAGCTGTGATGGGGAAGCATCAGCAAGGCTTTTAGGTGAAGGGTGGAAGAGGAGGGGAAGCTGCTATAGGGGTGATACATGCTGGGAGCACAGCTTTGAGCAGTCTTTTGCATGATCCATTGTAGCTGCTGGATTGATTTGGTGCTATGAACCCAGGGCCTGGGGAGAATCTATGTGAGCCCCATGGTGGGACAGCACTGGGGCTGAGTGTGGTGAGATGGAGGTGTGATGGTCACTGGCAAACTGGGCCCAGAGGGGGCTGATGGGGAAGGAGAGGACCTGGGTGTGCTCAGTGGGATGGCTATGGAGCTATGCATGGCCCCAAAGTGTGGGTGAGGAAGGAGACAGAGCTGAGAAAGCAGCAGGGCTATGGGGATATTGAGGGGAAGGGGCTGGAGACCCTGAGCCCTGGTCCCATATGTGCTACACCATGAAGAGAGCAGTGGCAGCCAGGGTGGCAGGGGTTTGGAGTGCAGGAAGGGGAGGAAGAGCATGAAGTGATAGGTGAGGTGTAGTTTGGCTGCTGGAGTGGTGAATGTAGGTGCGGAACCTAGCACAAGGGTTGTCTGAGACACCCCTTAATAGAAATGAGGACTAATAAATGTCTAAGACAGGAGCTGTGTGAGTGAACCCCAGGTGAGGGGGACCTGGAGCCCTCATGCACCATGAGGAGGAGGTGGCATTGAGGGTGCAGAGTGTGGATCAGCTTGTATAAGGGTGCAAGAGGGACACAACGGGGAGCCAGGGATGTGGAGATGGGAGTTGGTGTGGTTATGGCAGCAGCATGGAAGCTGTATGCATTCAGAAAACCCAAACCTCAACAGACAAAACTCCCTCCTATCAATCAGGGGAGGCTTATGTGGTGTCATTTGGGTCCAGCTTCTGTATTGCCGGGCATCATCCCCATGCAGTGTAAGGTTCAAGGTATAATTCAACATGACCTAGGGGCTGGAGAGCTCTCTCCAAACGTAATTGTGGCCAAATGCCTTGTGGAGCGGAGTATTCCACATCTCTGCCCCGGAGCCTGAGCATTTTTCTCCCCTCTGGGTACCAGCAGGGGAGAATTGGGTGTCCAAGGATGGGGTCCAGACCTGTGACCCTTGTTCTGCCCAATTGGGGACCAAACCATCGGGCTTTTTGTTCAAGCACACCCATTGCATGTGGTCAGTGGGAAAACCCAAGTGAACACAGCCCCACTGGCTTCCCCTACGCCTCTCCCCTTTGTGCTTAGGGGAGACTGGAGGGGAAAACTCCAAGGTTTGGGTTTTTGCCTCCTCCATTTCAGCATTTCTGTACTAGCTGGACAAGGGCAGTCTCTGTAGCTCATCGTGTTTCTAAATCAGCAGGAAGAAGTGTATGGAAATGTATGCATTTCACTGTATCAGCTGCTATCAGCTTTTAGCTTTATTACAGTAAGTGCAGAGTTTTCTGTGGGCCAAACTCATTCATTGGATTTAATGGAGCTAAACTGCAGGCAGCTTTGGCAACTTGTTTGTGTATATCTTTGTAAAATGGACAGGCAGAGGTAATAAATTCTATACTTTCTATGGCATCTTTTGGGGAAACATCTTCCAATATATCTTATAAACAACATGTATATTTTGCTACAGTATATGCTCATATCAAAGTGCAAGGTACTTTAATGTTGGTTTCTTTTTTCCCCTTTCCTAGAGCTATATATATATGTGTGAACTTGGATTCACCTGTGTATTTCCTCATGCTGCTTTCCTTACAAGTGCCTTTAGCAGCTTGAAACGATTTGGCTGGATTTCTCTCTTTTCTTTTGGTGTATTTGTATCTCTTCCTAGAAACGCAGGTATAGTAAGAGCCGTGAGCATCACTGCAAAGGGCTTGGAAGGAGGGAAGAATAATGCATGTAAAGCCTCTTGTTAAATACCCAAAGCAAAACTAGTGCAGCTGTAAATGCATTATCTCGGGACCTTTCATAGGTACAAACATCAACCTTTGAGGGTTCTTTCTTTCCCTTTTTCCTGAGCTGCTGTTTTCCTCCATTTCCAAGGTGTGATGGTATCAGTTTCTCAACCTGTTCTGGGCTTAGATCCTGCTTGTGCAGAGCCTTTTCCAGTGTAACATGCGGCAAACTGACACTTGAAGCTGCAGAAAAGCATTCTTTGTGGAAGATGGGGTCGTTTTCTGATGAGGTATTTGATGTTTTTCCAGGCTCTAAATAAATTAGACCCAGTCTTGCGGCTGTTTGCCATAGGGAGGGGAGGTGGTTGATGAGCTGAGCTAATTTATCACACAACTATGACATATCAAATGGTTATTGCTGCCCCATATGGAGTGCTTGGTGTGCAGAGTTGAGGGGAGAGGGTATAAATAGATGGGGTAAATGTGAAACAATGGTGAGTGACAGGTACCTGAATAAACCTGGAGGTGCTGGTGCCATTAAAACAAATTGTGGGTAGCTAGGCATGAGATATGCGATGTCAAAGGAACCCTAGGACGTATTTATATGCCAGGTCAGGATTTGCCGGGGTTTCTAAATGTTGCATTCATTCAATTGCACATTTTTAACTGGTGATTGCTCAAATTGGAACATCATTAACTTACTTTTACTGCCTCTTGTTTTTACTTTGCTGGAGTGGTGGGCTTCATTCTTTCTGACTCTTTTTCCCTCTCTGCTTTGTGAGGCTCATAGCACCCAGCTGTGATGCTCACACCGTCAACTGCAGCTTCTTTGATAATACCTGTTTCCCATATTGTGCTCACAGGCTGAGCAGCACTGACCTGACTCTGTAACTGGAGAAAGAGGGAGAAAAAGAGCCCAGATGTGAAGCAGCTCCTTTCAAATGCTGAGCAGCATCCTTTCTTGGTAAAGCAGGGTGCTTGGCAGCGTGCTGGAGCAGGATTAGGCCCTTTGGGCTCCACCAGGTCATATGCATGTATTTGTGTTTTTAAATCCTTGGAAACTCGAATGGATGCTCCCTGTCCCTCTGGTCTCTGGCATGGCTTCAAGCACCCAGTGCTGTTCCCCTCTGCTGCCCAGGGATGGTGAGGCAGGGTGCTGCTATGTGTCACCTGGTGGGGCTTGTGTCTGTCGGCTGCTGCACGGGAAGGGTGGAGGGATAACACCTTCAACACTGTGCCCTTTATCGCCTTGTCCTGAGGGTAGACACGCTCTTGAGAGCTGCTTTCTGGTGTTAGCTCTTCAGCTCCTCCTGGCAAGGAGAGCTGGGTCAGGGGCATGTGTGCAGAGAGGAGGCTGGCGGCCAGGGCTCTGGTTCTCTTTGCAAGCCAGGTTTGGGGTTTGCACTTATCTGCAAGAACTGTATCAGCTGCTTTGTTTAAGGTACGTGATGATAACAGATCAGAGAGGCTAACGCGAGCAAGGACCGTTCCCTTCGAGCCGTGCCTTCCAGAACGCTTGTCCCAGGTTTGCAGTGAGCAGGTTGGGTTTTCCTACCCGCCATCCTGTCCTTCCTTTAATTCCTGTTTCTGGCTTCGCTTCTCTTCCCCACCCTCTGCCCACACTCTCCTCTCGCTCGGAGGCGAGCGATGCAGCTCGAAAGCCCCATTCATCACCGCCCGCTAGCGAGGCACGAGCAGCCGCTCCATTGATTGACTGCGGCCGTGAGTGAGTTTAAAGTCATTACGCTCCCGAGACGGCTTTTAAATATGACGAGGTGAAAACCAAAGCTGCGAGAAGCCTTGTGGAAAGGGTGCCTCCAGCCAGGGAATCCCCAGACCCAACTGCTGTGGACGTTGTGGGTGTCCCTGCGTGAGCCTGGGCTGCTCCGTGCTGGTTAGGTGGGAGTGTGCCGGTGGGGAATTCAGTGGCAATATTTCACTGTAGCAAGGACTGTTGTGCAAAGCCATCCATCTGCTGTCTATCTGATGCCTTGCATGAATTAATGAGCTGATCAGGAGAATGCTGCAGCAGCCAGGTGAGGTATATGCTTCTTGTCCTCATGTTACAGGTGAGGGGGGGGACTTGGGAGCATAGAGGTGAAGATTGAGGTTTCCAAGGTTGTTAGAGTGCTTTTTGCCATTAGTGAATGCTGTTGTTAAGACATTTGTGTCCGTCTTGTTTTACTGATTGGTCAGTCTGATTTTTTTGGATCCTTTCTGGCTTCAAGAGCAGTTCTGAGAGCTCGATGTGGCTGCAAGTCAGACCTGGAAAGTCTCAGCTCAGGGTGTGATCTTCTAGTATGTTAGTGGCAAAACAGCTAGGTCTACTACAGCTCTTGGGTGTGATATAGAAGTCTCTTTTCACTAGATAAGACAAACTCTCGGCATTCCTTACACCACCGGCTGTTAACATACCTTCCCCTCACCCTGCAGCCTTTCCTAGGCAAGGCTTTCCATAAACATCCCCATATTCCTCAAAGCAGCTCTCCTGGCCACCTGCAGCTTGCACAGTGCCTGCCCGCCGATGGCTGATGCTCGGAGCATCTCTCTCCTCCACGCTACGATAAGTGCAGCTTTTCAAGAACGGTGCATTGAGCAAATGCCATTGCACAGCCCCAAAATCTATCAGAGGAAATGACAGCGGCTGTAAGCATTAATCATCCAGTATCATCAAAATAAAGTTGTTGCAATAGAGCACTGTCAAAGGATGAGCGTCTTGACTGCGGCTCAGTGCTGGTTCCATTGATGCTGGTGTTCACCAAGGTTTTCTAACAGAGATGGTAATTGCATGGTCCAAGTGCTCTTCTTGTGACATTATAGATTAACTCTTCCTTCTCCAGACTGGGCAGCTGATTCAGTCTGATCACAAGCAAAGAGCCTGGGGCAGTTGAGGAGTTCATCATTGTGCGAAGAAGTCTGTGCCTGGCCCTGAAGGGGCTTTTCCCACCCTCCCTTCTGAGCTCTCATAGCAAAAAGAGTGAAGTTGTTCAAGCAGCACCAAAAAATGAGTTATTTAAAAAACCCCAACGTTGCACACTGGTTTTGGGGTATAAAAATACTCAAGGCACAGCAGGTACAAATGTGGGCAGACATAGTGAGCATGATAGACAGGGCATCCATCAGGATGAGGGCTGTGACGCTGGTGTCACCGAGCTGATTCACACCTGGGGATGGAATAGGGGCACTGCAGTAATGTCACTTCCAGCTGCCTTCTCCTGGGAAGGTGATGCTGAGCAGTGAATCGCAACATCTGGCCCAAAGGGATGGAGAGTTTCTGTCTAAAATCCAGGAGTTCTAACCTATCTCTTGTGGTTTATGGCACCATTGAACTTTAATGCTGTCTGTGCTTGAGCCTCTGTCCCTAGTGTTCGTGGGGACCTGGCCCATGCTAGGAAGAGCTGTGCTTGGTGAACTGAGCAGGATGCTGGGATTGAGCTGCGCATCTGCCCAGCTTTGCTGTGCAGGCAGGTAGGACTGAGCCAGCAGGGTAGGGATGGACACCCATCTGAACCCATCCAGGCTCACTTGGCCTGGCTCCTGTTTACCTTGTCTAGGGAAATACTGAAGCACAAGCACAGGAATAACACAGCTGCTTCTGGAGAACATCAGCACCAGAGGAGTAAAGGGAAAACTTGAGGACTCTTAAATAAGTCAACTTGTTTCAACAGCTGTTCCAGTTCACAGTGGAGCAGAAATTAGGCTGTGGGGTTTTGTTATGTTTCATTGTCAAAGAAAGAAGGGGGAATAAATCTGTGGGATGCAAGTTCTACCAGAAATCGGAGAATCATTTAGGTTGGAAAAGACCCTTAAGATCAAGTCCAACTGTAATGCTTACAAGCAAAGTGAACTTCACCACCACATCAAAGTTCAGAGAAGTCTATTGTGGTTCTTACTGTGTGGGTTGGTTTGTTAATCTTGAGCTTCACCAATAGTTTTGCAGAGAAGTCCTCTTCTGTATTAAAATCCTTTCTGATTGTGAACTCAATTGTAGGTTCTCTGATTCCACATTAGCTTTAAGGAAAAGCCCCGTTCTTTCTGCATGGCTTTTCTCCCCTCTGTTTTAATGAAGAATTACTACTTTCTCTTCTGACATATATACACACACACATATGTATTGGGTTCCCCCCCCCCAGCCTTTATCTTCCTAACAAAACAGCCATAAACCAGTGTCATGTTGCATAGCCCTTGGGATGACGTGTTCTCTTTTGCACCGGAGCTCTTACTTGTGATGGTGAACAGTGAATACACTTCGTTTATTTAGGCTGGGTTGGGAAACAAATGTGTTTGAGCTTGCTTTTCTCCTCTTCTGGTTTGAAATGCTGCTGGTTTCATTTTCAGCAGGAAACTGGCACAGGGTGCCCAGAGAGCTGTGGCTGCCCCATCCCTGGCAGTGTTCAAGGCCAGGTTGGACACAGGCGCTTGGAGCAAGCTGCTCCAGTAGAAGGTGTCCCTGCCCATGGCAGGGGGTTGGAACTAAATGAGCTTTAAGAGAAATGGCCTTCAAAGCTGGTCAGGTTTCCTGTGACCCCTTGAGAGCCCCTTATAGGTGTAATGGGAATCGGGGAGATTCCTGGACCTGGAGAGCGGGCAGCTGCGTTTGGTGGGTAAACCTGGAGGTGAAGTGACATGCCCAGGGTTACCTGGGGCATTGGTGCTGGAGCCTGTGCTGGGATCAAGTCCTTCAACACCTTCTTCTGCTTGAACCATGAGACTTGTTTTCTTTCTTTGTCCTTAGTTGTGCAGCACAAGGGAATTTTTGCTTAATTTTAAATATTCTCCTAAATCTTGGTGATGACAGAGGGATGTGTGTGCTGGATCAGGGCCTGTTCCGTTACACATATGGATGTGCACCCAGCTGTAAGGGTTTTCCATCTTCAGGCTTCTGCAGTCCAAGGGTGAGATCTTCCCTCCCTGCCCACAGATGTGTTCTCTCTCCCCTTGCACCACAGACAGCGATGTTTGGTCCCCTTGCTTCAAGGGTGAGAATTGGGGTAGAATTCCTGGTTGCTTTGATCATTCATTGCCCATTGACTTTGCTAATGAAGCTGTGTGTGTGCATGCAGCCTTCTGGGCTCAAGAGCTGGGCATGGCTGCGGGGTGAAAGCCTGAGTGTTGGGGTAGGATCTCCCCTGGACCACATGAGCTGGGAAATACCTCCCAGCCTGATGCTCTTGAAGGTTTTAGGTTGTGCCTGAGCACACCAGCAGAGAATTATGTCTTGCCTTCCAGAGCTTGCCACACACCTTGCTTTTAGTGGTGTCATCAGCAGCTAAAATGCAGCTGCTGCCTTGGGGGTGAGAGCAGCAGCTCCCAAAAAGGGTGATGCAAACTACTTTTGTTGGCCAGGCAGGTGGTGCTTATCCCAAATGTAGATGGGAAAAGGCCAGGCTCCGCATCCCTTTTGATGCACGATATCCTTTCAGCCACGCTGTAGCCTACATGCTCGCTTAAGAGTGAATGGTGCTTCCTCATCACCGTGCAGCATCTGAGCTTTCCTAGAGGTCTCCATCCATTTACCATCATGAATTGTGCTTACCAAGCTCTGAGATTGTGCTGAATGAGAGCCTGAGGAAACTGCAGGTGGGAAATTGAAGGGGAAAAAAAAAAGTGCTGGGGACAGCAAGTCATCCCAAGTCAGTTTATAGCATTTCCATCTTATTTAAATGAAAAGAGAGAGCAATGCATAAACCATTTAAATATTTCATCTATGGAGGAGCCCTGAATGAGTTTGTACTACATGTGCATGTGTAATTCTTCAGCAGGGATGGCAGCAGATGCACCAGCGCTGCTCATGCCCGTGCTCGTATGGGGTTGTGCCCTAGCCCTTCAGGCTGGCTGGAGGGTTTGGATTAAAGTGTTTTATTTGAGCAGGGGATTCATTTTACTCTCATTTACCCTCTCAGTGTCTTAACAGGTTGGGTTTGACTGTCTGAGGTGAGGGCCTCTTCCTGCTCCTCTGTGCTTTCTGTCTGATGGGTGCTTGGTGACTCTGGAGGATGCTCAAAATAGCCCCAGCTCAGGGCTTGTGGAGAGTCAGGAGGTCACTGCTGTAAATAGGAGGAGAATTTGTCCTTTGAGCTTTAAAAGTAGCTGTATTTTCTTTAATGGCATTTTCCTTGGGGCAACCATAGAATCATGGAATAGTTAGAGTTGGAAAGGACCTTAAGATCATCCAGTTCCAACAGAAGCGTGCAGCCCAGGTGAGGTGCTGCTGAGCTGGAAGGGGTGCCAGGATGCCCCATTTAATCCCATTTCTGAAACACATTTGTCTCTAAAAATGAACCCAAGCAAGCAAAACTCCATGGGGTTTCTTCTTCTCAACATATTTAATTTTCCTGCCTTCCTGTAGCCAGGTTGGAGATGTTTCCTCTGTGGAAAATCCTCTCTGATATTGCGAAATAGGACTTTGTAATCTCCAGCAGCTAAAGTGCTTTTTGGGTCCAAGGCTGTTGTGTTGGTGTGTTTCTTTGTTTGGGTTTTTCCCCCTCCCGACTGTGTCCATCCTTACTGAAGTGCAGGCTTTCCAGCGATGAGTGATTTGGGGCTTATCACTGGGAAGTGCCACAGATCCCAGACCCGCGCTTACACAGGGAGAGAAATGCATGAATTTTCCACATCAGTAGGAACTGAAGATTTTGCTAAAGGTGTCTGGAGCTGTAAGTAGTGAGATACGGCTCTGCCGGAGAGCTCCGGAGAGGCAGAAACCTGCCTGGGAAATGAAAACATGGGTTTCATGCCTTGGAAAACCATCTATGAGGAAAGATGCAGGAGCTGGCTGGCTCTTGGCCGTGCAACAGGTAACTCAGGCTCCCCAACAGTGGGGTTGCTGAACCACGGATGTTGTGGCTGCTGACTTTAATCTGAGTTCAGAGATGTTCATTAAGGAGCCTTGGGCTGGATGCTGGCTGCGCTATCGAGGGCTGCAGCACAGCCAGGGATGTGTGGGGATGTGTCAGACCCTGTGGTCAGTGCCATCCCTGCGAGTGCCTCTCCGTGCACTCGTTGCCTGCTGGCTCAACTGCTTCTGTCTCGATTTTGTATGTAAAAGCTCCATTAAATGTTGTCACAGCCCGGGGTGCAGATGGACTTGAGACAGACCGACCACAACCAGGGCAGTCAGGACAAAGTTCCCTTCCCAATTACAGCCTCTGGTGATACACGCTGAAGGAAAATGAAAAGCAATAAATGAATCAAGCCTCTGTTTGTTGTCCTCAAGGTCTGTCTGTTAACTAATGAGGCAGACTGCTGAACCTCTTTTTAATAACAGTGCTTGGCACTTCTCTTGAGTTACTACCTATAACTTAAACCCAAGCTCTGCATTGACAAAGGACTGCAAACAGCACCTTGTTCTGCCAGTGCCTTGATTTTGGTGTGGAAGCTATGCTGGGTGTTCTGGTAACAAGGGCAGGTCCATGCCTTGGTGAGCTCTGTGGAGCAAACCCACCCATGTGTTCCCTACCCAGCATCAGATCAGCTAACTCACTCCTCTGCTGCTCTGCCCTTCACCTTGCCCTCTTCCTCACACCCCATAGAGTTACCATGTGGTTTTGGTGCCCGGCACGTAGCTAATGTCTGTTTGTAAGGCAATACTTTGTCATTATTTAGTGAAAACATAAGCAGCATTGTACAGCTGGTAGCAGCATTGATTGAAGTGACATTTAATCCAAGGAAAATACATGATACGTAGTCTAGGATTCCTTGTTCATCCATCATATAATGCAGTTCATGGGGATTAAATATCCCTCCTGTAAAGTTGTTTGAGATCAGCGTTGTTATTTGTTTTGCAAATGATCCTGACAGGGATGCTGAGTGCTATTGATTACCAATGGTTCTTTAAAAATTATTATTATGCTGCAAATTATGAACCTTGGGGATATCCAGTTATATGATAATGAAAAGGCATTGGCGTGTAATGACACATGCATCATAACAAATTTGCTCTTCCTATATAATGGAGATTGAAAGGGACATGATTTATGACCAATAACATTAACTGCCTGCCATGGGACATCCAAGGTAATATGATGGAATTGCCTGGTTGTTCTCTGTGGTAAGAAGCATTAATGATTAGAAAAGCCATTGAGAAAAAAATCAGGAAAAAAAAACCCCTTTTTCTGAGCAAAATCTTTATCTTCCAGTTTAAAATAAGTAAACAACTCTTCTAATTCATGAATAACTAAAATCCCTCTATCAGCCTCCCATGCTCTGCTCCAGGAGCATCCACACAACCCTGCATAGATGGAAACCAATGTTACCAGTCCTAGAGGAACTCTTGGAATTGCTAGGAAAGCCTTCCCAGAGCTCCTGGCCACGGCTGTGATGAAAGTGCAAATGAGAGCCCTGAATCAGCTGGGAATTTCAATGTGTTGGTGCCCTTGAAGCCAATGGAGGACACTTGTGTTGAGTTGTGCGCTCTCATTCTTGATGATGAATGTGTGATAACACAACCCCTTGCCTTCTGGGCTGTCCTGGTGTTTCCCAGCTCCATAGTTGAGGACTGAAAGCATGATAGGACTGAAAGCATGATGTGATTGAGAGGAGCCAAAGAGCTGCTTTGGGCTGTGGGGGCTTTGAGCAGTGTCACAGGAGCCTTCCCCACCTTGGGCACCATGCTGGGTGCTGTGACCTTGCCATGGCCACATGCTCTGGGCAATTTTGAGGTGCTTTTGATTGCCTTTCCATCACAGCATGGCACAGAGGGCTGGTAGGGGCGATTTGATGGGTAATGCGTTCAGGAAGGTGCGTGGTGTGAAGGTTAAATTGGATGCTTTTTACTGTGCTCTCGGCACCCTGCTGCAAGTATTGGCAATGCAAATAAGCCTTTTCCTTATCACGCTGCTGATCTACAGTGGAGCCCACAGACAGTGAATGCTTGGGTCTGTGCTTCTGTATTATCATGCTCAGCAGTAGCTGAGCATGGAGAAATACATGTCCAGGAGCCAGTGCCAGCACAAGCACGTGTAAATCAAAAGGAAGGGAAAAACCTTCTCCTTTCTTCCTCCGGCACCTTTTCTGCGTCTTTTGTCATGAAGTCAAGTATTGCACTGAGAGCCAGCAGGATGCCAATAGGAAGAAATACCCATACTGTCCCTGAAGTGCCTATGGGCAGGAGACCTCCTCCATAGATACCAATGTATTTTCACCCTGTGTTTAGTGTATTTTGCTGTGCTGTAGTAGGGATGCTTGCACAGTAATATCTTTAAAGATACTCAGCACTTGACAACCATGCTTTGGGTGAGGAAGGAAGGAGGGGTGTGCTTGTTTAGGTGGTATTCTGCAAGCTGTATGACATCTAAAGATGCAGCTCCAGGTTTCCATGAATCCCACTAGCCCACTTGGAAATCGGACGGAGGGATGTTGAAGTAGCAAAAGGGATCTCGGAGCCCATACACACAGTATTGGTGAGTGGAGGCTGCGTGCATCCCCCTGACCATGAGTATCACTGTGCTGTTACCCACCTTACCCAGAGGAATTATTCCCCTACTTGAAGTAAAACCAATGCCTTGGGATGAGGCTATCAGGCTGTATCCTGCCAGCCTGGCTGCTCAGTGGAGAGGCTGGGGATGCCTGAACCCCTTCCTCCTGGAACAATGAGGAGCAAGTGCTCATTGAGACAGCACTGCGGAAGCAATTTGCAACATAAACAACAGCACAGAGTAAAATTCTCCCCCTTGTGGAAAAGCTGCCCCTCGACTTGCAATAAAGTAATTATTTATCGTGCTGTTTTCTCAGCCCAAGTCCTCTGCAGGTCACTGTGTGCTCTACCCGGTCTCGCAAGCTGTTTGTAACCGTGCTGTGATTCAGGAGTAGTTGGCAGCTACAGCGATGCTGTCATTAGGGAAGGGCCATGTGCGGAGGGGGCTTTGGTTTTGCAATAAAAGTTAAATCCCAGGGCTTTGTCAATGCTTCAGATATGAGATTCTCCACTTAGAGTGACAGAGAGCTTTTCAGAGGAATTGCAGTTTCAAGGCTGTGGAAGAAGGTGAGTCCAGGAGGGAAAATCACAAGGCAGGACTCAGAAATACTCGCACAGGGGGCTTCTAGGGGTCTGCAGCCTGGTTTCTCCCTTGAAAAAGGGGTTTTGTCAATGGTGTGTCAGGTTGGTGTTGACTTTTTCTAGGCAAGTCTTGAAATACCAGTGATATTTGGGGGTACAGGTCGTGGGCTTCATCCTGTGACTGCATGGACCCAAAGCAAGATCATCTGGCCCTTCAGAAAGGCAGGGGAGGACCAGAGATGGGGATGTTTTAGGGGATGGGGGCAAAGGCTTTTTATCCATCTTCTTTATCGTGCCCAACTGAAGGTGGGTTAATGTACAGAACTGGCCTGGAGATGCCTTTATCACGAGCGTGTTCGACATCTGCAGAGATGTGCACAGATGTGAGCATGCTGGGGAATGAGGTTTTTCCCATCATTACCATTGTAGGTAACCTAATCTGATGTCTGATCCAAACCCTCCCAGGAGGGCTCTCTTGCAAGAACTCTTTGAATGGCAAATACTTCACAGTGACCCAGGGGAGGCTGGGGTGGAAGAAAAAGAGCCCTTGTTTCTGTCAGCTCTACTTGGTTGGGTGGACCTAAAAGCAGCAGGTATGAGTGCTATTGGCAGTGTCATCACCAGTGTCACAGCTGTAGTGGGACATTGTCACATATATGGATTCGGGGGTGGAGTGGAATGTCTTTTGATCCATAATTGCATCCTATTTTATGACAAAAATCAATGTAAAATGGTTACGATTGGAGCAGTGTCCTTCAGCCCAGTAACTGGCTGCATAAGTAAGTCACCAAGTCAGTCTGCACAGCAGCAAAGTGATGCATAATTCAGGAGGGATCTCTGAGTGACACAGGGGACACAGGGGCTGCAGAGCTTTCACTGCATTGTGCAAAGCCAGTTGGTTGGTGTGAAGGGCCTCTTTGTCCCCCTGAATGCCCTAGGTCCTTAGAGGGACCAGCACCATTGGGGATGTGTTGCGTGAAGGTGGGCCACAGAGCGGGGCAGAATTTGCCTCCCTTTGGAAGGGTTTATCTGGAAAATGCAGATACACAAGCATATCCAGCATGTCTGCCATAGCTTCTCTCCACCTTGGACCATTGTCATTCCTTATACTAGCACTTGCATGTGCTAATAAAAGCAACATCTTCTTACCCCAACAGCATCACCCTTGCTGGGGAAGAGTGAGATGGGAGACCCTGAGGGGCAATAGGACTGTGGCTTAGAGAAGGTTGTAAGAGGTTTGCTCGCAGCTTAGGAAAAGTTTCTCCTTCTCTTGTGTGCTAGTGTTGACTTTGAATTTATTTTCCCCACTGTTGTAATGAGAGTCCAAGTGCTACACAACTGCAGAGATCCTGACATTGGAAGGTAGCAGCCAGCATGCACTGTTTCTCTGGGAAAAGGGGATCCATCCAAATGATTCCTTTATGTTTATTTTTGGGTTTGGCTTCTTTTTTTCTTTTTTCCACTGTATTCCTAAAACCTCCCTTTCAGAGCTTAACAGCTTCACCATTTCAAAATCATGCCAAGCGGAAATGTACCATACGATTCTCTCACTAAACATTGTGCTGATCGCTCAAATGTATTCTGCATTTGTAGAAGAGCTGCAAAAAACTGGGCTGAAAGAGGGTGAGAATTAGCACTCGGATGAGGAGCCAGGTCTTTGGATGCTTAGGAAAGATCTGGGTAAGCAAACAGTGTTCGCTGTCACCTTCCTGCTCTGCAGCATCTCGTGTTGGAGTGGCTCACAGCAGTGTTGGTGGGCAGGCAGGTGCTGAAGTCCTGAGGCTGATACAGTCTTGAAACATGGGGCTTGGTCCTGGTTGTTGTTCCTTGATATCTGAATTATGCTCCAGGCTCTGCTGCCAAATTCCTTGCTGGGTTTCAGCAGCTCCCTCAGTATCTTGGGCCTCCCTCTCTTTTCCACAGGAAAGGGATTACAGTACCAAAAATAGCCCATTTTCCAAGGAGGGGCTCTTTGTGACTTTTCTCTGTAAAATACATCTTTCCCCCGGGTCCTGACAGTGAAATACAAAGGAAATGTTATCCACCACCAATACTGCTGTGCTGAGCTGGCAGGAAAACATTGCTGCTGGTGTGCAAAGGATGCTTTGTACTTGCACGTGCCTTTCTGACGCATCTGCCCTATCTGCTTTTCCTGCTGAGATGCTGGAGAATTCGGGTCAGAAATGGCCCTTTCCTGCTTCCCCCTGGTGCTGATGGAGCACCTCAGATGGGAGCAGATGACTCTTCTGGGAGGCAATATGAGTGTTATCTGCTCATGGGATGCCCATAGGCCTGAGTTGTGGAGCTGAGCTCTGGATCGCAGCAGCCTCTGTTAAAGACGCTTTGAGCTGGAGTTTGCTCTTCCATTGTTGCTCTCAGGCTTGCAGAGTGAAGTAAAGGACAGCTGATGGTTATTAGTAGCTTTAAAATTAATAATGCTCTTTAGAATGTTTATGCTTCCATTAATAATAAATATAACGCATGCTGTGTTGTATCTAGACCAAGAAATGCAAGATGACTGCAGGGTTCCCAGGAGCTCCTGGCAGCTCCATGTTGATGTGAGCAGGAGGTCCCCCAAATCAGGCCCCTTTGGCAGAGGATGTGAGGAAGGGCTCAGTTTGATTTCCATGAGTTTCACCTGTGTAAATGCTGAGGTGCAGGGGACAAGCAGGATCCCGTGCCCTGTCATCCCATGTACATTTGAAGCAGCTCCATCACAGACCAAGAGTTGAATGTGGCTCCGTGATTTATTTGTAGTAGTCCTAGGGGGAAAGGGAGGGTGTGTGAAGGTCTCTGGGCTGCAGGCAGAGATGAAGAGCATGCCACAGAGTGATGGTGCAGATTATGGAGGAACAATGAGTACGGGCACATTTGCTGTTTGGAAAGCCTGTGGCTATTTGGGATGTGGAGGAAGGGAGGAGAGCAATTCCTCAGTTTGTCACCTCACCACTCCCAATTCAATCCTTGCTGGCTGATGGGGTTAGCACACGCTCGGCTTGATGGTTCAATGGATGATCTCCAGCTAGTGTGATAGTGTGCTCAGAGCTAGGAGGTGGGGAGCATTACAGAAAATGCCCTGCCATGATCTTCAAGGAACAACCATGAAGAGCACTTTCTGATTTTGTTCACATTGTAGGCATTTTCCCCACTCCCTTTTCAATTAAAAACCATCAGGGGAAGAGGCTTTCCTAGCTTGTACAGGAACAACGCTGAAGAAACCAGTTGCAGTCCTATTGTTGGAGAGCGTCCGGCTCCACTTGAGTTGTTTTTCCACTACTTGGGTAAATAACTTAAAACAATAAGAAGGACTGCTGAGAGGGTTGGCAATGAAATGCATCTCCTGGGAGATGGGGGCAATGTTGTTTATTGGTGGGGAGCTGCCTGTGCATGAGGGCTCGTTCTTGCAGTTATGCAGAGAGAAGGGAAACAAACAGACTCTGTTTTAGCACTGGATTCATTGCAAGGAGATATGCCAGGGATCATTAGTGCCACAGCCATCATTATCTTCTGCTCAGATTAGTTTTTTCTATTTTTCTTTTTCTTAAGGCATAAATAATGGCTGGTTCCTGTTAGATCAGATATGGACAAAATAATAGCAGTATCACAAAGATTGAGGTCTGCAAGATTAAATTTGAAAAGGAGGAGAAATGATAGCTTTGGCCCTGCTTGCTGTTATACCAGCCGTACGGATAAATGACTGTATGCAGATAAGCAGGGCAAAAATAAAAGGGATGCTCAGAAAGACATGGCAAGAAAAATAGGAATTAATCAGCAGATTCAACCACTGTAATAATGCAGTAAACATGGAAAATTACATTATATTAGCTCCTCTGCTTCTCATTGTGTGTATTAGCCACAAAGTCATCGATAGGCAATTCTCTGTAAAGAGGCAGCTCTGCAGATATTGGAGCTTCCCTCACCCGAGGGAAGACATTTGTGATGGTAAAGGGGAAAGTTGTCCTTCAAACTGTGTAAGGAAGAAGTGGCTCAAGTCAAGCTCAAGAAATGCTTGAGGTCTGAGTTAAACATCTGCACTTGGTTGGACAGTTGGTCTGTTTGCCCCTAGTGCATAGGCAGTGGTAGATGCACGATGTGCTGACGCACGGCTTCATTGCAGTGCTGGGGTGTTCCCCTGGTGTGGGAGAAATTGGTCTGCTGCAGATTTTGTTGTAATGTTTGTGTGTGTGTATATATGTATGTATATATGTATGTTTTTTACTTTGTTCAGCTTCTTGCACAGAATGACAAGTAGCCACTGCATCCTTTTCCATTGAGTTCAAGTAAAACCAGCACGTAACACTATTTGCAAATTAGCTTCATCTCTCTGGCTCCCAGTTAAAGTAGGAACTGCTTGGTCTGGGAGCCCTCCCAAAATACCCATTTAAGCCATGTAATGATTCTGACTCTCTCATGCCTAGCAGATGAAAGAAGATCTGTGATTTATTTTTAAAGCTTTGAACCCTAAACATGGTCAATCATAGGAAAAAAAGAATTAAAAAGAGAAAGTCCTGATAATACAAAGCTGGAAGAGAAGCAGCCTTACATTTTGCAATAAAACCCCTTTTCTTTGCACTTTTTTATTAACAGCTCCAACTATGATCAGTGCTTAAATCTACCTGCAACACAGGATGTTGGAAAATTACCGAGAGACAGCAAGATCCTCCCCGCTGCGTGGTGAGAAAGGAAGGATGCACCTTCAGGTATGGGCTGTCATACTGTTTTACCCTCTGTTCCCTGTTTGTGTTGCTCTAAACCTGTTTCTTGCATTGACTAGAAGGGGGGGAATAAGTTATTTGCAAAGGGGAAACTTCAGAAGTGAGTCTCCAAACTGTCTCAAGCCACAGATAAGCTGTGTGCCTGGGATATGCTCTGCACCTAAGTTCTATCTGCTTTGCCTGATGTGGCAGAGGTGGTTAATGGCAGTGTTTTGTCCTGCATTTGCTGTTTGGTCTTAATCTGCCCCTGTGGAAGTGAATTGTCCAACTCTTCTCAATGGTAACAGGGTTAGAGCAGGGCTGGGTGCTCCTGCAGCAGGGGTGAGGAGCCAGCTCTGCTCTCCTCCTGCAGCAGCATCGGAAGGCAGAGCACACGCTCTGTAATTACCCCCTCCCTGGGTGAGGTTGAACATCGCATGTGAAATCACCACTTCCCCAGTGTGGAGTGCCTTCCCAGGGACTGCATGGACTGAGCAGGATGAAGCTACCTTGGCTGCTGCTGCTGCTGCTGCTGCTGCTGCTGAGCCTTTTTAGTGCAGGAGCAGAGCTAGACACTCCTCCTGGGTTTTCTTAATCCAGCCTCAATCCATGCACTTCAAACAGGAGCCTTTTTTTAGGGCTGTGCTGAGCACTTGAGTCTCCCAACAAGCCGCTTTCATGCCTGTAACGGCCAGAAACAAGCCAAAAAAAGCCAGTTTTACTTTGCTTTGAAGAGGATGGGGATTGTTTCCCCAGTGCAGAGGAGGACAGAGGGGAGCAGTGGTTCCCAGGGGATGGAAAGGGAGGGCTGGTGACTTTCTGAATATGGATTTTCTGACAGTTATCTGACACTTTGGGCTCAACCCTGACAAGTCACTGTCCCTCAGACACTGGACCAACGTGGCAACTGGATCACAGCCATCACATCCATCTCCCCAGGGGAATAAAAAGGGATTTCCAGCCACAGAGGCCAGTTTAAAACAAATCAGCCTTTTGCATCCTTTCCTAACTGTGTGAGTCCTGGAGCAAGCAAGGACCTTAGAACTGCTTAATTCTTGGCAACTGGTCACCACTGCAGTGTTGCAGATTGGGGTTTCTCATTTATCTGTGTTGGTGTGTTGCTTGTTCGGTCTCCTGAGCAAGTGGTTTGAGGCAATAACATGAATTAGCCTATCTATCATCTCAGTGTTTATAAATGCATGTTCAATGGGACACACTGTTTTCAGTAACACCCTTTCTTTCCATGGAGTTTGTCAATTCACTTTACATTTCCCCGTCACTGCGCTTGCATTTCCTCCCTGCAGTGACCACTGGGGACTTGCAGTGGACAGAGTGCTCTTGACTGGGGCTGGCTTTAGCCTTGAGGCCTTCTAGGACACAGCAGTGTGTGAGCATTGGGGTTCCCAGTGTGTACTGTGGGCTGCAGACACTATGGTGGGACCGGGTGCCCTGAAATCTGTGTTGGAGTGTTTCCATGCTGGTGGGTAAATGGGGGCAACAAGATGTGCTGGGAGTTTGGAAGGAGATACAGGTTTCATTGCTGGAGTAGGTCTTCGTTTCATGGATGTGTTGGCCAGCACCAAGATTTCCTTGTCTGTGGGAAGTGATGGATATCTTAGGGAAGCAGTCACTGAGGGCTCTTGGAGCAGTGTTGGGTCCTATCTGGATCTGGGTTAGCTGTACAGGTACTTTTATACAGGTATTTTTATATAGGTACTTTTATATGGGTGACAGAGCTGCTCTCCTGGCACTGGGTAACCATTGTGCTGAGCTTTCAGCTGGTTCTCCATCTTTCTGCCATGTCTACCTCATCCATGGTGCTTCACCAGCACAGGTTTCACCATGACGAGCTCTCCCCAGAGCTCTTCTGCAGCCAGAGCTAGTTTATGTTTTCCCTTTATCCTCTCCTGCACTGAAACAAGCGATGCACAAGTGTCAAAGCCTGACACCACGTGCCGAGAGGTGCTGAGAAGGTGGTGGTTGCTCCCTGCTCCCTGCCATTCCCACCTTGTGTTTCCTGGGAGAGCTCTGACATCCTGCCAGATCACAGGGGAGATGGCTTTTCACTCCTTCCCATCCTGTATGTGATCCCTCATGTTATGGCACATCCATGCATGCCTCCCTTGCACCAGGGAACCCTGTGTTAGAGCAGGAAAGCATCACAGGAAGATGCACGTTCAATAGCTCACTCCTCTAGAGCAAGACAAGGGCTGAGTGACGCCTTTTAATATTTCTTCTCCTAATTATCCTCTTAATTACTCAATGAAGTGCCCAATGAAACAAATCACTATAATTTCTGTTTTATTCTCTGCCTTTCGTGGTTTACTTAAGGTCCATTAAGGAGACACTTTCTCAAGAGGGAATACTTTCCAATAGATCATACTTACAAAACAGTTTTATGTGTGTTTCATCCTCATTTTCTGTGCCAGTTTGCTAATTACTGGGGATGCTGGTGGTTGGGAATCACTGCCTCCCTTGCTGCCCATCCCTGCTGTGGTGAAGTCACAACACCGAGTTTGTGACATCCCCACAGTGATGAGCTTGTGATATTGCCATGGCAACCGCCCGTGATGTCACTAGTGGGGATTACAACTTTGCGGAGCATCCAGGGGCAGGCAGCAGGGCTCTGCCACGGCTTTAAATAAAGAGGAATTAAAACGTAGGGAAGTCCTTAAGAATGCTTTAGGTTTCCATGGGTTTTTACCAGTTTTTGCCAGAAGGAGGAAAGGCTGGTGATGGGGCTGCCACCAGCACTTACAGAATCACTGGACTGCTAGGGTTGGAAGGGACCTCTGGAGATCATCTACCCCAAAGCAAGGCCACCTAGGGAAGGTTACACAGGAACATGTCCAGGTGGCTTTTGAATGTCTCCAGAGAGGGATTCTCCATGACCCCCTGGTCCATCCCCTGGCCTGCAGCAAGCCCAAACTTGGGGTTTGCCTGGGGAGACTTGAGCCCTGCAGTGGCCTGTGTGAGGGATCCCATGGCCAAGGGCTGTGCATTGGGCATCTCCCAACATCCCTGGGGGGCTGTGGGTGTCCCCCACCCCACGCAACTCCATCTGCCTTTGCACTTCTTGGTGATACCATGAAGCTAAAGCAAACCTGGGACCCCATAAGCTCTCCTTTCAGCTTTTCCCTCAGTCTGAGCTGCTGTCTCCATTGGCTTTCTTAAGTGCTTTTGTTTAATATAGTATTAGCATAATAAGCTGCTGTTCATGCACAGACAGCGGGGGAGAGAGATCCATGTGCATCCCTCTGTAGCAACAGGAGAGTCACGTAATAAAGACACTTCGCTTTGCACCTGGGGAGGAAATCCAGCTCACACGGACCGGTACCACAACCTGTGCCATTTAAACCCATGGACCCAAAACTTAAGCAGGGAATCCACCTGATTGATATTGATGTGCCTTATTTTGCCAGCAGAAGCAAATCAAGCAGGCGGAAGGATCAATCTCTTTAGTTTAGCTTTTCTAAGGTAGGGATAAAAATGCTATTTCAAAGGCCGGCGTGTCTCAGCTGAGCGGTGGTGGGGAAAAGCAGGCGCCGCAGAACATACTGTCCTGTCTCCCGGCTTCTCAGATCATAACTTCTAAGCTGGTTTCAATAGAAATAAATGTTCAGTAGTTGCAGTGGTGGCCTTTGGAAACGGAGCTAATGGAACAAGGCAGAAAAATTGTTACAACATTTTGACAAGCGCCTAAATATTTAATGCTGTGCACAGCGCAGCCCAGTCGTGCACCCCTAGGAAGCAGTGCCCTTCGTTAGGGAGAGATGGAGTTCTCCTGTGGATGGGGGGGAATTAGGTAAACGCTGTTTGAGCTGTGCTTTAGTAAACAAGCCAAGGGTGGCTGCAGCAGGCAAAGGGGCTTGGTGGCATTTCCTGCAGCAGGGACCTGGGGAGGAAGAGGAGGATGGCCAGTTCTTGGAGAGACCTGGCAGAGAATGTGTACCGGTACCCTGAGCCAAGACAGGGGAGGTGAAGAGGCTGCAGTGATTAAATAGGATCTACTGAAATCCTTCCAAAGCAGGCTTAGGAATTAAGAGCCATCAATGTGACATTGAGGGTCACTCGCTGCAGGACACCTCTGGCCTGTGCCTGGCCTCCTGCTGTGCTTCTGTTTGGCCTCATCTGAGTGTGAGGAAAGGCATCCTTTGTTTTGGAGCCCACCCAGCCATTCCTCTCTGCTACAGAGCATCGAATCTCATCAGGGAGAGGCTCTGAAAAGGAAACTTGTCTGGAGGGGAAGAATTGGACTGTGCATGCTGAGATTTGCTTTGGATTCAGCTGTCATTAGGAAGTTAACAACAGAGGGAGGTGGTGGGGAAAGAAGAACATGTTGGCTAGGTTCATATCATCTTTGTGCAGCCGCTGTCTGTACTTCCAGGCTGTGGGTGCTGGCTGTGCTCTGCCTCCCCCAGGGGCTGGGTCCCCTCTCCAGCTCATTCTGTGTTTCATTCAGAGGATTCACAGCCTTGAGTGATGCTCCAGCAGCATGCCTGTGCTGTGGCAGCCTGTGCACACGTGCAATACTCTGGTCTCGGGTAATAGCCCCTCTGACACCAGCATGGGAACATTGGTGGGATCAGCCAGAGCCCACAAGGAGCCCACTGTGAAACCTGCAGGCATTCCCTGTCTGGGAGCAGTCTTCCAACGTGGCTTGGCTGCTTTTGGTCATACTGACCCACACCAGAGGGATACCCTGATCCATCTGCTACCATGGAGCAGGCGGCCGCTGGTGCCACATACATGTGCATCCCCATTAACACTGCAAAGCAGGACTGGCTTTCCCAGCCATGTACAGGCAGTAAGCAGAGTCCTGGAGCTACTGGCCTGAGTGACAAACCTCAGTCTGATCTGGGACTCCCACTTGGGGAGGGATTTCTTCTTTCTCCCCTCCCCTCTGCCTCCAGGAGCAACTGGTCACAGCAGGGAGACTTTCACACATCATTAGAGCCAAGTGTCCAGCTCCACACAGCCGTCAACCCCAATCATAGTGATTTAAAAGGGAGTGCTTCCTTTAATCATCCAGGGATGCTCACATGGGAGAAGTAGGTGGATGGAGTGATGGGTTACGGTGCTGAGACCCACTGTTTTAAAAAGCAATGGCTCCCTGACTGTGCATCAGCCCCGGAGCAGACCTGGTCTGTCTCTTCTCATTTTTCTTCAAGGATGATTGGAGGTGGCCATGGGTCTGTGTCTGCATGAGCAGGGCCCACGGAAGAGCTGCTGTCTACAGGTGAGGCCTCGCGAGGTGATGTATAAAAACGTTCACAAGCAGGAGAAAGCCTCAGCATCAGCATTTCTGTCTCACAAGGTGGAAGCATCTGTCTGCACGAGGACCTGAGTGCTGTAGGTGTCTGAGAGAGCTGCGGATGCTGCATCAACCTGCAGCTTCACAAATCCCCTTGGAATGAACCTGAAATCTCAGAGCTGTGTCTCACCTCTCGCTGTCCCAGCCAGCAGCCCTGACCTCAGCTGTATAAGTGCATGTGGGCTTCATGAAGTGATGCAGCTCTATGTGCAAGCAACAGGAGACATACAGGCATAATGTTGTTCATGTCTAAACAACATCCATAGCCCTGCGTGCCCGCATTGCCATGCACCCTAAGCACTGCGATGTGCATGCTGTGTTTTCCCCTGTGTGCCACCACAGGACCTTCTCTTGGCCTTCTCCCAAGGCTTGCCATGTGGATACGGGAAGGACAAACACATGAGAACCATCAGAGAGCTACCAAACCACCTACTGCAGGAGGATCAATGTCCTTCCCAAATGCTCTGGCATTCACAGAAGTGCTTCTACAGTGTCCGTGTCTCGGAGTTTTCAAAGCTTGTGATTTGTCCAAGGGCAGCTTTGCAGAATGTCAATGTGTTTATCAAAATTCCTTGGGATAGGCTTCAAGTTTTAATTAAAGGAACTTTTTGGAGGGCTTTTTTTGTGTCCCCCCTCAGTAGATGCTAGATACTTTCTTCTAAGAAAGCAAATAACGTAAAAAGGACATGGATCTGTTGGAACAAGTCCAGAGGAGGCCACGAGAATGATCAGGGGACTGGAGCACCTCCTGTATGAAGATTGGCTGAGAAAGTTGGGGCTGTTCAGCCTGGAGAAGAGAAGGCTGCGTGGAGACCTCAGAGCAGCCTTCCAGTATCTGAAGGGGGCCTATAGGGATGCTGGGGATGGACTCTTCATTAGGGACTGTAGTGACAGGACAAGGGGTAATGGGTTAAAACTTACACAGGGGAAGTTTAGATTGGATATAAGGAGGAAATTCTTTCCTTTTAGGGTGGTGAGGCACTGGAATGGGTTGCCCAGGGAGGTTGTGAATGCTCCATCCCTGGCAGTGTTCAAGGCCAGATTGGACGATGCCTTGGGTGACAGGGCTTAGTGTGAGGTGTCCCTGCCCATGGCAGGGGGTTGGAACTTGATGATCTTAAGTTCCTTTCCAACCCTAACTATTCTATGATCCTATGAAATGGTTTGTCAAGGAAAAAATGCCTGCCCCTGTGTTTCTACCACTCTGTTCCATCTTTTTGGCTAACATGATTTCTAAGACAACCCTGTGAGCTACTCCATGAAGCTCAGCAGCCTTGTCTCGCATCATCCTCTGAGAGAGCAGCACTAGCAAGACTGGCCAAGGCAACGTGCATGCACCACACAGCCAGGATCCACACACGCAAAGACATCTACAGCCCTTCATGGATAACCAAGTGGTGCTGCAAGTAAGGTCGGTGATTTGCACACACGGTTCTGCCTACCCTGACACAGAGGCAATGCAGGCAAAGGCTGCTGTTAAACAGCAATCAGAAAACTTGTGCATGTGAAGCAATCAGGTTGGGGTTCTGCCCTTACTGCTGCTAATTAAGGACTGATAGGACTGAAGGCGATGTGTAAGAGACAGCCATGACATCCTTCTGGACTTTTATTTGACCTCTGTCTTTCACAGTCTTCCCTTTTGTTCTTGCTCATTGATTTTAAAGGCAAGTCCTTGATGGGAGGCGACAAAATGTTGCTTAACCAGACGTTTTTTGGCACAAACATTTGCCTTTTGGAGCTGCTCTCATCTGTTGGGTAAACATGAAATTATCTTCTTTGACTGGAACTGATCCTCTGGAGCCATGTTATTCCACTGGGGAGAGGTATTTTCACCGATTTTCAATGTGGATTATTTTTGTGACTGACTGTAATAGTTTCTTTGGTGTATTAGGGCTTATTATGTCAGGATTTATTTGGGCATGAAGTGATTTGACATGCTGTAGTCCTGTAACTTTCCTTTGCGTGCTGAAATTCAGGAGGCACAATAATCCAAGATCCACAGGCACAATGGAAGCAACCTCTCTGCAGCTGGACCCATCTTCCAGGGTCAGCTTTCCCCAGCTGTTTTATAACTGCTAAAGGAACAAATTTAAGGGAGCAAAATTCCTGCAAAAACAGGTAAAACCTCATCTAAGTGAAAAAAAACAATATAGAAAAGCCTCCTAGAAAGAGAAGAGGACCATAAAGGAGAGAATGCACCTTCAAAGGAGCAGAACAGGTACTGGAAACTCCCTGGCATCAGCAGAGGGGTTAGTAGCAGAAAATGCAAGTGAGGATTAAACGTGGATTATACTGCAGCGATGCTGAAACATCATCAGTGCTGAGACATCTAACAAAGGGCTTAATTTCCTTCGGAGATGAACTGCTGGACCAAAAGTAGTCCTGGGCATCACTCTTCAGGTGTTACTCGCAATGAGGCAATGAGTGTATTAGCTAAAGCAATGTGTTGTGGCATATGGTGATGCAAACTGGTGGACCTGCTTTTCAAAGCTACATGTAATATGGACTTTTGGCAACCAGTCCTCCAACAAACACTCCTCCTGCTCCACCACATATCAGAAGAAAAGGTTCATATAAAACCTTTCAGTGCAGTTTGTGCCATGTAGAAGTGAATAGGTAACACTGGTGTTAAACTGGTTGCTGTTATAGTTCCATTAGCATCATTAAAATCATCCAGGACGTTTGGTTTATGGTGCTCCTGTCTTGCTGGGATTGAGAAAGAATCGGGGCTTTTTTGGTTTTGTGATCTCAGCTGAACAGGGCAAGCACCAATTCAGATCAAACTTTGACCTGTAGAGTCAAGGGATGAGAGGGATGGATTGAGTAGCTTGCATTTACTGAGGTATTGGAGGCATGGAAATGAGGACCTTACTTGCCCCCATATCTCGCCATGCTCAACAAAGGTCAATGGGCATCTGACTTCCTCAGCCTTAAGTCTGGATCATGCTCTGCTTAGGCAAAAGGTGGCATTTGCAGCCTGCTGAGCAGACTCGTCCAGTTACCTTCACAAGCTGAGACCCTGCAGGGATGCATGTGGGAAGGGGATGAACCCTCTGTACCACAACACAGCAAGCAAGGCAGCTCTTGCACCCTGTATGCAGCAGCAGGGTGTCCATACATCCCCTGGCAAGAGCCCTGGGGTTGGGATGAGCAGAGGGCTGTCTGTCCATCTCCATCCTCTCCCACCTCACAAGCCCAAGTTAGCCTCAGCTTCTTTTGGCAGCCCAGTTCCCTGCTCCAGCAAGCACTGGGCTGGGTGGGAGGCAGCAGGGAGAGGAACACTCTGTTCAGCAGCTGCACATTCCATTAATTTAATGAGGATTTTGTCTTTTTTTTTTCTTTTTTTTAAATTTTGTCTTTTTTTTTTTTTTACAAGGCAGATGGTAAAACAGCTATTTTCTGTTGTCTAATAAATACCATCAGCAAGGCAGAAAATGTGCAATCTCGCCAAGTCTTTTCTCATTCCTTGCCCTCCTGTACCACTGCATTTCCCTCTCCTCTGCTGGCAGCCGGTGGAGCTGGGTGGTGGGACTGGGAGGGAGAGCTGGGACACCAAAGGCAAGCCCGAAATTGCTGGTGGGACCTGCGCAGTGTAACAGCATCTTCCCTGGGTTGGGCAGAGCCTCTGTGTCCTGCTGGGAAAGCTGAGCTCTGGCAGCCTTCGCTGATCCAATTCTCACTTCATCTGATTGCAGTAATAACAACTCACTCAAATTTCCTGCCTCAACCTGAAATCTTCCAACTCTGCAATGCAAATAATATAATGTGTGATGAGGAGCCCGATGACGGGGATAATAATAATAATAGTGATGATGCCTTTATTCAATGAATGAGCGAATCAAGCAAGCAAAAATAAATGGTATTCAGAGCCTGAAAATCAATAGGAAGAGAAATCAGGAGGAAATGCAGGGGAACTTGCATCTCTGAGGTAGCGCTGGCCTTAGGAATGGCATGAAGGAAAGATAAGCCAAGCCCTTTTGGGCTGGGCGCTCATTGTTAGCCTGTGTTGCTCCTGGGCTTGCTCCTTTCCTGTCATTATATTGTGTTTGCGAGCTCATCCCTGCTCTGTGCCTGATCCCAGCTTCGCTGTGATCTCTTTGCCCCCCTTGATTTACAGCTGTTGTGGGCTCTCGGAATGTGTCTAAGCAGTTGGCAGGCTACAGACCTGACCTAGGTTTGGGTAATAACTTGTCTTTTGTGCCATGCCCAGGAGGTTGGCCATAAAAAAGCTCCAGACATCAATTTTCCTCTCTACCGGGATGGAATTGCAAAATGATGAGTTGGTCTTTGCCCTCATTTATCTCTTCTTTCCCTTTCTCCTCCTCTTTTTATCTTTCTCTTTTCTCCTTACCCTGCTGCTCATTGCTCACTTCTTCACTCCCCTTCCACTATCTCCTCCATCATTTATTAGCCTCCCTTCCCTCTGCACATCACTGCTGCTTCTCTTTCCCCCTCCTGCCCTTTTCTGCCTCATTTTTCCTGTGTTTCTTCCCATCTCAAAACTTCCATGCTTTTTCTTGCTGTGCATAGCAGTTTGATATCTATATCCATAATAGCCTGCTAATGCAGTAATTCTACAAGATACCCTTTAAAAACCTAAAGCCTTGGCAGGCAGTAAAACTCACCTTTTAACTTGGCTTCCTTTTTATCAGGGATTCATTTCAGAGAGGATTTCCATGTGCACAGCTCTGCCACTGTTAGTAAAAGAAGGATTAATTCCTGCAACAGGTGAATATATTTCGCAGCTCTGGTGAGCAGAATATAGTCCCCTCTTCCTGCTGGTACTTGGGGGATTTAATCACCTAACATGGTGCTTCTCTTTGTGGAGTTTGTGTTTAAAGGTTTGGGCTACATCCCTGTACCTGTTGCCCAGAGACCTTCGGGGGAATGGCCTCTTTCACCACTGGGGTATTCCCATGGAATCTTTGCTTTATCCAAGGGATATTTGCTCTCTATGAAGAGAGGAAGTGTAGCAAGTTTGGAGCTGACATCCTGTTCTCTCTGGTGGTAATGGCATGGGTTCAGGATGCTCCTCCTCAGCATCACCAGCATCATCCCTGCCCTGAGCATCTCAAATGCTTGGACCTAACTGAAGCGTCCCATGCCTCCTGTCTGTCTCCCTAAGTAGTGCTTGCTCAGAGGAGGGTCTGGCACAGCTTCTGCCTGGCAGTGTCCTTTCTCTGAGTTCTCAGAGCGGAATCTTCTATAAGCCTAAAGAAAAAGGACAAGCTTCTCCTGCCCTTACCTCTTTTGATGGTATCTGCAGCTTTGTGTTGTATTTAAATCTCTGCAAATCTGCTAGTGGATAAAATATGCAGAAGAGAAATTTAATCTGGCTTGCAACTGTACTGAGAAGCACTTGAGGCACCTGGGAAATTGGATCTTTTCCTCCTCCAACAGGACCTGCCGTGGTCAGTAGGGAAATAGCAGTGTCCTGAAGTCCTCTCCATCTCCGGTGCCTTATGGATCTGGGAATTGGAGGGATGAAGAAACCAGGATATTGTCCTGTACAGATACTGCAGAAGGACTGGCCTCTCTTGGGCTCCCCCAGTCTCCCTGTTGGTCCCTAGACATGGGTAGAATAGGTAGCATTGGATGTGGTGTGTGGTTTCTCTGCATTAACAGCTGAGGTAGTGGTGTCTTAGGGGGGCACATTGAGTGTGATGGCAACAGGCAGTGAGCAGCCCTTGGCCCTGACAGCAGGCAGCAAGCAACTGACTGCCAGTTCCTGGTCTGTGGTTGCCAGCTAATCCCAGCACAGATACCCCAGGTTTCACCATCTCCAGTGGGTTACTGAGCCACGAGGCAGGAGATGGCACTGAGCGGGGAGACGTGACTTGCAAATCTTTCTGCCAGGCTGTTTTCTGGACAGCACAAATCTGGAATGCTTTCCCTTGCTAGGCTGCCAGCTTTAGAGGCAGGAGATGAGGTAGGAGATAATGTGGCACATCTAGTGCCAGGTATGCCAGAATTTCTAAGTACATTGCAAACAGGCAGCTACAGCGCAGCTTGCTCTTTCCATTTCAAACGCAGGAAGGCCCTTGAAAAGTGGTGAAGCTCCCTGCCAAATCACGCCAGGGACCATCATCTCCATTTTATATTTACAGAACTTTGGGACAATTGCTCCCTGTGTTCCACTGGCAAAATAGTAGAAATCATTCATTTTCTCTAAGAGTAAAGAGCCCGATTTAACAGAGATTCTACTCTGGAGTAGGTAAACCTCAAAAAATGGTGTTTTTCAAGAGCAAAAGCTGCCCAGCTCCACATGAGACAGGGTCTTCAGCAAACAACATGGCCAGAATGTGGGGAGAGAGTCTGCAGACAGAAGGAAAGATGACAAAGGATTGTGGTGAGGCGTATTACCTTGCTGGCTGAGTTGTGAGGTGTCTTTCATGCATTGTTGAGTACAGCAGTGGTTGCCATCTGGTTCACCTTCATCATAGAATCACAGAATAGTTAGGGTTGGAAAGGACCTTAAGCTCATCCAGTTCCAACCCCCCTGCCATGGGCAGGGACGCCTCACACTAAACCATGGCACCCAAGGCTCTGTCCAACCTGGCCTTGAACACCGCCAGAGATGGAGCATTCACAGCTTCCCTGGTCAACCCATTCCAGTGCCTCACCACCCTCACAGTAAATAATTTTCTCCTTATATCCAATCTAAACTTCCCCTGTTTAAGTTTTAACCCATTACCCCTTGTCCTATCACTACAGTCCCTAATGAAGAGTCCCTCCCTAGCATCCCTGTCGGCCCCCTTCAGATACTGGAAGGCTGCTATGAGGTCTCCACGCAGCCTTCTCTTCTCCAGGCTGAACAGCCCCAACTTTCTCAGCCTATCTTCATACAGGAGGTGCTCCAGTCCCCTGGTCATCCTCGTGGCCTCCTCTGGACTTGTTCCAACAGTTCCATGTCCTTTTTATGTTGAGGACACCAGAACTGCACACAATACTCCAGGGGAGGTCTCACGAGAGCAGAGTAGAGGGGCAGGATCACCTCCTTCAACCTGATCCTTACCGAAACAGTTGTGAAACTTGTCCCTCCAAACCCTGTTGGAGGGACAAGTGCCTGGGCAGAAACTGGCCCACAAGGAAGTTTGTGACTTGCTTTATAGCTTAATGTGGTGCTGATATTCCCTTCACCAGCAGTGTCAGACCAGCGTTTCAGCTCATCCAGAGACTCTGCATCCTCAGCAGGATCCAGGTTTGAAAGGCAGCATCAAGTAACTACAGCTGCTTGGACAGAGCTTGCAAAGAGCCAAACCCTTCTCAATAGTGGCAGGCAGCCTAAAGGGGAGCAATGGGCACAGAAGGGAGGTCCAGGCTGGGCATTTGGAAAGACATGAGCACTAATAGTGTGGTGCAGCAGCAGAACAAGTGGACAGAGGGGCTGAGATCTCTACCCTTGGAGGTCTCCAGGACTCAGATGCACTAAGCCATGGCTGGCCCAGATGGTCTTGGAGATAACTCAGAGGGCAGCTCATGCCTGCATCCAAAGGACAGGGGGCTTTCACCTTCCCTTCTCCTCAGTGACATGCCTGGAAGAGGCAGCTACCCCAAACTGTTGCTTACTTGTGTGTTGAGGGGAAAGCCAGAGAAAGCAGAGTGAATGTCACCTCATTACAGCTGATAAGTGAGGTTCATTACAGAAAAGAAGGTCTATCAGTCTTCTTGTTCCTGAGGGGACTAGCTCTTCAGCAGGAATAACGGGGGGATTTTAATGGAGTTAACTGAAATTTCCAGTGGGGAGATGAGACACTGGCATTTAGCTGAAGAGGAGAAAACATCTAGTTTTGATAGAAAATCCCTCAAACCCCAAGAAAACGGCGTTTACTCAAAGTAGAAGGGGGAAGCTGCTGTGACACTGGATTCCTGCTGGAATGGAGGCTGTGTGCCTGGGACTGTGTGTGTGGTTGGTCAGGTTGCAGCAAGTGGATTAGGTCTTTCCTTTTGTGGAGGGTGGTCTGGATAATTTGGGAAGGAGATACCTGTGTGTGTGATGGAGAGGTGACTTTGTGTGTATGGGTGATGTAACATCAGTTCCTGATATGCAGATATCTATCTTATTCCAGAGATTCTTGGGGCTGATGTGCAAAGCAGTGGTGCTGGTGTCCCCAGAGAAAGAGCAATGGGTGATCTCAATAAATATGCCTGGAGAGACCCACTTGCTGTTCTATCACAAACAACACCGCTTTTAACTCCCCACCACACTCGGTTAGTTGGCTGCAGCCCATTCCATAATGATGGAGGCACTGGGCATCACTAGCACAACAAACCCCAATTAGTTCTGGAAGCAGCACATGCAGGATTGAACTTGTGCCCCAAGGCAACGGTGGGAAAACCAGGCTTGAAAAGTGGTTGTTTCCCAGGGCAGGCAGAGAGTGCACCCAGTGCACCCAGCAGAGGCTCCAGTTGGTCCCAGGAAGGTGTTTCTTTGCTAATAGGTGTTTCATGAGCTGGCACTGCTGGGGTGTGATAACTCTACCGCAGTGCTGTAGATTAAAATCCCAGCCAGGTCACAGACCAGATCAGCAAGCTCCATCCTTCTTCAGATGCAAACCCAAAGTCCCACTTGTAGCCATATCCCCACTTTTTCCAGCTTGCCCCTAGATGGGTTAATAGTAGCTTGGTGACATATCCCTTGTGGCTAAAAAGCCATCTTCAAGCAGGTTTTGCTGCTGATCCTGAGTTGTGTGCTATCTTTGCTTCCTGTACGGTGGTTCAAGGTTGCTTTGGGTCTGCCTGTGACAGCTGCAATCACTGCCAGGACTGGCATCTTTGACTTACCCTTAGCCATCAGTGTTCCCCTTCTCTCACCTGGGGGTGAAATCCTTCTTCCAAATCAGCATCTATCATCTTGGCTGCAATGGGAAACCAGTGCAGGAGAGGGGATGCTTTGTTACAGAAGAAATCCTTTCCTGGGAGGCAGATTCAGGTGAGGTTTCAGCAAATAACACCCAACTTCTGTGTGAAACAGCATCACGCAGCGGGGGTTGCTGAGGTACAGATGCTGCTTCCTCACAGCAGTGGTACCCACCAGAGCCCTCAGCCCGTCCTGGTCCAGTGGCAGCTCTACCCTCTGACTCCCTGCTCCAGAAGCATCATTAACCCTGTGGTAAGTTGAAAGTTCAGTGCTGGGTCTTAAGAACTGGGCAATAACGCCAAGCCTTCATACAAGGGTAAAAATAGCCCTAATAATTTAGGCAATTAGTTAATTAGCCTCATTTACTTGAAAGCACAGAGTGGTGTGGGAAGGCTTTTCTGATGGTTTTGTTACACTTTCCCATTCACTTTGTTTGTTTTTTCCTCGCTATTTTCTCTCCTTCCTGACATGGATACAGGAACTCAAGGCACTTCAAAGTGGTGTATGCAGGGAAGTGAATGCAAGCCAGGACAGGATGCTGCGCAGAGCCAGGGCAGTGCTGCGGGGAAGCAGGACTGGTTCTGGTACCCGGACTTCATGTGTCGTTATGTCATATTGGGAAGGCAGAATTTCCTTGCATGCTCTCCCTGCCCTGTCACACCTCTGACCCTTCACCACAGGTGAAGGATGTGATCCTGAATGTGGCACATTCAAGATGACTCACAGCTGTTTTCCAGATATCTAAAGAGCCTTGCTCTGCACCTCACTGTTCATAGCATCGCTCTTTTGTTCCCAGCTGGAGCAGTCTGTGCTAGTCCTTATCTAGTCCTTAGACTAGAACTGACTGTCAAGTGAAAGGAGGGAAGATAAAACAGGCATTTACTGGGAGGAAGTGGGATGCTGGAGCAGCACAAGGCTCAAGGCAAGGAGATGAAGCTGGTTCTTGATATGCTGGCACAGCAGCATCCCACTGTTGGCATGTATCTGCCATTCCCATGCTGACTGCATCTGTGGGTCCTCACTGCTCCCTCCCAGCCCCTGTGGACCATGTGTCTTTGCCTGTTGCATGGCTGCGCAAGCTCACCTGGTTTGGGAGAGCTGGTGGTCAGATCCCCTCTGTCCTCCTCTGACTTAGAGAAGCCCCATTCATTATTGACCAGGGGGGAGCTGAATGAATTGTCTTCTTGAATTATTTCTGAAGGCATTAGATCATCCCAGATTGCTCATCTTCCCCAGAAATGGCAGCTCACAGACACATGGGAATAAATGGTGCCTTGGAACAATTCCATTGTTTCTATTCCAGGCAACAGGAATTCCTCAGATCTTGACATCAGTCCCCAAACCCTGGCGTGTTAGCATAACCTCCAGACAGCTATGAGTTTCTTGACCCAGAAAAAGGATGGGATTTATTACAAACCCTGGGAGACTGGTGTCCTTGCAGCTCATGTACCCTAATGGTGTGCAGCATACTGTGTGCTCCTCTGGCTGGAATTTTCTTGTCGAAACAGCTCTCTGTCAGCAAATGCCACTTCCACGAAATGGGCTTTTGTGTGTGAAATCAAATCAGTGTTGATTAATTTTCCTTTTGGAAAAGAGGGAAAAAAGAGCCCTGTTAAAAATGTCAAGATGCTTTCTCTTTACATTCTCTGAAGAAGGGCTTTAATTCTTTATCTCTTAATGACCTTTGTTTAAAGCCTTTGTGTTTTATAAGAAATATTCAAAAGGGATGAAGCAAAATGAAGTGTTAAATGTATTTTGAAGCAAATTCATCAATTTCCATGCGATTTTTAGATTTTATTTAAAGGGAGTCAGGAACCACACTGCTTTTCTCTCCGATTTTGTGCCTTTTTGTCCTCAACCAAGCACACTTTCCAAGGCTCCCAGCTCCCCCCGGCTGACACATGCCAGCCTCTCCTACTACACTGTGTGCCATGGGGACAGCATTGACTCCTGCCTTGACCCTGCTCACACTGTCAAATCTCCCTCGAGGTGACGGTGCTGAAGCTGAGCATAGGGGTCAACCCTATGAGCCCTGCTTGAGGCTGACACCACTCTCTGCAGCATCAGGACCTGAAGACACATGTGCTTTCGGCTTTAGGAGCTGCTGTGTGTGTGTTTGCTGCATCAAGCCAGGATGGTTGCATCTCAGAGCTCTGACTCAAGCCAACATGGTCATGCCATCAAACCATGGCTGCACCCCACTCCCCTTTGGACAGCAAAGTGCTCAGCCATCCTCAGGAGCTCTCAGCCCTGACTCCCTTTCTCTGGAAGCCCATCTCTTCCCTAAGTGCTGCTACCTTCATGGGGATGTTACCTCCTGCTGAGTGCAGTGTTCCACAGCAACGCTGCCTAATCAAAAAGCTTAACAAATATTGCCTTAGTTGTCATTACTTTTTTTTTAAATGAGTGTCTCTCATTTGAGTGGCTAAATTGGACCAACATCTAGCGTAAAGGATCATTATTTTCTGCAAGGCAGAGGTGATGGATCAGCCTGGGCATAGGACACCTGATGCTGAAGGTCTGCCTTTCTTAAGAGATGCAGGGCACCAGGATTGCATGATGGAGGATGTATTCATGGAGACAAGGAGTTTGCACTTGTGCAGAGTGTAAACCATTGTGGACCATAGTGTAGCCCTGGTTGTGCAGCATACACAGTGCACCTAGTGCAGGCTGCAAAGGCAGGAGGGGAACGCAGGATGCTCGAGGCAGGAGAAGATGACACCGAGACGCAGTCAGTTGGGGCAAAGCTTTTATTGCTATGGAAGCTTATTTTTAGAGCCGGTCTACATTGTTTCACAAACATTAAGGGGTTTTGTTTGGGGATTTTTTTTTTATCCTGGGAAAAAGGGTTTTTGACCTACATAAGAAGGTTTGCATCAAGCTTTTGCATCCTTCAATATTACTCATAAAACTTTTTAAAAACGTAGGAAAAGAAACAAAAAGTTGTTTCAAGTTATTTGAAACTAATGGAAAAAAAAGTTCTCTGATTTTTTGTTAGTTTTCCTTCCCTCATTCCCTTTTGTTTTTGGCTTTAAGTAAAAAGCAGGGTAGTGGGAGGGAAAGGAAAAAGAAGTCTTTAAAGGAAACCGAACATTTCTACTTTCTTCTTGAAAGAACAAGAGTTGAACTGGAAATGTTCTTTCAACTTAAGAAAAAGAAATCAGGAAAAAGTTTTGGCTGAAGGGTAAATACAAACGTTTCCAGTGAAAATGATCTGAGGGGAGAACAATTGGTTTGGAACATTTCTCTTTCCCATCCCCACGGGATGCCCTTAGTTGTACACTTAAAAATGTGAGCTGTAGAGATCACAGCCAGCCAAGGTTTGGGTTCCTCCTTGGGACTGCGACTTCCCTGCTGTTGCCTGGGGAAACAAAATCTATGGATAGGGGATGCAAATTTAGCATTGTTTTACCCACAGGCTAATGGACCCACATGGACACTTTCAACCTCCAGAGCTGGAATTTCACCATTGTCAGGGCAAGAGCACTTGCTTATGGTGATGAAATCTCCTGTCTTAACCGAGGCTGTGGGGGACAGTTTCAAAGTCATCGAGCCTTTATTATATCTACATCTCTTTCCATTGCATTGCTTTCCATTCTCCTGGCTCCGCATCCCTCTCTGCCTTCCGACACATATGTCTCTTGCTGGAATCTCTTCTCCCAGCCTCCAGCACTCAAACAGCTGAGCAGCGTTTGTGTGTGTCTCCAACAAGTAGCCGCCGAGCCTGACAAACACATTAGCTGCCTGACCTGTTTCCAGCCAGGTGTGAAAGGATGCAGTGGCTCTGGCTCCGCTCCACCTTTGCTGACCATGTGAGGAGAGGCAGAAGGCTTCTCCTCTCCCCACCAGCTTGCATCATTCAAGGCTACTTAAAGATCAAAAAAACGGGGATAGGAGTGGTGAGAGGATAGACAGAGCCAATCATGGGGAAAGCTGGGCAGATTAAAAGGCATTTACTGGGCTTTCTGTACTAGAAATGAAAGAAAAACCCTTCAATTAGCTGTCTGCCCGAGGAGCTGAGCAGGAAGGGATAAAAGCTGAGATGCTTTTGCAAGAGCAAAGGGAAATTGCCAGCCACGAGACAGTCTGTGGGCTCTGAGTAAGGCGGTGTTGTCAGAGGGGTGTTCAGTATGTAGTGCTGCAAAGGGGGGACCTTCCCTCAGAGAGCGGGCCAGAAAGGCTTCTGATTTGTTTGAGGCTCTCCTTCTTGGGAACAGCCCACTGCTGCAGTCCTAAATTCATGCTCAGAGAATGGGAGCTTCCCCTTGGCAAGTGCTGGTGCTTGTGTCTGGAGCAATAAGCTTGCTTATGTGCTTGGGGAGGTGATGTGGCTGCTGAGCAGCATGATTACATCTCACGATCCTCATCCTCCAGAGCCAAGGGCCTCCTGCCCCCATACCTCCATGTCCCATATATCACCACACCCAACTCCAGTGCTTTGGGTCACTTAGCACCATTTTATGAAGCAAACAGGGCACCTGGGAAGTGAAGAAGCAGATGTTCTGCCTCCCCAGGCTTCGAGCATCCTCTCCTTGCACACACACGCACAGGCTCCCTTCACCTAACAAACAATTATTTAACAAAGTATGCAAATGGTATAATTACTGTTATTTGTTTAGCTGTTGTAAGTGTTTGAAATGTAAATGTCAACTTTGGGATTTTTGCAGGGTACGTGTGTGCTGTTGTTGGCTTTCTCTCTCATCCGTGTGTTCTCCCTGGATTGAAATTTGATGAATTTCTCCTTGTCCTAGAAAAAAACCCCTAATGTGATTTCTCTGCGATTACAGCAGAAGATGCCGAAGTGGGGATTACTCACAGTAACTCCTCTTACTTAGCAGAGCTGAGTGGGAGGCAGGATTCATTACACCGAGCACAGAAACAAAGAGGAAATATCTTGCAGCCGACTGCTTGTGTCTGCTGAGGTGCCATCATCCCTGGTGCTGGGGCTTCCCTCCTTGGAAAGCAGGGGGTCAGGAAGGGCAGCAGTGGTGATGCTGGGACCTTGGCGTTGTGCTCCACCACCTTCCTGCTCTGCTACAGCTCCTCCATACACAGAGGGGGAGCGATGAGTCCAAACTGGTTTTCTAGGAGGTAATATTTTTCCCTGCAGGAGGCTGGAGAAATAGAAATCACATTGCAGCCACCCTGGTATGGATCTACCTCACTGGCATGAGCAGAGCAGAGCCCTGGTACTCCATACAGTAATGTTTTCCAGGGGTACATCCCGCTGTTGCCCATCCTGGCTGGCATTTGGTATAAATTGAGCTCTGAGGAGATGGGCATTGGTAGATCACAGCCTGGCAATTGATCCAAGGCTTGTTACCATTGTCCTTGTAGGATTTCAGGAGTCAGCCTATATTCCAGATACTGCTGAGTGGCTTTTGCAGTTCAGTCTCAGAAGCTGGTGTGTGTTGGGAACACTGTTAGAGACAGGGCAAGGCCTCTGTAACTGCAGCACCTCTGCTGATGTTTCACAGCATCTCATACCCACTGGGGAGAGCACAGCCATGCTTGGGCTTTCTCAGATGCCCAGCTCTGAGATGAATCCAGATGGATTTGTCAGCTGGCAGCAAGCCTGGCACCAGCCTTCTATTCGGTTGGCTCAGAAGCCAATCCAGGAGTTGGTGTGAAAATGGAAAGGCTGCACCATTTGTATATCCCACCCTCCATCCCCTTCACGGTGCCTGTCAGTGCAGCATGCTGGGATGTGGAACTCATGGCTTTCATGTGAATCCCAGTGCAGGAGAGGGATAAGAGGTTTTCACCTGCAGTGTGAACCAGGGGAACTGGAAAGAGGCAATAAACACAACTAACAGCTCTGCTCCCAGAGGAGCAGGGATTGCTTCACACCCAGCTCAGCACTGCCAGGTGAGCCCCACAGCATGGTGCACAGCCAGGGCACTCACTGCTTGTGGCAGGACTTCTCCACATACAGATGCTTCCACTGAACCATGCGCAGCATAGATCCAAGTCTACCAGGATCAGTGCTTGCAGCTGAGGATGACTTGGGTGTAAGCCTACAGAGGGTGGTGGTGAAGCACAAAGCTGGAGCGTGGCTGTGGCACAAAGATGCTAAACCAGGCTCTCCTGCTGCTTGAGGTTTCCCCTCTGCTCTCTGGCAGGGCATGAGTTGCTAGCACAGGAGCACTTTGGCGTGTTGGTGCATGGCTTAGACACGTCCATCTCCTAAATGAGGCTGTGCATGCTCTCTGGACTGGCTTGTTAGTGCTCTGCTCTTGGTGCAGGTACCAGTGATGCCAGTGGTCCATGGACACTTGCGCCAGGCAGTCAGGCCGTGGGGTGGAATCAGCAAAGCCACTTGTTTCTTAATTGCAAAGACAGGAATCCAATGACCTTTGGTAGATTTCATAGCCTGGAAGGCTTGTGTAATTGAAGCTGGTGATGATTTGTCACGGCTCTGGGCTCTCCCTATCTATTTCATTCCTGCTTGCTCCCTCAGTCTCTCTTATTCCCTCTTTCTCTTTCCTTCTTCATGATCTCATTATCTCTGTGCCTTTCTCTTTTACTCTCTTCACCTGTAGCGCTTCCTGGCATCAGGAGGTACCTCTGTATCTATTAGTCTTTAAGGGATTTAGATTTTCCTGTCATGGTATTTTGTCATCCATTATCCAAGAAAACCTCTTTCTTCCTGTGACCAGGAGACCTGCACCCACCAGAAAATTCCAGCTCATTTCCAAGCGTGATCATAAATAATGCATTGCTGGTGGTCAATACCCCCCAAAGCAGCCTTGAGCTTCCCAACTTCCCACCCTTACCAGATGAAGGTTGAAGCGACATTATCATTTTGATTTAAATTCCTTTGTAGGTGGCAGGTTCAATGCCATTAACATATTTCAATTCGTGCCATTCTTATTTTAATTAGCCTTAAGTAATTAGTTCTAATTCATCGCCATTTTTTGCTCTGCATATTTTGGGTTATTTACTTCCCTTGCTAAGTAACAATTTGATGTAATTATGTGCTACTCATTCTTTCTATTTACATATGCTCACTCACTCAGATTTCCTCGTTGAAATTTCAACAGATCCTTTGAATTCCCTCTTGAATTGTTTTCCAAGTTGTCAGCGGTGTGGAAATTGTGGGGTGGAAAGAGAATTGATCCTCTTCTCTGGACATCCCCGGTGCCAAAGGCAGTGATGGTGCATGTGAGCACCTGGGCTGGCAGCGGGCTGCTCTTGGCAGGGAAGGTCCATTGACAGGCTTTGTTCCTGGGAGTCTGGATTCCCACATGAAAGGAGTTTGAGGATCATGTCCAACTCTCTCTGTCTTCCTCTTGGGTTGCTCTAGCCCAGATGCCAAAGGGACCAGTCACGGTTGCCGCTTCACTTCGTTTTCTTTGTGCAGCCAAAGATGCTTTGGCTTTCCAGATGGAAATGGTCTGGCTTTCCAGAAGTACAGTGCCTCTGTTTCTCAAAAACCTTTGTGCCCTTTAAAATGCTGCATTTTTTTTAGACATTTGGGGTACTTTGAGCAGATTTACACATTTATATATGGAATGTAGTTTTATCTCAGCAGCTATTTTCCTAAACCCTCTCAAAGGACCATATTCTTATCTTCACCTTCTTTCCCCAAGGATTGCGCTACTCTTAGCACCTTCTCCAGAGCTGAGATTCTCAGAGCAGCATGGTTCATCCATCCAAGGCTATTCACTGACCAGCTGCTCTGAATCCATCTTTTTCACTCCCTCAGAACTTGATTCTGATAGGTCTTTACATTATTTCCTGCAAAAACGTGTATTTCATGTTCACATGGAGCATGTACATACCTGTGTGTATGCCTAGCAACTTCTAAGTGCATTATCCAACTCCAGCCAAATTGGATAGAGGGTAGCAGACTCAAAAATAGCAAGTTCCCTCAAGGTTTGAGCAAACAGGCAGAGGTAGAAGAGAGATGCCCTACTTCTAGTGAGGAAAAAGCTGCCATGTTGTGCTGAGCCTTTGTTTGGTGCCAGCGAATCCATTTGGGAGAGAGCACCCCACCCACAAGAAGGACTTCAATCAGCCCACACACCTTCTTGGGCTCCCAAGTCAATCAAGGAAAGCAGGATTTCATAGTTCTGCTGCTCATGGAACTGGGTTTTTTTTCAAGTAGCTTTTTCACTAAAATCTTATCAGCCCTTTGAATCCATGTACCATTAGCAAATGCCGCTTGCTTCATGAATATGCGCGTTCACAATGTGTAGCATTGGCTTAACCGCTCCTATTGAAGTTGATAATAAAACTCCTGCTGACTTCAAAGAGAACAGAGTCAGTCAATGCTGAGTGCTTTGGAAAATCCCACCCCTGGTTGTTATTTTATTTTTAACACATCTACTCAGGAGCTGTGGGATGGGACTAAATACTCAAGAATGAGTAAAGAGGGGGAAAAAAAGAGAAAAGATCAAACAGCCAAAAATGAAAATCCAGATTCTGAACTAAATATTTAACAACCTGTCCTTGGATCTAAGACTCACAGTGGAGCAATTCCCCTTTTGTGCGAGGAAGGGTCATAAGCTGCTGCCTTGAGGCATGAGAATGTTGCTTATGTACCTCACTCACACTGGCCTTCGTCATGATCTTCTCATGGAGGCCATTGGTAGAAGTTTAGATCTGAACGACAGGAAGTGTGGGATCTTTGATCTGTGTCAAGGCTACACATGATCATGGGTCAGAGTGGAGTTGATTCCTTAAGTTCTTCCCCTACAAATTTTCCATGTCTAGGAGGGCTCAGAGAGGGGCTGGTCTCCTCTGCTGGCACCAGAACAAGGCAAAGACCAAAGGATGTAATGGGTTATCAACTCTGCAAACTAGCAGACCACAAGTCTCTGATCCCATCTTAGGTGATCCACTCCTTCACTCCTCTTTTGCTATGAGCTGCGCAGCAAAAAGGTGTTTTGCAGCTCTTCAGCTTTCTTTCAGATGAATTTCACGTTCTCAGGTCTCTCTTCTCCCTTATACTTCGTGCCATAGCTTCAACACTATGCAAAGCTGAAGGGATCCTTACCACCATCCAGTTTAGCAGAGCACTGTGCATCCAACTCACTTCAAGGTGGCATAAACATGCTTAAAATTGTAACCCATATGTGATTTCAGCTGGGCAGAGCTCCCTTAATGTAAACACATTATTTACCTGTTTTGCTGAATCAGGGCATGCTCTCCTTATAGGGACTTTGTGTTTTAGTGTTAGCTATTTTGGTATCTTCTTCTCCTAAGATTATTTCCAGTGGAAAGAACACAGTATTTTTCATTCCAGCAGTATTTTTGGTAACAGTTACTATTTCCTCATAATATGTCTGTATTTTAGGACAAAACCAAATTATATGTTGGAAGCTCTTTTCCCCACTGCAGTTTCTCCAGCACTACTCACGAGCCAGTAGCATCAAGACCATAATCTGGAAGAGGTACAATAGATGCTATATTAAGTTTTATACAGGCTCGCCATCAAATTACATGCAATAGCTACTTGATCAGTTTCTATCAATCCATTTCACTTGGCCATTTGAAAAGCAGTTGCTTTTATCTTGATGGCTTATTTTTTAATTCAGACCTTACAAGGATTTTACATACAGTTCTTGTCTGATGACAGCAGAATTCTTCTGTTCATCTGTTTTGGCGCAGTGTGATTTTGTTGGGGTATAGTTGCATAATAAGAGGTATAAGCAAAAGGAACCCTCTCACTGTAACTCATTTTAATCGCTTTTCTGATTATTGTCTTTTATTATCTGTTCCTTGAAGTGAAGGCTATAACAATCCTGACAGCTGTTAGGACTTGATGCTGTAAAGCAGTCATACTAAAAACAGTGACAAACACTTTTTGTTTTGTTCTCCTGCCACCATGCTCCAGAAGACTGTAAATTTACCATCAAACTTCTACAGAGTTAGAACCTGGCAAAATCCTGTTCCGTGGCTACACTGTATAATCATTATTACCATACAAATCCTAAGTACTTTGTGTAATCTTTTAGGCTCTTTTCCCAATATTCAAGTGCTTTAGGAGAAAACAGGAGGATCGTTATTGCGGAAAACTGTATTATGTTGCATTTATTACCCATTCCTTGAGATCAAAAGGGTTAATTTCACCTTGCTCTATACCTTGTACAAACTTTGTACAATTAACTCACCTTGGTGCAGCTGAGCCCAGAATAAGGCATTATCTTATGGTGTTATCTCGCACTACAGATTTTTCATGACTGTTGATTCCTTAAACTTGGTCATGAAAAGACCTACAGAGGTTGAAAGAGTCTCCAGTTTGGATTCAACACAAATTATCCCTAACTTCCATCCCACATATCTATTATTCTTCTGGTCAGTACTTCTACTTCAGCCTGAATTCTAGTTTGCTCTAGAAACCATTGTGAAGAACTATACTTAACTCAATAGGTTTTATTATTTTAAAAAAGGCCTGTAAAGTTACGGTTGCACTTTTTTGTAAGTGCCAAAGAGATCTTGGATAGTTGCCGAAGTAACCTACAAAATGAGTAGAAATTAGGAAGAAATAAATTCATACAAATGCTTCATTATCTTCCTAGTTGGAACCTTTGTTCTAGATTCATTATGAAACTTACATAAAAGCACCTTATGGGATGAAACTTTCAGGCGTATTAAACCCATCCCATAAGGTTTGGTTTTGGATGTGGACAAGAGATTACAGCTTTTGTTCTGAGTTTCCAAAGTCATTAAAAAAAGCAACCATTACTTTTTTGAAGACTTACTTTGTAGTCTGGTATCTGTCCTGTGCTAGTTAATTCATGGACGTTTAAAGAAATCCTTGTAGGCAGGGTGGCATCAGAAATATGGAAATACAGCATCTGGGTGGAAAGGGTTGGGTTTTGCAATGTTTCCATTGAAACGCTTTTTTTTCTGCCAGATGAACAGATGCAGTGAAAACAGTCTTATCTGCAGCCTTTCTTTTGGGGAGATTAAATGAGTGAATCATCTATCAAAACATTATTTCATTTGATTAAATAGAAGATATTTATAGCATTTCTAAATATAAGCCAAACTGAGACAAGAAGGTTCACAAGGAATGGCCACTTTACACAGTCAGATGCTTTCTCTGTACCCAAAAATATGTTTAAATCCCCATTTCTTTACCTAGGTTGGGTGAATACAAGTTCACTGTGTACTGAGGGTGTTTATAGTCCTCATGCTCATGTTGTGGTCTGATTCTGTGGGCTGCAGATGCTTTTGTTTATAGATTTCCCATACCTCAGGGTTATCCAGAGTCTTAGCCGTATGTTTTGGTAGAAGTTTTGGAATAGATACCTGTTAAGCCTGAAGGTATAGTAATGAGATGATAGAAGAATTGATATCTTGCAGGAAATGACAAGATTTTGACATCTATTTGAATTCTGAATGGAATATTAAATTAATATTAAAATATATTTCAGGTTAATTTCAATGTCACATAGATACAAATGATTGAAGATTTTATTATATAATAAAAATAGAAATGAAAAGTTCTCCTGAACTTCATTCTTGAAATGTTTGATTTATCAAACATTTCTAATTCTTTTAAAACATGGTTTTATCAGAAGCAATTTATGTCAGGAGAAATTTCACTTTTGCCAAAATGCAAATTTCTGGTGGGGAAGTGAACTGATGTCTGACTGGGCCTGCCTGCCCATAGCAAAGTGGTCACAGCCTTTGCCATGGGTTTCCTAGCCTTTTGACCATTGGTATGATACTGTGGTGTTGGGCTTTTTTGGATTTGTCTTTTTCTTGACTGAGCTACATCTTATTAAAATAATTTTGCATTTGTTCTGAAACATTTCCATATTTTTGTACATATATAAAAACTCCCTTGTAAAAAGGCAAACCAAACTCTTTTATCTCCCTGCCCCTTTCATGAAAGTCTCCTTTGGCCATTTGTATTTGTGATTTCGCCTTTTCCCTTGATTACGTATTGAGATTTCTGTTAGAGGTTTTAGTATTCTGTCTTGGTTTTGGCTTGCAGTGTTCATCTTTGGAGCCTGAAGTCTTTGTATTTATTTATCGAGGGAGGCAGGTTTTTTATAACTGTATTTTCTTTACATTGTTAGCAATTCCAAGAATTCTCCTGAAGCAAAAGCTTTCACTGCTTCTTGTAAGATATCATTATGAGTAATCCTGAGTCATTTTACATATTCTAAAATATCTTTTCTGAGATGGTCATACTGACATTTGTGTTCTCTGTCAACATAGTATTTAATACCAAGCCTAATGCTGTGTGTTCCCTGCTTTCCAGAGAACAATCTGAACCCAAAATACACCATTAACTGAATATTTTTGATCACATATTTAAAAGCTGATATGGAAGATGATTATTGACTTTCCAATGCAATGATGTAGTCGTCTGCAGAAATCAATTCTTCTTATAATTCTTCACCAGCTGTATTTAAGAACTAGCATTTGGCTAGGACTTTTGAGGATTTAAAATAGAAAAATCTCTTATGAGGTGTCTTTCCTTAAGACATCTCCACCAGTTTGCAGTCACATTGCGCTGTTTTGAAATACAGGGAAATGGAGGCACAGCTGTAGAAACTTGGCCCAGGTAACTCAACGTCTGAAGCATGCAGAAAAGGAGAAACCAAGCTAAAAAGGAGAAACCAAGCTATCAGTACTGCATCTGTCCCACTGGGCCGTCATACCCTTAAATAATCTGTTCAATTCACATGAGTCTAGTTTATACCACTAGGCTCTAAGAAGCCTGTGTGTCGTGCATGTGTGAATGTTCCTAGATAGATAGATGTATACTTCACATCTTTGGTGTTACTTTTGGTATTTCACTGTGAACCTAGCCCTGTCTTGAACACGTTCCCATGAGCACTATGAACATGCCCTTAAATAAGTATGATCCATCTTAATTTTCCAGATGAGTCAGGAAAAAACACTTATTTCTTTTTCTGACAAGGTAAGCCAATTGGTATAGAGAACTGAAGTCACCCAGGCATTTCCCTGGCCCCCAAGGAACCTTTTGGCTTCCAGCCATCAGCTTTTTGTAGTCATCTGCATTCTGCTTCTGGCAGTAGTACACCCCAGGAAAGAACACAAATCTCTCTCCTTGTGAATTAAAACTCACAACTCTGGGTAGTTCAAAATCCTCCATTTTTGTCTTTAGCTTCCTGAATTTTATTCCCACTCTTTCTGCGCATTTGTTGGCTTTGGAGAAGGGTCCTGACATGCTTTTCGTGATTTAGCTGCCCCACTCAGAACCAGTTGCAGACATTTCCTTTAGAAAGCTATTTATGGATGCCAGTCTGGCCTTCTTCTGGTAATGTCTCCTTCCATTTATTTACCTATTTATATTTGATTGTCTCATGTTGATCTTTGAAGTCACAACGTCTGGTTTTCCTCTACAGTTTCTGGATCTCCAGTCCTGGGTTTTGAATAGATAACATGGCCAATGCTATACTGCAGGAGCGGAAGATGGAGAGGTTTGGGCATGATGGCTCTAAAAGGTGTCTAGATCTTACTTTTAAGATGATTAAAATTGGCCTTCACAGAAGTCATGGCAGTAATAATCTCATTGGTTTCTGGAAGACTCACAGCAAGAAGCACCTAGAAGACAGTAGGATTATTTTTACAGTGTAGGTTATTAGCATTGACGCTGGACTATAGCAAAACAGAGACATGGAGCCTTTTGTACATAAAATAGCTCTCAAGCTTGTTACCAAGCCTTCAAAATTACAAGACATGGCTGCTCAAAACTGGGAGGATGGGTGCAAGAATACAGCTGTTTTTATCAGAGCTAAATTGTTGATTTTTCAAGTTTGGGATTACTAATCCCAGGAAAACCCAAGCTTGGTAAAAAGTCCCTGCTTTTCTCCCAGGACTGCAAAATTGCACCTTTCAGGCCACGCTTTGGAAGGGATTGGATGTAATCTGTACCTTTTGCATGACATAAATGAATTAGATGAGATGAGGTACCAGAGAGTCCTCAGTTTTTACTTAAATATTGAGATCACCACAGCGTGTGCTTCTGGTGAGGAGAGAGGATTTTTCTTCATCCATCTCCTGCCTGCAGAGAGAACTGCTTCTCTTGTGTCTATTTGCTGTAGCTGTTGGCCAAATGCTCCCAAACTAACAAAGCTATGATATTGTATTGTTATAGCTTGGGTTGCTCTCACCAGTCAAGTCCTGCTTGTTTTAGCAATGTAAAGGTTGTCTAGACTAAGTTCATCCTTTAGACTCCTCCATAGTTGGTGGAGAAAGTTCAACACCTCCAGAATGTAATTCATCCCATCCAAAAAAAGATGTCTAAGACAGGAAGAATGAATCACTCTCTGGGGGCTGGTGCGCATCTCTCTGTTCACTGATGATAAAAGAAGTCTAGACAATTACCTTAACCTAGACACCCAGCTGTAAGATACCTTCAGCTGTGTGAGATCTAGCTATGCTTTCAGGTCCCAAAAGACAGATTTCAAAACCCTTGTTCAAATGTGAGGTAGCTTTCTGATTTCCCTGCAGCTTTCAAGCTCAAGTCACTTTTGACAATCAGCCTTCTTCTGTCTCAGTGAGACACATGGAACAGTTTTACCACAATTGAATAGCTTTTTAATGAAAGGGTTTTTACCCTCAGTCCCATCTGGGACTTGTCCATGAGAAGTTGATGATGGTTTGAGGACTGTTTCTTCCTGTTACTTGCTGAATCATTGCACCATTAAATATTGCTGCATAATTTCCTCACAAGAAGCCTGTGGCATGTAGATAATATTCAAAATGTGGTCCCCATTGGTTACTTTGATTGAATACATGCCACACATGATGTCTTCCATGAGCAGGAGCACAGCTCTTCAGCTGGTAGTTGCAAACACATTTGTGAGTTCATTTCTCATGGTCTGAAATTCATCTCTCATCCTCACTCTAGCCTTTCTATGAGCTCATTTGTTATAGCCTTTGGGGAAAGGCAGACAGGAAAGGGCACTGGATGACTGTAGAAGGAAAGGAAGAATGCAATAACCAGACCATAAGGAGTTGCAGTGCATCCATGGAGCCCTGGAGAAGGAGGCTGAGGTAGAGGCAGCTGAGAGGAAGTAAAGCCTCTCACATTGGACAAGCAAAGAGCTGCCATATACACCATTGCAGTTCCTCACTGCCCACCTTGCCCCATGGAGATGACCCTTGCAAGAGCAAGACTGGTAGAGTAGCCCAGGGCGCTTGAACATCAGCTGCTCCCTTTTCTAGCTCATGTCTTAGAGCAAAGTCACCTTCAGCTGATGTTTCCATGAAGAGTCCAGGCAGTGAGCAACTCAAGCACAGCCCAACTTTGGCTCCAGGTGGTTGTCCTTGCTCCCAGGGTGGTGATACCTTTTCCTGTTCGACTGCAAAGTAGATAGGTGAGGATGATGATGTCACCAATGGGACAACGTGGTTCACCAGCAGAGGTTGGCAGATGCATTGCTCCAAGGGCAGTGTGGACTGTTGGAAGGGGACTTTAGGGTGATGGCTTGTGTGTCTAAAGCTTTTGTCCCAGGCAAGTTAAAAGGAGGAGAGACTCCTCACCTTTGGGGGCTCTGCAGAGAACAGTGCCTTGAAATACACAAATAGTTACTTTGATTCTTTTGCTTTTAGATACCTTTTTGCCCTTGCCATTCAACATGGAAGCATAGTCTTCAAGGAAAATACCAAAACATTTGGTCATTTTGGTTAACAGAAAGCATTCCCTTTCTCAAGATGCCTTTTGCCCCTTACTTTAGGCAGTAAGTTTGGATGAACCTTGAAATGTTGGGGTTTTTGTGTGCGTATGTGAATTTTCCAGTTGCCAGAAAGCATAATTTGCCCAGTGATGTTACAGGTGTCTCTTTGCCTCCCCTGCCAAGACATCTGCCCACTGCTGCCTGCACCAGCCCTCAGTAGAGTCCGAACCGAAGCGATGGATGTGTTTCTCTCTAGGGGTTCCCAGCTTCAGCCCTCACTGTGTCAGCTCTGAATGCAGCCTGCCAAGGCTCAAGCAAATACTCAAGAAAAGGTTGAGGTATTCACCGAGCTCAAGCTATTGTACAAGAAATACCCTGAAGCTAAAACAGAGCTATGAGACATCATCACACAGAGTCGCTTCCCCCGCCCCGGCAGGCACCGTGCCGTACCAGACAAACTCCTCCAGATAGGATCCAGGCAGAGATGTTTGCTTAACACAGCAGCTCTTTGAAAAGGCAAATAAATGGACAGTGAAGCTACACAGACATGTCACTGTGCAGCGATTTCCGTTTAGCATTTACATTTAGTGCCAGGAAACCCTGACTCATGAATATGAAATCAGAAGGAAAGGAAAGGAAGAAGGCAGTTGTTCATTATTAGAGCTTCAAATTGGGCATGTGGTGGGAATTAGCATTAAAAACCACGTAGATTATAAAGAGAAGGGTGGGATCTGATGGCCCAGGAAGCTTGAAGATCCCAGCTTTGCAGCCAGGGTATGTGCTTTTGTGAGGTGCTCTATGCTCGTAGGCAAAGCCTCATGAAGCGTTATTGAGCCTTGAAGCTCAGGCTTACCCATCATGAGTCTCTTGCTCACATAGAGACGGGGGAAAGCAGATCCTGAGTATTCTTGGAAATGCTCCAAATTTACGGTGAGGCAATGGTGAGCAAAGGCAGGGAAGAAGTTATTATCAGAAATAAGAGAAATAACCAAGAGCAATCTCCAAGGGAAAGGAACAGCCTCAGATAGGAATCCCAAGGTCCAGAGAAGAAAGCTCGCATTTAATTGGAACTCACTGGGGTCAAAATGAAGGAGCCCCAGTCCTTCTGCAGGTAAGATTCCCATCTCTGCTCCACACCCAGGAATATAGTGTTAAAACCCTGGCTCCCTTTAACGCTGTCTTTTATCCAGCCATGAGTGTGGGACACCATCCTTTCTGCTCCTATTTACCCTTGCAAAAGATGAGCTTGCTTTCCTTGCACTCCCAGTGCCAGGCCCCAGGGAAGGATGTGGGTCAGAAGAACAGCAAGTAGAGACATTGCTGCAGGGTGGCAAGGGCTTGATTTCCAAAGCAGCTATTTGCATACAACCCTGGGAGCAGCCCAAGGCAGTGAGAAAAGATGCCATCCCTGCTATTGTCTTCATCTGAAGCTGTCCAGCTGTGCTGTATATGTACCCCTCTATTTCTTTACATCTCGGTAATTCCAGTGCCCTTAAAATATAACGAGAACTAATCTATCAGCATGGGGGACAGCAGCTCCCAGCAACAGCAACACATTTGGCAGATGCTCCAGGCTGGGAGCATGAGAGGTGCCATAAACCGCTGGCTACAAGATGGGCTGGGTAGGCTGTTGGGTGATAGGTGGAGTGGGCAAATGAATATGCATGAGACTAGGGTGCTTCTCACCCAGGTGTCCCTGTGCCACCTCTGCCCTCAGTGACAAAACCTGATGATGGCTGTTCTGCAGACCTCAGCTTTGCCCTGCGGCTGGGCCATGGGAAGCTGCCTGGCAGGGCTCTCATCCATTCCGTGCTGGTTGTGACAGCTTCAGAGAGTCATTAGCAAGCAAGGCGTGCTTGACGTGAATAATTAAAATACCTGCTGTGCTTTTAAATAGTTCAGAGCCAGCCTTGGAGCTGCATGTATGAGCGATGGCTGCTGTCGTTGGAGGAGACCGAAGGAAAGAGGAGGGCTGATATCCAGTGGGAAATTAAGGGCTCTGTGCTCCTTTTTGGCAGGAGAAGGGCTGGTGCTGGCAGCTCCTATAGGAATTTGGGCAGTCCCTACCCCTGAGTGAAGACCGGCACAGCTCTCCTTACTGATGAATGGGCATTTTGGTACAAACCTCCCCAAAGTCTCCTCTCTGCCAAAGGTTTGAGAGGTGGCTGAGCTCAGAACCCACTCAGGGGCTCGAAACCCATGGGATGAGGATGAGGGGCAGGAGGACAGGGACAGCATCACAGCTTTGGGGACAGCAAGTCACTCCGTCAGGCAGCATGGGGCACCTCGCCTGAGCACACAGAGGTGGAGCCTGCAGAGGATGCGCTGCCTTTTCCAAGGATGCTGTTTCCCCAAGATATCAATTAGACACTGAAATGAAAACAGTTTCTGCATGAACAATTAACAAAGAGTTTCCCGCAGTCTCTCGGCAGCCGGACTCCCTCTGTTCCTGCCATGCTGCTGCTACCCCCAGCTGCCTCCGAGTTTATATCACAATAGCACGGATGCGCCCTGTCCCCCATTGCCGAGGAGCTTCATCTAACAGGGAATGATACCAAACACCACGTCGGTGTCAGTGCCGCTGGAGCATGGAGCTGGGAAGCTGTAAATCATCTCTTCTTGTGAAAAAAATGGGTTTCTAGGCAGGGGATGGATGGAAAAATGACATTCCCCATGAGTTAGTTTCAAATTGAATTAAACAATTGGTTGGCCATAGTTATATATTTTTTTCCCTATATATATTTTCCCATGGAGAGCCTGGGCAATTCCAGTTTGGGGTCACCGTGCAGTGATTTTTTTTCCTCCCTTTTTTTTAGCTCAGCCAGTGATCCAAAAAATCGGTTATTTTCACAGCTTTGCCATAAAAACCTCCAGGGCAGGCAAAAACAGAGTTTCTAGTAGAGATAGGAAAAAAGGCTATTTGGGGACTGGGGCATGACACGGTGAGGATGGAGAGAGAGGTGTGGGCCAACAGCTTTGCAGCAGTGTGCGAAAGGCATCCTGATGTTTGGTCCTTTCCCTGGATTTATGTGAAGAGTGGGATCTGCTGCCTGCCCCCCTTGCACATGGCCCTTTGCCCACAAAGGATCGGCAAATTAGTCTTCTTCTGCCCCTATTGCAGAATGCTATCTGTCTTAAGACTTCCTTTAATTTACAGCTGTGTAGAGTTTGAAAAGCCCTTCAAATTCACTTGGGCTGATGAATTGGTAATTGAGTGTACCTGGATGCTGGTGCCATCTCTGCCTTTCCTTGCATTTGTATCAGTCTGTGTTTGTTTTCCCGAGCTGTAAATCACTGAGAGCTTGGAGAAGCTTTTATCAAATCCTGCTAGGAGGCAGTTGCTTTCCTTCTCACAAACACATCGCTAATGCCACGTGGAACCCACTGGCTTTTCTGCTCATTTAAAAACAATGAGGAAGTTATTAAATGGGGAAAAAAAAAAAAGCTCTTAGCAACGGGTGGGAAGGAGGAGGAACTAAATTGCTCCTGTTTCTCCGGTGCTTGCTCCTTCGGTCTAATATCTGTCCCATTGATCTCCTAATATGCGCTGCTTTGAAAGCCTGATTTATTGCCCCACGCTCTCTTATCTCCCTGCGTGTCTCAGTCTGTTAGAGCCCTGTTGGAGCACACATTGTTCTCGGCTTCATTAGCAACCAGGCAGGTCGGCTGCTGGTCCTTAGTCCAGCCTCACACAAGCAGCCTGCCACCTCCTGGGCTGCAAACCAGTGCCCTTTTCCCTGCAGGATCTAGCCCACCCTGACCAGTGCTGGGCATGGAGAGTTAAGCACACAGTTTAAAGGAGTCAGGGTCTTCATCCTAAGCTCTCCAGATTCTCCAGTGTGTTCTTGATGCCCACTTTTCCAGTGGCCTCTGAAGATACCTGTCCCTCTCCATCAGCTGTAGAGGGACCACAGCTGGCTCCATTCTCACCTTATCCATACCCAGTGAAAGCGCTTTATAGCTGATAGGTTTGGCAAAAGGGAATTTCAAATGGCAGATGTAACAGTCGTGATTTGCAGTTGTTGGAGCTGCTCCGGTCCCTCACCTGATGGAGTAGCTGAAAGAGCACCATGTGGCTGCTATACCCCAACAGTGCTGCTATGTTTTGAATATAGATTGTTTTCAATGAACTGCTACATGGTTTTTTGCTCAGGGGGGAAAAATGGCAAGTTATTGCCATGAACAAAGAAATGTGAGAACTTTGCATGTGAACATTTCGTAAGCATAAAATGAGGTGAAGTTTGCCAAAGCGATTATTCATTACAGATTGTTCATTCAGCTCTAATTGCTTGGATCTAGCTGTTGTTAGAAGGACTGTGTGATGCCTTTGTAGTACATAGTTAAGGTCAGAAAAGTGACGGTAGAAATGACTTCATGTTAAGTCAAGCTTTTGTTTGGGTGTAATGCTTCTATACCTGCTTAGCTTAGCAAGGGAAATAAATGATGCTGCCTGCCTTCTTCTTGTCACAATGCAGCTGGATAGCTAATGGAGAGTGAGTTGTGCCTTATTGACTCCCACTTTCCCTGTAGAAGGAATAATTAAATTTACCTATGGAGCCCCATCTTCTCATGCATCGCAGCCTGCAACTCTCCTGCATCTTAACTAACTAGATTAAAGATAATGCATGCAGTGATCACTGTTGAGAAAGGATCTGGCTTGGCTCTTAGATCCCAGATGGTATTTGCAGGACATGCACTTAGGAAAAGCATCACTTTTTTCCCTTGTAACCTGGCAAAATGTGTCTGGAAACCCAGAGGGACAAGCAAGGGGGAGCCCCACCATCTGTCTTTCAGCAGCATCTTCTGAAGTGGAACTACACTTTAAAGTCTCGCTAGTTCAGCCTTTCACATTGCAGAGTATGTGCCCATCTCTAAAATACCAGCTCATTTTTTCATCCCCCCATAATATTCCCATCCTACGTACACTCCTGGAAATCACCAACCAAACATTCGCCTACCCGCATTCAAATACCTGCCCTTGTTCTTGCTCTACTGTCCTTTTTCCAATCTAGAGATTATATTTCATAACTGACCTCCAACTACCTGCTGCCTCCCTGTGACACTTCTCACCCTTGTCTACCTTATTGATTGGTCTATTATGCTCTCCACTCTCCTGATGACTTATAGATTGCCTGGTATCTGTCACAGGCTCGCTTTTGTTCTGTAATATTTATCCTTGGTGTTTTGCAACACCATTCTCTCTCCCTGGCCACTGTCCTCCACCTGCCTCTCTTGTGAATGTCTGATTTGGAAAAAAGAGAAGAAACCTTCTGTGAAAAGAGCCCTGCCTGCTGTGAGTTCACACATACACTGGTTAAAAAACACATTCGAGACGCTGTCGTTTTCAATGGGGCTCTTTATTTTCTTTGCACCATTTGGAGGTAATAAAGTGTCACCAGATCAGACCGCGATCAGTGATACAGCTTGGAAGGCAGCCTTCTACAGAAAATCTCTACTGCATTAGTCAATGAAACAGCAACAGGGCAGGGAACAGTCTTGTGTTTAAAGGGATGTGTAGGTAGGAAGGTTCTGCCTCCACTGGGGGAGAGGTCTGGGACGTGTCCCAAATCCATCCATCTCCCTGAACTTGTCAGAGGTTGTCCAGCTCTCTGATATTGTTCCAGACTTGTCCCAGCTCTGTCCATCACTCTGACGTTTAATTAACTGCCCTGTTCTCCTGCATCTTACACTGGATTTGTGCTGTCTTTCTGAAATACCTCTTAGGTCATGTCTGAATATTACTAATGGGAGGAGTAATAGAATGATTGTCACTAATATTGCTATTATTGTTATTATGTTGATGATAATAAAACAAGACATTGAATATCCCAAAGATTCCTATTATGATCAGTGTTGCTTTTTCTTGCTGTATTGGTTGCCTTGCATCACGGTGAACAGGATCTTGACAGCAGTGGTAAAGCATAGAGAGCCCTGGCCAGCCAAGCATCCAAAAGTAAAAGAAAATCAGAGCGGGTTGGAAGTGACCAATGAGGACAATAAAATCACACTTCAGATTTAAAAGCACATTTATGAGACCAATCCCCAGGTGTAAGGATGATTAAGCAGCTTATTAAAATCTGTCTGTGCCAGGTGGCTGGTGATGGTGGTGGCAGTGGCTCCTCACCCCTCCAGAATCTCTGTGTTGATGTCTGTCTTGTACCACCTGCCCTGTGCATGCCCATCTTCCCTGCATCTCTTTCAGTCCCTGTCTGGCATCTGTCCCATTCTTCTTATTTCAGGTCCCCTTCCACTATTTCTTATAGTCCTTCTTTCACTGGTGCATGGATTTCTTTTCCCTTTTAGATACTCTGTTGAGCAGCCGGTCTCATATGGACCTCCCCTTGGTTCTCTTCCTGTTCATATCTGCTCCTGTGTCTCTGTGATTCACAGTTTGAGTAGCTGTGTTGTCCCTGGGATGGCACAGCTACAGGTTGAGCAGAGAAGAGATTTAGAGCAGCACTGCAGAGAAGGACTTCGGGATGTTGGTCAATGAGTAAATGAACATGAGCCAGCAGTGTGCGCTTGCAGCCCAGAAAGCCAACCCTATCCTGGGGTGCATCAAAAGGAGCGTGATCAGCAGGTCGAAGATTGGATATAAGGAAGAAGTTCTTTAGTGTAAGGGTGGTGAAGCACTGGAATGGGTTGCGTGAATGCTCCATCCCTGGCGGTGTTCAAGGCCAGGTTGGACAGAGCCTTGGTCCACATGGTTTAGTGTGAGGTATCCCTGCCCATGGCAGGGGGATTGGAAGTGGATGATCTTTAGGTCCTTTCCAACCCTGACTATTCTATGATTCTATGTTAATCAAGCCATCAATCAATCCTTTGTACCCCTTGATGAAACTCCCTCTTATGTTTTCTGATTCTTTCCTTGCAGTTTGAACACCGGGCTTGGTGACCATCCTGTGGGATCCCAAATGCTGTGTCCAGTGTGCCTCCGAGCCCCTGCAGACAACAACTAGGAGACATTCATGACTGTGGCAGGAAACAGCAGCAACACTCAGGCACAAAGGTAAGGGGTGGCCTTGTCGATTGCATCTCTGGAATGAGAAAAGCAGCTGGTGTGAGACTGATGGCCATGGGAGAGATCCAACAGGGATTGTGTGCATGGACGACTGGGTCATGAAGGGGAGACTCATGGCATTCATTTCCAAGAGGAAAGAGGCTGGTGCAGTGATCCAGGGTTGTGTTTCTCACATCTCCATTCTTGCAGTTGTTTCTGGAGAGCCTCTTGTCTCTTGGTCAAGCATGGACCTTCCTGGGGAGCCTCTGAATGGTTGAGCTGTGGCAGTTGCACTCCTAAAAGTGTGGCAGCAGTGAAAGTTATCATGGTTATAATTTTGAGTTTTAATTGCTTAAGGTTGAATTCACATTCTTCTGCTAGAATTTAAGGGATATCGCCTGTTAAGAATTCAGGAGCATGGAAAAAGTGGGGTTTTTCCTCCTCAGATTAGAAATACAGTGTGTGCCTCCATCTCAACTTCTACAAAATTGCATTTTACAAAGCAGAAAGAGAACATCAGGTTCATGTTGGTGTAACTTAGTTTTCTAGGAGGAGAGTTTGCCCTGTGTTTCCTGTTGAAATGGCTAGCTGTACTGGACACGCTGAAATTTCCTCTCTCTCATCTTCACATTGACATTATGAAAAGGGTTTTCATCCATCCGTCGGAAGAAAAAGATAACTTTTGTACAAAGGTGCACAGTCGACAGGGTAGAGGTGTTTTTTTTTGGGTAGCATATAATTTTTTTCACCCTGTTATTATTTAAAATACGCTTTCTAAGAGGACAAAAGGGGATAGTTTAATGGAAACAAATTTCTGAAGCAAAATGTGCAGCTGGATAAAAAAAGATTATTTCTCTTATTACTTCTGTAGACAGGTGAATTTGGAATTTGAGTACAAAAGGTGTTAAAAAGTGTGTTTCAACTTCCCTTCAGTGTGCTGTTGAGATTGAAAAGAGTAATTTTTGGAGAAAAACTTTTCTCCGAGCCTCCATTTCCAGCATTGTCAGGTTTCTCACAGCTATTATCATGTTTTCACCTTTTCTTCTTCCACCTCATTTGTCCTTTCTCGAAGAAAATGCAGTGCTGGTCAAAGGTGTGCAGTCCACTGGTTGGAACTGGTTTGAAAGGGAGGCACAGTGGTGCTGGAGGTGCACAGGCATCTCTGAAGGCCGGATGGGACTGAGAGGATACAGTCCCTGATGGAAGGGAGGGAAAGATGGAGAGCCTGGCCTGGGGGTAGTCCTTTTGAAAGCATCTACAAATCTACAGCTCTTAAGCCACCCTTTCCAAAGTGACTTTTAACCAATTAGGAATCTAAGCATCACTGAAGATAAGCAGAGTTTAGGTGCTCAGGTCCCTCTGGGCAGACAAAAATATCTCAGCAGTGCAGACAGATAGGCAGTGTTGTCTGTCCTGATGGATCCAGACCCAAGGCCAAGCAATGAATTACAAACATAAGTGCCAAAATAGCAGGCGTGGGACATGAAGGATAAAAGACAGTTGTGTTATTTGAGCTGATAAGCTCTGCGTCTTGAAGATGCTTGCATCAAAGGCTCCTGCAGGGTTTCACAATTGAGTGTTATACCATCCAGCACTGAGTTACCAAAGATGTAAAACTGGACTTGCAGAGAAAGCTTCATGCCTGCCACAAAGGAGCAGAATAAGAGTTTGTTTTGAGAACTATTAGGCTGAATAATTTGGGATTGGTCTCTGTGAACACTGTGAAGATATTGGTCCCCACAGAACAATGATTGCCATTAATGCCTCAGCTCCCTGGATCTCTTTTCTCCCCAACCTTTGGGTCAAATGCTGCTAGCCAGCATGAACAATATTTCACCCTTCTTTGGTAATTATTATCCCTTCTGTTCATTTCTCAGAAGCCTTTTCACAAGCAAGAGGTATTTTCAAGGGTTGCAAGCATTCATCTCACTGTACATTTCCATGGCTATTTTTCTTGGAAGAGCTGAAGAGATAATTTACTTTATTAGACCAAATGAAAGGAGCTTATGAAGGCAGCCTATGAAGAAGGTTTGGGAGCTATAGAGGAGAGCCCTCTGACATTGCCACTTTCACTTCTTGCAGAAGATGAAAAGTAGGTGTTTTTGTTTAGTTTTGTGCCATTCTTCTTTATATTGTGTAGGCTCCCTTTCAAACAGCTAATGCTGAGATATTCTGCATGGTCCCATCACTGGTCTAGCCAGTAACACTTATAGGGAAGCATAACATCTTTGATTGGGAAGCCTGGAGACTCGCAGCACTGGATTGATCATCTGGGGAGGAGGTTCTCAGACTCTGGTGAGGATCCACATGATGTGAGCCTTGGCCAGCCCATCCATCCCTGATGTGGGCAGGTAGCCGGAGACACCCGACTGCGCAGACCCTTCTCCAAGCAGCTTCATGCAATGAGCAGATAACTGAAAATCATCTCCTGGGCAATTCACTTCATTCATCAATTAAATTGTTTGCTGTGAACAGTTTGGCCCCATCCAGCTCCAGGATTTCAGCCTTGTAATTTTGCTGGCAGAGGACAATGGTGCCATGTCCGTGAAATCTGCCTGCCAACTGCTTCCCCTGCTAAGCATTTTCTAGGCTAACGATCTCAAAAACCTTGCCAGCAGCCCCAGCTCTGTCCCTTTCAGGGCAAGCCACTCATTTAAACGTGAGCACCTCTAAATGACTCCATCTGCTAAGTGACGTTAGTAAAGAAAAGATTATAGAAGGAGTTATTGCCATGTCCTCGGGTTATAACCCTGTTATAAAATGGGCTGGAAGAACAAGGGGACTGTGAGGAGCTGAGGCTCAAAACCACCTGGGTGACTGTCAGCTTGATTTATTTTCTTGCTCATTAGATAAATTAGAAAACTGGCACAAGAAATCATTGCCCACTCTCAGACGCTTGGTGACCTGCCATGTGGCACGGGATGCTGGCTGCAGGGAGACCGTGGCTCCTTTGCACCTACCTGGGACATGGGATGGGACCTTGATCTGCTGGTGCCACACATCTCCTTGGTGGTCCTATCATCCTAAGCCATGAGACTGACCCATCTGGTGAGCACTGGAACCCACTAAAATTTTGGTTTTCTCTAATACTGTTGATTTTTGCTTGCTTGTTTATGAACCAGGCTAATTTTTGTCTGCCAGAAGGATGGAGCTTAATGGTCAGACTTCCTCTTAATCCCTGGGTAAAATTCACTTTCCAGGAGGTCAGACTACAGCTACAGTGCCTTCCAACCTAAAACCCCAATGAAATATTCAAACTACATAACTAAATGTTAAATTCAGATCATTTAAGCCATCTTCAGTATGTTTAGCTGCATCCGATGCACTTCCATAGTATGAAACAAGGCCATTCTTATATTCTCATACACATAGTATTTACATACAAGTAAAAGCTTCCAGCCAGGATGTGCTATTAAGAGACTGCAACGCATTTCTCAGCCAACGTGGAGGAATCCCTGCTGCAAACAGATGCTGAAACAGGGGGAGGAACAGGGCAGGGATCCCACAGGAAGGACTCCTCCGGGTCCCAGCCTCTGCAAGGAGGAACAGCAATACCTGCCCTGTAGTCCATGGTCAGAGCAGATTTACTCTGTTCTCCATGCCCCTTCTTCTGTCCATGGGACTTCTGCACTGCCTGCACTGGGTCCTTGTCACCCTGTCCCTACTGGGACATGTGTGTCCCCATGGCTCAGCCTGCTGCCAGGTGTGTGCCCATATGTGCAAATGCTGCTGGGCGGCACAGCAGGGAGGAAACGGGGCTAATTCCTTCCTGAGACTCACAAGGAATCGGCTTATAGCCTGAACCTCTGATTACTGTTATCCTGGCCAGCATGATGGTAACCACTTCCTGAAATTACCCATCTTTTTCCAAAGTCTAGGGGCTTTTTTAGATTCACCCAACCAATGTAAGCAAATTCCAGCCCTGGTTTCATGCCCAGTGGGTCTGAGGGGCTGTGTCTGTGCAGACTCAAGCCTGAATGTGGGGGAAAAAGTTTGAAGCCTCAAATGCACCCCCAGTGGGAAGTGTGTCTGGGTGTGATGCCTGATCCCACCTGCCAGACCTGATGGAGCTGATGCAGAGCATCACCATCAGCCCCTTTCCAGCCGCCGTGCTGGAGCTGAGCGTTCAGACTCACCTGCTGGGATCCTGGCAGTTAATATGCCTCTGAAATGGCCGGCAAGACATGGATGCTGTCAAGTAAAACACAGAGTGAAATGTTTGGCTGATAGGATTAAGCTGTGAATCCCACCTGTCTGCAGCATGAGATGTGGTACCACATGCTCCCACCTGCTGCTGCTCCTTGTCTCCCACTGCTGCCTGCCAAGCCTGTCCCACTTGGAAATTAAAGTGGGGAAATCAAAGTCCTCCTCCCTCCTCTCCTGCTGTGCCTCTCAGCCACTGACATTAACACTGGAATGGCTGACATTAGCTTTGAATGGATTTTAATAACCTCCTTGTGAGCCTAAATTACCTGCGCAGCATGAGGTCCAGTGTGTGTTTGGAGACCTGGCCATGAGCAGTGTGCATCAGGAGCTGGATCTGCTCTTCAGGCTGAAGACATGAGGACAGACCTGCTTGAGGAGCTGTGATGGCTTATGCCAATGGCTCTGGAGAGCCACTGCTCTGGCATCTGCTGTCTGAAAGCATCCTGCCACCAGCAGGTCTGCAAGGGGCTCGTGAGCTTCCCAGCACTGAGGATGCTGGTCGGCTTGGCCACCTCCATGGGATGTTTTCCTCTCCTGTGCAGTGTATGGGCTGCTGCAGGATGGTTGAACCCCCCCAGTGCCATGAATGGGAGCAGCCCCAGGCCCTACCATCACATGGCATGAAATAGCAGCTTTGGTTTAGCAGAGCCCTGTGGATGGAAAGCTAAGTAAGATCATGCCTGGCGCAGCTGAGACTCTGGACTAGTGCATGGAAATCCAGCAAGAAGATTAAAAGGTGTCCCCAGGCAGGAGTATTTATTGCTTTCTTTGTGAGGTGAGATGCGTGTGGTGTGGGAGTCACACGCACCATGACCTAACCCCTGAGCATCTGCACGTGGGCAGCGCTGTGTCCCCACAGTGGCTGATCTTGGGGACAAGGCCAGAAAAGCTCCTTCTGAGATACAGGAGGATGCATCCAATTTGCGCTCCTGCACCAGGGATGCGGGCTTGGCATCAGCCTTTCAGCTCCTCCGCAAAGGGAAAACCCCCATGTTTTCCTCCTCTTCTACAAGAGGGAAAGCTGAGGCAGGTTGTCAGATGGTTCTCACTTCTAGAAGATGAAGGGGCTTGGAAACATCTTCTGAAGTTACTTTTCCTCAGTTAAAAGTCCCAAGATCTAAGTGAATGATGCAGCCTCTTTGGCTGGTCACAGAATCGAAGCCTGATTCGTGTGAAGAGTGATCGTTTCTAACCGCTGTCAAAATCCACATGTATTTCCAGTACGGAAATGGGAATATCCACAGGAATATGGACACTGGATCACAGCAGGGGTGGGTCAGCAGCTTTTCCAAGTCAGGCTCAAGAGAGCCTGTGGAATCATCAGGCACCTCAAAGAACTGAGGACTGAAAACAACCCCTTAGAAAAAAAGTGTGGGATAATGATTGAGTTATATTTAAGAGGCTCATTCATACTAAGTAAATGCAAATAGTTTACATGGAAAATATTTCCCATTAAGCTTATTTCTACCTAAAATGCTAACAGATTGAGATTATGACTCTAATGATTATTTTTATTGCTGGTTTGCATCTAAATGGCATAAATTTCCCCCTACTGTTCTCTCTGGGTTAAATCAATAAACCCATTAAGAAGGTTCATCTTCCTCTAAGATTCCTCCCTCTCTTCTTTCTGTCTCATCTCCACTGCTGCCCTTTCTATCCACCCACTACCAGTGATTTTTCAGAGCTGCCTCCAAGACAGTGGTGCTGAGGATCTGAGAACTCCCTTTGCCAGAGCAGAGTGAACCTGGTCTTTGCTGAGACAGGAGACCACAGAGGAGCAAAAGCGCTGTCTCCTTCCCTCAGCTTGGGGCATACTGCAAGGAGATGCCATTGAAGTCAGCTCTTAGCCTTTCCCCTCCTGTTTTAACAGAGAAGCTATACCTGTCATGTTCCTTCAAACACTGTCTGCGGCTCACTGAGGAGGTGCTGGATTTCTGTTTGAAGAGGAATTACCCTGATACATACACAGCGAAAGTCATTAAGACACTGACCTTTAAATTGAGCTTCTTCCTGTTCATATAGGGAGGAGGTAGGTTGAGTGCCCAAATCTTATTCATTTTAATGACAAATCCCTCACATGGAGGCTTGGAAATGCTCGGCTTTAATGCAATTCACCTCCCTCTGCTGCAGCTTGGCTTTGCTGTGCAGGGTTTGTCTCTGCTTCCCCCGCATAGTGACAGACCCTATAGATCTGCTCCAACCCTGCTGTGCCCAGGTACCATTGTGTATGGATTTATGAGCTGAGGGCAGTGCTACCACAGGGATCTCCATGCTCCTTAATCAGTATCACTGACCTTTCTTTTCTCCATTACTCTCAACATCACTTTTTTTCTTAGCTTAATTTGCACAGGTTTCATGTTATCCATGTTCTTTGCTTTGTCCCTGTTATCCCATTACCCTGGATAATCAAAGCTGGCTGTAATAGAAACAGCAGAAACAATTTGCTTACCCTCCTATTACAAGATATTCCCTCTACTAAGTCAGAATACCTGCAGTTCTGTGGTAATGCTAATTAGCTGTGCATACATCTCGAAAGTAAAGCAAATGACACCAGGATCCTTTGGGATGGTGGGGATTAAAGAAAGATAAGATATTATTCTCCTCTTTCTCTGTGCTTCAGTGTCCCTACCCTCAGTGGAAATGGCTTTGTACTTATAGAATAAAACGTAATGCATGGTAGTGGGAGCCACTGACTCTGCAGAGAGGTGGAGCTGAAAGGAGCCAATTTCCCTGCTAGCAAACCCACTATGAAAGTAATGATCCTCCCCAATGTCTTGCTCCTTGTCCCTATTCCCAGTGGGATAGGATGGGACAGTCTTCACCCTGTGCTGGTTCCCAGGCCTCAGAGCCTGGTGGTGCTGGGCAGGGTGGTACATGAGCACTGATTTGCCGGGGCAGTGGCTATCCCCCTGAGCATCATATGGGTGGAAAACCTCCTGTCCAGCCTCAGAGGCTGGTTGAAATAGTGGCCGTAAATGTGAATGCCCTTTGCATTGCCAGGTACCTGCTGTTGCAAGTGGCTATTACATCCATCAGGATGCTTACATATCCTTCCTGCACCTTGGGCAACTGACACAGCAGGAGTTTTGGAGCAGGCAAAAGTCCTGGGGAAAATAAGGAAGGCAGTAATGAGAGAAGGAAAATCATCAGAAGAGGGGATATGCAGTGGCAGGACACGTTGCTGGTACTGTCCCAGCCACCCCTCTTCACTTTGCACTGCATAGAACCACAGGCTCTGCCTCACCACAGCTTATCCATGAGGATACATGGGGCAATCTCCCACCATCTGTGTGCAATATCCTCTAATAAGTCTTGCAAGAGGCTTTCTCCTGAGTGTCAGCCAAACGAAGAGTGATTCGTGCATGCGTGTAGGACTGTCAGAGCTCTCCATGCAGGAGCAATCCCACACAAGTCCACCCAGCAGCTCCTCACTGAGCTCCCCAGCTCCTCTGCCAGCAGCATGGACACACAGCCTCAGTGCACCCCAATGGATGGGGGACTGGCCCTATAGCCACCAGCACAGATGCAGTGTGTCCCCAGGTCCGGACCTTGTGCTTCTCCCTGGTACCAAAGCTCCAGGAGGCTGGTTAGATAGCCCTGGCTCTCCCTGCAGCCCCTGAAATTGAGGAAGTCATTATTTATCTGCACTCTGATACCTTTGATGTACCTTTGATGCAATACTCATGTTTGGGATTTCACCACATCTCTCATCCTCCAGGTCTGTCGGGGAGCTTTATGTAGCCATGACTCAGAGGCAGGCATCAGTGGAGAGTCTGTAGATGCACCCAGCAGCTGTCATGTGGAGGGTATAAATAATGTATATGCACCTATATACGCATGCCCTACGAGCTCAGGTCCTTCCCTTCCTGAATGGTACCAGCTCCTTTAAAGGACCCCTGCTTCATGCCTGACCATGGTTCTGACTGTGCCAGAAGGCTCAGAATACACAGACATCCTCCACATCTGTCTGAGGATTACAGGGATGGGCAATAAAAGGGCTGATAGTGGTGAGGACTTGGTACTGCATGTCCCTCCTTGCCTGCTTAGAGCAGTGTAATAACTCCTTCCCTGTGGCTGAAGCCTTTGCTGTTATTGCTCACCATCATTTCTGTGTGCAGTTTTAAGGCTATAGATACCAAAGTGCCTTGCTCTTCTCACAAGCCCTGTGGTCAGTAAGATGCTTTGAAGCCCATGGTATTCATCCTTTAAAACCACCCAGGTGCAGGTTGTTGGCACAAAGCTGAAAAGGGCTTTTAAGGTGCTTGGGTACTAGCCAAAGAGATTTGCTGGTGCAGTCAGGGCCCAAGCAGCTGCACACCAAGGGGCTGAACAGAGCCGTGCTGTGCCTTGTGCTGCAAAGATGCAGGTGCATCATCCCAGCAGAGAGCTCAGCCCTGAAATACCTGAACCTCAGCAGAAGAAGCAGAGAGACTCAGATTTGAGTGCTGGCTGATGTCAGCCCTGAAATCAAGCCCTTTGTCTTATTGCCAGTCATCTGAGACAGTTCGGTTCTGATCAGGCAGCGGAAGCTTTCATTGTAAGAGTGTGTTTGAAAAGGAAAATATAACATGAGTTTGACTCATAGGAAGGGGTGCTTGGCATTGGAGATGGGACAGTGTGTCACTGTGGGCATTGGGAATTTCCTATTGGTTTTACTTGGCTGAGGCAAGGTAAACTTCCTATTAACTTCCCTGAGAGAGCTTATAATGATTTGACCCTTAAAATTAAAGATCTGGAGCTAAGCTGACTCCAGCACAGCCTCCGCAGCACGCTGAAACAGCCAGCAGCTTTCAACAGCAAGTGCACTCGGTGTTGTTATGTCTCTTCAACTCCTGACATTATTTAGAGGAAAAAACCCAAACAAACAGGCAGAGGTCGAATTTGTGGGCTTTGTTTCTCTGCAGTTCAAAGGATGCTACAGCCTGGATTTTAATTGGCACCGTGTTCTCCCGACTGGTACCAGGGCAGTCCTGAAGACTGACACCCAGCCAGGCAGGCAGAACAGCAGCCAAGGAGGAAGGCTGTTTCAAGTGCTGGGTGCCTGCCACCCATCTGCAGGTACTCAGAGGTCTCCTCAGCACCATTGCACTGATCTGGGGGCAGAGGAGCGTTGCTTCATTTCTGATCATTAATGCAACGGTCTGTTCTCTGTTTTCCTTCCGCTCATCTCTCTGCACAGTCCAGGGGGAGCCACATATTGAGTGGCTTGTGCTGGAGATCACAGCACACAGATAATGAAGCTGTTTTCCTACCCTTTGTGATTCCTGACAGTGCAGCTCAGCCTGGTCTCACACTTCTGCCTGGTGCCAGGTCTGGAGCCTGCAGGAGGCAGTGGGAGGCAGATGCTCTGCAAGCTGCCAACAGTGTAAGGCTGCGTGCCCCTATGGAGAGAAGCAGGAATAGCTCAGGCTCTGGACACCCTCAGCTTAACCCCAACACCTTGGCCAAATGGAAGTTGTCAGTGCTGACATGCAGACCTGTTCTGGTGTGTGGAGTGCAGGATGCTGCTGGGTATCACCAGGGCTGTGAGCTCCTCTAGCAGTTGAGGAGTGGGCTTTGCTAGGGTCACAGCTAGGACAGTCCCCACTCTCCACCAAGGAGGCTGTGGCCCTGTGCAGTGATGCACAAAGCACAGTCTTGTTCCGAGCACAGGTGGGATGGGGAGCAGAGTGACCTGCTTTGATAAACACAATCATCTTCCATCTTCCCAACAGGGCTTGGGGGTTTCAAATCACTTCTTGGTTGAGCTCTAACAACAGCATCTTTCCATCTCCCTCCTCCTCTGCCCAGGAGCAGGAAGGCTTTCTGGTCAGCAGCTCCAGCTGATGATTTCATTAATGCTTAGGATAGGGTCCCACCTGCTCCTCTCTGCAGATTCAGCATTGCCCCCACCTTTATACTTGCCTGCTTTCCTCCACCTCACCTCTCCTTCCTGAGCTGGCTAATGGCTCTGCATCCTGTAGGCTTCCACATCCCTCCACCTTTCCTGCTTATCTACTCTTTGACCCCAGGAAAGCACTTTTACACACACCCTCTGCTCCATGCTCATTATGCTCCATGCAGATACCTGCTTTGCCTCATGGGCCTTTATCATTACCACCACCATGGTCTCAGTAAGTCCTGTGCAACACAAAAACATCAGAAAAGCATTGTCAGCCTGCCTGTCCCAAGCCAAGCTGTAGCCATTAGTCCCAAAAGCCCAGTGGGGTGGATATAGTTATTGCTAGGAAGCTTTGTACTTACCATGACCTTGCTGACATTACAGTAAATGCATTTCAGTGCCCAAGAAGTGTAAAAATAAACTGCAAGGAAATCAAGAGAGCTAATTAGCCAAAGGTTACGGCTGGGCTCTGTGACTGTCAGCCCTTTTGAAGTTCTCCTTCACACAGGCAGATACGTGTGCGATGCCACTGCTCCTTTGAATAAATGTCTTGGTTTCCAGAGTGGCTTCCTAGCGGGATGTGAATAAACACAATGTGAGGCCTGTCACAGCAAGCCCGGGCAGGAGGCTCACGTCCTTTAACCTTGCACTTCTCCAGCGCTGAAGAGCGTTTCATATCGTGGAGTGGCTGATCAGCATCGTGCTGCCTCCCTGCTCCCTGTGAGCAGGGGTGGGGAGAGGCCAGAGAGCTGCCGTTCTGCACTGCCAACCCTCTGCTCCTTCCAGGAGCTCCTTCCCCTCTGGTGTCCCTGCCCTCTGCACTGTGGTCACAGTGGAGGAGATTGTTGGCTAGGGCTGCACCAGTCATCCAGGGTTTGGATGGTGCCGTTGGGGTGAGGCTGCGTGGGGATGGGAGCCTCAGGAGTGCTGGAGCACATCCCCCAGCACATCGTGGTCTCACCCCACAGATCCATCATTCATAGAATCATAGAATCACAGAATAGTTAGGGTTGGAAAGGACCCTTAAGATCACCCCGTTCCACCCCCCTGCCATGGGCAGGGACACCTCACACTAAACCATGGCACCCAAGGCCTCGTCCAACCTGGCCTTGAACACTGCCAGGGATGGAGCATTCACAACTTCCCTGAGGATGGAGCTGCAGGTACACCACACATCACAAGAGGAAGAAGAGTGGGGATCCTAACTGAGCCAAGGGCTGAAAGAAGGCTATGACTGCCATGCTGAGAGAGTCTGAGAAGGTCATGATGGAAGCCTAGGTGGAGCAGGGTACTGTCCAAAGGGGTGTTCTGCTCATGTTGGAGCAGAAGAGCCCTGGAACAGCAAAGGGCCTATGGGACTTTGAGCTGTGTTCTTTCATCTTCCTCTTCCCATGCTCTGAACTGCTTCACACGGGGATCAGGAAGAGTTTGGACACAGTGACCTTATAGGTAACACCAGCATCATCTGCGTTGCCCTGTCCCTCTCCTCTTGGGTTTTCCTCCTCCCCTTGTTCTGCTTCTTTTTTAGCTCCATTTTCCTTTAGAAATGCAAATCCCATTGCAAGTCCCTCTTTATTCATTGCAGGTTTCTCTTCTTTCCCCCTTTCCTCCTGCTGCTTCACTCCCTCTTGCTTGTGGCTCGTGCCATGTCATGCGTTTGCTCAGCATCGCTCCTCCTGGAACACTAATTTGCTGCTCATTTCCTTATAGACTTTACACCCCGAGTTGGGGCTTTGTGTGCATGTGTGTGTGTGATTCAATTAAACAAAACACAATAAAAGCAGGGAAAACAGAGGCAGACACAGATAGTGATTCCCCTCTCTCCAAGGGCTAAGCCTATCTGCCTTTAAGCTTGGTCCCAGCATGGCTTTCTCATGTTGCCACATGGGTTTGCTTGTAACAGCCCTTAAGATCTCATGCTTGGGGTTTCCATTGCTTCACCGGGACCCAGGGATGGCAGCTCCTTGTGCTGTCAGGAGCTGGGGCTGCTCCACCAGAGGAGAGCTGCTTGCAGGAGCTGTCTGTTCACTTCAAATAAACCCTGAAATGCCGAGTTGTCTCCAAATGCTCAGCATCCTCATCCTATCCCATCACATCCCATCTCCATCCCATCCCATCCCATCTCCATTCCATCCCATCCCATCCCTTCTCCATCCCATTCTCCCTGCACAGCTTGGTCCCTGCAGCCCTCTGAATCCTCCAGGTCTTCCCCTTCTCTCCTCCAAGCCAGCAAGTTCCCTGCTGTCTACCCTACCCTACCCACATCCCCTGTCACCCTCCTTGTAGCAGATTCCCCCCTTGCTAGGACCAAGCTTTCTCCCACATCACACGTTGTCCTTGCTGTGCATCCTGAAACACAGCAGCCGTGCCATGGTGGGGTTTGTTTCCTTGGCTGACTGTTGGGCTTCCCTGTGCCCCTCTCTGTCATGCCCTTCTCTCCCTTGCTACCTTCCTGCCTCATTTTCTTTCCCCTTCTCCCCTCTAATCTATTCCTGCTGTGAACATACATTTTCTTAGCAACTTTTGTTCCCAGTCATCTCCCTGGCAGGTTTCTCACCTCTCCCATGTGTGTTGGTGCGGGTGTCTCTCTCCTGCAGAGGCTGTTTCTGCACACTCATGCCCGGCTGGCTCCTGTCTACTCTGTGCATCCAGCCTCTTTCCCTGCTGGCTGTAAACCTGACAGCTCAAGTGGGTCAGTGCGAGGGGAAGGAGGTGGTCCAGGGAAGGGAAGGGAAGAGAGCAGGCACGAGAGGCCACCAATGCCAGATTACAGGGTGGGAGGGAGAAGGTGAGGGCAATGTTCTTGGAACACAATACTGCTCCTTAGGCAAAAATACCAACAGCAGAAGTGACCCCCCCTCCCCACAGCAGCCCTGCCATGCAGAGCCCTCCTGAGGATATTAGAATCATGGAATAGCTAGGGTTGGAAAGGACCTTAAGACCATCCAGTTCCAACCCTGCTGTCAAAGTTTGTGCTGTGCCATCTCCACTGAGTTTCATGTCCCTCTGAAGTGCTGGCAGGGCCCTTGTGCTGCTGAAAGGGAAACATCCCAAAGAGGGCAGACCCCTGTTCAACAGGGCAATTGCTTCTTGCCCAGATACCCACCAGGCATCCTCAGGCATCATAGAGAGGCTCCATGCTTTGAGTCTCTGCCTTCTGTCCCTTACTTGCAACAACAAAGCTCCTTCTTTCACATTTGGAGGGCTCCTTCTCATACCAAGGGGCTGTCTGTATCTCTGGCTGATCCAATGCTTATTCAAACATCAGGAAGAGGTGCTGCTCCCCATCCTCTGGACCATGGTAGTTGTGGTGGCTGTGAGATAACACCACCCCTGAGTCTCATCTCTGGTGACTGCATGCCCAGCAGAGGCAGGATGGATGTAATAGCATGGCCTACCTTAGTTTTGGCTCCTGGCTTTCACAGATGAGACTGTCTTGTCACTTAGTGGGGATTTTCTTGCTGAACAAAGCCAAAAATGGGGCCAGCTTTGCTGGTCTGCAAGACCAGGCCTGGAGAAAGGAAGGCGAGGAGCTGCCTTGTGGAGCAGAGAACCAAGGGATCATCCACCTTCATCTTGAGCTTGACCAACACCTCAACACAGGGACCCATGGTCCCCATGCTTTTGTCCCCATGGACCACAGGCATCCACAGCACAGGGATACATTCTAGCTGACAGTGGGTCTGCAGAATTTCCCATGCATGCAGCCAACGCACCTGGAGCCATTCCCAGATATCTGTCCACATTAGTGCCCCCTTAGCAATTTTCTGAGGACCAGAATCTATCTCCAGCACCAAAACCAGCCCCTTCCTCTTTGATTTATGGATATTAGTCCATGCCAGCAGGCAAGAGGCATGGCATGTCTGAGTAATAGATAAATTATTAAATTGGTTTTGACATTTTCCTTTTCTTTTTTGTGTCCAAGGCTGCACCTTTCTCACCTCTCTGTAACATCTGAACCTGCATGCTGCACTCAGAAAGACAACTTCCAACACGGAGCAGTCAGCATCACTTGGGAGCTCAATCTTAAAGGTCTATGCTTCCTCTCCAGCAGCCACAATCAGACTCTGGCAGAGAGAAGACCCTCTTATCCCCATCTCCAAGGGTATGTGCTCATGGTAACTGCTGGTGTGGCCAGGGCTGTGGGATGCTGTTGGTCCCACATTACTTGTTCTGATTATAACACAGGACAGGCCAACTGCATGAGCCTGCTGGCAGCTGTGCCTGAAACAGAGCCCAGGCAGGGATCCAGTGTTGGTGAGTTTCTCCTGCAGTCATTCAGATGCTGGCTCCAGGTCAGTAATGGCTGGTGCTGTCCAGCCCTCTGATCCAGGGACCAAAACCCTGATGGAATAGTGCTAGCTCCACCAGCTCCAGTCTCCCACCTACCCAAGCCATGCTCTGGGTTGGCAGCCACCTTTGCAGCATGTTGCTGACTTCCATAGTGCCATGCTGTTCCCAGAGCATGGGGCGGATTAGGTTTAGCAGCCAGCACTTGGCTCCTAGTGATCTCATGGTACTATGGCCTGGGAAGAGAGGAAAGAAATATCTCAGAACCTTGGCATGGGGCTGATTTCATTTTGCTCTCCCATATCTGTGCTGTATAAGGACTCAGTCTGCTCTGTACCCACTGGACAACCCTTGGACTCTGTGTTGCTGAGATACACCCTGATCCCTGTGGCAGTTTCTGCAGACCCATGTCCCTGCTCTGGTCTCTTGTTCTGGTCACGGAGTAGAGGGTAGGCAGTTCTGGGGATCCCATCCTTCTACTTCTAGGCTTTGCAGACCCTCCAGCACATTCATTGCCCATCTCTGGACCTTGCTATTGGCACTGTGACACCTCTGATGAGCCAGTGAGGTAGGGTTACCTCGGTTATCCCCCTTGATAACCCAAATCCAAGAAGTCCCTGCAGCCCGTACACCTGCACATCAGGCTGCTATGGACCATACCTCTCAGCACGCTACCTTCACAGAAGCAGGTACCCACTGTGTACTTGTGAGCTCTGTGCACACTTGGTCCTCTCTGGAAGTTGTTCTCTTCTCTATTGCTTAATAGGAATTGAACAAGCAGCTTACCTTGAATGTCTGTGCCCCTTGCAACGCAGCCTGTCACATCCCAACTCCTCAGCTCCAGCCAGGCTAAGCCAAGTTTCTCCACTCAGGTTTCTCCAGACCTCATGTAACCCTGCTGTAAAACAGCAATTAGAGTGCATCTAAACCCTGGCATCTCTCTCTCTTTGCAGCCTGGCTTAGCTGATCCTCCCCCAAAGTGCCTCCCTCTGTTGCCCACATCCAAAGGGATTGTCCCCACTTTGCACTGCCCACACAACACTCCTGGTCCCTTCTGTGGCTGTGTGCCTCCCACGGCTCCCTGGGACAGAGATGACGGGAAGCAGCAGGACACTAGCAACTTCAGGAGCTCAAGAGCAGCTTGAACATTATTTGTGTTCTCTTGATAAAAATGAATCTATCCCAGTGGTAATAAGGCTGCTTTTGTTCAGCAGGCTCTTAGCAGTGATTATTGTTGGTTTTCAATTTAAAAACCAGACGGTCTATTTATAATCTATAGTGTGTGGACTGAGATTTTGTTTTCTTTAACCCTGCTTTTAAAACATGCTCTAAGTTCCACTACTGACAGTTCAAGGAAGCAGAGCGGTATCTGTCACTGCAGACCCATGAGTGAAATGATAAGCAAGACAAAGTTAATGGAGCAAGGCTGCAGTGGTGCTTTGGGTATCTGGTGAGGCGCTGGCACAGGATGCCCAGAGAAAATGTGGCTGCCCCATCCCTGGAAGTGTTCAAGGCCAGGTTGGATGGGTCTTGGAGCAACCTGATATAGTGGAAGATGTCCTATGATCGGGTGTTGCAGCTGGATGAGCTCTAAGGTCCCTTCAGCCCAAACCATTCTATGATTCTATAATTCTATGTAAGATGCCAGGTAGGAAATGTCTGGGGTTGTAGCAAGAAAGTACTTTCAGTGGTGTTGAAAGGGCTCTGGACAAAAGTGCAGAGTACTTGGGCTACCTAAGGCCACACCACACACTTTTTCTCTCTTGTCCAAAGCAGAGGCTGATCAAGCTGACATCAGCACCATCCACAGTGCTCTCAGCATGGAGACAGGAGAAAAGCCAAACTCCAGTCTTTGGCCTGGCACTGGCTCCATGTTGGCAAGGACCTCTTGTAGCTAATGCCATGGGTGCTGAGGTGATGGTGGGAAGGATGGTGATACCAGGGGTGCACTAAGAGATGCAGCAGAGCACTGCCATAGAGTCTGGCCTGGGCTGAGAAGCTCTTGCATACATAATATGAACATCTCTACATGCTTTAGGCACTGGGCCAGTGTTGGCCTGGAATGGCCCCTTCCACTCTAACAGCATGGATTACCTCTGGCATGCCAGCCCTGAGTGCTAGTCAGCTGCAGGGCTGGCTTTGATTTGCCAAGGCAAGATATGTGGAGCATCCTGGCCAAGGATGCTTTAGCACAGAAACATTGTGAGATGGAGGCACCAAAACAGCTTGTTGCAGTAGTGTGAAGGCGCTGCTCTGGGTGCCATTGGATGCTCTTATATGGGACATGAGCTGCTTTGGCACGTTGGTGCCTTGCTTTCAACACACAGTCCAGCATCAACACCAGGTCTGCAAGGGAGGGAAAATTCACACTTGCAAGTGGATGACCCCGTCCCTGTTGGCCAACCTTCAGCTCACTTGTTGACCCAAGAAGCTGCCTGTGGCAGGCATTGCTGTAGATGGGTCTTCTGCAGGCCTTGAGTTCACAGCCAAGCTGGAGGCCACAGTTCTGCTGCCTCTGCCGTGCTGTGTCTGTTCCTCTTCTTAATGCAGCTTATGTGATGGTGTTTCTGTCTCCATTTCCCTACACAGCCCCTTTTACTGCCATCGCTTAGTTATTTTCTTAATTAAATATAGATTATGGCACTGGGAATAAGGGATTTTTACTTATTCATAAGCTACTTAGATTTTAAAGTGCGTGTAGAGCAGGGCTTATCACACGTCTGTGTCTGCATCATTACCATGTCAAGGGCCAGGTTCCATGCAGGCTTCTATGCCTGCTAGGGCTTCACCCACCACCTTGCTCATCTTCTCTCCCCATGGTCTTTGAGCTCTCTCATTTCTCCCTTGCTGTCCCTTTTCCAGTTGAGGCTTATTTCACAAGGAAACTCTTTTCAATGTCTCCCAAGCTGTTCCAGTCCCTCCATTGCACCTCTGCTTTTCCCACTCCCCAGGCTTGTTTGCATCTCTCTTCTGATGCTTTCCCCATCCCTCCCGCTGTTGCTTGCAGCTGAAGCTGGGCAGTTTTCCCTGCCCCCTGCGGGAGAATGGGGACTTATCAGGAGGCAAAGGTTTCTAGGAAATTCCTCCCAAAACCTGGGTAATTGTGGACTGAACTTCAGCCCTCCCAAGGGGTCGGCAGGTGGAGGCTGTTGGCAAGCTGGTGGGGAAAGCAGAGGGAGGAAAGGATGGTGGGGAGGTAGGTGATGGTGCAGGTCCATCATTCTGTCTCAAAGCCTTGTGCTTCTCCAGTGTGCCCAAGCAGAAGGGTTAGGATCTGCTCCTTCCTCTCTGGGACAAGCATCAGCTTCCCAAGCCTTTCTCTGCCTTAAACAGAGGAGCACACTAACCTTCATGTAATAATAATAATAATAATAATAATAATAATAATAATAATAATAATAATAATAAATTAAAACATCTGACCTGGTTTGTGCACACCAGGGTGGACTTCTGTCTCCAGCCTAGTCCAGTTTTAGCTGTCCCCTAAGAGTCTCATTAATGCCTGATGCTGCAGGGCTCCTCCTGATCTGCTGCCAAGCCCCCAGGTGCGACAGGGCAGCTCATCACATGCTGACCTGAGAAGAAACATGGAGCATTAAATCCCAGTCCTCATCTCCCCTCCATCCTCCCAGCTCCAGGGCTGTCCCCAGGGCTGCAGCAGGGTCACAGCATCTCTCAGCAGGTATCCCAGTTTTCATCCTTGGGGACCCATTAGCATTTCCATCATGCTCGCTGCATCTCCTTCTGTTGCTTCTGCACCTTGTCTGGCTGAGAAGGCAGCATGGGGCCTGTATGAGCCTTCCTGACACCTCCATCTTCCACTGTCCCCATGCCTCCTACGTGGTTCTTTCTGACTATTTTAAGGCTCAGCACAAAGTCCTGGCTTGATAGCCCTGAGGACTTAAGACCTTTTGTCAACAGAGCAGATACAAGACAACCTGCTGCAAGATTCCTCAGAGCAAAATGATCTTGATAAATTGGAGAAATGGCCTGAAATCAATACGCTGAAATTCAATAAAGTCAAGTGCAAAGTGTTTCACTCAGGAAGGCGATATCAAAATCACAGGTATAAGATGGGGGAGAAGTGGTAAGCCAGCAGGAGAGCATCCGAGGCTAAAGCAGTGTAGTAATCTTCAAACTGAGCAGCAGACAATAACCTGATGCTTTAGGAAGGGAAAGAAAAGGCCCATCTTGCCTGTAGATGTATTAGTAGTTTCAGATGGAAGACAGGAAGGTAATTTATTTGGCTCTATTTAGTGCTAGTGAGGCATCAGCTGGAGACATATATCTCCAGGTTTGGGCATCACAACTTCAAGAGAGATTCAGACAAACTGAGCGAGTTTGGAAAATATGCCCTGGGAAGATGGACTGAAGGAGCTGGGTTTGTGCTCCCAGACAGAAACAACTGAAGGCGGGGGAACGTGTAACATCCATCCAGTGTGGAAAAGGCAGTTACAAAAATGAAGGGTTGGACAAGGCTTAAACTGCAGCCAAGAGCCCTGGGGTTAGGTGCTCAGGAAAAGCTTCCTAAGAGCAAGGTTGGCTGGGAGCCAGTGCAGGCTGTAAAGGGTGTGTGTCCTCTGGATGGCTTCAACACCCAACTGAGGAAGCATCTGCATGGAGGTAGCTCCGTGCAACTCACACTCTATCTCCCACTGCAGGTTTTGCCAGCACCCCAAGCAGGATTAGCCATGTCTTTGGGGTTATAGGGCTGAGACAAGAGATTCCCTTCTTCTTGTCTCATGTCCTCTCACCAGCCAAACCAGGTTATGGCCAACCTCAGAGTGCCTGCAGGGGTTATATCCCCACTGTGGCACCATCCATCCCACTCACCCAGGGTCGTGCCAGCTGTGTTCTTCATACACCTGGGCAAAATGCTCCCAGCCACACTTCTGTTCCAGGTTTCTGCTGCTGTCAAACTACAATTCCATTTCTGTCCATCGTGGAGGCACCTAAAGAGCCCATTTGGGGAAGAAGATACAGATGATTTTGCAGTGAGCCAATTACCTGCTTGGATTGATCTTGGATCTTATAGTACCATCTGTGAAGGGTCTGCACCATTCATCCCTGTGATGTGGCTGCAGTGCCTGATCATAAAACCTTTAGGATCATTTATCATGACCAGGGGCACTTAGATACATCTACACACACGTTAAATTCATTCACTCTGTTTGACTTACACCACAAGCTGGAAAAGCCAATAAATTAAACCAGAGACTAAGATGTTCAGGCCAGGTGTCTCCAAGGATGCTTTGCTGTTTGGACCAGCCACACACCCCAGCGGCCTCAGCCCCACTGACTTGTTTTTTGGTAATTTGGTGGCTGGCTGCAGCCCTCCTCCAGATCAATCCCTCTCCATTGCATTTTTTGATCATAATTAATGTTTGCTGTGTAATTACATTGATTTTTTTAATGTACTCTGAGAGATGATGGGAATTCATAGCCCGAATGCATTAACGAAGGACAGGGCATGATGCTGAAGCTCACTGTGCTGAAAGGAAGAGCAGTGGGGGCTGCATCGAGAGTGTGCAAAGAGGGCATCTGCCCAAATACCCCACGTTACACAGAGACGTTACCAAGCTGCAGTGACAAAGGGCTGGACGTGGAAATGTTTGCACTGCCACTCTTTTATTCCCTGGCCAAACTACTCTGCTATCCCCTGCTTTCTACCTGCAAGCCCAAGGAAAAGCCAAGGAAAGCCGGGTTCTTTGCAGCCCTGCAGCCCTGTTTCCACTACTGAGCTCAGCAAGGAACAGGATTTTATTTATTTACCATGTCACAGTGGGAAGAGGGATTTTAGGGCAGCCTGAGCTTCTCAGAGCTGTGAGGAGTGGATAAAACCTCCTCCAGCTTTGTGTAGGGAGGCTCCTGCAAGTAGGAAACCTCAGCCTGAGCATGGCTGGAGCTGCATCCCCCCTGCTCTTCACTTACTTGTGCTACCAGCGGCTTTGTTACGAGCATGTGTAAATGTAAGAGGCACCTGTAAGCCTCACAGGCTGCTTTCTGAGCAGCCTAAGTGTTAGAACCAGCACCTGCGCAGCAAGCCCCAGGAGATGCTGTGAGGAGGCAGCTATTGGTAGGAGCTGCCTCAGCACTCAAGGCTGTCAAAACCATGAGGATTTGTGTGGCAACACTAGAAATGAACTTAAGGATCCTCTTACTCATGGTAGAAACTACTTGGGGGTGTACTGCAGCTCCAAACCTCATGGTGAAAGAGAAGGATTCTGGGCTTTTGGCCACGTGCAGGTGTCCGCTGCATTTGCTATGGCAAAGTCCACAGCTGGCAGGCTTGCAGTGTGAGTGCAGCAGCATCTCCCCATGCTTCATGCAGCAGCATGGGTGGTGGCATCTCCCAGCCTGCATCTGGGATGCTGCAAATGTTTGTTAGAGCACGGATGCACATCATGGGTCCCTGCAGCTATCACAGAGCTGCAGTGTAAAGGGCAGAAGGGCAGTTTGTATTCACATTGCCAACAGCCCTCCTGGGCTCAGCAAATACCAGAGTAGTAAGTCACTGCTGGTGCACATGCTGCTGGAAAAGACTGGTGTAAGGAGGAGGATCAGTGAGTGCCCAGCAAGGACTGGGGTGCAAATACTGCCCACAATGCTGATGTAAAGGCCAAATCCCCTCTGCACCTCCTCTGACCATAACACCAGAGTTGCGTTGGCAGCCCAATAGTCTCAGACGAGGCGTTACAAACTCATCACCTGCTCATCTCCAATTCCCCTCGTTAAAAAGGATGTCTCTCACAGATTTCTTTTCATGGCATCTTGCTTTGCATTGCCTGTTAATTACGTGCCCTCCAAGGACCATTCTTGCCTAAGCAATTCAGAGGAGGCCAACGCAGGACTGGCTCAGCATTGCCCAGATGAGAACGCAGTGACAATCGCCGCTGAAAAGCAGCCTTGTCGCACGCAGGTGCTATTAAGCAGCCACAGATGTGATACATCGCTTTTTTTTTCCTATTAAAACCCCATAAATTAAAAACACAGAATGAGGCGAGTGCTATGCTCAGCAGAGACAAAGGAACAAGCCGCCAGCAGCATTGTGCTGGGTGGCAAAACGCTCAGCTGGTTAAACAATGCGGTGGCCGAACATCTGCAGGGACTTTGTGTTACAGCGCTGGTGCGAGGAACAGCTCATTTCTGCATTGGCAAGGGGCCTTCGGTCCCTCTGCTCCCCGCTTCCAGGCTGGCAATGGGAGAGGTAGGACCATGCCTGGAGCTGTGGCTGTTGGCGGCCACTCTGCATTTGGGTGGATGTTTCAGGAATTGGAAATTAGCCCTTTAAGTAGGCTGTGAGCCCGTTGGTATAACAAAAGTTTTGTCCTCTGGGTTTGAGAGCTGCGGTGCATGGAGGTGGTTCTCACTTCTGTGTTGTGTGAGTGCCCTAGATGCAATTATTTGGCTCCTACCATGTCTGATATTATTATTGTTCTTGCTATCTTTGGTACTTTTATGGCCCCATCACCATAGTAACTGAGAATCTCAAAACCCTGCGAGGAGGGAATAGTATTATTCCCGTTGTAGAGTTGGGGGAAGTGAATGACAGCAAAGTGCAGAGCGGGACTTATACATGAGGGCTTGTGTAAGTCCATCCATGCTGGTTGGATAACCTGGGGACTTACACACGAGGACTTGCATAAGTCCGTTCATGGCCATGATTTGGGGGTCACACTCCTGCTACTTCCAGTTTTAAGCAGTCAACCTAACTTTTCCTGGGCAGCCCTGAGCCATGTTTCCATCCCACTTCTCTTCCTCCCATCTTGAGTTAGCTCCCAACCAGAGCTGCTCCCTCGTGGGCTCTCTCTTGCTGCCTCCCATGGACCACCAGCTGATGGGCACTGCCCAAGGCAGGGGAAGTGTTGCTTTGGTCTGCCTGAAGACCTTTCAATTTGCACAGACTATTTGAATGCATCTCAGGCCAGTTCCTGCTCAAACGAGCCTTTAAATATTGAATGAAAAACGGAGTAGCATCAGAGCGAGACATGTCAGATTTTCTTCATCCCTGACCTATTCCAGACTAATTTCCACCCTGGGGGTTTAGCTGTTTTCCCTGAAAGACAGCTTATAGAGATTCAGAAAGAGGGATTTGAAGCAAAGTCTTCTGCAGCAGAAGTAAATGATTCAACAGGTAAAGATAAGCCAATGTTGTAACCAAAAGCATGACCTGGATGTTCACCTGCCTGCTTCTGGCCAGGCTGTTCTCCTCTTCCCTGGGCACCTTCTGCCAGTGGGATGAGGCTGCTCCCTCCTCAGCTTCCTGCTCTAGCAGCTCCTGTCTTGCGGCGTTGCCATCACGTTCCCTGACATGCCAGCTCCTCACTGCCTTCCCTGCCTCGGGTTGCTCTGGAATAAAAAAAAATCTTCAATTATTCCTCTCCCTTTTTCCCCCATTTGTGCAATATATCATTTTTTAATTAAAAAAATGCCTCGTGGAAGTGTAACGGGCTATTAAATGTTTTGGTCCATAATTAACATCAAACCCCTGACTTAAAATCTTTATGGATTGAGTGAGCTCCATTAGCTGCTACATGAGTAACACTGCGCAACTCTTGGAGGCCCACAGGGTTCAAATCACCCTTTTTCCTCTGCAAAGGAAGGGGGAGGAAGAAACAGAAGGACCCAGTTGCTCCTTTACCTACAATCACATCATTGGCCACCCTGGGGCAAGCAAAACACCCCTATACCCAGTGCCTCCCCATGAAAAGTATAACAAAGCCTTGAGAGAGCCAGGAATCCTATCACTTTGCACAGGGGAAGGCAGGACGCGACCCTGAAGGAAACTTATTTGCCTGCACAAGTTACTCCTTGTTAAATACATCAGCAGCAGTGCGAGCAGCAGGGTGAAGGCAGCGCTGTGTTGTCTCATGGAGCTGGCATGGTGGTGGTGAGCCCCATTGGCAATGACAGGCACGGCTGATGGTGTGCTTGTACAAGCATGAGTTACTGGGGACTTGCAGTGTGTTTTCTACCCTCCTTCCCAGCTCCCAAGGGAAGGATGGGAGCTGGCAGGATGCCTCGTGGTTCCATTCTCATGCCGGCAGGTTGGAGGCAAACTCCATGCGCAGATGAGAAGACAGCAGGGTGCTGTGTGCTGCCCCTGCAGCACAAACCTAACAGGCACCACATCCAGGCTTGTGCTGGAGGTGGCCCCAGATTGCTGCCCACTGCAGGCTGCTCCCCACCTCCAGCTTAGATGTAGGATACTCAAAACACAAGCTTGGGGCTGGCCAATTTCAACAGGTCATTGACCATCATTACTGATACATGTCTGGGGCACACACTCACTGCCTTCTCCAGAGGACTTGGGGTTGAGGTTTGAATCCCATGATGAATATCAGCATTTGCTATAATAATTTAATAGCATTTTATACCCTTGGATCACCATCCAGCATTGGCTCTCAGAAGCAGTGACACATCTGTTTGGGCTGCCGGCAAATTTCAAGCGTTCCCATCCATACTTTAAAGGTGGAAATAACACTGGGGCTGAAGTACTGGTCTTTGATGCTGCTGGATTATGGATGACCAGCTCTTGTTTGAGCTGATGAATGCATCTGCCACCTTGCCAATTTATGGTATTATTCCTTCTGGGCATCTCCACTGGCATATTCATTATGGCCATTGGACACAAATTGACTTATTTCTGAATGAAGCTGGAGTTAGGAGATACTGGTGTTCTCATTAGGATTCCACTGTGGTTAGCTATTAGTCTGCTATTGCTAAGCAGCTCTGGACTGTCTTTTAGGCTTTGCTGAAAGACAGTCCAGAGCCTTGGAACGAGCTGTCAATTCAAAAAGCCTTGGCTGTATTTCATTGCGTTGCTGTCACTCAAATGCTTCATAACAGTGAGAACATCAGAAGCAGACAGTCTCCAAATTATGAGAAGATGGTGAACTTTCAGCACTCTTCTGTTTTTCCCTTGAGCTTAAAATGAGTTTTTCCTTGAAGGAATCTTGGTCCACCTGGGACAGGATCCCACTGCAATCCACACTGGCATAGCAGCTTGGTTCTCTGTGATCCATCTGCTCCTTCCAGCTTCATCTCTTGGGTGGAGGAGAGTCTGAGCATGAAGACCAGGCTATAGCGCTGTGGAGGAGACACCTCCCAAGAGAGAGCTGTTTGGGACAGCATGATGCCACGGACATGAATAAGCAAGACCTGCTGCCATCGTGTCCAGAAGCCAGGCTGCACCACAGGCACAACTAAGGTGATTGCAAAGTGGAAAAAAGCAGAAGCAGGCTTGGCAGCATGAGCTGTGTTAAAATGAGTCCAAGTCCCAGAGCTGGGCCCATCTTCCCCTGGGCAGGGCTTGCTTGTCCCAGAGTGTCCTGGGTTGAACCAGAGCAGTATTTTAATAAGCTAAGTATTAGTTGCATCCCCAGTCCCTTTCTTGAGGTGATGCTGGACAGTGAGGCTGAAAATCAACCACTTACAGGATTTACACTTTTCTTTTTCTCATTATTTCTTCCTTTTTCTTTTTGGTTCCCATCTCAGATATATTAAACTCTAAGTCAACAAAGTACAGGGTACACAGCAGGGAGTCTGCGGCTCCCTTCTGCTCTCCTCCACTTCACCAGCCCCAGCCGTGCGGGTCAGCAGCTAGGTTTGCTGCACACAGCTGAGAGCCTGTGGAGAAAACAAAGCTGGGGGAGATTCCAGTTCCTGCTGCGCTGTTTTCAACCCGGGAGTGGTACAAACTCAAATAGGCACCACTTCCATCAAGCTAGCTTCCGCTGAGTCAGCTCCATTTAAATCTTGGCCTTTCCGAAAGACCGCAACTCTCAGAAACCCCAGCCAAGATTTTATGGGTAAATATAAAATGAATTAGGAGGCAGTTCTAAAATAAAGGATTGCTTTTGGAAGCCAAGAATAATCATAATTTCTTGTGAGAGAGCAGAATCTCTTCATCCTTACCCCAGAGGTGCATGCTCAGCAGTGTAGAGGAAGCGCTTCCGAGTGGAAGTGCATTGAGCTGCTCTCAGACACCTTGGTGGATCCCCTATTCTGGTTTCTGGCACACAGGCTGCTGCCTAACCTGGGTTGGAAGGAGTCCTTGTTTGTTTTCTTTTTGCCTTTCTGGTAGCAACAATGCTCTGAGCTGGTTGAAAAACACCTCAAGGCAAGTCTATTCACTCAGGAACTGGTGATTCAACTCCACCTAATTGTTTGGAGAGCAGAGATTGACTTCATTGTTGTTTTCAGCAAGGACATTATCCAACAGGTTTCATTTGGATGGTATCGTTTTGGCTTGCTTGTACAGTGTGGCTGGGATGCTCCACTTTGTGCTGCAGTACAGTGGCTGAAAGAGAAAAAGGGAAAAAAGACATATATTTTGAAGTATTTCTTTACTGCAAGAAAAATAACCCAAAGTGGTGACTTGTGCCCCCAATCTGCCATAAAATCAGATTTTGCTCTCATGGAGGTACTCACAAGCTGAAGTCTCTGGGATTTGTCCAGCCAGCACAGTGATTGCTGCAGGCCAGTCACACTTTGGACAATCCAGGAGCACCAGCCATCATGTTGAAGGCACCCTAGGGACATGGAGAGGGTGCAGTCCTGCCCTAGCACACCCCTTTTCCCTAGGGACATTTGCCAACCTGTCCCAAAACAGTGTTTGTGTGTTTGTAGTAACAGAGCCCCTCCACCTCCCAGGTAACCCACTGCCATGCTCCACAAGCCGCTTTTGTCCTGGTGTCTAACCTGATTCCTCTTGCTGTAATTTAAGCCGATTATTTCTTGTCCCGTCCACCAGGGACACAAAGAACAGATTATTCTCTTCCCCTTGGCAGCAGCCTTTTAAGCACTTGAAGACTGTTATCACATCTCTTCGCCCATCATCTCTTTTAGGCTAAATAACCCAGTTCTTTCAATCTTTCTTTGTAGGTCATGTCTTGTAGACCTCTGATCATTCTGTTTCCTCCGCGCTGCCTGCAGCAGTGCCACCTCCTTTTTGATATAAGCCAATATCAGAATCTGGTCCAGCATAGACCTCACCACCCCTGACGGGACAAGGAAGATTATTCTGTGGGTCTTGAAGGCCACATTGCAGCTCTTATATCCCAGGGCACTGTCTGCCTCTTGATTCAACACAGATACCTTGTGTTCAGCTCATGTCCCACTATAATTCATAGACCTTTTTCTAGGGAATTGCTGCTGTTTGGAGGCTTGGTGTTTCCCATGAGGTTTTGAGGTGAACAGTAAACGGCAGGAATGAAGTATCCTGAGTGAAGGTACAAGTTCTCTTGTATTTGTTGGTCTCCTCCAGGTCCTGAGTTTGGTATGCCCATGTGTTGAAAATACACTTTTGTTCAGGCTTTTGAGCAGGCTGTGTGATACCTGGGTTGGATGCTATTCAGTCCATGCTGAAGAGGCTTTGTTGATGATCCTTTAAGCTGCTGGCTCCCACTGCCTCATCATTTCTATTGTTTTCTCTCTTTCATGTGTGTCCTTTCACGGTCTCCAAGACATGCTTGTATTTAACACTGGATAATCAGCATTTTATGCAAAAAAAAATATGAGATTTGTAATTTTCTGCAGTTCACAGAGCACTAAGAACAGACCAGCATGGCCTGGTTAGAGTGAGCTGGGTGTTTTGCATGGCTAGATTGTTTTTTCCTTAGAAACTGGAGGTTTCTGTTGAGAAGCACTCACTAGTACAAAGCCGAAGGCTGGTCCTCCGGACTCAGACCTACATAAACTCAATGCTAAGGCTCCAGACAGTCCCAGTGGAAGCACTTCCACCACCCAGCCATGGAGTCAGTCTGTTGCTCCCAATGAACATCTAAATCATTTACTCAGTGTGGAAAAGCCCAAGCCCCAGAGATGGGTCAGAACCAATGCTGCTGCTTAGTGAGACAAGGAGAGGAAGGGAAAGAAACCCCTGGGGCAGAGACAAACTGCCATCAGACCTACCTGATGGGCTGTCCTCCTCCCCTGGGGCTATCCCAGCATCAGCTTCATTCTCCTGCAGACAGCAGTGCTGAAAATCCCAGTTACGGGAAAGGTCTCGAGGGGAGAGGAATGCAGGTCACTGCGCTCTCCAGGCAAAGGAAGTGCACACAAAGGTACTCGGGTTATGATAGTAATTGATGTGGACATTGCTGGTAATGGCAGAGCTGGTGCTCCAAGTAAGTGCACGGAGGCAGGAAATGAACCCCATCAATTTTTAAGGTGTCAGCTGTTTTCATAGGGCAGCTGCAGGGATGGAAACAACTGGACCTTGGTTTGTTAGGCAGCCTCTGTCCACAGCCAGCAGCTGGATACAAACGTTCTCATCCCATTCCATGTTATGGACCAGCCTTGCTGCCTACAGGGAGAGGGGCCTGGGAAGCTGGAAATGGTCCCAGTTCAGTGAGTATGTTAGCAAGACCGTGGGGAACAGTGGGATATTTTACCATTCAATCAAAAGGTGCCTTTACATGATGATGGTTTAGATGAGGGTCTCTGTGTTGCTGGTTGAAGCTATTCACTCCATGTTTGCAATGGGTCCTGATAAAGCAAAAGCATGTTTGCAGGTGAGGGTATTTTCACACCAAACCCTTCTCATGCAGTGGAAGAACCCCTTTCTAGCTAGGACCTGAGTGGTATTTCCAGTACTGGGGAAACCATCCTGTTCCCATTGAAAAACAGGAGTCTTTCATCCCCAGCTTCCACAGAGTCAGGACAGAGACTGTCGCAGCACGGGTGTTTTTAAGGACTGGCTGCTCTCTCCCTTCACAGTTCTAATTACACTGTATATTCTGGAAATAAAAGTGTCCTTTTTGATGATACTGGTCAGGAAAGCTCTCCAGCGTTTCCAAGTACAGACGGGGGAGAGGCAAGTGATCAAAGGCAGGCTGTAATGAGCTATCGGAGGCAAGCCCAAGGTCACCAAAAGGGGCATAAGGACCATTGTCACGCTGGTTTGTGATACTCAGCTGGCTCCCTGCTCCTGCACACCCCCTGTCCCCATCATTGTAGCTGAGAGTTTAGGTCTGCATACCCTAAACACACTGATGGAGAGAGACAGTCCCTGCTGTGTGGGCAGCATGGTTTAAATATACACAAGGGGTGTTTAAATACCCTAGAGGGGAAAGATTCTTACCTCACTTCACAGATGGGAGAGACATATGCCAAGTCCAAGGCCCTGCTCTCCACAGTTGAAAGCATCCAGTTGCTCTCAAAGAGCTGGAGGCACTGCAGAAGGAGCGTGGTCTTTGCAGCAGGCAGAGATCTAGGGCACTGATGAACAGCAATCTAGGCCACCAAGGAGGGGAGATCTGGATAATCAAGGAGAAGAGATCTAGGGCATGGAGGAGAAGAGATGTAGGTAATCAAGGAGGTGCGATCTAGGGTACCAAGTAGGGTTGTTCTAGTGGCCTAGAACATGAGACATGATCTGTCTCACAGGGATGCTCCCAGAGCATTGCTCTGGGACCACAGTGTGATGCCGAGGGGTCATGAAGGAAGGTGAGATACGGGACTGGCACTCTGCCCTGGGTGCTAGGTGCAGGCCTGACCAACCTTCATAGTCCAGGGTAGAGGGGAACAAACTCCACAAGAGACTCCATGCAGGCTACTAAGCTCACAAGGTTGTTGAGGGCAGATGAGCCTTAACTGGGAGACACAGGTTCCTCTGAGGAGCAACCATGGAGTTGCTTCAGCCAGCAGGATGGCTGCTGCCTTCAAATCAGCAGCAATCAACACGATCTGTCTGAAAACTAAAGTCACATTAACAGTTATTGATCTATAACTTTTAACCCATTAATTTTTTACCATATTGGACTGCATCCTAATAGGCAGCTTTTTATGTTCGGCACTACACAAACTCTACTCCATCAGCAAAAACGGCCCCTGTGGGCAAATCTGTGACTTCCACTGAGCTGAATGATAGAGGACTGGAACAACATCTTTAGACAGACCAGTTCCTGTTCAGGGTAGCAGTGGCCATTATGCAAATTGAGCCATCAGAAGTTTAGAAGTCTGGAACCATTGTATTTCTTTATTTCATTAACATCAGTGCGAGTGAGTTAATACAACAGTGATCCCATTGCAGGGCTTACCCAGAATGGTCCCCCCATCATTTAACAAGACTGGTGATTTTCCCTATCGGGGGATCCCAGCAGCTGTACTGGGGGCACTGAGGCATTTTTCTCAGCATGCAGCTGAGCGAGGGGTGGGTGACAAATGTCTCTGAGCAGATCAGCACGCAGGAATCCTCTGCCCAAGCTGGCAGCTGGCTGGGAGGGCCCTGCTTGTTGCATCGCAGCGAGCAGACATCCAGGAGGATGCTGTGAAAAGTAGGGGATCAGTCACAAGGGGCTGATTTCCCATCGGTTCCTTGGGGATTTTGCTCTCCCTCAGAGCACCAGCACAAAGTCTCCTTCTGTGGTGTCCTCATGGACCAGAAGAAATTGCTCGGGCAGAGATGCTCTGCTGTGCACAGAGGCATAGGCACGCAGGATTCAGATTTGCAAGGCAGGGCAGGAAGCATGAAGAGAGCAGTGTTCACCCCATTTCCTCCACAGCATCAACATGAGGAGCTGAGGACTGATCTAATACAGGATCGATATTATAGATTTATGCTCTGGCACACGCCCTGGTGCCCAGGTGATGGCTATCCCTCCTCTTCTTCCTCTCTCTTATCAACACGATATCCGCACAGCCACAAACGTATGCCTTCACCACCACCTCTCTCCTCCCATATATCCCCTATCTCCTATCACAGATACATTCACTATAACAGCAATGCAGACACACATAGAATCATAGAACAGTTAGGGTTGGAAAGGACCTCAAGATCATCAAGTTCCAACATCCCTCTTTGTGGCCCCATTCAGCTGAGGGCATTAGCAGCCAGCTCCAATTTATAAATAGAGAACTAATACATAGCACTATCATGCCAGCAAAGAAATTATGGGGTGCTGGGACTCAGCCCTCATGTTTGTGTCTTAAGGAAGGGAGTGGATGATACCTGACTGTCCACAAAAGCCAGCCCACGCTATGTGGTCCAGCAACCCTGTGAGCAGCTGACTCAGTTTCCCGTACCATACACTTTCTTTCACCTATATAACCTCACACAAAAGAGTCACAAACACATCTACACTAATGTGTACATAGGTACTTGCATAGGTCTGCAAAATAAAGATCACAGCATGCCACACTAATGGATCACAGCACTATAATAGCTCCATTATAAATGGCGATGTCTCCAAGCATTACTGCTGAAGACTCTATCTTCTAGTGTTGAAACTTTTAATTGATTTTAAAATGCACAATCAATCACAGTTAATCAAGGAATCCTGAAGAAGCCATCGTACACAAATACACAAAGACAGCACATAAACCACAATTAATGACCACTTAAACAATGGTTGGAATGAAAATAGGATTATTTATTAGTGTTTATGAACAGTAATGGATAAAGTAATGAAACTGGAGATGGGGGTGCGTTAGAAGCCAAAGTGTGTGATGTTTAATACCAAGTGGCCATAAGTGACTTTTCCATGAATGGGTCAATGATACAACATAGATAAATCTTTCCAAAGGAAGCAAACACCGTTTCTCCCTCCTCCAACCAATACCGTCAGCCTGCAGTCACCTCTGGAGGCGATGCATCCTGAAGTAAGGTAGGGGCCAAGCCAAGAGCAATTCCTGGGTTCTCACCACAAACCCAACCTCTGCCCTAGGTTCCATCAGATACAGCCTTGCTCCACAGCAGGGGAACCTGTAGTCCCCTGCCCAAAGCTCCTTTGGTTGCCTTTAGCCATCCATATACATCCAGGGTGGCTGTCCATCCTCCTGAAGGCTGTCTCACCATACACCAATGCAACTGGACAGCTCTGGCTTTAATATTAAGGAGAGTGATTAAAACCCATCTGGGTTCCCTGACCCAGCCTTGCAGAGCAGATTGCTCATGTCCCAGGGTGGCATGCAGATAAAGGTAAGCAAAGCAAGCGCTGGAGGTTATTAAGCCTGAGTCAAGGACAGTGAGCTTGGACAGGGCAAAGGAGGTGAATTCCATGGAGGCAGCTTGGAGGCCCCTAAGGTCTGTCCTTGACCACAGCTCCAGTTGGTCTGCCCAGGATTTAGTACAAAAGACTATTTTGCCTAAGCTGGCTTTATTCACACCCACATAGCAAGAGACTTCCAAGTCCAGAGCCATGCACTACTGAGGCAAACAGCAATGTAATCCTACCTGCGCTGCCTGCAGACCCGTTTTGCTCTTTGCTGGGCTGGATCTACACCTTCCCATGCCTCCTTGCAATGCCTGTCCCCAGGGCCAGGCAGAGGTACAGGGATGTGGCATTCAGCCAGTGAGCAGTGGCCCAGTTCCCTCCTGTAATGCAGAGCTGGCCTTGCTTTGCATGCAGTAGCGCTCTTGGCACATGGTATAATGGAGAGGCAATGATGAAGTGAGCCTTGGTAAGGAGGAAGGAAGAGCCCAGAGGAAACTCTGTCCTCTTGCACCCATTCCCTTGAAGGCAAGCTTTATCTCACATCAAAACACCCCCAGCACATTGCCCTAACTGGTGTCCCTGCAGAAACTGGCTGAGTACCTCTTTCCTTCCTCAGACAGGAGCATGGGGATATGCTTGTGCACAGGCATTTCTGTAGTGAGATGAAGGTCTCAAGCTTGGACAGCTTTAGCATCAAACGTAAACTCTTATTAGCCATCAGACAGCAACCTTACTGAACGGTCTAGGCTCAGTACTGGAGACCTGAAAAGGAGCTGATGGCAGGTCAAACCCCGTAATCACATCATCCCTGGGGTTTTGCTGTGGGGCTGAGGATGCTGCAACTCCTCACTTCAAGCCCTGCCCACCAGCGGCCTCCCTCCCCACCGTGCTTGTGCTAACTCGCATGGATCAACATCTTGCTCTCCTTCACTGTCTCTTTTATTGCCTTGCAAGTTGGCCCCAGGATACTTTATCACACCATGGCACATAATACAAATGAAAAACAATAGGGGAAAAGTTTGAATCATTCTTTTTTTTTTAATATATTCATCCCTGTGCCAGGGAACAATGATCCATCTGATTAAACCCACATGCTAGAGTTTATTAAACCAGGTTGGCCTCTTGCTTTCTCTCTCCTTTAGGCAGGGACAAGCTCATTAAAATGAACATGCTCTGCTCCCTCCCTGTTGCAATCCCACTTCACGCTGTCTCGGTGCTGCCGTTATCTTGTAGACATCATCAGGAGCTGATGAATAGAGCTCTGCAATTCAGTTTCTTCTGGCAGCAGCACACGAGCCTTGGTGTGGCTTTTTGGCAAAGAGTAGGAGATGCCTTCAACCTACCAGTGCCTCATAGCTGTGAGGACACAAGAAAAGGCACATTAAAATTGGAAAGAGGGACTGATCACCTCGCTCCAGCTCTCCCCCACACCTCATGTGTCATTTACCTCCTCCCAGGCTCTGTTTCTCATCTGTAAAATGGGTTTGATGGTCACCACTCCCCCATTAGGATAATTAATGGCTATAAGGCACTTTGGATCCTGAACTAAGAATAAACCCATCAGTAGTGCCAACGTGACAAGTGGGCACCGGAGACAGTCTCGCCCCTGGGACCAGGTCCCTGCACAGGCTCCTGAGTCTGCTCTGGGTATCTGTATACCCTGCAGCCCCCAGTCTCTTTGGGCTCCTCAGGCAGGTCATCACCAGCCCCTATCAGTGGAGAGGCATTTCCAGAAGGCCAATATTTGCTGCAGCTCCTCTTCCTCCTCAGCAGCCCTTCAGATGCAGCCTAAGTCTGTTACACCCTGGTGATAACAGTGGCTTAGGTCATATAATCCCTCCTTTACTTGACTTTGGGTTATTTTGAGCGGGAGATTAAGGGAGATTATCTGCATCACCTGAGATGCTGCACTTTCTATCTGTAACCCCTTCTCTCCACCCCCAGGGCTCACCCAGATCCAGGCAACAGAACCTCCTTCCCTTGTCCTCCACCACACTTTTGTCTTGGGGTACCTACCTGGGCACTGCCATGTGGTGGCCCATCATCAGCTTCATTCCCTGGACCCAGCTTCTCACCTGGCCACCAATGTATCCTGCACACCTACATCCTGAGCCAAGGCCAGGCATGCTCAGCAGGAGGGGAAAGAGAAAGAAGGGCATCCCAGCACACTGCAGCACTAATTGGCATTAGCTGTTCCGTAGGCTTCTCCTTGAGAAGGAGGTGCTGGCAGAGAGGATAAAGGAAGTCTTCCTTTGGGCACTGGGGCTTGTGGCAGAGTGTGCTGGGTTCAGCAGCAGCCACTTGTCTCCATAGCCAGAGGATGGAGAAAGATTGCCCGTTTAGAGCATCCCACATCATGTTAGAAAAAAGGAATCACAGTAACACAGGAAAAGCACTGAGAAGTGTCTGTGTTTCATGCCCAAGGAGGAATTCTCATCATCTGGCAGTACCCAGCCATAAGCATCACCTAGACTTGGGCAGGGAGCTCCTTCACATGTCCTGCAGACCACATGCTGCTCTCCAGCCCACTTGAGCTCAGGTTTAGCAAAGCACTGAAGTGCTGGTTTGAATTCCTCCCAAAGCCTTGCTGAAAGCAGCTTTGTTGAATCAAGGTCTGAGCAGGCAGAGTGACAGTGACCAGGAAAGTTAATTCTCCTTCCTCTCTGAGGGAAGGATGCTCAAGCATCCCATGGTTGGGAAGCACCTACCAAGCAGCAATAGCTCCCCTGGAAAGCAAACACCCCCATATGGCATCCCACCAGCACACGTGTGACCTGTGCACTCGTTCACAGCGCGCTCACACCTTCATGATCTGTTTTTCCTCCTTTCAGCCTGGAATCCATCTGCCACCCTGGAAATTAATAGCAATCATTACACAAAAGAGAGCTGGCAAAAAAGAAAAAAAAAAGAGAAAAAAAAAAAAAGAGCCCGAGGTGAAAAGCAGCTATTTCTGCCAGGAAAAAAATTAAAACTCTTTAGCCATACAGCAAGTCGTTTATTACCGTGAAGTCCTGCCTCCACCTGGGGTTTAAATCTCATTACAGTTGGTCCAAAACAGATGTTACCCTTTCAGCAGAAGATTATTAACGATAAACTCCATTCCTCCAGAGAGGGTGGGTCTTCTGGGCTCGCTTGCTTTTTCAGCTTGGGTAACCTCCATAGGAAATGCTTATGAAAAGGACAGGCCATCCGAATCCTGCCATAGCTCCTGCTTCTACTATCTTGGGTCCACAGTTTTATCTCCATCTCTTTTGGAGGCGTCTGGACAAGCAAGGAAATGCAGCATCCCTAAGAGTGACCACAGCCCTAACCATAGGAAGGGCTGTCCCATGCTGCAAGCCCACACTAACACATCAGTAGCTCCTGCTGCTGCTTTTCACCACCCATTGAAGAGTTTTCCCATAGCCAATGATAATGGACCAATAGCTCCTGCTCCTGCTTTTCCACCAGCTGTTTGGCATTAGCCACGTATCAATGCAAAACCAGTTTCTCATGGATAGAATTTGACATGTACAGGACCCATTTTCCCAAGCTTCTCTGCTTCTACCCACACATTTTTTGGATAGAAGGCAGTTGGGTTGGGCTTTTAGCTTGCTGCACCGTAGAGAAGACCCAACAGTCCCTCATACCTGTGGTTGAGCATCCTCTATGGACAAAGATGGGCCCTGCTTATTCCCAGCATGTATCAGTGGGAAATCAGCTACCCCTGAGAGAAACAGCCTGGCACACAGTTTAACCAGCCAAGCCCACAGTAAAGCCATATCTTTGCTCTGTTTAAGTTTAACATAATAAAAATACCTGCTCAGGAATCTAGAAGCCACATTAACCATGCTGCAAACACAATCAAATAAGACATTAACACAGCTCCACACAAATACAGCCATCTGGCTGCTCAGCCATCTCCTAACCATTTCAGGTAGGAGGAAGCACATCCTCAGCACTCTCCAGAGAGCCTACTAAATCGATGTTCTCATGATGCCTCTCAGAGCATCCCTGGGAAGCCGGCAAGTACCAGCTATTTTGGGTCTGTTGATGGTGAAACTGGCATCTCAGAAAACACTTTTTGCTATCAGCACAGTGTTTTTCCACACCCCAAGGGAAGCAGCAAGGGCTCTATTCCTGGCCATGAGTCTGTGAGTAGTCACTGCTGGAGAAGCCATTCTCTCACCACAGCACATCACAGGACTTCAGGCTTTATGTGCCATAACCAAACCCTTCATGGAGCCCTGAGACCCCCAAGGGGAGCCCAAAGAAAGCAGTGCACCCACCTCCTTACAGGCACAGGGTATCCTTGGGATGAGTCCATCATGTCCATGCATGTTATGTCAAAGGCAGGGCAGAACAACTACAGAGGCCACGCTGTTGGGACGCTGTGAGTTTATGGCTGAAATCAAGCTCTTAAACAGCAGCTGAGGTGAATAAACACCCATAACCACCTTATGGGCTCTGCCAGAGGGTAAAGTCACTGCCATCTCTCATCCTTCCACAACCACACGTGCTAGTCTGCATCCACCCTTCATCCTCTCAACCTCATCCCAGACCCATCTTGAGCACAGACCTGCAACATCCAGGTCCACCAAGCCACCACCACCAGTCTGGGACCACAGTCCCACATCCCTCAGCTTCCCCTAGCACTGCAAGGACCTGGAGGGTGCAGTGGGGCTGAACGCCGTTCCTTCACGGGGACCAACAAGCTAAGGTGTTTATGGCATAGGTATTTGATTGTAGCATGGGTTTTAACATTTCTGCTGCTGAAACAAACAGCATCTGAAAAGTATTTTCCTGCAGAAACACAGCATATGTTTTGGATAAGGTGTCAGGGCATAAGCAGGGTTGTCAGTGTTGCACAGGACCTGTCTTGACCTAAGGAAGGAGAAGGTCTCTCCTCCAAGAGCCGACAAACCCAAGCTCCTCCAGCAGAGCTGTGTGCAGGAGCAGGGCAGTGCTGGGTAAGCTGTGCATGGAAGGTGGTCATGCCTGCTTTCCTCTGCAATGCTGTTATCCTGAATAAACATTAGATAGGTTTTGGAGAGCTGCCCAGATGATCATTAACCTTCTCCTGGCCCATGACAAGAAACCAGCCTGCAGCACTGAGCTAAAATTAGGCCTGGAGGGCACTGAGGCTTGCCAGGTATCGGGATGTCTGGGCAGAAGCCCCCTTCAGAAAGTGTGCAGCCAATAGGTTCAGCCTTAAGCCGGGCTCCTCAGCCCCAGAGAACATTAAAATCCGAATAATTTAGGCTGGAAGAGACATCTGGAAGCCTTCTCCAACCAGAGAGCAGGAACAACTTCAAAGACAAACAAGTCAAAAAGGCATGGCAATCCTTGTGTGTAGGACACTTGCTGATGAAGAGATGAATCCCTTTTTGCCTACCCAGAGATCACAGCCAACCATTGCCATGAAACCTTACATGTGCTGCCTATTCTCCTGTCCATCTCCTAAACACTCAGCAGCACAATCCACCCACTGTGACTGAGGTAGGCACTGGCCAGAGACTTTCTGGTCTGAGATCCCTTCACAGGAGAAGAGTGTGACAGAGGGAAAAGTCCTGAGAATACAACCATAAAAGAGGGAACAAAACGCTTGGCTAGCTCTGTTAGAAACGACTTTGAGAAGCATCTCATGAATCCATGACCAGATTTCACCCTGTGTAAAAGTGACGTTTCCTGCCTGGGTTGCAAAGGGTTATGTGGGCCTCCTGCCAAAAGAAATTAATGAATGAAAGCAGTAAAACCCTCTTCCAAACAGCAGCAAAGATCTGAGCGAGGATGACAATGCAGCAGAGACAAGGCACGGTTCAGACTGTCAGTGCTGAGGAGCACCAGTGGCTTTGCTTCCCAGCGTGGGGCTGGCTCCCTCCTTTGTATCCATGCTGGAAAAACATGCTTTGATCTTCAGCACTATTTGCAGGGGTAAAACAGGAGTCCTGCTTGCACACCAGACCTCTGCTTTCCCCCAGCCAAACACCAGCGTAACCACCCCATAATGGAGCTGTGATTCAGGCTGATTATTCCTAAGGAAGAACCCCATCAAGTAAATACTAGAGAGGCTTTCTCCCCTGGAAACACACTTTCCTTATTACTCCTGTTGTACCTAATCAGAGCTCTTGGCTCTCCACATCCCCTAAAATCTTCTTCCTCTTCACCTCCCTCTAACTGCCCCTCTAATTGCACTCCTTGGCTCTGTTAAGGGCTCGACTGCTCTGTCACAGGCTGGAGTTGACATTTCCTATCTGCCCATGCTGATACTTCAGGGGCCTGGTTTAACGCACAGGTAACCCAGCTGGGTTTAAGACATTCACCAGGAAGATCATTTATGCATTTACTCAAACTCAGCAGAGACTTCTGCTCAGTGGTCCACAGCAGTGTTGTCATCTCGGTAGACCCTGGGAGCTAAGCAGCATGAGATGGAGGTAAATGACTCTGGACTGCAGCTGGGTGTAAAGCAGAATGCCTGTATTTCCAAGAGCTAACCTGTCTTGGAAATGTGGCCATTTTAACACAGAGCTTGTTTTGCCATAGAGCAAACAGGTTCTTAAAAACCTCTTGTGCAAACAGGTTTGTTTTGGCTCACCCCAGGTTGCAGCGCTGTCCTCAGCCTGGCTGGTGGAGGCACCAGGGGCTTTGAATTAGGGCTCCCATCAAGCATCCACAAGTTCACAGCTAAACTGGCCCAAATCTCAGTTTCCAGTTGCTTTTCAGACAAAGGTTTAATTTTGCAGAAAGTGCATTTTGCAACAGAAAAACGTTTTACTGGAAAATTCCCCATGCAACCAGCTGCAGAGTAAGCTGTCTCCTACGGGAATCCATGTCAAGCAGCAGCAAGGGCTGGCTGTTTCAAGGGAAGGCAAGGCAGGAGCTCCCTCCCCACCCAGGGTGATGTCTCCCGGCACATGAACACAGCAGGCAAGGTGCTAACAGGATCCATTGGCAGTTCAGGCAAGACAAGGGATGAACCACATCCAGGGTCCACCCAAGGAGACCACTCAGGAGCTAAAGGAGATGGAGCCAGGAGCAGCACTGGAAACAAGCTGCATTGCATGGAGTCAATCCAAGAGATTAGCCACCTACCACACAGGTCTGAGGTCTATCCTGGAGGCAGGACCACCTGGGGACAGGGACACCATCAGCAGAGCTCAGGAAAGGAATAGAGCACCAGCACTGAGCTTAGATGGAGCTCCTGGGCCTGTGGCTGGAGGCCCCAGGTGAGGCTGATCAGGGTCATCAGTGGATTCAGGGCCTGACAACCGGATATGTTTCTGGTGTTCATTTGGCCATTGGTCACACTGTCCCATGCCTCCTGCAAAGAGACTGCAAAATGATCCAGCAGCCAGAGTCTGAACACCAAAAAAGCCATCAGTGTCTTGATCTCTGTTGACTTGTGTTCCCCTTGATAGGAGCAACCCAGGAGAGAAGCATTGGCGCTAGCACCATATAGAGCCCAGGAGTGTTGATACACCAGTAATAGGAAGAGTAATAGACACCAAGTACGTAACTTCTGCTTGTTTCTCCCAGCCCATCCCAGAAAAGTGATATCTCCTCCATCTGTCCCGCCTGGCTACTTGTCACCTATCCTGTGTCCTCCCGAGGTCTCAGTAAATGCAGTGCTGTGCACTTCTCTCTCAGACCCCCTTTTACCTCTCTGCTTCACTCTTTCTTCATCTCTCTCAAAACCTCAGTGGAAAATACATCTCTTCTCCCTTGCCTATTTTCCTTAAAGCATAAATAATAGCAGGAGAGAGTAGAATTTGCCAGAGAACCGTATTATCTAATGCAGGAATAAGGTTGGGGTGCCCAAAATGCTGAAAAGGCAGTATTTGTACCAGGACCTTTGGATATAGAATGAACACGAGTTTTACAGGCCTGAGTATCTTTATTATTCTGCGTGGTTGTGATTCTGACCAACACCACCCGGCAGGATGCATGTAGCGAACACCAGGAATACAAATGAGCAGAAAAACTTGCCTGCAAGCCTCCTTTCCTCACCTGACATGCACAGGATGGATGTCAAGCCATTTAGGGGAGGCTTCATCACTAGTAAATGTTTTCTCTGCCATCTTGGAGCTGCCTCCTTGGTTTATCTTATGAATAATGAAGAACCAAGGTTCATTTCAAAATTGGGTGCCTTTAGATGCATTTTCCCTCCCCACCTCTTTGGGTGACTAAACACTTGTCGGTTGTAATGTATTGTTCCCGTTTTGCTATGTCTCTCTTTGTAGTGGAGCTCCTTTGTTTAGTGACTAAGTGGCTGTGAAAGAGGGTCTAAGAAACTGAGGCATGGTGAACTGGAGATGGAGCAGCTAGGGGCAATGAAGTTGTGTTGGAGCACTGCCATGTGGATGCACGCATACGCACATGCACACGTGTTAGTCCAGCTCCTTGCCCTCACTCGGTAAACGTAACCCACAGTTTGAAATAACCCATTCAGTGGAATAACAGAGTCAGGAACTGAGTGCTAGCGCACTCTCCCGCTGCTTCCCCAGCCCCCATGGCTGCTTTGTTTGCTTCCCTGCAGCTGCTGCTCTGGTTTCATTTACTCAGATGGCATTAGTCAGGAGATGGAAGCAAAAACTTCCCAGCCGGTCCACACTGCTTTGTGGAGCCCCTGCATCCAACCAGGATGAGGTTGCTGCTGCTCACCCAGTGCAGGCTGCAGCCTTGTGGACATCATCTTTGCTGCTGGGTTGTGATGGGGACAAGGGCTGGAGAAGCAGGGATGGGTAGGAGGGGAGGACATAACCAATAAGGGGTGAGGATTAGTAGGGCAAAGCACAGATACTGGAGTACCGGTTCAAGATATCTCTGATTGAGATTAAATCCATCATTTCAAATCATTGCTATTGTTATTCCATGCTGTCTTCATTCCTCTCATTTGTTTCCTTCTCAATCAGTGAAGAGGAACCCCACATCTTCACTTTCCTCATTGTTTTGCACATTAGAGTTGTAGGTGGTTTGTTCCCTACAGGCAGATCTGTGGTGTCAGAGGACCGGGAAAAGTGGTTTGCAGCTGGGTTACCAGGAGGATAATATCAGGACAACTGGGCAAAGACAAACCAGTCAGGCAGGAGGGTTAAAACACAAGCTTTTCATACTGATTTTTATCCAGCCTGTGGGGAAGAGGCAGAGTGGTCTCTTCCCTGCCCTCCAAAGCCACGTCTCAGCTACAGGAGGTCAGGGACAGCAAAGGTTCCTTGGCCAGCCAGCTGCTCTGTTTCATAGACTCAGAAAAGCTTGGGTTGGAAGGGACCTTAAGGCTCCTCCAGTTCCAACCCCTGCCACGGGCAGGGACACCTTCCTCTAGAGCAGCTTGCTCCAAGCCCCTGTGTCCAACCTGGCCTTGAACACTGCCAGGGATGGGGCAGCCACAGCTTCTCTGGGCACCCTGTGCCAGTGCCTCACCACCCTCACAGGGAAGGACTTCTGCCTAATGTCTCATCTCAATCTCCCCTCTGTCAGTTTAAAGCCATTCCCCCTTGTCCTGTCCCTACAGGCCCTTGTAAAAGTCCCTCTCCAGGTTTCTCATAGGCTCCATTTAGGTATTGGAAGACTGTTACAAGATCTCCACAGAGCCTCCTCTTCTCCAGGGTGAACAAGCCCAACTTCGAACCTGCAAGAATCAAGGCCGTGATTTCAGAAGCAGAAAAGAATAGAAAAGTGAGATTAGAGGCAAGGCAAAAGGTAGAAAAAGGAAGAAGGAGAAACCTTGTGGATGTCTGTTATCTGCTGTTAGAGGGAGATGAGCTGGGAATGACTGCAAGTGCCCCTGCTCCTGTCCTGCCTTGTGGGATGCTTGGTGCTTGGCTGATGTTGCAGCACACACACACAGGCACACACCTCCATGCATCAACACTGGCATGATGCTTGGAAGGAAGCTTCCAAAAGCCAACAAGATGAACAATTATGCCTTCAGAAAGCAACAAGACCCACTTCTCCACTCCCCAGTCATGTCCTGGCAATCTAATAAAAAGGGAGATTAGCCCCTCTTTCCTCTCTTACATCTCCTTAATGCTGTCATTTTATTCACACTTTGCAAAGCAAATAAACCAGCAAATTGCCTGCTTTAATGAGCTGAAATTAAACTCAGGCTGCTGATAAAATGCCTTTTCTCCTTTCTGTTGTTGGGAAGGACTCGTCTGATAGGCAATGTGCAGGGAAGAAGAGAAAACACACAGCAGGAGCCTCACTGAACGTGTTTGAGTCATTTACCATTCCTCTTCTTCATCCCCAGCATCTCCAGTTAGAGGAGGGAGGCACATGGGTGATGGGATGGCTATGGGGGATCAGACTGAAAAGGTCCATGGAGGGTCTGTCTCTGCTGTTTACTCATGGGATGGTCCCACTCCACTAGCTAATGCCCTCTGACACAGGCTGCAACCCACAGCCTCCCCAGGGAGGGATGACAAGAACCTTCCTCTGCAAGAAAAAGGCTGGTTTTGTCTCTGCAGAGCATTTCCAAACACAAGCTTGCCCAGAGAGGATGATTGGGTCAAAATGGGACTTAGAGCAGACAGAATAAGTGCTTGCTAAAGAGAATACACTAAGATGCATCACTCCCTGCTGCTTGTGCTGTCTCAATTTGGCAGGGCTTCCTCTGGCTGCAGGAGGTCTCTGTAATGCACAAGCCCATGGGGAGGACACAGAGATGCTCACACCAAGGGCAAGCACTGCGGGGCAGCAGGCAAGGAAAGACCCTCTGTGCCATCCCAAAGGAACCACTCGGGCAAGCCATTGCTTATGGCTCTGGAGGTCAGAACTACCCTTCTCCCACACCCTTAGGGCAATGGGCACCCCTGTGGGAGGCAATCTGAGGAGCTGGGGATGGGTCTCTGTGTCAGAGGACAGTGGGCACATCCAGAGCCCAGCTTGTAGGTGGAGGGAGAGCAATGCATGTGCTGGGACTTTCATCCCAGCAGAAGGAGGCTGGGGCACTGTCCTTCAGTCTCCCACAGCCCTATGAAGTGCTATCATTATCTCACGGTACCGGAGAAGAGACGGGAGCACAGCGAGGTTAATTGAGTTGGCCAGTGCCAGGAGGGATTTAGCAGCAGACGTCTTTCAGCCTGGCACTGCAGCCTGCGTCTCCATCAGCTGGGGAGGGGGCAAGGGGGGACACTCACATGCAATGCCCCAGGCAGCACAGTCCCTTTTCCCTTCCTCGTCGGCTCAAAGGACACAGCTATGCCAAAATGGGCTGACACATCCTGGCAAAGCATCCCAGGGCAGGGATGGCCACATCCTTGCAATGTGTTTGTAGCAGGTACTGTTCCCTAAAATGGGGATACTTGTGATACCAGCATCACTGCGGTGATAATAAGGGCTTCAGCTGGAATAGCAATGTAAAACATGCTTAAGTCCAGGTTTCTACCCTCAGGAAGAAGGAGATGTGACATTCAGCTGCCTCACCCTCAGCATCTTTCTACCCAAGCCCCATTTCATAGAACCATAGAATAGTTAGGGTTAGAAAGGACCCTAAGATCATCCAGTTCCAACCCCCTGCCATGGGCAGGGACACCTCACAGTAAACTACATCACCCGTTTCTAGTTAACTTTGAAAGCCTGATTTTGTTGAGGTTTCTGCTAATCCTAGGTAGGACAGGACAGCACCAGGCATTGGAGAGGCAGAGAGAGACCTGCACGTACCCAGGCAGGACCCCACAGAAACATCATCTTAGGGCAAGTACATCTCACCCCCACGTGACTGCACAACTGCCATAGACAGTACAGGGTGCAAGAAGGGTGGATGTACCACACAGCCTGCCCTCCATGGGACTCTGAGGGTCAGGCTGTTGTTTTCCCCACAGCCTCACCTCTGTCTGCTGTAGAGGACAAGGTGGCTGGAGAGCGTCATGGGCACAGAGCTGATGCGAGAGCAGGTTTTGTTATTCATGTAATGGAAACCCGGCTGAGCCACCAGGGAATAGAGTCATTGTTCACAATCCAGAAAGAACAAATAAACTGTTCTATTGCTGATTATTACTGGCCTGTTTGCCGAAGTAAACTGAATGGTTAACAGGGATCTCTGCAGTGGAACATGGTCTGACTCAATGTGTGCATTGCTGGTGGGAAAGAACCTGGTTTCTTTGGGACAAAGGCAAGGGTACAACATCTGCATCTAAATGCTCCTTTGACAATCAGCCTGATGGGGTTTTCAGGTGTGCAGCACCCAGCACAGTCCCTTCACTGCCTGGGTCCTGGGAATTAGTTTGGAAACCAGTTTCTGGATTTATGCTATTTTTCAGATCCAGTGAAAGATCAGTTTAGATACAGGATGTGCTCCTGTCTCCTTCATGGATGCACAAGAAACCTCCAGTTCCTACCAACTGTGTTTTCAAGGAGCACTGGTGGTGTCCTCCCTGCCTCCTACAGTCTGCCTTGGGACAAGGGAGGCAACCAGAGCTCCTGCTCCCAGCAGAAGTCCTAGGAAGGATTTCTCTAGATAGGCCATGATTGTTTTCTCCCCATTTGTGGGCAGCTCCATCTCTGCCATAACACCTCATTAACATGTTTTGCAGTCAAACAGTGCCCTGGAACTACTGCCCAGGTCCCCAGAAACAGGACAAGCACTTGATGCTGTGCTTCATCCCAGATGCCACACAGCAATGCAGTCAGAGAGACAGAGTATCCTCAGCCAGCATCCCCCTCTGTTGTGCACACCAGCACGCGAGACAGTCAGGATTCCCCTCAGCAAAACACTGCAGCATCAAATCTACATCAGAGCGAGTTGTCTAGACTTCATCCTCTCTCAGCCAAGAGGAACAGACACTTCTGGGGCATCACTCCTCTCCTCCTAAGGTAGACACCTAAATAGGTCGGATGAACAGTGCCCTGGATGTGTGTCGGTCTCTCAACTGCCTGTAACGTGATGCTGGGTAACGTGATAGGATGACCTCTGCGGTCAGGGACCACCTTCCCTTGTGCTGCCAAGTGTGCTGGTGGCAGCACCCGAATAAACCAAAGGCTCCGTGAAAGGTGGCAGGCAGAGTTGGAAGGCAAATGCCTAACATTCAGAAGGCAGTTTTCAACACCTCTTCCCTTTGTGTTCAGTTTGTGCTTGTGTTTTGTTTTGAGCAGGTGAGCTGAGGGACTGAGCGGGGACAGCCAGACCCATGGAGCACACGGAGATGGGGACCAGCATCGCGATGAGCAGCAAAAGGAAAACAAGGAGATGTAGTATAAAAAGTGAGAGGAAGGCTTGTCTCTGAGCCAGAGGGACTCCTGCACACGGGCACCTAACTTCATGACTCCCTCTCCGAGATACCAGAGACCTGGTGATGCGGGACCAGCCTCAGCCATCCAGGCTTTGGTAGCAGCCCCTGCCTGGTGGCTGCCAAGTGCGGTGGGCACCAAGATCCACTTTGTCCACAGACACTTTCCCCCCGTCTCCATGCCATGAGGAGAAGGGAGAGGCGAGAGGAGCTGCAGACAAAGCACTAGCCCACGTCTTCCCAGCCCTTGTCCCACTCCCCGCTTCCAGCAGACCAGGAGCCCCTTCTCCGCGCTGTCCTTCCAGATGGCAGGTCGCCGGTGGGCTGCGACGTCAGCCCTCTGCGTATGCGTGGCAGCCGTGTCCCTCCTGCACACCGGCGGGGTGCGGGCAGACTGCTGGCTCATCGAGGGGGACAAGGGCTTCGTGTGGTTGGCCATCTGCAGCCAAAACCAGCCCCCCTATGAGTCCATCCCCCAGCAGATCAACAGCACCATCGTGGACTTGCGGCTGAACGACAACAAGATCAAGAGCGTGCAGTACGCTTCGCTCAGCCGCTTCGGCAACCTGACATACCTCAACCTGACAAAGAACGAGATCTCCTACATCGAGGATGGTGCCTTTTCAGGACAGTTCAACCTCCAGGTGCTGCAGCTGGGTTACAACCGACTGAGGAACCTCACCGAGGGCATCCTCCGGGGCCTGGGGAAGCTGGAGTACCTCTATCTCCAGGCCAACCTCATCGAGTCCATCACCCCCAATGCCTTCTGGGAGTGCCCCAACATAATGAACATTGACCTGTCCATGAACAGGATCCAGAGACTTGACAGCAACACTTTTCGGGGCCTAAACAAGCTCTCTGTCTGTGAACTCTACAGTAACCCCTTCTACTGCTCCTGCGAGCTCCTCGGCTTCCTGCAATGGCTGGAAGCATTCACCAACATGACACGCACCTATGACCGGATGCAGTGCGACTCCCCACCCGACTACACGGGCTACTACTTATTAGGCCAAGGCCGGACCAGCTACCGCAATGCTCTGAGCATGCTCTCTTCCCTTTGCACTGGTGGCTCCTACACTGTGATCCCTCGTTTTATCCCTCCCAGGTACCAGGTGACCACGGTGCCCTCTGAAATCCCTTGCTCCGAGGAGGAGTGCTCCTCTGGCGATGGCACAACGCCGCAGTTCTCCCTCTTCACGCCCATCGGCGAGACGGAGGTGCGCCCCAACATCCAGGTGAAGCACCTCAACCACAACTCGGCCGTGCTCACCGTGCAGATCCCCTACCCGTTCAGCAAGATGTACATCCTCTCCCAGTTCGAAAACGGCTTCTCCTCCATGATCACCAAGCTCAGGAAGAAGGAGGAGAACATCACCGTGAGCAACCTAGTAGCACAAAGGGATTACACCTACTGTGTAGTCTCCGTCCACCAATACTCCAAGTACAACCACACCTGCGTCACCATCACACCCACCAGACCCAACCGCAAGGAGCCAGTGCCCACCCCTTCCACTGCCACTCATTACATCATGACAATCCTGGGCTGTCTCTTTGGCATGGTCATCGTTCTGGGCGTTGTGTATTACTGTCTGCGGAAGAGGCGCCAGCAAGAGGAGAAGCACAAAAAGGCTGCCGGCAGCATGAAGAAGACCATCATTGAGCTGAAATATGGGCCAGAAATGGAGACCACCAGCATCACCCAGCTGTCCCAGGGACAGATGCTGGGAGGGGAGACGGTGACCCGCATCCCCTACCTGCCTTCTGCTGGTGAGGTGGAGCAGTACAAGCTGATTGACAGCAGCGAGACCCCCAAGGCCACCAAGGGCAACTACATGGAGGTGAGGACGGGTGAGCAGCCAGAGAGGAGAGACTGCGAGCTGTCCCTGCCACCGGACACCCAGAGCTCTGTGGCCGAGATCTCCACCATTGCCAAGGAGGTGGACAAGGTGAACCAGATCATCAACAACTGCATCGATGCCTTGAAATCCGAGTCCACCTCCTTCCAAGGGGTGAAATCGGGAGCGGTCTCCACGGTGGAGCCTCAGCTGGTGCTCTTATCAGAGCAGATCCCCAGCAAGCATGGATTCCTTTCCCCTGTCTACAAGGAAAGCTACAACCACCCTCTCCAGAGACACCACAGCATGGAGGCGGCCCCCAAACGCTCCAGCACCTCTTCCAGTGGCTCCATACGGAGCCCCAGGTCCTACCGCTCCGAGGGATCGGGCCACAAATCAGAAGCCAAATACATCGAGAAGACGTCCCCCACCACCGACACCATCCTCACTGTGACACCGGCCGCGGCCATCCTGCGGGCAGAAGCGGAGAAGATCCGTCAGTACAGCGAACACCGGCACTCGTACCCCAGCTCGCACCAAGGGGAGCAGCACGACAGCATGGTGGGGCGAAAGCCCTCCATCCTGGAGCCTCTGACCCGTCCTCGCCCCAGAGACCTGGCCTATTCCCAGCTCTCTCCTCAGTATCACAACCTGAGCTACACCTCCAGCCCAGAGTACACCTGCAAACCATCGCACAGCATCTGGGAGCGCTTCAAACTCAACCGCAAGCGGCACAAAGACGAGGAGGAGTATATGGCAGCCGGCCATGCCCTACGCAAAAAGGTCCAGTTTGCCAAAGACGAGGATCTTCACGACATCTTAGACTACTGGAAGGGCGTCTCTGCCCAGCAAAAGTCTTGAGTCCTCACACAACTCGTGACTTAACACACTAACTGGACCAAAAGAAATCCGCAGCAGCTATTTTTATTGAGACTGTCTTTGGAAACAAAATAAAATTGAAAAAAAAATTATAAAAATCAATAAAAATTAAAGAGAGAACAAATTATGGAAAAAAAAATCTATAAATATTCTATATAATATATAAAGCGAGATGTTAAAAATGGCCTCACGTTGGTGAGACACGCACCAAATCTGAACACAAACTTTACAAAAGAAACAAACTGTGGAGAGAAAAAAAAAAAAAGAGTTTTGTTTCATTTCGATTTTTTTACAAAAAAAAGTCAGAAAGAAAAAAAAAAAGAAAAAAATTGAATATAAAAACCAAGAGAAGGAGCGGGCAGAGAGCTGAGGTCTGGCGTTCCCCAATACCGCATTGCATGAGCCCCTATTCCGTGATTTCGTGGATTCTTTGTGAACAGTTTGTGTTCTTCCTTCCTTCCCTTCCGAAATCAACAGCGACAAAAACAGCAGCCAAAGCCAAAAAGAGACCAGAAGGAGAATCCATCCTTTGGGCTGTTTTTGCAAACGGAGTCTTCCAGTTTAGACTTTCACCCGCTTTGAAGGCCCGTTCCCATTTTCACTCCCTGAGAGGTTTTACCACACATTGCATTGTAAACCGAAGTCGTTAATTGTACAGAGAAGATTTCTATATTTGCAATGTTTGCTGTATAATGAGAGAGAGAGAGGAGAAAAAACAAAACAATACTACATCTACTAAAAATATATATATATATATCTATATTCACCTGTTTGTACCAGGTTTTAATCATGGATTTTAGAGAAAGAGATGGAGATTGGTTTGAAGGACTACTTTGTTGGTTGGTGCTTGGTTGCGGGATGGGATGTTTTGTGGAGGGGTGGGGAATGGTTGGGTTTCCAAGCGCTGGGTTTTAATTTCTCCTACAACTGTTTGTGTTTGAGTTCTCAAACACGTCCAAGCACATTGACAAAAAAGGCACGTACCCAGAAAGGAGAATCCCCCACCTTATTCCAGGTGGGACACGTCACCACCAAGAACAGGGAAGGGGATAAGCAAAGGGCTTTTGGTTGAGCCGGTGCCACCATGGGATGCAATGGATGCCTCCTCAAAATTAAAAGGTATTGGTTGGGCTTTCCTCCCTGAACAAATGTATCTGGAAAGCATGGCCCTTGGTGTTACATGCTGAGGCATGGGTTACGATCAGGGCACTGGAGCACCTCCCATATGAAGACAGGCTGAGAAAGTTGGGGCTGTTCAGCCGGGAGAAGAGAAGGCTGCATGGAGACCTCAGAGCAGCCTTCCAGTATCTGAAGGGGGCCTATAGGGATGCTGGGGAGGGACTCTTCATTAGGGACTGTAGTGATAGGACAAGGGGTAACGGGTTAAAACTTAAACAGGGGAAGTTTAGATTGGATATGAGGAAGAAGTTCTTTACTGTGAGGGTGGTGAGGCACTGGAATGGGTTCCCAGGGAAGTTGTGAATGCTCCATCCCTGGTGGTGTTCAAGACCAGGTTGGACAGGGCCTTGGGTGACATGGTTTAGTGTGAGATGTCCCTGCCCATGGCAGGGGGTTTGGAACTGGATGATCTTAAGTTCCTTTCCAACCCTAACTATTCTGTGATTCTATGGTTCTATGATTATCCCCTTACTCTTCAAGATGGGGAGACAATGATGAGTCAAAGCAGAAAGCCTCTTGCTGCTCTCAAGAGGACAGCATTAAGGGATGAGTTTTGCTGGAGAAGAAGACACTAAGCAGTTACATATTGAGAGCTATCACAGTAGGCACAGGCCCTGGCTCAGGAATCCTGCCCCCTGCTCCTGGAACTCCCGCCACAGCACATCCAGCAGCTCCCCTATGGCTAACCCCAAATGCAGCCACAGCCTCAGGGAGTGCAGCTCCTCCTGCCTGCAGCCATAGGGCTGCCCACAGGCCAGTCTGACTCCCAGTTCATGAGTGGCTTTGGAGATGGACACCGTGGGGAGCCCCTGAACAGCCCTTGGGACTCTGAGGCTGGAATGGAAGGGGAATGGCCCCGTGTTCATGTGTTCACAACCATTGCTCTCCAATGCCAGTCCAAGACTCAGTAGCTTTTTGCCTCATCTCTGAAATACAGACAATGCCTTGCTCATAGGATGAAGAGAAGAAGGGAGGTGCTGAGGCCATGAAGGCAATCCCAGGCCATGCTGGTGGCTGAAGGACACATTTTTGCCCCGATTAGCACCATCTGAGACTCAAGCCCCCATCTCGCCCCCATGTCTGACACAAAGCAGCAGCAACATGAGGGTGAGGGAGCTGCTCTGCTCCCCTGGTGAGCATGTGGGAGACAGCACAGCGCAGTGAGAAGCTCCCCACATGCAGCCCTGTGGGGCCCTGCTGCTTGCCAGAGTTCTTCCTTTGCATCCTGCTCACAGGTCTCTTTGGATGGGCATCCCAAACCCTGATGGATGAGCACTAGGGCCCAGGAGCAAACCATATCCCATCCTGTTATTTCAACATTTCAAAGTGATTTTGACAGGTATTCTTGCAAAGGTTATGTTTGTTCAGGAAGGAGCTGAGCCGGGAAGACATGGAGCAGGCTGGGAAGCACACGAGTTATTCCCCATGGTTATTTGTGTAGACAACAAACCATTAGTGGGGTTTCATAATGAGAAACAGGCAATTCCCCCAGGAACACATTCACTCCGCAGGAGCACAGGCACACTCCTCCACCTCCTCCAGGTGCCCCAGGTCCTGCCTGCAGCACGCAGCTCCCAGGGCTGCGTCTTGCTCAGCGGTCGGTGAGCAGGACCTGGAAAGGGGAGTTGAGGATCACCCCTCTCTTGTTTCGTGTCATCATAGAATGGTTTGGGTTGGAAAGGACCTTGAGAACATCCAGTTCCAACCCCATTCCAAGGGCAGGGACACCTCACACTAGACCATGCTGCCCAAGATTCCATCCAACCTGGCCTTGAACATTGCCAGGGATGGAGCATTCACCTCTGCTTTGGCAGGTCTCCCCCCAGATCTCAGCTCTAGCATCTGGACCAAAGCAAACCCTTTAACTGCAACCACCTTCCCTCACAAACCATGAGTGACTTGGACAAACAGGAGCTGGTCAGCAAGGCTAGATAGCGGTAGCGGGGTGTCCTGGCACTGCTTCATGGCATAAGGGGGTTTCTCAGTGAGAGGATGGTCAAAGATGATGAACTCACGAGTTAATTCAGGCTCAGATGCAATGGCAACCACTGATAGATCCCAAATCACCTTCCTCTGTCACTGCCTCCATTGAATTCAGTTCCCACAGCAGTTTGGAGATGAATCAGGACCATCTCCCGGAGCAATGGCACCACCAGCAGTGTGTAAGGCCTCGCTGTGGAGGCAGCAGCACGTCAGCAGCGAGTTCATCTCTTTACCTGGGGTGAGTCATTTTGCTCCTCTCTGCTTCTCTTCCCTCCCCTGCAAAATGCTTCCTCGTGGTGCTGAGGGCGTAGGCTGGCTGGGGAGGCTCCATTAATTAATTGCCTGTCTGTGAAGCCCGTTTAGCTCCTAGAATAAAAGCCGCTCTAGAAACGCAAAGCTGTCAGTGGCATAAAACAGCAGGGGCAGATGAAATCAAAGCCTGATTCTGTTTTCACACCAGGATTTCACTGGTCATAAACCAACAGAGACTTGACACAGGAAATGTGATGCAGCAGCGCTGGCCTTCCTGAATTAAACACTTCCTAGATGCAAACCCTCTGCAATCAGACAAAAAAAGAGGGTTGGAATAGGTCTAGGTGCCTCCATCTCCAAGGTATCTCCAAGGAGTTACCTGCACATGCAGCACCCTGTACCCTATAGTTGGTGGGGCCTCACTGTAGGTCTCAGAGAGCTCCAGATGGCTCCTTGGGTGATGGAGCACTGGTTGTGCTGATGATGACCTTCCAGCCTCCTTGCCCTCCCTCTGTGATAGGGTGCAATCCTAGCAGCATGGTCCATGTCCCTTAGCATGAGATGCCAGATCAGCTGAGAAAAAAGCCAGGCAAGAAAAGGGAATAAGTTCCACTGTCCCCAAAGCAACTGCCCCATGCATGGACCTCTTGGGTGCCTCTGCACAGGGATGCTGTGCAGCATCCTCCATCCCAATAATGCATCTGCTATACAGACCCCCACCCCGAGGACGAAGGGAGAATTTCACCACCTGCAACCTGTTGGGTGCTTTTCCTCCTTATTTCCTCTCCCGTTCAACCACCAAAGCTCTTAAACTGCTTCTGCAAAGGAAAATGATGCCTTGTCCAGCTGGGATGTTCCTATTGGCCCAAACCCATCCATTAGAAAGAGGGCTCCATGCCAAGCAGAAAGGACAGACCACAGGAGAAACATGTCTCAGTGAAAAGGAAGGGAAGCCAGGGGTAAGTTTTCTCCTTCATTTTGCCCCATCTCAAGCAAGGGGCAATGGGTAGTGGAGAACTGGGAGCTGGCACAGAAAACTACCACCAGTGCCAAGGACCTGGAGGTTCCCATGTCCCCTTCCTGCACACTGGAGAGCATCACTAAAGGGAAGGGAAAATAAAGACAGGGGAGGGCTGAAAGGCAAGGAGAGGTGTGTGGCGCAGGGGAAGGCAGAAGTGCTGGCAGCTGCTGTGGTAGCATCTCTCCATACAGACACATACCATTGAAGCCCAGGGTTCCTGAGGGCACCCACCTGCCCAAGTGTGCCCACCAGTTGTGTCCGTGCGTTTCAGAACGTGACACATGGGAAGTGCGATGTCCACAGGTAGAAACGCAGGGCAAGAAAGGCTGGCAGTGGTGCAGGCACTGCCTGCCCACTTGAGAAGGGATGTGGCAGCCCTGGAGCTGGTGATTGCCTCCTTCTTCACAGCTGATGCCTGTTGGAGCGGTTCCACCTGCCCCAGTTTGGTACTCGAACCTTTTATTTGCTTCAGCTGAGTCTGAAAGCAGGTGCAGATCCCATGGAAGAACATCTGCAAGGATGAATGGGGACCCTAAGGCAAGAACATTCTCCCTGTTCACCACCCAGACCATGGCAACAGCCACACTGTACTGGATCTGCTGAAATCAAGCTAGTCACCTGTAGTGCTTGCTGGAAGGTGGGACCTTTCCTGAGGCTTCGAGTACTTCAACCACCACTTCAAGCTTCAAGGCTTACAGCCTCCATTGGTGCTTGTGAGTCAGCCTATGCATGGGGCTGATCTGGCTTACAGCCCCATTGATACTTACGGGTCAGCCCATACATCCACACCCAGGTGATGCCCAGGGCCACTGGAGAGCCTGTGGCAGAGCAGGGCCCTGAGCACAAGCTCCATCATCCCAGCTTCTACATCTGCACACCCCTTCACTTCCAGCACCCCAGCTAACCCCCCTTCCAATGCCCCCCTCTGCCCTTCTGCTATACCAGTCCTTCACAGAAGTGGGGTTAGGTCTTGGTGAACCAAGAGCTCCATTGCCAATACCCCTAAACTCATTGCCATCGTGGATGTAGCCCTGCAGAAGTCAGGCACTGCAGCACAAGCCCCCCGTGTCACACTCTTGCTGCAGCCTGGCTCTGGAGCAATACATCACCTCCTTCAGGAGAGGCGGGTTAGCAAGGATGGGGGGGGGGACCTGATCATCCAAACCCTTTGGGTGAGGAGGGTCTGGAGGAGGGCACAGGCTGCAGAGGCTGTGGAGCTGCTGGAGCAGACCCCAAAGCAGGGATCGATGAGGTGGCTGAAGCCAGCACGCACTGCGTTGGGCTGTATTTAGTGCAGTCGGCAGAGCAGGGATGTGGGAGCCCAAGTCAGAATGTGTTTGCATCTGAGAGTGCTCCTCTGGCAGAAGAACACCCCCCCCATGCCCATGCACAGCAGCACCCCCTGCCTATTCTGGGAGCAGCTCCCCTTGGCTGCAGCTCCTCTTTGCTGTGTACCACGTCCCTCTCCTCCACAGTAACACCACCCTAAGGCTTGGAGCTGTGCACAAGGATACAGGATGGGGATATAGGAGAGGGGATGGGCTTTAAGGGATGAAGGGGTTACTTGGGAAAACCCCTGATCCTACGATAAATGTGCAGGCGGTGTGAACAGGTCTTGTCCTGTAGCAGTGGGGCTGCAACACTGCCTGGCTCCATGGAACGGCACCAGGCAGGTATGGACATCAGAGGTGCCCCAGCCCTCTCCTCCAGCTCCTCCCTCTCATTTACTCACCACAGACTTTCCGCTGGAGGGCCCTAAGTTGTTTTTCCTTGGTAGGTGTTGAGATGAAACTGTTCTTTAGAGAGGTTATAGCACATTTCCATCCCTTCATCTCCAGACCTCTGCTGCCAGCTGGTGCCCCAGGTGCTGCAGGCAGTGAAGCTGCTGGTGGGCATGGTTGGTGCTGCTGGAGAAGCCAACCCAACAGCTACTCCTTGGCTCACAGCAGTGACTTTGGCTTCACCTGGTTTACTTACACTGCACCTTTTTGTGTCCTGTGTGCCTTGTCCTGTGCTTTACCTCTCAACCAGCTCACCAGCAGCACCAGAAGGGTGGTACAGGTTATCCAAATGGCACCATGAGAGTCTGCTCATTCCCATCTTCCCTGCTCCACCCAATACTTCATGAAGGGAAGCAATCTGATCTAGAGTGGAGCCAGTTTTCCAGTTTCACCAGTTTCCTCTGCACAAGGGATGAGAGGACACAGAAGTATCAGGGATGTGGATCTTCACCATGTGGGAAGCAGGCAAGCAGGACGCCCTCTAGTTTTGCTGCCCTTTCTTTTGGTCAAAAGGGGATGTGAACAAGCCTGTTCCCCTCCCTCTATCCCTGCAGAATGATCAGAACAGTCTGCCAGGTCTCTGAGCCTGCACGTGTGTGCCTTTTCCACAACTTAATGGATGTTAAAGGGTGTTCCTGTACGTGCTGATCGCTTCTCGCATCCCACCAACATCTGTTTTTCCACACTCAGCACAGCTGTATGGCAATAGCCATTTGCTGCTCACCTTTCCTTGCCTCGCCATTAAAGAGCTCATTAATGTACTCCTCGCTTTCTTCGGGACTAAAAGATTTCCATTTCTGCCTTTTATCAGCTTTCTTGTGGTTTATATCCTCTCCTCTGTGCAATGCCCTTTTCTAATGAGCTCTTCTCTCCTGGTCCATCTTCTCCATTAAGCTATGCAGGTGTTGTCCCCCACGTGGTCTTGCTCATCTCCTAGGCTCTCTTCTGAGTCTATCACATTCTTTAGTGCTTCCAGCTGTGAAAGGAGGTGATCAGCCCCACATATAACATCCATGCTCTCCTCCCACCCCACTTGCAGCTCCCCAGCTCTTTGATGGGGTGCATCCCACCACAGCATCCAGCCTTGGCAGCCTCCTCCATGCTTACATGAGCCCTTGGCTTGCCCAGATCTGCAGGGGTGTGATGCGATGCCTCGAAGTTTATATGGGGTGCCTGCAGCTTGTCTCTGCTGGGGGGGGCTCTTAAATCTCTTCCTCTCTCTCAGCATTGCTTTTTACACAGCACAGCTCTCCTCGGGCATCTCCTGCCCTGCAATCAAGAGCTACCCAGCCCATTCGAGCAGCAAGAGGCCTCTCTGGGTACAGCTAAAGCTCATCTGTGGTCTCCTAAGTAAACACTGGCACTCTTCATGTGATGCAGCTAAATTAATTACTCTAATTCCACTACATTTGGAGCCAAGACACAAAGGTTCCCATTCCCTGCAGCTTAAAGCCTGCTTCTCCCAAACGTGCCCTCCTGCCCCACCTGGGATTTGCCTTGCAGGAAGATCCAAGGAGTTGCTGGGAATCAGGCCAGGGGGCTGGCAGAGCCAAGTGGCCACCAAGTACATGGGCACGAACCACCCACCACTGTCCATGCAAGCATCCCTGGTCCATTTGGCTCAGTTGACAAAGAGCCTGCGTGCACAAAAGCTCTTGTGTTTTGGTTCTTGTTCCCCAGCCACCTCAGGTGTTGCAGTAAGAGAGATTACCTCTCCATACAGACCTTATCTCAATTATATCCTTAGATCATTCTGGCTGTAACAACACTACCACCCACTGCAGTTCACACACATACATCTCTGTCTGGCAGAAACGTGGCAGAAACGTGGCAGCCCCAAGCATGAGAAACCCTTCAGAGGCTGACAGCTGAACCCCCTGGGCTGCTCCACAGCCTCCTCCAGCCTTGCAGGGAGATCACGGCTCCTAAAAGACAATGGAATGCAGACACCAGGGCTCAGGGTAAGACGTGTGCCAGGAGACCGGCAGCAGAGGCTGGGGTGTGCGTGGATACCCCAAACCTATTTCCATGTTGGAGCTCAGAGCGGGGAAAGGGGGTGAGCTGAGACGTGGGCTGGTATCTGAGCCATCTTGCAGCATCCACCCATCCTGCAGTTCCATCCTGGAGACAAGGCTGTCAGGAGAGTGGGGAAGCAGAGCTGGGAGCTGCCCCTCACCACCAGAGATGGTCAAACCCTTTCTGATAGAGTCAGGAGGCTCCTTTGGCTGAGAGGATGAGAAGCCTCTTCTCCTAGGCTGGCATTGGAGAGCACCATACCCAGAAGAGCCCATCTGTAGCTGTGAAGGACTCAGCCTCTGATTGCTGCTCCGGAGCTGTCAGTGGATTCACCCACTGAATGTGGAGTCTGAGCCAGTCCCACTCTTCTGCAAAGCCATAGAGGTACATGGCTGTGGATTTCCAGCTGAGACAAGGTAGTCTGGCTGACAGCAAGGTACAAAGCTTTCCTTTGGACAGCTGATCTGTCATCCTTCCCTAAACATGAAGAAACCAACAGCACAAGGCATCGTAGGAAGATGCCAGCAAGTGGGAGGAGATTGCTTATCCAGGGAGCTAATTTAGCTGGAAGGAAAGGTTGCAAGATGTTCCCCTATCAAGAAAGAAAAATAGACATGCAAGAGCAAGATGCCAGCGGTTGATGTACCTGTGGGGAAAGAACGTGGATGCATTTGATTTTAAGAAGCCAAAGCAGAGCTGGGGCAGATGCTGAACCCAGAAAGAAGGACGTTTCAGCCCAGGATTGAGAGGCAAAGGTTAGGATGAGGCTTGTAGAGACCTGGAAGCCACAGAGGTGAGTGAATTGTAAGCAGCACTGCATTTAATCTGAGCAGAATGCATGGAAACGGATAATGTAATTGAAAGGGTTATTTAAACTAAGTATTCAGAGGGAAAAAATAAAGCATTACAGGGAAAATAATAATACTTAGCACTTGTAATGTGCTTAGCATCTTCAAAAACTGGTCAGCCATTAACTGATTGCTCCTCTCCTAAGTCCAAAGGCTAATAAAAAGGGATGGTTCATTTAGTTATTTCACAGCTGAGCTTCTCAATAAGGCTTGAGGAATAGATCGCTGCTCTCCAACATGCTGGTAAATAAACAGTTGGAAGTAGGAAAATACAACAGCATCTCAGCACTCGGTCACAGCTTCATGCTCAGCTCCTTCCTTGAGCTTGTCCACATCAGACCCATGACACGGAGCTTTCTTGGAGGTCTGGATGGGGAGCATGACATGGATGGGTCCAGCTCTCTGACAGTCCCAAAACTTGGTGTATCCCGCCCAGGAATTGCCCCTGTGCCGGTGTCTACATGAGCAGTGATGGGGCATCCACAGGGGAGGAATGTGGGCTCCTCTCTGTGTATGGATGTGTGTGATTCAGGCTCAGAGAGACCCTGACTGCGCAGCCCTATTGCCTTGGCAAGCACGGAGGCTGGAGGGAGCAGAGCAGCCTTTTGAGCGGCAATAAAGACGCAGGTATGTTATGTTTGCTTTACTTAAACAGTAAACAATTCCCTTTGTGTTTGATGAGCAAGCAATTCCATAAACACTGCAGAGCAAACGTGACACAGTGGCACCCTGGTGATTTCCAGCCTGTTTTCTTGACAGTGGAGGAGCGGATAAGCACCAAAGAGGCTGCCCCACACATCCTCCCCAGTTATCTAGGGGTAGACAAGGCTCTGGGGGCTGCTCCTGGTCAGGGCAACAGCTGGGAAGAGGAAACCTTGATCAGGATGGAGCCATTCTATGAGTGGGGACCAATACAGAGATCATTTATGTCTAACCCGAAACAACCAGCATGGGCTTATAGAGTTTTGCAGAGCAGCTGTCAGTGCACTCTCTGCATGTACCCCAACCTGCCACTATTTCTCACCCACTTCGTGATGGGTTTGAGCCTTATCAGCTTAGATACCCACTGAAACACTGGCCTTGACGCTTGAAAGGTAAGAAGGTGCCCAGATGCTCAGCTGCCACCTGGGAGGTGCCCTATTTTTGGTGCAGTGATGCTCCAGACCCTGCTTTGCTGCTCCTAGAAGATACTGAGGAGCTATTTCTTCACCTTACTGTTGGGTGATCCAAGAGGGATCTTCCAGCTTTATAGAAGAGATGCACAAGTACTCATCTCTGAAAGCATTTGCTAGGCTAAAATACACTCATTCCAGAGCAGACCAGAGCCCAGGGCTGACCCCAGCATTTCTGGGACATGCTCAGCAGCAGCAGTGCCATCATCAAAAGCCTTTGGTGCAGACAGGGGTTGAAGGATCTTACATTCCCTTTGGCTTTTTGCCCCAGGCACTGCCTCCTGCTCTCCCAGCTGTGGGCTTTGTGTTTTCTTTCTCTTTCTTCAGGTTTACTTCTTAAGTGAAATGCTCCCCATCTCTGCTGCCAGCATGGCCCCATGGACCCTCTGTTGAGAAGATGAGTCAGGTGAGCAGAAGGAGGTGGCAGGGACTCCTTTATTCTGCTCTTGTGAGACCTCACTTGGAGTATTGTGTGCAGTTCTGGTGTTCTCAACATAAAAAGGACATGGATCTGTTGGAACAAGTCCAGAGGAGGCCACGAGGATGATCAGGGACTGGAGCACCTCCCGTATGAAGATAGGCTGAGAAAGTTGGGACTGTTCAGCCTGGAGAAGAGAAGGCTGTGTGGAGACCTCATAGCAGCCTTCCAGTATCTGAAGGGGGCCTATAGGGATGCTGGGGAGGGACTCTTCATTAGGGACTGTAGTGACAGGACAAGGGGTAATGGGTTAAAACTTAAACAGGGGAAGTTTAGATTGGATATAAGGAGGAAATTCTTTACTGTGAGGGTGCTGAGGCACTGGAATGGGTTGCCCAGGGAAGTTGTGAATGCTCCATCCCTGGCAGTGTTCAAGGCCAGGTTGGACAGAGCCTTGGGTAATATGGTTTAGTGTGAGGTGTACCTGCCCATGGCAGGAGGGTTGGAACTTGATCTTAAGTTCCTTTCCAACCCTAACTATTCTATGATTCTATGACTCCTTACACTGCTGTTACCACCAAGCACCTCTTCCCTGAGGCAGGTTTGGCTTGGGTGAGGCGCATGGGTCAGGACATCGATGATTTACAGTGCAGGATCCTCATCGCCTGGGGGAGCTGGGGAAGATGCTGAATGAAGAGAGAGCATCAGCCTTGCTGGGTTAATAACACATTTCTGACCAGGGTAAATTTGGGAGGCAGCATCCTAAGCATCCCATGCTAGCTTCTGCTAAACGCTCACGTACAGCCGGGTAGCAGATATACGGCCTGTGCAAGATACGGCTGCTTTTCCTCTGCCTGGTTTTGGCGTAACAAAGCCCAACGGGTGTGTATAAACAAAGTGAGCATCGCTCTCCCTGGACCTCATGCATCATTTATAGCCAGCTTTTCCATGGCACAAGAAACATTTACATATGCCAGCATTCATTCCGAACGCCGCTTCAAAGCCATCTCTGTCTAATGAACCCCGTGCGCTGCGCACAGCAAATTCCACCCGAAAAATAATTAGCAACACATGCCACCAAAGCATTACAAGGGGAATGCAGCTCACCACCTGCTGAAGCAAAATGAATGCCTGATTTATTTATTTCTTCCTACTTTTTAGCAACATTCAGGCGCTGACTCAAAGCTGTGCTCTGTTCTCAGCTTTGTAGGGCCCTGGGAAGTGTCACTTTCCTGCTCTGCTTTCCAGGGTAGGGGTGTGATTGCTCTTGGGGGGGTTTATCTGCTTTTCTTAGGTGACCGGATAGAGCTGTGTAAGGCCCTGTTGATTTCTCAATGCCAGTGGTTCCAGCTGGGATTTAGGGTGCAGGCAGCCCTATGTCCCTTCCCTTGAAGTTGCAGGAATCCCAGTCTTTTGGGATGCTATAACCTCCAGAGCAGAGCCTCAGGCTGATAGCTGGGAGGAAGACAGGACACACCAAGTCTCACCCTGGTCTGACATTCCCAGAGAGCTTTTAACCCCTGACTACCACCAGTCTTACCGATCCTTGAAGGTGGGATCAGGAGATGAAGGTTCTGGTGCCTCTACCAGCCATGGGTGCTCCTTCCCCATACTGGCCACAGGCAGCCCTGCTGTGATCGGCTCAGGAATCAAGCTGGCTTTGCCAGGGCAATGGTGGGATCATGGATTCCTCCAAGTCCTGTCCTCCTGGAGTGGAAAGATGCTCCACAGGGTGCTGCTCCCAGCCCTGTGCTGCATTGCCCATGTGCCTCTCCAGTATCAAGCCGTGGTATTCAAACTGTCAGTCTCTGCCTTGCTAGGATGCAAGGGGTTAAACAGTTCTTCCTATGCAAATTAGGCTTAATTAATCCTTTTCATCAGTTGCAAATATACCTTCTGAACCCTATTAAAAACATGAATATGCAAATTCAGACCTTTTTTAATACTCATTTTCAAGGACTTGGAGTCAGGCTTGATTATTCGGTTCCCGTTAACAGCCTGTAAAACCTGGTGCAAAATTTAATTTCCATTTTAAGTTACCTAAAAAAAAATAGGAATCTGTTGGTAATTAAGCTAATTACAGTGTTACACTAAAGAGGAGACAAACAAGGAGGACAAGATCATTCATTACAGTTAACACCAGTTAAAGGACCTGGGGATTGTATGAGGCCAGAGGTAACCGTGAAGCCAGGAAGCAGCAGTGATGGAAATGGGGTGTGCGTGGGGATGCTGCAGCTTTTGAGGGGCTTGTTGCCTTCCTCACCTTGGGAACACCTCTGCTTCAGCCCTAGGAGAGAAGTGAGGAAGAGGTGCCACCAGGTTGGATGGGTGCTGTGGGTTCTCTGCACAGGGCAGGAATGTGCTTGGGGTTGGGGTGTCAGGGGAACCTGTAGAAGCACCCTATCTGCCAGTGGGACTGGGGCTGAGCATCTCACACAGGTGGGATTTCCATCCTCCCCGAGCACTGTATTAAAAGTGTGGGGTGCAGAGGGGCTGAGCTGGAAGCACATGGGAAGAGACAGGACCCGCAAGCATGGGCAGCATGTCCCATAGGAGCTGTGACCCCATCCTCACCAGCAAAGAGCAGGGACCTCCCAGGAGCTGACAATTGCCTTTGCAGAAGCAAAACCATGCGGAAGAGCCATGACAAGACTCTGTACACTGCTCCACATTCATTTGGCAGGGGCAGGATGTGAGCCCCTAAAGCTCATATGATCTGAGCATCGTTTGGAGGTGCCAACCAAACTAAGAGCCTGCACCACCCAAACCTCCCTCAGGGTCCCCCACTGGAGCTGGGCAGTCAGTGCTGGTGGCTCCCACCTTGCCCATCAAGCTTCCTGTGCCTCCCAGCTCTGCCTGTGTGTAATTAAATAAGAAGTGCTGCTACAGACTGTTAATTACAGTTTACCACTGCAGTGATCCCTTAAAATCAGTCCTTAGCATGCTTAGGAACTATTCTGCACTTAGTGTTTTCTAAAGAGTTAGCAAAGCTAACGCCTGACCTGTCAGAGCTATCATCCTCACCTCAGGGCTGGCAGCTCAGGATCAGCAGCACACTGTGGTGGGCTTGTGCCATCTCCATACAGGGCGAAGAGTCCCATGATCTGGGTGGAAGCACAGAGGTGATGCTCTGCCCACATGAGGCCAGTGCTTGGTGTCCAGGATACTGGTGTAGGAGGCAGGAGACTCCAGCATTGAAATGAAGTGCTAGTGTTACCTACAGGCTTACCCAAAGGCATCCATCAGCAGCAGAATGAATCCACCCAAGAGACTGGTGCTATGTGGGGGGCTTTTTGTGCTCCTCCTTATCTCAGTGCTTCAGATTGGTTCCCTGTGGGTATGGTTCATTCCCCACCATCGCCTCCTGGATGGGGTTGCTCCTTCCCCTCCCAGGACTCAGAGCAGAGGAGCTGTCACTTCAGAACGTGCCACTCAGGGGCAGCCCTGCCTTGGAACAGCAGGATCCGAGCGGGAGCTGATCATGTACATCCCCCAGGGATGGAGCCTGGCTCCCAAAACAAGCTGTGGAAACACACATACAGCAGAGGAGCTGGGAAAGCCACAGTGGGGAGAAGGGGTGAAAGAGGGACAGCGCAATTTGCCATCACCCCATTATGGGTAAGGCTGGTCTCCCTCATGCATTCCAATGGGGACTGGAAAGCACTTCCAAACCAAAGGATCTAAGTGAGGTTCATGCTTTTCATTTCTCTTTAGGGAGACTGCTTCCTGGTAGTGGCGATGGGGACAGCCTGGCAGATGAACCATCACCAGCAAAGCAAAGTGCCTGCAATTGTAGAGCACAAAACATTGCCCAGTAGATGCTCATCAACAGAGGAAAAGTTCATCTGCCAAACTTCAGAGCCATTCACCTGCCTGGGAGACATATTCCATCATGGATGTGGTTCTGGGCAACCTGATCTAGTTGAAGATGTCCCTGCTCATTGCAGGGGGTTGGACTAGGTGACCTTTGAAGGCCCTTTCCAACCCAGACTATTCTATGATGCTATGATACCACAAGTTTCCAATCACCAGATAAAAGGAGGGTGATGCTGGAGGTGACCAGGGAAATGCTCTTATCCTCTAGCCAAGCCCTGTGCCTTGCACATCCTCCTGCCCTTCGACCTGTCTGGTGCTTCTGTATCATATCTGGGGGGAGTCAAGGATGCAGAATTACCTTCTCAGTCCCTCCAGGCAATCAGCTTGCTCCCCGAAGCATGAGATATGATTGCCCTTATTATTTTAGCTTGCATAGCAGTGAGTCTTCTTAATGGTCATAAAATTATCTAGTCCTTATTTAAATCCAACAACCGTCTGTGTTTCAGTGACCTCCTGATGGTCTCTGGCTTTGCTCCAGGTTGAAGAGGCATCAGAGGGACCCAGGAGGAAGAAGAGGCAGCAGGAGGATAAAAGAAAAACAACAAACCCCACGGCAAGCAAGAGCCAACAAAGAGAATTCAAAGTAAATGAGGCAATATTAAAGAGAGCTCAATCAGTCAGCTGGAGAGTTCAAAACAACACAACCTGTCACAAAGAGAAGGCAGCAGCATCAGGTAAAATTAGCAACACTAATAAACTCATCAGCACCGGAGCCTGGACCAGGAAACAGCACAGGGGAGACGAAGGGGCTGGGAGATGCTTAATCCTACTTTGGGGAAGCAGGAGAGAGAAGTGACACAACCTGATGGAATGTGCATTGGTGGAGGAACGTGGTTTGGATGGAGACCAAAAACATAATCTGCCTTTTGCCTTTGGGCTCCCTAACTTACACAGCAGCAGTGTCTTTAAGGTGTGCTTTCCTTCTGTTTTGTCCCTTGTATTTGCTTTGAGGGAAAGCACACACACAAGGAGACTCAGCCACCATGGGTGGAAGGAGCAGGAGCTGCCGCTGGGATGTCTGCCCAGTCCCTCTTCAACGGCTTTGGCCAGTGATTTCTGTGTGGAATGTTTCCGAAGCAAACATCTCCTGTTTCCTCTGGATCCAGACCGTCCCTGTCCTTTCCATAACATCTACAAGCCCCCTGAGTACGAAGATTTTTACAGTAATAACCCCCAAGGAGAAACAAGAAGTGGAAAACCCCCACACAGCAGAGAACTGTTTCGCTATTCCAGCCTCCAACACAGATCCCCATCAATTCTGCAGCAAACCTGAGTCATGAAATTAAAAGTAGCATCAGCATATTTCCTATTAGCTAGGGCTCCTTTCTGAGAACAGATCATACATTCCTCCCCTATTTTTCTAGACACTTGTGTCAATGCGATATCATCAGATGCCGTTCAGCCGCTCCTCTTAGCCTGAAAAAAGCTTTCCTGTTGGGAAGGATGGGGTTTGAATATTTCACAACGACTTCCTGAAGAAGCCTTGCTGATTTCCCCATTTATTTATTTATTTAATATCCCTCCCCTGATCGGAGTGGGCGCGTTTTGTAGCTTTTAAATATCATGCAACTTTTAGCATCGCTGCTGTTAAATCCCAATCTGCTGTCACAGCGCGAATGTGATTTACACCAGCGAGGAGAGCCTGTTCTGTCCTCCCCAGCTACTACACTTGCCTCGTCAAGGAGACACCATCATTAGCTACGGTCACCTGGCATCTGACACTGTCATCATCTTCCCACTGTCTTCCAACAGCAAAAAGCTGTAATAGAACCAAGCCTGCCTTGGCTGCGGCATCTCCCACACGGAGCAGCACAGGATGCTGGGGTCCAGCATTACCTTGGTGATGTCCTAGGAAGGCTTTTGCCTCTCTCCCCCAGACACTTACTTTGACACAACCACCCATCAGTCTAACTCACACTATTCCCAGCTGCCTCTCAGCCCACTGCTGAGGTTGGGAAATGGAACGGGTGGGTGCTGCTCCGTGTTTCCTTGGTGGATTGAAGCAAGCAGAGGGGAGCGATGGAGAAGCAAAGGCAATGCCAGTGCTGCAGCTGTGGGGTGCTGTGTCCGACTTCCACCAATTGTAACACCTGGTGGGATGCTGCCACCCATCTGGGCTCCCTCCATTGGGGGTCAAACAACCTTCAGTGCTGGCTGGTGTTGGGAGGCCATGACTGGGAAGTGATATTCCCATTTTAAAGAGCCCACAGTGCAGAATGGCCCCAGGACAGGCAGAAAATCCAAAACCCAGGAGTGGGACCGCTCCTGCTCCATCACCCTCCATCTCCAATCCTCTTTGCACCCCCATGAGCCAGTTCAGCTCTTCTCCCAGTCCAGCAGCAGTGGGAAGAGGTATGTGGGGATGCTCATCCCTCTCCATTGTGGCTCCTGCCTACCTGTAGCCATAGGCTATTCAGACAGTGGCTGCATCAGCCACCCCCAGTAACCAACTGCATCTGTGGGGAAAAGGCACTTGGCAAGGAGCTGCAGCCGGATCTTTCCAGAGCCCGAGATGGGGAGAGCCTGGGCCCAAGCTGCCACACAGTGGGAGAAGATGGCTTTTCTTTCTTTAGTTCAGAAGCCATGGCTTCCCTTTCTGTCCAGCATCCTGGTTCTTCCTCTCCATCTGGCCCCATCTCTGCTCCTGCCCTTTGCTCCCTGGGTACCTGCCTCCATCACAGCTTCATGCTCTTCTCTCTTCTTCCCTTCCTCCTGTAGTGTTGCATAACAAAGATCTGTAACCAACATCTCTGAATCCCAAACTCCTCATGGCTCATCCATAAAGGGCTTCCCTAGCTCCTTCTCAGGATTGCACACTTCCAGGACAGCTCTGAGGCTCGTGCAAGCAACGTGCAAAGATGCCAAGAGCCAGGAGACATGAAGCAGGAGCAAAAGGCTCCAGGATTAGAGATGTGACCTTAGGAGAGGCATGAACTTTGCAACACCTGCCTTAGCCAAGAGCTCTGCTGCTTTCAAGGATCATATGGCAGTACTTGACAGCTCTCTGCATTTATACATGCACGCAAAAGAAAAGGGTTGATCAGTAGAGGGGAGCAGGGGCTCACAAGCAGTTTGAGTGAAGGGAAGCTTCAGGCAACACTGCAAAGAAGACAGTGCTCTGAGAGACATACACACAGTCCTTCAGCTGTGCATTAGTAAATCATATTTTACAGCTTATAGCCCATAAACCCAGCGAGCATGCACGCAGACCCAGCGAGCATATGCACACTTGTTAACACTCCCTCCTCTCCCTCCAACCAACTGCAAATTTATTACCAATCTCCCAAGATTTTCTAAAAGGGTTTTCCACAAATGAGGCTGGAGCTCTGCAAGGGATGAGCCAAAACCACCGGGATTTGTGCCACCACCATGGGGTGGTTCAAATGTGCCACTGGTGGCAACCAGGGTCTCTGCACTGCCCCAGGAAGCTTCACCCACGGAGAGGGCAGTGAAGGCGGTGGAAGGATCCTGTGATGGGCTGTTGAGCCCCACGTAGCTCAGCATAGAAGGAGCAATCACTGTGAAATTCAGCGTTGTGTTGCTCCTCACAGCTCTGTCACGGCTGAGACAAGCAGTGTAATGACAGCAGCAGACACGGGAGCTGCCGCGGTGGCAGGATATAGCCATATGTTTGGGGCTTCATCCTGAATTCAGTGCTGGAGCTAGAAACTGGGGAGCCTCAGCTCCTCTCCTCTGTGCCCAGCCACAGGTCTGTGTCCCATGGGCGGCTTTGCAATGGTCACACATCCACATGGATGCTGCGAGGCCTCCATTGGTGAGCCTTAGAGCAACCAGGTTCCCAGAAGTCCCACTTTCACGTAGTGGCTAAGCCTGCTTGATGTGAAACAGCTCAACAGCATGAGCAGGGCCAAAGCAGGACAGTTACCCCAGCATCAACCAAGCTGAGAGCAGGACCAGGCACTGCTCCACATCAGCACCAAGCACCCATCCTCACAACACACCTCTCCCAGCCATGCTGCCTATTAAACTCAGTTAATCAGATCAGTCTTCCTGGGAGAACAGGGTGCAGAGCAGTAATTCATCTGCCTCTCCTCCCCACCAAAGGCATCTCAGAAGAGTACTGTGTTTTCTACCCCAACTTATTATCCCTTCACTCTTGGGAGGCAATTTTCCAACAGGCAGAATGTGTTTTCCCTCGTCACTCTGCAGCATCGCTTCTCGCCTCACCCGTGTTTTGCTAAGATAGAGGGTTTATTGTAAACTTATTAATTACTTCATTTCTCCTGCAAGGAGCCAAGAGAAGAATTTCCAGAGGCAGCCAGGATCCGCTATTGTGCTGGCGGAGGAGCTGAATGCGCCTGACGTCAGGATTCATTTTCCCCATGACTGAGGAAGGCGACTCTCAGTGCCATGTTGTGCATATGAATCAGGCAGCGTTCCCCTGGCACAGCAGGCCAGGCAATTCATCTTCCACCAGGACTTCAGGCAGAAGAGAAAACTCCCAACTTTTCTATTGCACTTCCCTGCAAACCCTTTGGAGAGGAGGGCTGAGGAGATGGGGGCTGCAGCCCCCCCAGAGCACGTGCTTGTCCCTCCATCTCTCACCAGTTGGGTCTATAGCAGCTATTCTCCATGCCCGTAGACACATGGATAGGTCCCAGGGTGATGCCACCATGCATGGCCAACCCTACAGCCACTGGGAGCATCTAAGTTAACTTTCTAGGCTGCTACCTTCTCTCTAAGCTTAGGAAGCAGGCTCTGCTGATATCAAGGGGAAATCAATATACAGACAAATTCATAACAAACTATTCTGGTTTACAGCATGAATGAGACTTGTCTGGAAAAACTGAGGTAACGATGTCCTCCTTCTCAAAGCAGTACCAGCATCAGCCCATAGATGGGTGATTCATTGTCATGATTTACATGTGGGAGAGTAGAGTGTGTATCCCAAATAAAGGAGTCATACACCTAGTTGAGGAAGTGACACTTTATTCTTCCAACAGAAGAACTATATCCACTCTAACACAGAACGTCATACTTGAGGGGGTGCCCTCTGAGGAGGGAGACCGCTGTCAAGGTGAGCAGGTACCCACAGCCTGGCAAGCTAAACCCAGCAGCAGTGACCACAACCCAAATTGCTCCCTCCCACCTCCTGCAAGCCCTGAGATAATTGAGAACCCAAGAGTGTTTGTGTGGAACAAAAAGCACACCAGTGACATGTGAGCACATCACACAACACTGCGGTGTCAGCACAGCTGCAGGGCCTTCAAATGGCCATTTATGCTTGTGCTGAGTGATGGGAGACTCGGGTAATGGGATATCTTGGAAAGTAATTTCAGCCCTGTTGAGAGATGAGCTGCTTGCAAGAGCTGGAGGCATCCACAAAGAACCTGTTACTCATGACTGATCCTTCTGCAGGTCCCTGGCTTCAAGGACCAAGCCCTTGGCTCCCATGAGGAGAAGACAACCATGAGGGCAGGAAGCACCATCCTCTTGCAAGGTTCATCTCTCTGCCAGGGCTCAGATCTGGGGGATCCTTTTGTGAAAAGCTGCAAACGGTGATGCTATGGCTCCTCAAACCACCATTTCCCACCATATTCCCAGAGAGATGCCAAGGCAGGCTAGGCAGTGATGAACACATTTCCCAGTTCAAAAGCAGGGACTGGGTCTTGGCACAGTAGAGCCCTGGGATGGAGCTAGACTTGCCCTCCCACAGGAGGGAAATGATGCTTTTCATAGGAATCAGAGTGGGATTTCAGGATGAAAGGGGGAGAAGGAGATCCCCACAAACCAGAGACAACCCAATACCACAAATAAAGGATGGTGGGGGAGAATTCTTCTTTGCTACCTCAAGAGACCTGCCCAGGAGTGGTCTCCACGTGGCTGGTGCTGGCAGTGGGATGCTAAGCAATGGTCTGGCGGCTGAAGAGGTCGAGGGTGAGTGCACTGAGGAATGCTGGGATGCTGTCCTGGCGAAGCAGGTGGAGCTCGATGAGCTCCCGGATGGTTCGGGAGAACTCGTTTTCCAGAAGCTGCATCTTTCGACCGGAGGAGCTGGAGGCCTGAGGGCAAAGAAGAACAAACCCATTAATACAGCAGGGTTTTAACTCACCTCCGAAGACACAGGGCAGTGCTGGCGGCATCACCCTGAAGCCTCCTTTGCATGGATCCACCTGTAATCAAGGACATGTTATTTGCTGCAGCATGGGTGTTCAGCACACAGGTAACTGGGCTGTTATTGAGTCGGGCATAGAACCATAGAATAGTTAGGGTTGGAAAGGACCTTGAGATCATCCAGTTCCAACCCCCTGCCATGGGCAGGGACACCTCACACTAAACCATGGCACCCAAGGCTCTGTCCAACCTGGCCTTGAACACTGCCAGGGATGGAGCATTCACAACTTCTTTGGGCAACCCGTTCCAGTGCCTCACCACCCTCACAGTAAAGGACATCTTCCTTTTATCAACCTGAACTTCCCCTGTTTATGTTTAAACCCATCACCCCTTGTCCTATCCATGGAGGATCCTGTGCGAGCCTCCCCCAGTGACAAATGGGGCAGTGGAGAGACAAGAGGTTTGACCATCCTTGAAAGAGGTTGCACAGGGGCCAGGTTGTGCTGCCAGCACGGAACTGGGGTGCTCACATCAGGGTCACCATCCCCATCACCACTCAGATCTCTGGAGGTAGGAGCTATGTGCAACGGCTTTCTCTCCATGAAAACACTTATCCCTGAAGTCATTCTGCTTCTGTAGGAGGAAGCAGACCTGCTCCTAATTAGCACAACTCCTTCCCAACAAGCTGCTGATCCACCCCGCGTCCCTCAAGTGTTTCTGGATGTTTAAATCAGCCCAGCAGCACATAGCCAAGAGCTCCAGAGGAATTATTCCAGAGATGCTCTCAGGAAAATAAGGGAGCTCAACATGTGGGAAGAAGATTACAAATCTCCTGTAACATATAAAACAAGTGGAAAAAAAAGCTACATGCAAGAGAAATAAGGAATGCTTGAAGCCTCTCCTGCCCCTGGAGGAATAAAGCAGCTTGTTTATTAATAAACAGCAAACACATCACAGCGCAAATGCTAATTTTTCCCCTTGCCATTTTCCTCTTCAAAATGCTCCCATTCCTAATGGCTCTGCAGCTCTGCTTCCCCTTGGAGCAGCACCAGGCAAAGCCAGCATCATCCCAGCATGTGCAGGAGCGGGGCAGACCCCTACCCCAAGAGACAGAGCAGAGGATTGCCATGTGAAGGGAAAAACATGGCTTTACTTGTCAGGAGAGAAGGGAAGTGATAACCACCGAGAGCCCTGGGGAGCCTGCTTGTTTCTGATTTCATGTTCTCCGGAGCCTGGACACATTTGATTATGAACTTTTCATGTATGTGTCACTTTGGATTGCAAAGAGCACAAGGTACCAAGGATGCCCCTGTCACCCCTGAGCCAGGCAGGGAATCTAAACAAGGTTTCTGTGTGGAAAAGTAAATTAGCTTTTGTTTAAATCTCCTCCACTTTGGCTTGGTTGTTTTTCAGTGACTCCAAAGGATGCTCAGTGCCTTAATCCACTGCTTTCTGGAGCTACCTGACTTGTTTTCTGCACATCTGATGTACCACTGGGTCAGATTAAAGAGTCTATGCAGAAAGAGGGGAGAGAAGGCAGACGAAGAAGCCAGTTGGAAGCACAGGGAGGGACATATATCCACGATCCAAGCAGATGGAAGACGGGCTGGGTGCTGTGAAAGCCACACGGGTTTTGTTCTGCAAATCCCCCCTGGATTTGGCTGATGGGAAGCGCTGGTTTAGAGGAAAGTCCGAGTATTATTAATGCATCACTTGTGTCTCTGAAGTCAGTGCAGAACTGGATTCATCTAAAATGGGAATTCAAGCTCTGTATGAAATAGACACTGCCTTCTCCACAGACTTAAACCACTCTTTGGGCACAGAATCCATTTTCTAAGAATTTACAAGTAAATCCATTAATTGGTTTACCAGTTTAATTAATTGAAGCCAGTTCCTTAAGAAATTTAGCATCCAGTGCCAGAACACTTCCTTGTGTTTTATGATCTTGGAATCGGAGGAACAGTAACGTTTTCAATCCCCTCTCTGCTTTGAGCATCGCAGGTGAAGGCTACATTTGAATAATTCTTTTTTATGAGATTAATGGTATTTTCTCTCTACTACTCTTCATAACCAAAGTTTCCTCCTGCAGCAGAGGCAGGAGAATAACGCTCAGAGGAAGTTATGCAGACGAATACGTGCTTTGGAAATGTTATTTCCTATTGAGTTTAATGGGACTGTGGTTTCTCTTGGTTGTTGCGTGGTCAAAGGAAGCACTGTCCTTCCTGCTGTGGCCTCCACCTCCTCAGGAACTCCAAAAGAAGTTTCCAAACCCCACACATCTCACCCAGGCTTCTTATGCTCTCTTCTGTAACAGGAACAAGGCGAGAGGGCAGGCACTGGAAAAAAGGCAATTCTTCCTCTGCTGGGAGATGTTTACATGCTAACGTTGAGGATGGATGCGCTTGCAGTTCAGTTTATTCAATCTCATGCTGCTTTCCAAAAAAGTTAGGTTTTTTTTTCCCTGAGAGTGTTTTAAAACTGCTATCATTGTTACCTTTCTTCTTCTTTGTTTTTATTGCTTTTTTTCCTTCACCCATCTGTTCATAATGCAGTAGAGATGGGGATATATAGATAGCTTTGTTGATTTGGGTTCAACAGCAGAAGAACCTTTGCAGCATGTGCTTTACAAATAAAGTGATTATAGGAAATAATAGCAATATGTTCCCGTTAATTCACAAGGTTTCTTTTCAAATGTCAGTCTGTTCCCTGCCTGGTGCACCCAGTGAGTGCAGGAAGCACCGCTGTGGGTGGTGTGGGAGCAAGAAGGGGATGATGACAAGGACGCTGGAGGGGATGCTCTGCTGAATGAATGCTACAGGGTCTGGTTGTTCTACCCTGGTTTGGATCGGCGCAGAGCAGACTCACAACTCCAGCTCTAAAAGGTGGATTTATGAGAAAGACAAAGTTCAAATCTATGAGGATGCCTGAGCCCTCCTCTGCACAGTTCCCAGCCAGGAAACCCTCCACTCGTTTTTAATCAATCTTTAAAATTAAAACCTCTCAACCCTCAAAGAAAAACTCCTGGACACAATCCCTGCTAACAAGAAGCTGCAAGTGACAGCACATACCAACTATTCACAAGACATATGCTATGTAATGCAATCACCATTTACTCCAGTGACGCATCCCCAGGAATTCTAAGTTAAGATGGAGCCAAAAGCCAACAAAGCTCATCTATTGAGAAAATATGAAGCTGAGGAAGCTGGGTAAGTGTCACTGATCCACAGGGACGGTCCATGAGTGGGAACAGGGCAAGAGAGATTAGAGCCCTAACTGCTCTGCACCCAACACCACTGACGCTGCTTACTCAGAGCTACTCACTACACTGTGCTCCTTTTAGAGAGAAGCGTGAAAGAAAAACTGTCAAGATTTAGAGTCAAACATGGGATCAAAAGACAAGCTGAGCCTGTGAGTACCCTTATCCACCCCATAGTCAATGCACAGAGGAGTCAATGCAAGAGGACACTTTGCGGACTATGATCATGCTTCAATCCCCCCTTCCCTGCTGTGCTCAATAAGCCAGCCAGTGCAGCACTTCACCAGAGACACAACTATTCCCCCTGCACTCTCAGTTTTCCTGAGCCCAGAGCAGCTCAGCATGCTGAAGCTAAGTACCACGAGAATACCATTTCTCAGGTGCTCTTTACATAGACCTATATTGGTTTCTTCTAATTTATGGGAAAAAAAATCAGCCTGGCTCACTAAATTACACAGATTCAGGTCTATGTTATGTTTTATTCAGATCTCAAATACTTGCAGAAGGAAGGATTTCAGCTTTCACTAAGCCCTGTTGCCAGTTCAGGCTGATTTAAGGCCTATGGGGACCTTTCCTAGAAGAGCAATGGAAATCAATCCTTGCCCTGTGTCACTACATGCTCCATTCTGCTGGCGGGGGGATGCGATTCCTGTCATAGGTTTGAAGGGTGACCCCTTGATTTTCTCCTCCCAGGTTGTGCCCCCCCCATAGAGCAATGAGATCAGTGGCCAGATTTTACTATATTGTGAAACACAAGGAGACAGATCTATTTACCACATGGTGATATAAACTTGCCATAGCTGCTACTGGATCAGCAGCCATTAGTGCAATTGTTTTCCAGGAGAATCTAGATCAGCTGCTGCTCGCCAGAAGGAAACATCATAAATCTTCTTCTTAGCCCTGGAAATTGGTAAATTATTCAAGGTTTATAGTTTAGATAGACATATAAAAGTCTCTCAAATAACCACCAGTGTGCTACAAAAGTGAGCTCTCCTCTCCAACAGGGACCATCTCAGTGAGGAGCAGACATGCAGAGGAGCAATAGGCATTCCCAAAGGACCCTCCTGGGGAAAGGACCTGCAGCTGGCTGGACCAGGCTGGTAATGCCACAACATATGCACCACAAAGGAGGTTCTCCCAACTGTTGTTGCTTCATCTTAACACACGCAGGGCTTTGACTGCACTGATTCTGCTAAGATGGCTCCTTCCCCCCTTGCTAGTGTTGCATGGAAACCCTCCCTGAAAGCCAAATCCCAGCATTTACTGTTCCACCAGCTGAGAGGTGTGACAATGCCTCCTTTGGTCCTTTACAACATGGGGTTCAGAACTCTGAACTAGGCACACCAATACTTTAGTTTTCTGTATGCCCTTTTCCTCTCGGACATAAGAACAATGGATGTCCCAAGTGTGGCTCCAAAAGTGCCGTCAGCTATGAAGTGGCATGCAGTGCGACTTAAATCACACAAAGGATGCTTCTTGAAAAATACTGGTTGAGCATAAGACTCAACACCCTGTACACCTTAGGACTCCAGAATAAGACTGAAAAGAGGGTGGCTGCAAGCCCCAAGGAGAAGGCTGACATGGATGCGGCATCATGAGAAAACATGGGGTAGAAATGAAGAAAAAGTGAGAAGACGTCTTCAGCATTCAACACAACTTGAGATTTCAGCCTAAAGTGGGGATATTCTACCTCTGATTTCCAAACTGAGAAAACACAACTGCCTTTGGGGGTACAACCCATGCAGGACATGTGCTCCTGTGTCTTCAAACAGACACTTCCAATTGCTGGAGGTAGATTTCCTTGCACGGGTTTTGGCGAGCTGACAACAGTGATGGTGGAACTCAGTGCCAGGCACAGCAGGCAAAAGAGTTGTGTCTCCGCTTGGGAACTCCAGTTCAAACACCTCCTCAGCGAGAGGAAGGATGAAGTCTAGGACTCTGGCAGGGCTGCCAGAGTGGCTTTCCTCCCCTTGGCACAGTTTGCTTTGCAGATGCTCTTCAGCCCTACTCTACGGGGTAAATGGTACTTTTCAAGGCTAAGATGTATTAGGGGTCAAAATGAGCAAGTAAATCATTGCCCAGTGACATTTACTCAGCGAATGTATCATAGAGGCACCATCTCATCTGGAATGCTCCTTCCATAAATCACTGTCTGTGCTGCATATCCCTGTGCACAGCTACTCTTGAATACACACCACAAACAGCCCCATGCATACCGAGGGAAGGGGCACCATGGTTCACATCCAAGGCTTCACACAGACCTTCTCCCTGCTGTGTTCAGGTGCACAGGCTCCTCTGGCATCATGAGCCATGTTGTGGCCACGTTCTCCTCTCTCTGCCCCAGTTCTTACTCTCATTTCCCTTGTCCTGTTGTCCTCACCCCACCTTGAAGCCTGCTGTGCCACCTGCTCCAATGTGGGATATGCACATCTCCCCACCACATCCATTCCTTTGGCAATTTGCCGTCATCATTTGAATCCCTCAGACCTCCTCTTCATGTGAGACAGTCACTCCCTCTTCCCAACACCTTCCTGCATCAGCAGAAGTCCTCAGAATTGGCTGTGCCATTGCACTATCACCGTGTGTGCCACAGAGCCTCTGCCACCAAGCACCTTGGGCGCACTGGTGGCCCTGATGGGTGGCCTTGCTGCCCTCTTGATGCTTCCTTGGTACCCATTAAAACACATAAACCCTGTCAGAGCCCAACAAACCTATTTGAAAGCATCTTTCAAGAAGCTGCTGGCTCTGACCTTTAAATGAGAAAATCCTTTTGTTTCTGCCTCTTGCTTTGGATGCTGAGATTTTCTAAATGTCAAAGGCCGCCTTGTCCATGTGCAGATGCTCAGGGGGGAAGCACTGGTGCCAAGAGGGCTGGCACCCTCTCCCTGGGTCTGCAAAGCTCATACATCACCATTACAGGTCACTCTGGACAGGCTCATACACACATGGGGCACACCAGCAAGCAGAGAGCCAGAAATCTGGAATGTCCAGAAAATACCCAAGGAAAACACGTGCGTGTGTGTGTGTGTTTGCCCATGTGGAAACCACCTGCTGAAGTTCTAACAACCCGGACACGAGGTTTTGAGATTTAATTGCTTTAAATTGGCTCTCTTGGGCGATGATATCATTATCAGAATCCCCCGATTGAGTTACGCCTCACCAATCAATCTCTCCTAAGCATCATGCACTGCTCAAATACCAGGTCCCCAGGTGGCCACTAAATCACTTTAATTAGAGGCTGTTCATTTAAAATTAGGGAAATATTTAAAAAAGCCAAAAAAACACCCCAAATTGTACCACAAGACGTGCTCATGGCTGGAAATATTGATGAGGTTATTTAGCAAACTGCTTATTGGTTTCCTTCTTTTTCCATGGTAACTGGTAGGTTTCAGCTGGCCTGACAGGACGCCTGCCCAAGGTAGCTCTGTCAGCTCTCCATCAATCAAGTCACCCATCTCTCACCATTCCTTGTCCGCAGTGAAGATTTTCCCCCTTTAATATCCTCTCTGTAACCCAAAAAAGGAAAAGCGCTTCTTTATAATAATTGTTTCTTGCCAAGACCTCTGACCTCTGTGTCACCAGCTTGCTATATAAAGTGGATTTATGAGGCAGAGAGGGATGGAAGCCTGTAAAGGGCCTTTCAGGAAATGTAATGAAAAAGCTGCTTTTAGCTGCTGAGCAAAGAAAAGTAAGCGCCTGGCAATGCCAAGAAGAAAATTGAAAGCTGGGGTGGGGTAAGGAGAGAAACAGTCCTGCGTGTACTGAGATTTATAGCAAACATTTCCTTTCTCTTTCTTATTATTCAACACTGAGATGAACCACAACCCCACAATGCCTTTTGTGCAAGAGGTCAGCTCATACACTTCCATCTTAATCAGAAACACGACCCAGGCACTACGCACATGATGGGGTCCTGGATGCTGCACCCGTTCAGCAGCAAAGAAACACAGAGCAGAGAGTATTGCACAGCAGAGCTTCTCCCTACAGCTACGTGTTTTGATCTCTGTGAGCTCTCCTTCCACCTGATGTAAGAAATGAGACATGTGAAAAGAGCAGAGCTGTGCACTGAAGCACCTGCACCCCGCTCCATGGGGAAAACTGGTTGGTGCTAATCCTGGGGGACGGTGCTCTGCACAGTGGAAGGGAAGTCAGCATCTTCTCTCAAAAGGTTTCTCCTACAGGTTAGTGCCCTTTAGACTGTCAAATGTGATGCCATAAAAATAAGATCAAAGGCTTTAAAATAAGGGAAGCGTATTTTTTGATTCATACTATTACTATTTGATATCTGAATATTCCTACAGAGCTTTTTATCTTGGAAGACAGGTCTTTGAACTGCTGTGATTTCACCTATCACTGAGGAACAACCCCCAGGGTAAAATGTGACAGCTATTATCAGGGTGCATTAATGTTACTCAGCAGTTCAGGACAGACAGAGACAAATATATCTAATTTAAATCATTGGTTTGAAGAACTACTGCTCATGGTGGGTTAATATCCATGCATTTTCCAAAAGTGCTTTAAGAGTTCTAACGGACAGCTCCTGAAACTAAAATTCCCTGTCTCATTTGTAGGATCCACTCAGCCTCTCACCATTCCGCTGTAAACTGAACATCAGTGCTGCTAAAGAGGGAAGATGGTAACACAAATGATTCACTTGTAGCATCTGCTTTTACATCCCCAGATTCTGATGCGGGTCTCCAAACCAGCTACCAAGGAGATTGAGCCTGTGGGGATCTGTTGAGGTGATACGTAGAAATGGTTCAGCTGAATACAGTTCTGGGTGAGAGTAAATCCCAGCAAACTACTCGCATCACAGAAAGGAAAACTGCATGGGATGTCCACTCAAAACTAATACTGGCAGTAGGCTGTAAGTCAGAGCTTGAGATTGTAAATTATACCTTTTAACAGGCCAAATAGTGTTCACCAGCCAAATATGCTTATAAACATCAACCACGAAGTAAATGAGAGCAAGGCACAGGGCTCACAGAATTTTTCCAACCTCATCTTAGAAAAAATCCAAACTCTGGAATTGAGCTTTTAAAGCCTGTATATCTCAATAAAAGGCACAGGATCTTTATAACTCAGACATATGGGAAAGCCACACTGATCCTCCAGTCACAGGTATCTCTGACCTACAATGAGGCCCTTCAGACAGAGCAGCCAAACACATGTTATCCCAACTGCTGTCACAGCCACGTGCTGCAGAGCTGGACTGCTCCAGCACCCAGGCTGCAGCTTTCCAACCATCTGCGAGGTGACCGTCTTGGACTGGTCAAGCTGCAGAGTGAGTAGCTAACAAGCATTAACAACATCTAGCCCATGTGTTCTGTCTAGTAAAATGCCAACCCATCTGTCTGTAACATTAGTGACTCCATAGAAGCCATATGCAGGAGAGACATGAATTAGGGAGAGAAAAATCTCCTGTTACTTTCTCTGAAATGAGTCTGCAGTTGTAGCTTGCAATGCTAGGGAATGGGTATTATTTCAGTTCTCTTTTTCCAGCTTCATGTAGGTCTTCAGCCCTGCCATCCAGAGGCACTTTGTGGTCTGCAACCTAGCACCATTGAACATGACGGCTTGGCACAAAGAGAAAAGTAGGTGCAACTCCAACTAGATCCCAAACCTCTCTCCCAGGAGAGTCAGAAGCAGAGGGACAATTTGAGGGAGATACCAAGGGCATGGCAAATGAACCTAGCACACAAGAATCCCTCATTTAGACAGGGAAACTCATTAACTAGCCAAGTTGTTTATCACATTCTTCTCCATCTCCCTTGCTAGGAGAAGAGCTGGAGGCAACAGAGGAGCAGAGAACCAAGAGCATGGGATTTTCTGGAACATGAGAAGGAATGGGAAGAAATGCAAAGCCATATCGTCTGTGTGGGCTTTTCATTAAGATGGCTGGGTTCCCAAAGCAGAGAGATTCTCCACTTGTGAACTGCAGCTGTGAGCACGAGGTCTGGAAGAGAACAGGAGCAGCTAAGTCTGCAAAACCCTGCATCGATGAGAGATGGCTGGAACCACAGTGAATCTGATGGCAGCTTTCTGCAAGCTGCCGCATTGCCTGGGAGATGGCATCCGCTCCCCAAAGCAAACCACTGCTCCCCAACAGGCAGAACTTGCTGGAGCCTTCCCCACTCACTGAGTCACACCAGGCATGCGCCATTCCTCTGCTTAGCTGCTTCTGCACCATGCTCCTGCCTAGAGACCTCTGCTTTTCCTTCTCCAATCAGAGCAAGTAAGGAGGAAACTCCAAGTCTCACCCCATCTGAAGTGCCTGCCCATCGCACAGTGCAATTAGGTCACAAAGACTTCAGGATTCACCAGCTGCCAGCTGGAAAAGAAGCCCCTCATCTGGGAGCTGGCCATCTAGTTTTGCAAGAGATAGAGGGTGAGTGCAAGGGGCTGGGAATGGTTAAATGAGCAGAGAACACATGCCTGTGAGGCACATCTCCCTGGAGCAACTGCTAGTCTGCGATACAGCAGACACCAGCATGTGATTAATACATTTATCCTCATCTTTTCAGTATCCTTCTGAAAGCCTTGTCATAAGTAGGGTGGTGGACGGAAGGCTAAAGAACTGAACAAGAAAATCCTGTGACCAATGATGGCTCAAGAGACCATAAGTGATAAACTTAATGACAAGCACATAATTAGACCTTAGATATGTGGCTGAAGAATGGGACAGTATATGGAGCATGCCTGTTCCTGGCTCATTGAGTTTGCAAGGCTTGTGGGGGAAGGAGTAACAGATGGACCCGATGGCAGATTACAGCTGAAATTCTCACCATGTTTATTCATTACCCTCTTCTAGCTCTTGTTTGTCATAGTCTGGCACCCCAGGCTAAAATGCAGGTGTAAGCTTTACATCAAGGAAACTGGTGACACATATTAGTCACTTCTGCACACAGCCAGTGCTACCAAAAGCAAAACCACTGCTCATCTATGAGCAAGAATAGGTCAATAATTACCTCTTCCTATGGGACTGTGTGACTGACTTATAGTTACGATGTACCAAATTGGAATTTAAGTGCTGGCTTTGGAAATGACATTAGCTGCTGTGTAACATCAATAAGCACAGTTCACAATCTTAGTGCAGTTGAGGGAGATGCTTTTATTGCTCTTCCTTTTTTGCTGGCTCACATTTTCTTCATTTGAAATTGCTGTCATCAGCACGACTGTCAACAGGTCTGAAGTGAGCAGGAGCTGTCATGACCCAGAAAGTCAAAGAGGGAAAAGTTGACTTTGAACACGTAAAACGTTTTATCTTGTGTCTTCAAGAATAAGTTTTACCTCTTAAAAGCACAAAAGGCCCTGTGGGGAAGGACATTTCCTACAATGCATTTGTATGTACAGTCAAGATTTATACTGGGGGAGAAGATGCCATTAACATGGTCCAGTGGAAGATACCCCTGCTCATTGCAGGGGGTCAGACTACATGACTTTTGAAGGTCCCTTCCAACCCAAACCATTCTATGATTATTTAACAAAATTCGCCATTTCTTTTTCAACTTCAAGACTTTAGAGTGCGTGGAGCTGGTGTTTACCAGTAACTGTATTTGGGGGATTACTCACCCAAACTGGTATTCCATGGCCAGGAAAACCTGAAGACCAAGATAGTAAGGAAAACAATCAAATGGCCTGTGCAGGTTTCCATGAAATGGGCTTTTAATGGTAAACCCAGTGTTAAACAGTCACAGGACTCCTCTCTTTGAGCAGATCTGATCTCACCATAAGAAGGAAGCCCACAGCTGAAAAGGCAGAGGCTGCAGCTAAGGAGTGAATAAATAGGAGGATTTCCATATTCAGTGAAAAAGGAAAAGAAATCCCACCATGTCCCTTGAGGGGACACTCAGACCTCTGGGCTATGAGGCACTTGCTGAGAGCTTCTGCTGTTGCCGCCTGCGCTGTCATCTGGCACTAACCTCCTGAAGGAACATGGCAAGACAGCACTGCTGGTTCTCATGTCTGGATGAACATGCTCCTCTTCCCTTAGGGAAAAGGAGAGGTTTTCTATTTAGTGAACGCACCATGTTCAAGCAACCTCCGAGGAATGTGCCTCAGGCCCCGGCCCTCCCCATCTGACACACATCTGACTGGTTGTCTCTTCCTGCTGGTGCTCTCCCACTGATGTGCTGCCATCCACCAGTCAGCTCCTTTCGCTGGAGGTGCAGAGGGGGGAAAGATTTATGCAGACACCATGTATGCAATTATGAAAACAGAAGACAAGACACCCGGATATCACACAAACTGATGCGTTTTTCCTGGCAGGCTTTTTGCATGATCCAGTAACAGCTGTCATGCTCCAGCCTCTCTCATCTGAGCTCCACTACCACTTCAGCATCCTTCCACATCCTTTCAAAGGGCTTTCTTCCCTTCCCTTATGCAGCTTGCTCCAGATGCCACAGCAAAGCAGGCAAGTTGCGCGGGATGCAAAAGGGAGACAATGTGATTGGTTTTCATAACAGCATTAAAATGTAATGTCCACTTCTTTAGGCAAGATGCTGCTAATTAGAGCAATGACCTCAAGGCAACCAAGCTGCTCAACCAGCAATCTCTCTCATTCTTGAGCTCTTTAAAATTTACCCTTTTCCTGTGCCAAGTCTTTCAGCAATAATCCCTAAAGCCCAATAGAGATCTGCAGACACATGCATATGTCGGCCAGTGTCTTCTGGAGAAAGGTGGTGGTGGCAAGTTAGAATGGAGCCTGGGCTTTGTATGTTCTCCAAACACATGCCCACTCTACACACTAATGTTAAGAAAAGGAAAGGATTGCCTCCAAGTTTCCCTGCCAGATCAGCTCCTGCTGTGAACTCTGCATCCTGGGATGAACCCTGTATCCTCCCCACATCCTTCAGGTTTTCATCACTCCGTGCTTATCTTTGCCATTTGTAAATAGATCCAACCTGTCTAAAATTAACAGCAGAAGAGAACTTCTTTTGGCAGAAAATCAGCTTTTGAAAGATGGAGGAATATCACATTTTCCAAACATTTGAAAATCACAGACGAAAGATGTGTGTTAGTCTCTCCAGTGCATGCTGGTTTTGCTCATTATTCTGAATGTTAATACATTAATAGATCCCCTCCTGATTAACGGCTGTACTAGGCTCTCTTTGTAGGAACACATATGGTTCCTTCTTGCCACAATATTGGAATAAAGAGCCAAAATATTTAAACAGTGTCGCTAATAAAAGATTTTACCCCTCCCCATCCCAATGTAAATAACTAAGGCTGGAGCCAGCCCTTAACTCTAAATGTTCCTTATCTTCCAAAAGTTCTTAATCAAATCTGAACATATTGGCTGAGGTCCATTTGAAATAATTGGGCTGTCTGTGGTCACAACACTGCAGCAATAAAGCTGCCATCTAACATTCACTCACCCTGCAGGATGCTCTTTGTCCGGCTGAAAGGACCACATACTAGTTGGGCATGTAATGAAATGGGGCTTTTAATGCTAAGTGTGTGTGTGCACAGTCTGGTTCTACCATCCAGGATTCTGCACGCAATGAAAGAGATCATATTTTTCTCCCCCACACTCACATGTTTAAAGTACTGCCCTGAACTAAGATGATTTTCAGAGGATTCCAAATGCTTCTGTCCCAGCTGCCTGCGCTCAGCAGCATCCATCCCACCTGCTGAAGGACATGGGAATTCCCCAGGACACAGCCTAGAAGGTATGCTGGGTGTATAAGGCTTGTCTTGAGTGGTACGTCAATTACCAATGCAGAATTGCCTAAAAGATCTGTTCCTCCCTCACTTTATTCCCATGCTATGCCATTACCTCTCTTGTCTGCCACAGGTCCTATAATAATCTTACCTGTCTAACGCCATCGGCTTCTAACATAAGCAGCAGTTACGCTTCGTGCCGCTTGCAGACAGCTGATCAGCCCCTGTTACCAGCCAAGAAAGACACAACCTGACTCAAACAAACCCCTGAAACTTAAACCCCCTTTTTACATTTCAAGCAGTGAGACCTGCAAGGGGAGGGACTCCAGGTTTGTTCTCCAGAAAACATTTATCACTACAGAACTGAAACATGGTGTGAAAATAAAAGCTCTCGAAACCCGCTTTCACACATTCCCCAGCGTGCCCAGAGGTGTTCCTGCTATGATGCACCTAACAGTGCTCTTGAGAATTGTTTTCACAAGCAGAAAATACAAACAAACCAGCAACAGGATCAAGAAGTACTCCTTCAAATGCCTCAAATCTGGGCTATTTGTGCTCTAAATCCATTGTAGAAACAGCGTTAATATATACTCAGATGTTACAGAAGGCCACAGGAAAAGACCTCCGCAAACACTGAGGGATATAATACAGTGCATATCCTAAGGTGTCAGGTTCGCTTTAGAGCACTGATCCCTGTCCTGCACAACCAGCCTGTATTTTACAATACAAACTGCATTGGTTTGTGTATTTATACACAAATGAGACACTTGCATTCTTTCTTGTGTAAAAACCACAGAAAGCAGAAGATGCAGATGAGAAAACAAGTGGATGAGTTTCCTCGGAGGTTTCAGACAAAGACGTGTAAACGAAGTAATTTAAAACCAGAAAGGAGCTTACAAAGTGCTTCTAAATGCTGCATTTCACTTGCTTGTTTTCAAGCAAATTTGAGGGGGAAAAAATAAGCCTCAGAGGGAACCGAACCACTTTAACTGCTGCTTCCTCATTCCTGATGTCCTCTGGAGAACTTTAGCAACCTCCCTCCCTATCAGTTACACACCAAACTTCCCAGAACAAGTGTACAGCAACAACAACTGAAGACATTACTTAGTCATTGCTCATCATGCCTCTGAAGGGTAGGGAAGCACCAGCATTACTGAGATTGACAGACAAAAAGCAACGGGCTTCTTACATTAGCAAGGCAACACAGACCATGCAAAGGACTTGTCGTTCAAGTCCCATTTGCCTCCTCTGCTGTACAAACCCGAGCTCAAACCACAGGGCCGGAGGGGAATGTGCAAGATGCGGGATTCATAACGTTTTGCAATAGAACAGTCATAAACTCCGCATGAGGGTGTGGGAAGGGGATGCCCACAATAAAGCCTGCAGTGATGCAGAGGCACCTGCAGTCCCTCAGTGAGGGCTCAGCCTGTCTCTGGAAGGCCACTTCAGTGTGCAGAGGGCTGTTTCAGCCCAACAACCAACCTATTCATCCTAATGACTGCTCCATTCAGGACAAGCTGACACATCCTTCCCACAACAGAACCCTGCAAATGACTTTATTTAACCAGGAAAACAGATTTGTGTTGTTTCTAAAGACAAACGAATCTCACTTTGGTTGCAGAGGGCTGAGCTGTGTTTTGCTCAGTGCCAATAAAAGCATTGGGATTGCAGAGGAGACTTAAGAGACTCTGTTTGCCTTCAGTCTCCCATGGATTGCATCTGAACACAAAAGAGGGCTCACACAGCACAACAGATTGGGCTGCAACTGTAAGAAGTTCAACACTTCTGAGGCTGTTTCTCTCAAGTTCTCCATGGATTACTTTGAATTTAAAGATTTCCTGAACTTTACTATCCTGTAGTGCAAGGGGGGCATCCTGGCGAGGGGATGGTGAAGCATAACATTTCTCAGACTGATCAAGGAAGATGTTATCTATCCCTTATTATTTTGTCACTTTTCAGCACACACACGGCCCCACATGTGGCTGAGCTCTGCCCAAAGACGTATTTCTGTGCTGGAGGTTCCTACCTGCTTGCTCCAAACAGACAAAAGGTGAACGCGGGAACAGGTCCCAAAAGAAGTGATACACAGTGCCCAGGGTCACAGCAGGTCAGCAGTAGAGCCAGAAGCCATGTACAGCTCCTACAAGTCCTCCAGAAACAGCCGGGCTGTGGGGCTCCTCCACATCCATGTGCTAGGAAACCTCTGACACTGAGGTGCAAAGGCAGGGGAGTCATGAGATGGATTTATTCTCAAGTCACTATGCAGGGATGTACAATTCTTTACTTTTTAGTGCCCAGTTACTTAACCTTAATGCTCCACTGGCATTATTTTTGGTATGGTATTTTATATATGTATCTGTGGATGAATTTGCAATATATAAATAGCAGAGATCAGAGGTGACCTTTTCAGTTTGTGCATGCGGAGACTCGTACAGTGTGAGGGCTAGCTGGGAGGCTGCAGTCATTAAGATGTGTTCTCATCTAAAGTTTCTTATGAATTATTTGTTAGTTATTTTCTCACTTATTTGGTTGTAATACTCCCACATACTCACCAACCAGTAAAAATAGCAGAACAGTGAATACATGTTTCGGAAGTCTGTTTGCCTAGTTTTCTATTGTGCAGCGGCTGCTGTTGCCATGCTGTCGTTGCTATGTTTTCCTTTTTCTTTCTTAAGAAGGGGGGGGGGAACCAATCTATTCCCTAAATGTGCTAGACTCAGTTCATGGAACAAAATATCCGAGGCAGAGCCTAGAAGAATATAATGTAATCCGTCTGGAAGAGAGTTGATGTGTAGAAGAAAGTCCTCTTGACACCAGGGTGTACATTATTCTCTGAAAGAGTTAATGCAACTACTAATACTATTTAGACAGACTATCAAAATGTTTCAGGTAATGATCATTTAAAAAGAGTATTAATGTATCTTAGAAGTGAAAGGTAAAACTCCATGCTGAACTGTAAGTTGGTAAGGAGGTAGGGGGGAAAAAGGGAACAAATGTGGCCAAGTCTAATCTGGAATACAATGAACTTGCTCAATAAGCTTGTCAAAACAGTCCTTAAAGCTTGACAGCTAAAATTTGTCTCTCTGGGATGGCCCTGAGGAATTCACATGCTCCTTCCAAAGGCCACATGGCCATGGTGCAAAATGATTCTGGGTTGTGAGTCCTACGTTGCCACCTTCTGCCTCTCACCCCTTTATGAAGACTGGTGGGAGTTTGCTGACCTGGGGTTAGGGCTAAGCAATTAAGCTCTGGAAAGACGTTGGTTTGGGTTGCCCATTCCTCCTTTGCCTTGCCCCTCCAGAGGGACTTGGACAACTCTTTCCATACTTAGTCCCTTGCCAGCCTCCACGGGAAGTCCATGGAGGAGCGTGGCAACATGATGACAAGAATCAATAGCTTCAGCCCAATGGCTGATGACTTAGAAGACAGAAAAATCTACAAGATGGCAAAATTATTTAGGTGGGTCAGGAGTGGGGAGAACTATGAGGGACCAGGAGGACCTGTGAAATTTGGGTCACTGGGCATTGCTACAGCAGAAGAAATTCAATACAGACAAGTGCAGTGAAGTCTATGTAGTTTCAACAGCAATTTAAAGGACTCAGTGCCAATATAAAGGACTCTTAACACCCCGATGGGTTTGGAAATGATGTAACCTCTCAGAATAAATATCCAAGTGCCACTGTAGCCAGCTTAAAGACAACTTCTCAGTGTACAGTGTCACTCAAAATGCCAAGAAAGATGTCAAAACGTGTTTTTTAAGAAAGAAAGGCTAGAAGTACCATGTCGTGTTTTTATGCAAGTTCAGATACATGCCCTCTTCTCCCAGGCAGTGAGTCAGCCTTGGTGAATCCAGCATGACACAAGGGCAAAAGATAGATGAGGTTTCCCTTGTCTGAGGCATGCACTACATAACCTGCCACTTTTGTCTGAAGATGACCTCCATCACTGACTGCATCCCTGGGTCAGCAGGAGAGATGTTAAAGGCTGGAACAATTTACTGCAGAATTAAGAAGGGCAACAGCAAAATAGAGATGGGCAATGTGGTGAATGTGGAGTAGGATGCTATGCTAGAGAAGAGACTCTCAGTATTTCAGGTACTCTTCAGTATTAACCTCCTTGACTGAGGTGGGTGAAAGTTACAAAGCACAGCTGGATTGAAAACACCTCTTTCTCTTTCTTGTTTGCCTGCATGGAAGACCATGTTTCCATAGGTCAAAAAACCTCCAAGCCCCCACCTGCACAGGACACGAGTGCTGCTCCTGACTAGAAGCTTAAAGCACAGCGCCAGAAAGACCAGTTCTGCCATTCACTGTGTATTACTCCTGCTTTTAGCTGCATCCCGTCAGCCCCAGACTCTGGGGCCTGACAAAAGACCATCTTCCTCGTGCCACTGTCTATGAAGACCACCACTTCCAGCCATGCCAAAGAAACCACACAGAGCTGTGTAGTCCTACAATTCACACATGGGAGTCAGGAGCTTCTGACTTCATTCCTCACTTTGGGTCTCAGCATGAGCTACACAAGCAGCATAATTTCTCTGCATCTCGATATCCTCACCCTCCACTAGAACTAATAAGAACTCCTCCACCGAGCAGGCATGCTGTGAGAATCAATTGGTATTTGTAAAGGCCTTTGAGAAATGGAAGGCACAGTCTGTATGTGAAAATTATTGATATGATTCATTACCAGGCATTCATACTCTATTTATACAGCTCCTAGTCTATTACTAAATATATTGTCCATTTGAATATTGAAATCACTGCTGCTAGTAATTTCTGCTAATGCTACACTGGTCTTTCGGAGGTAGCTTTTTCAACCTTAATGAGAGAACTGTGGAGGCAATGAAAAAGGGAACAAATGCCAGAAGAGGAACAAATTAAAGAGGACAACAGGCTTCTTGGAAAACAGCAACAAAATCCATTTAGCAAATAACTGTGCTAACACTCATCTGATTCCTCTTCCTTTGCTCTTGTGTGAAGATCTGATCTCCATTCGCGAAATATTAGCCCTCATCTGTGAGATGGAAATGAGCAAACCTGAGCACATTGTGTCTCTCCAGACAGACCACTTGATCATCAACATGCTGGCCTGAGTGATGCCTGAGACCCCTCTCCATGATCAGTCATCTTTTTGGGGAGCGAGGATGCTCCATGAAACCACCAACCCCACAATCACCAACGCTGATGTTCTGTGCGCAAGCGCCCTGCCTTTTACTGTGCCGTGCTGCTGGAAGCAGCACAATCTGGGACTACTCAGAGAGTTCCTGAGAAGAGAGAGCATATGTCTATACATTATATATTTATTCACACACAGAAGCATGTTCCCACTCCCGAGACACACACGGTATGTTCCAGCTTTCTCACTCCGGCATGTTTTGCAAATCTGCTCTCCACCCCCTCTATTCCCTCGCTTCACTTTATCAGGATCTTGTTTAAGGGAAATGGTGCTTACTGTAAACTGGAAACGTTAACATCAGGTCAACAGACCATTTATTAAGAAGCAGCTGTGGGAGAGGGAGCGATAGGGCACAGCTATTTTCCTGTCTCAGCTCCTTTCCCTTCCAGCTGGAGTATTTATTTCCTTGCTGTGATCTTTCTACTCACTCTTTGCACTGACAAAACGCCACCAACATCCGTGGGGTGGGAACTCAAGGACAATTCATATTTTTGCTCGATCAAATCATCAAATACAATGATTTTTTTTTTTTTTTGGCTGTTCTTTTCAAAGCTCAACATTTTGCAATTAAACAACTCAAGACATGGAGAAAACCGAGGTGGGGGCTCTGTTGTGAAAGGCAGGAGGGAGCGCTGCAGAAGTAGAAACCAGAGCAAACCAGTAGCGAAGCCAATAGAAATGCGCTGCATCGTTTCGTCTTCTTAATACATTTTTTACGAGAAGTGAGATCTTTGATTACATTTTTGATTAGGAGAGACAGGCATTGCCCTGCCCAATGCACAGTTAGAGGGAAAAGAGCCTTTCATGTTCATAGATATCAGACATCAAAACAACCATTCCCAGCTCTTAAAAGGATCAGACAGAACTGCAGCTCAAACTGTGCCAGGGACTTCGGTGCAGGCAGGTTCTCGGTGGAAGGCAGACTTGGAGCTGTAAGAAATCATGTTGATGCTGTTGAGTGCGGGTACAAATATGGGAAATTACTCGCAGGGAAATCCAGGACCATTGTAAGGGCATTTCAGGATGAGAAATCCGAGAGCCATGACAGCCAGGCTGCAAGAGGAGCTGCCAAAAAGAAGCTGCTAGCTGTAAGGAAAGAGTAGCAGCTCCATCAGACTCCAGGTAGGACAGCTCAGTGGGGAAAGCAGCCAGCAGAGCACAGATGATAGCAGGATTTTTACTTGTATTTCAAAGAAGTAAAAATCAGAGCCTCCCCCTTTCTCCTTTCTGAAGACTCATGGATTTACTGGACTTCTCAAACATGCTGATGCCCAGGCGCAGGACAAGTACACTGACAACCAGCTCCACTACACAGTGCAACTGGTCTCTGTCTTTAGAGCTGCAGAGTCACAAGTGGCCTCCTTGCTTCAGAGGTCACCTTGATTCGCTGATACCCTACAATGGTTGAATTGTGCGAACAAGAGATTACAGTTCTGATCTTGCACGACTCCAGTTGAATACTAACCATGGGAGCATGGTGTCCTGGCTTATCCTTCACCATTGCTGCAGCGACCCTTCATTTGGCTACGGGATCTGCAAAATCTCAATGGCTGGGATGAAATAGGAACGCAAATCAACTCATGGATTCATTCAGAGTTCAGTTCAGCCTGTATGTAAGCACCTTGTCCTGCCTCAGCCTGCCAGCATGCGTTACAGAAGCAAAAACCCAAGCCCTTCACAATTTCTCAAGGTCCAAAGCAGGGGGTGCCGAGTGGTAAACATGATGTCCATCTTAGAATCTGGCTTAGTTGTGCAAACAGATGTCCTGAAAGCACTGGCTGCACCTGAAGCTAACTTGAATGCTGACTCCAACATCCAAACCTTCTCCATGTGCTGAATACTGACCCTCAACCATAAAACAGACCTGCTGGTGCAAAAGCAGTGACATCTCATCACACATAGTCTTTCCACCAGCTTGTTTCTAATCTCTCTTTACAGAGGAGTGAGTATCCCCCTAAGCATTACAGCAGCACCTCACCTCTGCTGTCATACTCCATCTCCCCTTTAAGCCAGGGTGTCACACAGAGATAGTGTTGGGTCAGCCACCAACTCCAGCCTACCATCTAGCTCAGCCTGTCCCTGTGGCCTCCATCCTTGGCTGGCCCAAATACCTGGCAGCAGTGATCCAAAGAAGCGTTAAGCTCACTCCACGCTCAGACTGATAACAAATAGGTTGTGATGAACAACTGTTCCTTCTCCCAAAGCTGCCAGGGCTGCTGCTGATTTTTATCCTCTTTTCCTCCCCTAATACAGCAATAATGTCAGACCAAAGGAGTCTGGAAGATGCCCACAACTCACTCTCAACAGTATGCCGACACCCAGCCCTACATCTACATTAAAGAAGAGCACAGCTATCACTCAAACAGATGAGCTCCTGGGTAAGGTAAGTGCTTGGATGAAAAACAGATGGCTCCAGCTCAGCCTGGAAACTGCAGAGGTGCTGCTGGCAGTAAGAGGATCTGCCAGAAAATTCGACCCCATCTTCCACTGAAGTGCCATCTATCTGGGAGATGAATGGCCCTTGTTTCCTTCTGCACATGCCACTGCTACAGATCCGCACCAGCAGTGGCTGCAAACACCTCGTCAGACCAACCAGGAGGTTGGAGCCTTTTCACTCCAACATTGGCTTAGCTATTGGGATCCCAGCCTCTTTTCCAGAGGGTGTAATTCACATGCACACTTCTCAGCTGGATCAGCTCACAGCAGCTTGTCCCCTTAGCACAGAGGCAGGTGAGAACACGCTGTACTTCCATGCCATGCTGTATTGGCTTGCCATTAAATAGCAGACACACTGCCATTGATTTCAGTTAGATTTTTGTTCCTAGCGAACTCTCAACAAATACTTAATCCAAAGTCTTTAGCACTTCTGAACACACGCCCTCCTTGTTTTATATTGTTTATTGATGTGTTCAGCATCTCACACTAGAGGAATGCAGCAATCTGATATCTGCCACCAATATCACCAGTGGGATCAGAGCAGTAACAGGAACACGGCTATTCTGTTGCTCTTGTGGCTTTTTCCTCTGTGAGACATGGAGAAGTCTGATTATGTTTGAGGCTTTGGTTTCACTAGCAGCACTGATTTAACACCACCACCAATTCTTATTTCTTAATCTCTAACAAACAGTGGTGAGCTGCTGAAGCTCAAACACAGCCCCATGCAGTGATGGGCTGCATGGTGGAAGAAAAGAAAGATTGTCCCAACATTTTGGCATGAATAACAATGCTACTTTTCCTAGGAATGCTTTCCTGTAAAGCCACCTTTACTAAAATACCAGTAACATCCCAGGGATATTTGGACCTCTGGGTGATGAAGAAGAAAGCACAAATTAGTTCTTTCTGCAACCTGCAGAATTGTTCCTGTATGTTGTCTGTGTTAAGAGGATGATCTCAAAGTATAGAAACAAATACAGTAAGCAACATGTGCCATGAAGGACTTGCGCAAACATCTCCTCTGAAGCATAGCTCCTTCCTGTAGACTCTTGCCCAAGGTCTTGCTTACCCACATGCCATCAAAACAGACTAAACCCAACCCCCCAATCTTTATCCATGGCATGCCCGTTGAAGCAAGTTTGCTTGTGTTCTTGTGCTACAGAGGGAGGCAGTGAAGAAAAACAATGAGAAAAGGCATTGCCTAGAGGAAACCTGTGTTGGTCAACAAAGGGAAGAGGCAGGAACAAGATGTAGCACCAGGGAGTTAAGGGGCATCATCTGGGCACATCTAGCTCAAGCAAGCATTTTCCCAACCAATTTACATGTAACCACCTTAGTCAAAATGCCACTCAATTTAAAACATCCAGGAACCAAAATGAGGTTTTCAAGGTCAGGTGGGGCCAGCGTGTTAAGGGCAGGACAATTTTATTTCCCACTGACTTGACACTCACACTAATGGTCCTTTCACATGAGCGCTGTCAAGGTGAAAAGAGCAGCACGCGCTTCCAGCCTGTGATGTCCAATGAAACCACCTGCAGCTTCACTCTTGTGGCTGGTACAGTTGTAACAGCACAACTCCCAGTCCCAAACGGCCAACTGCCTGCAGATGCTTCTGTCAAGTTGAAATGAGAACAGAAACCTTTGAAAAACACTTCAAAAGCTGAGCTTATGGTTCCCCTGCTCTTCAGCCGTGTATCTGGAACAGTGCAGGGAGCCAGGGGAAGGACTTCCCTCGACAGCGTTGTGGTACTCTAAATACAGTCATTCGCAAGCCACACTGGATATAAACAGACTGGAATTCCCTGTTGCCCCAGGTTCCTGTGATGCTGCTGGCACACACTGGAACACCAGTGAGGCTGATCATCACACTGGTGCCAAGGGACACTCAGGATGTTGGAACAGCACTGAGCTGTCAATAGGGCAGCACGTGGCCATGTGGCCACCTTCTACCACTCTGTTTTTCCTATTCATATATGACCCACGTTTTCCATAAAAGTCAAGGTATCAGGAGGAAGAAAGGTGTGCTATAAAGAATTACAGATTCAATCAGGAGACAGCTTCTGTACCAGCCACAGGTCTGTACCGGGTGAGCAGGAAAAGCCTATGTGCAATGCCCAACTTGATTAAAATAGATACTCCTCCATGTGCTGCACTGCCTTGTCCACATGCTGCTCCTCAGCTTTTCCATTTGTAAAAGAGAGGAATACTCGCTGCACCTTGCAACAGTCCTGGAAGGCTTAATTCATGTTTGTGAAGTGCTTTCAGATCTTAAATTGGAAGGCAGGAGAAAGCAAGTTGTTACTATAATGGCATTATTAAGTGCTGTTACAAAAGAAAATTCAGCTTACATTTCATGGAATTCAGGTCCTTCTTCAGACTACCTTCATGTCCCTTGACATATGCATTCGACAATAACCCAAACAGCCTTGATCGTTTATTCCCAGCAGGGTTTGCTTTACACCTTAATGAGGTCTCTTAATCTTTTTTTTTCCAAAGGAAAACCACCTCATCTCAGTATAATCAGATTATCTGAGCTACTCTATGTGATCTTGCTTTCCTTCTGCTGGACTGGGCCTGCTTCTGTATCACCGCTCCAGGAAGTGGTCGGTCCAGACTGATCAGGAGGATTGCAGTGGGATCTCCCATATCCCTCACAAGATGCCACAGTACAATTTGCAAGCAGTGTCTGTATTGGAGCCAGTTAGGCCATTCCTGAAACATTTTACTGCTCATGAGAGCTGTGCCAGGTTATTTAGTCCCAAATACAGCAGTATTTTTATCCCTGTCCTCCATAATGCCTTGTCTTCAAGCTTATCTCTGTTTCGTAGTAAGGATGCTCCCACAATATATTCCTGACTGTATTTCTGTCTTTAGACTGCAGTATTTCACTGCCCTTACCCTCAGCATTACCAAATCATCCAGCGATCTACAGCCGTGTTGATATTGACTTTCTTCTTTCCTCAATCCTTCTCTCTGGTTTCCTTCTTTTCCCCCTCCTATCATCTGCAAATTGCATCGTTTTTATCTTTCTCTATGCTGGAAATCTTATCATGAAAGAGAGACTTCTCTTTTTTCTTTTTTTAATTAGTACTTGGTAATATTACCAAGCTGTGAGTTTATAGCTTTGTAGATCTTATATTTTTGACACTAATTACTCACAAAGGCTTTTAAAGCAGCATTTCAACATAGCAACTGGCATGACTGTAATTAAGTAAGAAGCAGCAGGTTTTTTTTACCTTTCAGAACAAATCTCTAGCATCCCTGCCCTGTATCACAGCTCAGCCCCCGGAATCACTCCAACGAACGAGACCAGATGTTGAAAACACATTACTCCCGACGCACACGCAACTCTCCCCACCCTCACCCAAGCCCTTAGCTGATGTATTAATAGTGCTGTCAGCATAGAGGATCCACAGGGATTCACCACTTCCCCTATTGCCAATCTCAAAGGCTTGGTTAATTTTAGCCTCGTGGTTTTGGCCTCTTGTGGGAGAATGCTTTTCCCCTGTTCAAACCTCAAAGGGTTGTGTTGTATTGTGTGCTTGATTTATTTCATCCCCGTCATCTCCTCACTGGGACCCAGAAGGGATGGGGAGGGATGTACTGGTTTCCATACCACTCCTGGGTGTGTTGCCTGGAAGGTGCAAGGCAGCAAGTGCTCTGTATGTTTGTAAACTAGCTGTTACAGGGATGATCAGTTAAAAGCATCTCAGTGGGGAGAGTTTGATTCCACTGGCCTAATTCATTTTCAAATTACTCCAGGATGCTGCCTTTTACTAGTACATTATTTGTTCTGAAACTCCAAATTAAGATTTTATTGTGCCATTAATTTTTATGCAGAAATTACCATTAAAATCAATGTTTTCTGCTTTAAACTTGACAGTTTGAGATGACTCATTGTGTACCCTGTTTCCGATTGCTTTACTGCCTCGGAAGTGGATGGGTCTATCTTGGCATGCTACTGACTCTGAGCTATGTTTTCATTGTGCCTTACCAACACTTGGGCTCATCCATCCTAGGCAGTTGGGACACCTGCAGCAGCACAACACATCTCCAACATCACAGGCTGCTGATTCTAGCATATCCTCAGGGATGCAGATCCTTCTGCTAACAAGCCAAGGATAGCTTAGGGATGCAGCCAGGTCTCCAGTGCAGGTCAGAGTGTTGCCCCCCTCTCTGCCCTGGTAGGGATTGCTCAGGGGAACAACTTGAGCACTGGCATCCCTGGCCATTCAAGCAAGCTCTGCACCAGGGGTTACAACCCCAGCCAGGCTGCCTAGATCAATGCATCATTGCTCCTCGCTGTCCCTTAGCTGTCCGTTTCCATCTGCTGCCTCTTGCCCTGGAAAGAGCCTGTCATGATGATTTGTGGTTTGTACAAAGCCACCTTCTGATCTGTGCCAGAGTCCAATACCTAACAATTATAGCAATATTGTGAGATACTGCTGGTAATATTGACTACTCAGGTGCAAGTGACGATAAAATCACAGACTGCTTTGGGCTGGAAGAGACCTTAAAGCTCCTCCAATTCCAACCCCTGCCACGGGCAGGGACACCCTCCACTAGACCAGGTTGCTCCGGGCCCCTGTGTCCAACCTGGCCTTGAACACTGCCAGGGATGGGGCAGCCACAGCTTCTCTGGGCACCCTGTGCCAGCGCCTCAGCACCCTCACAGGGAAGAACTTCTGCCTAAGAGCTCACCCCAATATCCTGTGTCAGGTTAAAGCCATTCCCCCTTGTCCTGTCGCTACAGGACCCTGTAAAACGTCCCTCTCCTGGTTTCTTGTACGCACTACATTAGGAGCAGATCACACTGATGCTGGTGGAGCATCAGCAGTACCATGACCAGGAATCACTCCCATCTCTCCTTGCCAACACAGGGTATGTGTGTGACATGCTCTGTGCTCAGAGACAGTGACACACTTTTCCCACACACTGTTTGCTGACCACAAACCTTTGCAGGTGTATAAAGGCAAAGAGTTTGCTTCCTTCTTTATTATTAAGACATCTTTTTTTTCTTTAAGGCAACTTTGTTTTCTAATTGCAGAGGTGCCTGCAGGCAGGTGGCAGCAGGTAAGGGGCAGGGAACAATATTTCCTGAACTAAATGAGTATTTGCCCATCCTGTGGCAGGCAGAGGGAACCAAGAGGGAAAAAAAAAAAGGTTTGATCCTCTAAATATGAAGTATATTAACAAAACCGAGTATGATATGTAGTGCGTATCTGTGACAAGAGCAAACCGATCCTGCTGTTGGAATATTCATGCAAATAGGAGCAATTTCACTATGATTAAAAAGGCAATTAAGTGAAAAAAAACCGGCAGCAATTTCAGAAGCAGGCTGTGTGTCAGTGAGGCCTCCACGCAGTGCTGAACTGACATTTTGCTCACTTTCATATTCCATCAACGAGATCCTCACTACTACAGCTTGAGAGTACTAATTACCCCAACTGGAGGCAGATGCTCTTAGAAAGACTCCAACAAAGTCTACACAAGGCACTTCATACGCGGTGTGCAGAGATGGGGGGGGAAGCATCCTGCCTTTCCCACCCCCGCTCACTCGGATGAAAGACAAAGGCATAAAGAGCATCCACAAAAAGAAAAGGCCCAAACGAAAGATTTCCAGCCTCTAACACAAAGCATTCAGGGAACGAAGAGCAGCGTTGGAGACGCTGCCTCCTCCGCTCTCTGCTGATGGGATTAAGAGCATGTTTCCCTCTGTAGTCACATCCAGAGTAGGTAAATACTGATGAAAACCCTGAAATTATCTGTGTGATAATCTGCATGGGATGAATGCAGTAGCGAATGATCCCTCACAAACCACAGGAATGTTAAAAGCAGCACCTGCTATTGATGCCCCAAACTTGCATCCACTCCAGAGGAAAGCCGAGACCAATGCTACCACCCAGGCACTGGCCAGAAGAGCAGGGCCTCCAATTCTCAGAGCTCTTCACACCCCAGATCACCAGAGATCTCCGTGTGACCACCATGCATCCCAAGCATCAGGTGAACTAAATGCAAAGCAGGCTGGCTGTCACCTTCCAGAAACAAGCAGCACATGCTAAGAGGCATCAGCAAATTTCTCCTCCCTGGCGGCTGCTGCTCCATCAGCACCTGAGCACCCATAAGGATGGAGATGCTGGAATATGCATGAGGCGGCTTTGGACTTGATCCCTGAGCCAAGTTGAGTGTCCTCTGCTTGTCTTTGATGATTAACTGAGCAAAAGGCTTACCCTGTGGCTGAGGCATTTTGCAGCCAGTCACAAACTCAAATATATTTCCTGTCCAGCAGATACTGTCTACTCTTGAGAGCAATTTTTATTCGATTTGTAATCCCCTTTTCAGTTCTTTCTCTCCCCTTTTAATATTGCCTTTTAAGCCCTTTACCAGGAGTTCACTTTCTGAAGGCCAGCGAGGAACAGTGGACAGAGCCTTTGGGTTTAAAAAGGAATATGCACAGAATATTAATGCAAGAGAAACAGGCGACATTCTGATCCCTTTCAATTAAGGTGCCATCTCTGTATCACCTTTAGCTGTGCTCAAACTTGGACGTGCCCTGAAACAAGCAAACAAAAGGACCCCCAAAATATCAGTGCATTGAGCTGAAGCTGAGCCATTTAACCACTTATCTCCCCAACACAATACGCACTGTGACTGCCTTTATTTATTCAACATCTAGATCAGATTCAGTGCCAAGTGGTGAACAAGGGAAAGCAAGGAACGAAACTGGAAGCTGTTCAATGAAAGAAGAAAGGTACTGCAGAAAACACCTGCCTCTGCTACCTGGAGAAGCACTGGAACTTATGGCTGATTTGTGACACTGAATGAGGATGGGATATACATGCCTGCAGGGTCATGAAGGGCAAATCCCAACAACCCAGCCCCTTGTACCACACCACTCTCACACAGATCTTATGTCCAACTTGCAGTGAGGAGGATGCAAAGGCCTTCAACTGGTTCTCCAGCCATATGGGGCTTCACTAAGACCAAGAGAAGCAGAAGGGCAACATGCAGCATACAGCTGAGGTAGAAGTCTAAGGATCAAGTTTGGTGTGGTACTCTTGGGAAGCATCCCTGTAGCGCCCTACGACACCGTGTGCTTTTTGCTTTCAACCAAACACCACAAGCCTCAAGGTCCTTTAAGGGTATAAAAAAGTCATTTTTAGAGCACTCTAACAGGTAGAGAAGTACATGATTATGCCTCCTTAGTAGCTCTAGACAGAGCTTGGATGAAACAGACTTCTCGCTTCTAATCAAGGGTTTTGTGGACCTCTGGGGCTCACAGTGAAATGTGTCCCCAGCCCTGCAGCTCATCTCGGTGCTGCAAAGCCTCTGCAAATTGAGAGGCACCTGAGGTTCACCAAGGTGCTTTAGACTTCTTTTAATTAACAATGGAGAAGGAAACAGTGCTTCCTTGGCTTGCTAATCTCTGGAGAAAAGTACCTGAATGAAGAGACCCCTGCAAATCGTTTTGTCACAAAGGATGAAGAGGAAACTCTTTTAATTAGCACCACTGGAGACTGGGCTGGGGAGGTCTTCATGGCTGCATTGCTGACCATGGCTCTGTGGCTCAGAGCCTGCCCTGGGTGCAGCAAAACAACCTAGCATGGACAATATGAACTCCATCTTCCCACACCCACATTTTCTCTCCACCTCTCCTTTCATGACCGTTCCTGTATTATCTCCTTTACGGGTGAAGAAAAGCTCCTTATGGTTTATTTTTCCTTCTGTCCTTTTAGTTCCTCATTTTGGCACTGACCAAACGAACAAGCTGGTTGCTGCAGCCTCCCTGCATCATTCTGCTTTATGTCTGGAAACATCTGTATGTGCAATTAGAGAGCCAACTCCTTTTATGTCCCTAAATGAGTAGTCTTAATCACCAACATAAGAAACCAAACCCTGGCTGGGCAGCACAGCTCAATGACACAGTTCTCTAAGCAGAGCTGACAATACCCGGGTGCAGGATCAGCCCTCAGGAGAAATCTCCCACCTTGGCTTCTCCACGGAGGCATTTTCACAAGTGTAATTACAGGGAAGCAGTGAGATGCTTCCCTGCTGTGCCCAAGGCAATTTCCACCGTGTCGAGAGACTGAGCTCCAGGAGCCGGTGCGGGCTTGTGGGGATGTTAGCTGGGAGCAAACGGCTGCACGCTGGGGTTTGGAGCGCAGCGATACCCAGGGGGTTCCTTTAGCATGGCTCAGGGAGTTATAAAAAGAGCGGTAATAGAGAATGGTAAAAGCAAAGGATGCCTGGGTTCCTCCAGGAGCACATCTCCTTTCTGCCCTCTCTTCACCTCTGCACCAGTCCTTGATGTCTTGCCTTCTTTCTTCTCAACCCTCCTCTGTCATTTCTCCATCAACACAACTGAAGCTCAGAGCCTCACATGAAGCCCATGTCCCCCCATCTGTGTTCCACAGCCAGCCCCCAACAATTGGGCTCACCAGGGTCTTGCTGCTACCCACCCCCAAGCTGAGGTGAGCTGGTTTGTATTGGGCCACCCCATGTCCACCCCAGCTCTGGTGCCTGCACTGTCACGGGCCTTTCTGCCACCTCCTCCTCTGGCCTGAGCCTGCTTCTGGCCTTCTCCCACCCTTTCTAAAGTGATCTCTTGCTTCCACATTCATTTTCCAAATAGCATCCCTCCCTGAGCAACCTTCAAAGTCCATAATGCCAGGAAAACTTCTGGAAAGACAGTGCACCTAGACCAACAATAGGAAGCATTTTGTCCCCTGGAAAGACAATTAGCAACTCCAGTTTCCACTTCACCAGCCCCCTGTGCCTGCATGGAGCCTCTACTTGTTCTTGTCTTGTATGTTGTTCACCTTGCAGTTAGATGCTACGGATATGATCCTTCCCCATGCTTTCCAGTGACCATTCTGGATTCAAAATGAGTGCTCAAAATATATGCATTCCCAAATTATCTCCTTTAGATTTATGCTCTGCTGCTATGTAGCTTTAAGTCATTTTATTTCAAGCAGGAATATTTTAAAAGAGTAATCTGTATGTGCATGTCAGGGAAAAGAATTAATTATTGCTCTAATTAAAAGGACACTGTTGAAAATAATCTCTCTCTTTTCCTGCTGATTTTGCCCTTTTTCCAGGAGAAAGCTTTACTTTTTTGCATGTATATGTTTCTCAAGGAGTTAGAAATTAAGAGGGCTTATTTTATTTATGCAACAGTATCAATCAGAAGCTGTGCATCAGCAAAATGCACATTAGGTGGATGGCAAAGGCAAATATCAATGATTTTGTGTGGGTCCCAGATAAGTAATATGTAGCATTATTGCTGTTATAATAATAATTATTATTGCTGTTATTACTACTACTATTATTTAAAACCCTGGGTTACTTTAAAGAAGCCTAAAAGGCATTCTCTCTTCCCCAGGCTCTACTTTAGGTTTAAGACTGCAATGTGTCAAATTCTGTTGAATGCAACATGCTTTAGCATCACAGAATCAACTAGGTTGGAAAAGACCTGTAAGATCATCAAGTTCAACCTTTACCCAAGTCCATTAAACCATGGCACTGAGGGGCTCATCTACACAGTTTGTGAACGCTTCCAGGGATGGCGGTTCCATCACTGTCCTGGGCAGCCTGTTCCAATGCCTGAGCATCCTCTCTGTGAAGAAATTGTTCCTCATATCCAGTCGAAACCTCCCCCCCTGTTTCAGCTTGAGGCTGTTACCTCTTGTCCTATCACTTGTTAGAATAACCACTACAACCCCCTTGTCAGGTAGAGAGCCATAAAGCCCCCCCTGAGCGTTCTCTTCTCCAGACTAAACCTCCCAAGGACCTCAGCTGCTCCAGACCCTTCATTAGCTTCACTGCCCTTCTCTGGACCCACTCCAGCACCTCAGTATCACCCCTGCAGTGAGGGGCCCAGAACTGAACACAGAATTTGAGGTGCAGCCTCACCAGTGCCCAGTGCAGGGGGACAATCACTGCCCTGGCCCTGCTGACCATGCTGTTTCTCAAACAGGCCAGGACGCTGTTGGCCTTCTTGGCTGCCTGAGCACAAGCTGCTCATGTTCAGCTCTGTTGATCAGCCCCCCAGGTCCTTTTCCACCCAGCAGCTTTCCAGGCACTCTTCCCCAAGCCTGAAGCATTGCATGGGGTTGTTGTGGCCCAAGCGCAGGACCTGGCAAAGGCACATCCGTGGATGAACACCCCCCAACTCGAGCAGTGCTGGATGGATGGATGCAGCTGTGGTTCAGTTCCCTGCCTGAGGCCAGGCAGAGGACACTGTTGGCTTGTGGTCCATCTGCTCTTCCAGCTTTATGTCACTAGCGAGATGGCTCACACCCTGCCTTGAGCCCGCAGCACACCAAGGGGCTCCTCAGGCAGGGGTGCTCAGACATAAGGGAGCATTGGCTCTGGTTCTGCTGGGGATGGAGGCAGCTGGATGAAGCCACTTGGCTCTCTGAGCTGCCGTTAAACTCCAGCACAGCTATCACAGATAATGTCAGCACAGCCTACATGCATCCTTTCATGTTTTGCCTTAAGGGAGAGAAGGTTTCTTTAACCACAGTTTTATGGTAGTGATAGAAGAGGAGAGACAGGAACTGCAGAGGCCAGCACAACGCTAGTTCCAGGGATCTTAATTAAAGCAGGAAACAATCAGATTAATCCCTGGGAAAATGTCATTATACAAAAATACGTGGCTGTCAAAAGGTTAATTCAGTCAGTCATTTGAATCCAAACAAAAAACCTGGGAACACAATGCAGGGAACAAGCCAGAGCTCACAGTGGGACGAGTGAAGTGAAGCACAGAGCCCCAGGACTCTATCAACAGTATATAAAGCCTCAACGCATAGGAAGACTAGCCAAGGTTTACATTTCAAATCATGGAAAATCCAAAGTGTCCCACCTAATCTAAAAGGTAATCCTGACCTCCCAGTCGAGTGCTGCAACTATTCTCCCAGCAGTACTCTAAAGGAGAGAGAAGAAAGAGAATCCTGGACTACTCCATAATTCAGCGTGTTTTGACAGTCACCTTCGGGGCATATCACACTTGACTGCTCATCATTCTCAAAGATGGATAGGAAAGAGGCTGGAGAAAGGGACACTAGATGATATAATGGAAAGGCAATTAAAGACCACAAAGAAACAAAAGGCAAATCAGCTGCATCTTTCCCTAATTTATAGGACATGGGGCAGGCAGTGTGATTGATTCATCCTCTGAGGAGCAGAGAGGGTATGGACTGATAAGAAATGATGTACAGCGTGAGAAGCACAAGCTACGTGGCCCTTGTTGACATAGTGCTTTGTGACACTTCTCCCTCTTCCCAGGGGAATGCTTGTCGAAAACCCACCAGGGTTCATCATTTCCCCAAGCATTAATGTTTTAATGAGACACCACAACACTCAAACGGTGGACATGGTTCTTGCACAGAGCTCACTGTACCAGGGGAATGGCTGCACTAAACGGTGGAGGGACTTGAGCACTGTTACCTCCACATGCAGGTTCAAATAAAACTCATTCATGGTTCAGAGCTGGTAAAACACAATCTGTTGGTTAACTTCCAGTAGATCCTCCTCAGGTAATGCCTTGGAAGAACAGAGCTTTCTCTCATTTTCTCTCCCTAAATGTTATTCAGGCAACTCTTTCCTTACCTTATCCACTATCACCCCCTAGATGCTGACAGTTCACAGACAAGTGTGTCAAATGCATCTGCCTTTCAGTGTATTAGTGACTGCTTCCTGACTGGCTTGACCTTCTGTAAAAATGTTCAAAAAGATCATAAACACACTGTTCTATTTAATAAGGAGAAAGAAAAGATGGGAAAACCCAAGGATCAATGTGAAATAACTTACAGTCAAATATCCTTAAAGTGTTCTCTGGAAAAATACAGATGATGGAGTAAAGGAACCACGCTGGAGAGAGCTCAGTGGCTGCCCATAAATCCAGAAGAAAATTAAGTCCCCAAAGCTCTGAAAGTTGCTATCACTCTCCTTGAAATGAGCAATTGGGAAATCAGCATTAATATTAAACAGGTTGGTCTGAAGGAAAAAAAGGACAATTCAAGGGATTCTGCCTTCCAGCATCAAGAGACAGTCAGAAAACCTTGGACTAAAAACTGGAACATTTTGCCTTTTTCCTGAATCACACAATACAATCATGAATCCACATATCTGTGTGGACTGTGATAATAACTACAAATAAGGGTCATGCCAGCTCTCCCTGTCCCCTCGTCCTGCAGCACCTCAGCTCTGTCTGCGGGGGATTTACCAGGTAGGGATGCAAAGTGCTTGATGACCCACAGCAGCACTGCTTTATGGTGCAACCTGCTTGCACAGCTGGTCCACCTAAAGCTGGGCTCTCTCCTGTCCCGAATGTGAAATATGGCCTCAAGTTAAACAGGGAAATGAGAGGCATAAGAGACTGGATATTTCAAAACTGAGCTTACAAATGTTTTTAAGAGTGGATACACTCACATAAATAAAAAAGCAAATAAATAAATACATATATAAGTGTGTGTAATACCTACACTTCTCATACCAAGTTTCCTTTGCTAGCTTAAGCCCAGAGACCTTTAAAACCAAAAGCAAGTAAAGTTTCTGTAGGTAAACATATCATTTAACCACAGTGCATAAAGTTTAGGACTTTCCAGGCTACAGATATTAAACTGTGGGGCCACTGGAAAGCAATGCATCTCCCTTTCCCAATCGGAGGAATGTCTGTTCCCTGACTGTGTGACACTAAAGGGAAGATTTGTACATCAGGCTGAAACAGCACGCTTGTCTATTCTGAGACCTGAGCAATCAGAATCATTTTAGGGGGAGGGAGGCTGGAGGGACAGATGAAGCAAAATACACTAAGCAGAGGAAGCTTTTAAAGTGGCACCTGTGTGCCATGGCTGGAGCAGTCACGGTACCAGCTTGAGTCCCTTGGGAGAATTATCAGGGAGAGTCAAAGTATCGCTCAACAGACACAACACTCATTCCTACAACTGCATGGATGTTTAGGCATGCTCTAGCTATCTCTGGCAAAACCAGGTATTATGTCTATGTATTTACCCTCAGATCAGTATGACTGTAGCACGTGGGTAAACACAGCCACGCACACATAGTTCCCACTGTATGGCGCAGAACTGATACAACTAACAACCACAGAGATGGCTTGATTACTTCCTTTTCAATGATTACTTACTGGCACCAGTGGGGTTAATCCTTCTTGATACCTATGCATACCTCGGCTGGTAGGAATGAACCATCAAAACCTGCCAACACATGAGAACATCTTCCCTGGAGAAGGTGCAGAAGGCCAGTTCTTGGATATTACCTTTTAATGAGGGCTGGCCAGGGTGAATGGAGCACGATACAGCAGTGTAAGCACAATAAATACTGGAGAGGTAGGGACACCAAAGCACAGTCTGCAAAAACTGGAGAGGGGGGCCAGGATGGGCTCCAGGGAAGCACAGGGCTGAAGCCAAGGCTGCTGGTGTGCCCGTGCCCACAGTCCCACTGAGGAATAGAGGCTGCTGAACAGCTCAGGGAGGGTCTCCAAAAGGGTGTGAGCTCATGGGAGCCCACTCGAGCCATGCTGACATGAGATGGAAATGTGGAGAAAGGGTCCCAGGGTCAGCACAGATGGGATACACAGCTGCTGGAAACCCAGGAGAGCCAGAAACCACCATTAGATTCCTTAAGAGCCTGTATTCAGGGCAGACAGCACCTGGGAAATAGTATTTTGTGCCATTCATATTCATAGGAAACCATGAGCTTAACTAGGCCTTTATCAGGGGCTGGAACTTGAAATAAAAGCACACAGATTTCTCCCTCCCTCTCTTGCTCCAGTGGCCTTACAGTAGGTGCACTTATCCAACTCAGCTCTTTCTCAGGAGGCTATTAATATCTGGCTCTGTGTACACAGGTCTATTACAGGCCCATTCATAGCCACCCTGTAGAGCACTTGTAACACCGCCAAGCAGCGTACTTGGAAACAAAGGCTACTGGCACCAGGTTCTCCGAGTTCACTTTGCACCTCCACAACAGGGCACAACACCATCCAGGGGGGCAACAGCACAACTCCAGCAGGTCCATGAACCTGACAGAGCCAAAGGAGCAAAGCTCCCTCCAAGCTCCGGGTATCCAGCTCCCTCCATGCACCTCCAGTGCTCCAAGCATCGGGGTGTCCCCATCTCCCTCCTCCCCTCCACCTCCCTGTCCCCTCGCTCTGGGTTTCACATTCACAGCCACATGCCTCCCGTTCCTGAGGAGCCACAGCTGCAAACGCAGCAGTACCTGCCTGGAATTGAAAAGCTGGACATTAGCACCTCGTCCAGCTCTGCTGACTTAACCATTTTGCTATCACCTATGCCTCATTATCATGCAGCTTCTTGCTAGGTCTTGGCTGTCCTACCACCTTCCCCCGCCCTCCTTCCAAGCCCTGTGCTTCTCTCTCCCCTTCTTATTAAGCATGGCCTTGATGCTATCTCAGTCCTGCTATTCCCTCTATTGATTATTTCCAGGGAGCTCCCGCTGGCTGCTCCCCCAGCACCACGTTTGACCTTCCCAGGGATGAAACAAAGCACCAATGTCAGCAGGCAGCAGTGTGAAACAGCCACTTCAGCTCACTCCCATTTCACAGACAGAGGGAAAAAGGTGGAAAACTTGGTTGGAAAAGCTGCTAAGGGAAGAGATCAAAACGGCATCCTATCAGAAGTGTTCCTCCCTTGCTCGGAGCGGACTGTGTGCTCTTGCATCACTGAAGCGTGTCTCGCTCCAAGGATTTGCTATGCCCCAACCCACTTCCTTCCCTATTTTATGGAAATGGTGGAGCTTTTTAACTTGCATATTGACTGGCAGAAAGAAATCCTGGGAGCTTAATGATATCCTGCAAATTCATCATCACTTGAGCTGCCAAGGGCCTTGTAACAACCATCCCACATACTCTTGCAAGGATGATGTTGGCACTACACACTAATGGTCTCAGGAATCTTGCTGTTTGACTTGCATTTCTGTAGGTTTCCAGCTTCTAATGCATTCAGAGCAGAGCACAGGGAGAAAAGTCAAAGGGTAACATCCTGGACAGTGTGAAATGTACCATCAAAGGAGGGACCAGCAGCACAGCAGAACAGAGCTGACCGCAGCCCTGCTCACTCATGCTGCTGAGGCTGTGGAAGGAGCTCACACACAAAAGGAAGAACTTTAAATAAAGATCAAGAGGATGCAGTGATATTATGGCATGGCCAATCCATTCAATCTCCACCTCAGAGGTTATCAGAAGTGAGACCTCTCCCATGGCCTTTCCCAACCCCTCCATTTCTCACCAGCAGGTCTTGTCATAGTCACATCAGGACTATTCACCCTTAAAGTTTCCCACTTGTCCCATTTGTTATGTCTCTGCACTCCCTTAACCCAATGCTGACTTCTCTGTTTCTTGTTCCATGAATTCTCCTCATCACGCCCATCTGCAACACTGCCCCTTTCGGTGAATTTTCCCCCTCCTACACTCAGCCATCATTTCTATGCCAGTAATTTCCACATTTACTTCCCATCTTTTCTTCTCTTTGCTCTCTGATTAGACATCTCAAAAGTCATCCCTCAACTATTTCCTTAAATCAGGACTCTACTTGGTGCTTTTTGGGGCATTTTGAGCTTGGAAGTGCTCAACAAACCCCAACAACTTCATCTTTTTTGCCTCCTAATCCTTCTGTGCTCCTCTTCTCCATCAGTACTAACACCTTCACTCTGGTTTTTTTAATAATGAATATCCTAAAGGATTCTCCCTAACAGTTCAATGCATGACTCCTCTGAGATTCAGCTTGCCGTGCACAGGGTGGACTTGGCTCAGTGCAAACAGCTTAGCTGTGAGACACAGAGCCCTTGGATTTCTCCCTCCTTGCGGCTGATGAAGGGACAAGACAATCTCATGTTTTAGCTCTTTCCCCTGTTACTCTGCTCTAAACACCTACAAAATACCATATGGATGGATGGATGCTACAGTCTGCATTTACTGGCTCTGAAAGCCCCACACAGGGAAAGTGCACAGCTGGTGCTTTCTTAGGGAAGAAGAAATACTAGTACATAGGCAACTTGTATCAGAGAAGAGCACAAATTAATATTAGAGACTTCCCTGCCAAGAAGCTTTAACAACCATGGGACACGTTTCCTCCCTTCCCAATGCACTGTCTCCTCTGGGCAAGAACATCTCATGGCCAAGAGCATAAAATTGCCGTATGGATACAGAGCCTATGAAACCATCAGTATAAAGTTATTCTGAACACCAGAGCTGCTTCATCGACCCACAACGATACCACTTGACATTGACTCAACAAGACCATACTTTCAAGCCCTTCAGCCACTAGTCACTTGGTAACAGCCTATCCTCTTTGAAGGACAGCACATGTGGTGGGGAGGAAAGGGTGGAAGAGAACCCTGGAGCCTCCAGAAGGTGATTTTATCAAAGGCAGTAACTGAATAGAGCTACATCTAATGCTGTGTCTTAGGCTCGTAGAATTTAGAAAGGTATCCAGGTGACATTATATGATTTAAAAGTTAATTAAAATGAATGATATAGCATAACAGCCCCAGGTGTTTATTTCAAGCTAGCCTGTTTCTACAGCATTTAGAACAAAAGAAGGCAGGGGGGGGAATCTAATAACAAACCTTGTGTGTGTTGCATGAAGAAGTAATCACACCATTAAATCACTCTGGCTCTGGAGCACTTCTAATACCTTCAAGTGTTGGCAAATCTCTCCAGCTCAGGCTCGTTTCCATCGCTGTGCTGTCCTGCTTCCCAGAGCTGGCAGGTTTTGCCTTTTAAGAACCTCAGGAGAGAGCTGCACAACCTGGCAGTGTGTGCAGCAGCCTGGGGCCTTTGTGCATCAGCTGTGTCAATAGCTACGCCTTTGCTTCAAGGCACCTTAGATCCCTTCTGAGTGCTAATGGACTGGCTGGACCAGCACCATCCCTTCAGCACTGCTGCTGGGCTGGAAGGAAATAGCTCGGAGGTGAGATGCAGTGTTGGGTATGCAGTGAATGCTGAGAAACCTTAAGAAAAATCAAGATTGTGGCTGGAATGTAGAGATGTGAGTGTGGAGGAGGAAAATGATCCATAGGAAAAGATCTTTCATAGGAAGGAAAGCTTGGGAGAGGTTATTTTCGTCTAAGCAAGACTGAAGTACAAAAGTTTCTGCTGCTTGTTGGCAAGTCTCCCAGAATGGGGGTGTGTCCTCCATAGGCACAAGACCACGCTGTCAGAGAACCCTGTTTTGCAGGACATTTGTCCCACGTGACTGATAACCAACAGCTGATTCTCTTCAGAGGTTCACCACCTTCTCTACCATAGTTCAAACTTGCGATCTTCAGATCTCAAGATGTGTGAATCCCTAACCAAGCACCATCTCTACACAGCATAACACCAGGTGACACAGTATTTAAGCAAAGGCAGAGAGATGGAAGTCATAAAAGTTAGGGGTAGCGCAACAGGGTAAAAAGAAAGAGAGGAGTTTTCAGTATCATCATTGCTCACCAAAGGTCCTGAGGTATCTCAAAAGGCATCATGTCTAGGAGAGCTTCTCTGCATTCAAAGGAAAAGTCCATTTTTCCATAATTCGTCAGGTTAATAAATGACTCCCTTTTCTCCCTACAGCCTCTCCTATTACCAATTCTCATGCAGCACACCAGGGCCTCCTTTCACTATTAATACCACTCACTGTGAAATGTAATTACCAGCTCTATCACAAAGCGTCAGGCACATTTATCCACTGTACACACTCGCTGACTCCAGATCACATCAGTCACTGGCTGGCTTGTTCTGACAATGCTGTCCAAAGGAAAAAGTATCTGCACAGGCTCCCAGCTAACTTAGGCCACTTAAGCAGAGCATGAAAGTGTTCTGAGGGTCCAAACTGGGTTCAATAAGCAAACACAAAAACGAGCAAAGAGAGATACTTAATTTAATACAGACTCATAATTTAAATCTAAAGGAAAGAATGATGATAGGCAGAGTGAAATGTTTGGCTGGAGAAGATGGATGAGTAAACGCTCTAGAAAGCAATTCAAAATGATGGAGTGAAATTAATGGCTCCCTCCTCCAGGCTGACACAAGCAAAATCCCTCCTTCGCTTTATGCTTTAACTCTTGTCATTATGTTTTGATTAAAGCCAATATAAAAAGCTCACTTACTGTCCCTTCCTTGTGGCTTTTTTCTTCTGCTTCTCTCTTTACTTTGCAGCATTTCTAGCAAGCACGCAGGATACCCAGAATTCACGTTGTTCAATCCTTTGTCACTCGGTGAAGCTGTGACTCTCACAAAGGGCAGGGACTCAGCCAGACATATCAGCTTTAGCTTTACTTAAAAAATCCTATTAGTTGGAAGAGAAAATAATATACATTCTCACTGATATCCAACTGACTCTTACATTAAGTGTTTCCAATTCCATGGGGCTAGAGGCAGCCCTTCCTGTCCTGTCTGAATATCAGCTCTGTGCTTTGAAGGCAGTACCTTCATTACATTCAATGCTCCTGCAGCTGTTTAAAAGCAGGCAGCCTATGCTTATAATGGGTAACAGCTAAAAGGTGTATTTTATTTACAGTTGCGTCTTACCACGGTGCTATGAGCACTGAAATAAAACCAGAGAAATGAAACTGAAAGTACTGCTGACAAAATAAAATAGGAATAATCAGAATACCTGAAAAGGAAAGAAGTGGAAATGGAATAGGATTAGTTACGTTAACTGCTTATCTGTCACTGTGTCTCCAAACTTTTAGACTCTGGTGTTTAAGGCCAACTAATGATCTGCACACCCGTGCCAGCGTTTCCCTACACAGAGCCAGGGCAAAGATGTCTTGTGAGAAGAAAAAAGAAGGGTTTGGAGATTCCTTCTTTAGAACAAAATGAAAACAGGAAAGAAGAGCTCACAAAAACTTCCAGGTTCTAAAACCCCAAAGGATTAAACCCCTGCAGATGAGAAAGGAAATGAGGTAGGCGTCTTCCAATTAAAATAAAGCGTAACAGTGTGACCTGCTAGGGCATACTTGTCCTGGGAACACATCACAGCAACACCCCAAGTGAATGTCTGTGCTCCTAAGAGTATCCCAGTGCTTCCTGGAGCATGGATGGATCAGATATGCCTCTTTCCACCTGACTGTGCCAAATACAACTGATGGGGGAGAAGGGAAGGAAACAGCTGAACCTCAGACTTTACCCACCCTCTCAGAATTTGGTGTTGTTTCAATGAGTGATTTGTGGATCATTGTAGAATCCCAGAATGGTTTGGGTTGGAATGGACCTTAAAGCTCATCTAGTTCCAGCTCCTGCTATGGGCAGGGCCACCTTCCCCTAGACCACGTTGCTCCAAGCCCCGTCCAACCCAGCCTTCATTCTTCTAATCTCACCCAGTAATGACATTTCCTGCTTTGATTCAAGCCTTTTTAAGCATGATGGTGGCAGATGGCAGGCTATTACGCAGCATGGCTGCACGGCAATGGAAGCAGGAAGGATTATTAACAAAAATAGTAACTCTTCAAAATCAAAAAGGTGAGGGCCCATGGAAGAGCTATGGCTTTATTTTTACACCTCAAATCAGTTATTTGAATGCATTATGAATGCTGTAAATATACCCAATGGATATAATGAAAATGCATTATTAATTTTCACTCATTATTAATGAACTTATAAATTCACAAGTGATGGAGCCATGACAGTGTGAGGGAAAGGTCATGAATAATAACTGGAGATGAATAATATATGCTCAGTTAGCTCACAGGATACTATGCTCATATGACTGTAGTGTCTCATGTTTATTTAACTCAGCAGTGCATTGACTTTTTATTCTTTGCTAGATAATAGCACAAAGAATTACATGGACTATAATCTCTATTAAATCAACATAACAGATCACAAGGTACAGCTGATCCTTCTGTGGGGATGCTCCTGCATCCTCACTAATGCTAAAAAGCCGGGATCCCCCTCTCTCCTCCATCACACTTTTCCTCCATGACATCATATTGTTTTGTCTCAATTATTTCCCTTGCTGGCATATGGAGAACATCAGCTCTATGAAGAGCCCACAGCAGACCCAGAGACAGCCCACGTGGTATGTGAGGGTGACTAACCTGAGATCAGTGGGGATATGTTAAAATCTCTGGCAATATCTCAGTGCGACAAACAGGAAGGCAAGCCGTGTGCTGTGTGCACATACAGACCATTTTGTTTGGGTTCCATCTGTTAGGACTAATTTGTTAATTATTAAAGAGATAATTTATCATCTCTGCCTGCTTGATCGGTGTTTATTACCCACAGTCTGAGGCAAAGGGAGTGCTGTGTGAATAAAGATGGGATTAATTAATAACAAAAAGTTCAGGCAACTGCAAACTTGTGGTGGCTGCTTCCAGTCCTTGTCTATTCCTGAACAAAAAAGGGAAAAGCATCAGGAATTCAAGTATTCAAGCTTCCAAGCATCATATTTCCTCCCTTCTTTGCAAACTAACCACTGCTGGGTGATGGAAAACAAACTCTATCTCAGCACTTTACAACCAGTTCCTCAGACTGCATCCAGCTACCCTGGGAATCACAAGCTGTTCTCCAGGTCAGCATCACTGTGTCATCTCCAGCCCCATGGAGGAGAAACACATCAGTGTCCCCTGGCTCCCGCTATTCAGATCTGTAAACCACAATCAAAACAAAGCAGCAGGTCATCCACTTTGAGATTGGATTGAGGACCCCAGCTCTGCTCTATCAGCCATTGATCCATTGGTGCCCATGCTCCTCTCCAGGTCCTGCCATACTGTAAGATTCATATCTTTGTGAGGCTTCTTCAGCACCTCCTCCCTCCTCATTGCTTCATTAGAGGTTTGCACTTGTCATTCCTCAAGTGGAGTCTCAAGCCTGGCAGAATAACCAATGTCCAAACAACTGGTGGTTACAGCAGAACGCAAGAAGCTTTCAGGCACTTCCTGATACACTGAAGCTTATAACCCTCATCTCATATGGTAAAAGCTGAAAGGAAAGACATACCTGTGAACCACCTTTTTTCATTACTGAAAGGTGTTTCATAAAGGTTCAAGGACATTCCAAGAGGAACCTCAAGAGAGATATGCCAATGTATGCAACAGACAAAATAAATACCAACCTGCCTAAACATGCAGGAAAGATCCTGAAATGCAGGGATGCTGAGCTGCAGGAAGCCAGAGAAAATCATTCACATGCTATCAACTGATGCTAAGAGCATGCAGGTAAGGGATAACTTCCAAAGAGCCAATTATCCAACTCACCAGCTATTCAGTCTTCTAAGGGAGGCATCAAGGGAAATCAAAGCAGGGAGATGGTAAGTTATTTGATCAGAGACACTTTTAAGGTTAATGGACAGGCCACAAACAGCAATCATGCCTCCGGCCACACAGTGTGAGAAAAGATGCATTTTGTTTGGTTTGTGCTAGGAAAAGACCTTCCCTATAAAACTTGTTCAGATCTTTAGTGAACTTCAGGTGACATATTCTGGCTAACGGCTGCTCTGCTGCGCCTCCGTGTAGCTGCATCTTTGCTTCCTCAACCACTCATGATCAATTTAACAAGTATTTTGTAACAAACAAAAGTTTTCTTGCTAAATAAATTAATTATGGCAGAGTAAACAAAAAACTTCTTAAAAATGCATGTTCTGATGCGATTGCTTCTTTAACTGGCTGCTTTAACATTTGAAATTTGATTTAATTTTCAACTTGATTAACCTCACCCACAGGGTCAGGCTATCAGAGACACAAACAAACACTGAAGCCTCTGGTACTCCCCATAGGGCTTCAACAGAGGAGTCTTCTTGGTACTTCTGCTTCCTCCAGCCCCTTCCCTCTTTCATTATTCTTATTTAGGAAAGGAAGATCAAATTCAGACCAACAGCAAACATACATTTCCTAGCTCTCCATTAGTAGCTTTAAAATGAGACGGTGCTGTGAAAGCCTGGGTATGAATCCCAGCTCTGACAACTTCTTTCCTTAATTGCTTGAATAAAATCTCCATGCCCCCCCAGCTGTCCTTCCCCATAAGACAAGTGGTGATAACAAGAAGCCAGTAAGGTATTACAGGGAGTGGATTAATTATGTGTGGGAATTGCTTGAGAAATGAATGCTACATGCTGGGACAAACAAAGCCATTGCATTTTCAGTCCTGTGACAGTACACACACGGTATGACAAGTCTGAGGAGATGACAACACCTCCAGCCACCTCTGATGGTGGGTTTGCAGGCAGATCCCTATTGAAGCACACGAAAAGCCATTTTCTTTTCAGCTGAATTACCAAGTTGTCAGTAAATGCTGCTACAGATTTCTTTTTTCTACTTCAAAAGAACCCTTTGCACTCTTCGACTGCTTCCTGGTACCAGTATTTGCACTATCAGGTGCTCTGCTCATCAGCAGTACCCCTGATTTCTCATAGGTTCACAAATTGCGGAGCTCAAAAGAACCGTAAGAATCAGCCAATCTAAACTGATGAAAAGCACAAGCTGGTGAATTAAGCAAAGCAGTTCCTGCATCAGGCTCATAATTGCTAGCTGACTTAGAACATTTCTTGTACAAGAATATCCCATCTTCATTTAGACACTTCAAAGTGATGTTGAATCCCCCCGTACTGAGATAAATAGTTCCAATGGCTAATTACCCCTGTTGTAACAAAAGCATTTCCTTAGTTCTAATCTTTCCTGGTTTCTACTTCCAGTATTTGATCTTGTTACGCTTTTGTCCAACAGATTAAAGGGGTTTTATACTAGCCAAAATCTCATTCCCTTATAGGAACTCAGACTGTGATCAAGCTACTTATTAACCTACTCTTTGTTAAGCTAATTAGAAGGAAATTCTCCAGCCTCTCACTGGTTTTAGATCTTGAGGTGAGGCAGGAGAAATAGAGACTGCCCAGCAAGAATTTCCCCTCTTTTCAGAGAAAACCAGGTTAAAGTAATGATGTGATAAAATAGAGGCTCGTGTGCTTCACGCTGTCTATCACATCTTTACGTTACCCTTCCTGCCTTCTCTTGTCCTGGTAGAGGGTGATGAAGGGGGCGATGCTGGAAGCTGAATTTGCAGATCTTCACACAGACCACTGACCTCAACGAGCCAGAAAAGCAGAGAGGCAAAGCCTGACATGCTGGGAGATTCTGCTGGAAGACCCAGAAAGAGGCATGCAGCTCTTTATCATGAAGCCCCTAAGCTGCTTTGCAAGTTGGCATCTGCTGTCTTCTCCGAAGGCCCTTTGCCAGCTGTTCTCTCCTCCCCAAGGCTGCTTTGCTCTCTCCTGCCTGTGTGGCAAATTACCTACACAGCCATCTCTTCCCCAGTCCTGATGGGAGCTCTTGGATCACTTCTCCCATCCCCTCCCACTTCTCTCACACACGTGCCTTCTCTTCACTCTCTTCTTTGCCAAATCGCCTTAAAGAGTGCTTTCTCCCCTGCCTTCCTCTTTTTGCTTCACATCTTCTCTGTGGGAGGACTTTCAGGACTGGTTCTCTCCTCTGCATGCCATAAGATACCTCTTCTCAAATCCTGCTCTGTCAATGAAGCTTGTTTGGTTCTCAGCGCTGGGAGGTTACAAGAACACACCCTCCTATGTGAAACACTCCAAACCCAGCATGCCCCCATCTCCTTTCCAGCCCTTTGCAACACAACTGCTCAGCCTGGCCATGCTTCCTGCTGCTTTAGATGTGAATAGATCTGTTCCCCAAGTACCACTGTAAGCACCAACACGAAGCAGCACAACTCCAGGGCAAAACTGCTTTGCTACCAGTGGGATTTCTAAGCAGTTGTCATCTTTCTGTGAGTCACTTTGCTGGGAAAGGAAGGTGGGAACAGCTGTGCTGGCACCCCGAGGCCGATTCCTTCATATCCACACTGATTCACAGTCACAGAAATGTTTCTTCTCAAGAAGGATCTCATTCTTGTGCTAACCACTGGTTGACTTCATTCATCATTGATCATCTCCTCTGTATGAACTGGAGTGCTGCTGCAGATGCATTTTGATTCCCTTTAAACTGAGTGGTAAAGGTGGTTTTGCAATGCTTGTGTTGGTGCTTAACAGTGGCCCGACAGCTGTGAACATGCATGATGCCATGGCAGAGATCCGGTGCGAGAACAGTGAGCATCATGGTAGATTTTGGGGGGAAGCAGTGAGAGAAATTCACTGCTTTGTATTTACAGCAAATGTAAAACTGGAACTACAAACCAAGAGGTCGTTTAACAGCATCATGCCCCTGACGAATGAGTTTTAAGTGGAGAGAAGGAGGATCCACCTTGCTGCACCAAAGGAGAAAACAGCTGATGGGGCTGGGAAGATCATCCTGTTTCCCTGTTATCCCAATCTGATTTCTGGGAATGAGGCAAACCTGGGACAAAAGGCTGGGGTCACCTTGGTTAAGAAAAGTGGAGGGAGAAAAGGGGGGGAAATTGCCAGCAGACATCAGGGGATTAATTTAGAAAATAGAAAGTCAATTTAGTGCTGATGGGAAGAACTAATGGCAAACAGCAAGAGTGAAACGAGATATCCTCAGAAGTGAGAAGAGCCAGGCTCAGCCATGCCACGAAGGGTGATGTGCCCCAGTTGTCCCATGGATAGGGCAGGATCGAGTCCCCTCCTCTTTAGAGAGCAAATATTAGCATGATGGATCCTGGGCTATGACAGTGGTACACAAGGCTCGGATGGTTTCATTCATGTATCTGCTGTTTAATAGGAAATAGATGAAGGGCAAAAACCCTTCCCAGAGAGAAAAACTGCTCAGTGTCAATGATTTTCTGTCACTTTTACCCAGAACCCACACTCAGCCTGGGGACCTCTAGGTGAAGAAGTCAGGTCTCTATTGACTTGCATTCTTGCAGTGCCAACCAGCAACACAACTTTCCCCATCAGTCGGGGATATGATTTATTGGTGCAGGGGTAGAAATTCAATAAAACAAGCTTCTCCATCATCACCCCCAGCAACTGTCTTGATGCTCTGATGACTTCACCCAGACAACCTGGCAAAAATCCCAAAGCCCAGCCCCAGTGAGGCTGTCACATACATATGTCAGCGCAACCACATTCTGTAACCTGTTCTTGTGCCATGAAGCCACCACTCGCAAGGGAGGCCATCCCAGGTATAGAATGAACCCAAGTCCTTGCTGGTGGCACAGCCAAGCCTCTGTGAACTGAGCCCAGAGAGTCAGAGTAATTGCAGGAGGTTGTTAAAAGAGCTAGCGCATCTCCCACAGAGGCCTTTAGGCAATAGCAGCACCAGAAGAAAGAAATCAGCTCCTGAGAGTTGGTTCGGACCAGTTGTGAGAGTTTGTGGACATAAATTCTGTTATATTAATGAGTCACAGTGGCCACATAACCCTCAGTTCCATCATTTCTTCCTTTCTAACAGCCCCTCTCGGAGATCTAATCTCAGTAAAATGCTGGAGCAACCTCTCAAACGGCCGGGTTTTACTGCAGTCACTCTATCACCGGTTCCTCACACCAAAGGGCCACGGGGGAATAATCTCTTACTTTAGAGATCAAAGTCCCCTGTTAATGACTGGAAGCTGCCACTCATCCCAAGTGCAGACCGCCCAGGAAACCTGCTGCCTTTCCCCAGCCAAAAACCTGCTTTGTTTATAGCAGCAGCATTGATCTGCTTGACAACTTGCTGGTACAGTCATTATTGATTATTTATTTAGTGTCCAAAATGCAACAGGTATTTGTGGAGACAGGACAGAGACAGAGTCCCCTTCTCTGGAAACACCTTCGGGCTCATAATAGGAAGAAAAGACTTAAAAGGAAATGAATGGGGCTGAACGGACAAGGAGGATGGGCCTGCTGTGATAAAGCACTCAGCTGATGCTCTCAACTCACGCACGTAAAGCTGTTTTATACAGCTTACTACATGCATGTAACACATGCAATGAGATGGTTCCTTTATTTGGAGGCAAAATGGGAGACTGAAGGGAAAAACGGTGGCATTAGCTGTATGGACTCCGAAGAGAACAAATAGGTGGAGAGATTGGAAGGATAAGAAGACTGAAGCCTCTTCCAAGCTCTCTCAGAGGCACCCGGCCATGTTAACAATGTCAAATTCTCCTTTGATCCAAGGCTTCTCATGCAAAGCCAGAGCCTGCCTATCCTGCCTGCTGCACTTCACACTGGACTAGCTGCTACCAGAATCTGCCTGCTCTCATCCACCAGCTGCAGAGCCATGTTATCTCCCCTCTTTCCCATGTCTCAAAGATAAAAGAGCAGAGAAATCCAACAAGAGAACTACTGAACTGGCACAGCCTTCCCCAGAGAGCAATCCAGCCTTTTGGACTTCATGAAAACAAGGACTTGGTTTGAAGCTTTGAAACTGCTGAAAACTGCTTCAAAAGAACCTCAACAGTATCTTTATTTTACACGGGGTGCCTGTCTTCGAGCTGTAGCTCAACAGGCACTGTACAAAGATGTAAAGTAAGCTACGAAAAGCAAGCTGGTCATTAGGTTTACATCCACTAGACATGTTCCACCAGCAAACATTTAGATACCTATGAACTGAAAACAGCTTCCAGAGGTTACAGCACGAGGTTTCCAAGTTCAGAGAAAGGCCACAAAAGGAAGGGAGGTGATGCCTCAGCAGTAGTGGGGAAGTTATGCTGTCACTAAGAAAATCAACACTTACGACTGTCTCTTAGGCAACTCTGTCATCTACACCAGTCATCTGAGCACTCCCAACATTTATATAGAGAGTTCAGGTAAATACATTCTCTGTACATGCTGGAAAGACAGGGATCTCAATTTAGAGAGCTATATTGGACTTCACCAGCAGCCAGAAGCATGCATCTGGAAGCCACAACAATAAATAACTCCAAAACTTGGGCTTCTATAGCAGAGATGGACAGTACTTCTGCTTTGGGTTTACTGTCAGCATCACAGGCCACATGCAATCATGCCCTGTGGTCTAGGGCTGTCTGTTAAAAACTATTTCAGCATATACTTTGTGCACTGAAGGCTTTGCTGACTGCCAGCTGTGAGCAGACCCAGCAGAAAGGGCTGAGAGAGGCCACCCAGCCTTGAAGATTCCTAAACCTGAAGTGGAGACATAATTAGGATGATTTTAGATTGGATATAAGGAAGAAATTCTTTCCTGTTAGGGTGGTGAGGCACTGGAATGGGTTGTCCAGGGAAGTTGTGAATGCTCCATCCCTGGCGGTGTTCAAGGCCAAATTGGACAGAGCCTTGGGTGCCATGGTTTAGTGTGAGGTGTCCCTGCCCATGGCAGGGGGGTTGGAACTGGATGATCTTACAGGTCCTTTCCAGCCCTAACTATTCTATGATTCTGTGATTAGGATGCAGACTGGATGTTAGCAAAGGCTACGAAAAGGAGGCATGTAAACCAGATGGTTTCTGACTTTCCTAATACCAGTGGCCAGAGTTATTGCACTTCTTTTGCCAAGGGAATCTCTTCTTTGCAGTGTTAACATGGTCCCTGCCCCAGCACACATCACTGCCCAGCAACATTCCCATCAGAGCTGCATCTTCCAGATGAGAACCTGGGGAATGGGATGCATTTGGCAACAGAAGAACCTGCTCAGCGTAGCCATGCTGCAGCTGGGGGCTGCTCTGCCTCTGCTCTGGGTGTGTGTCAGTGGACTCTCCACAAAGCACAAATCCAGCACAAAAAGAGGCTGATGCACTTCAACAGGAGCATGAGCTCATCCAGAGAAGTTGTTCCTTTTGCTGGGATCAGGCAATGTGCATAGAAAGACATTTGCTGGGAAGCAGCAACGTGCGTTGCCTCGCAAGGATGCTCCTTCCTGTTTGCCACTGTTCTCATCTCTCTGCTGGACTGGTTTCAGACAACTGCCTCGCATTGGCTGCCATTCCACAGCAGCATCAAAGCCCCATCATTTCCAGTTCTCTGCAACATCCTTTATGTATTCCCAGCCCAAGGATTCTCATTCTTCTGTTCAGGTGGCCAAATATCTATGGATTGTGTTGTCTTCCACCCTGCCTACAGCTGCCTCCCACCCTGCCCTCTCCACAGTCACCATGACCATCACGTCCTGACCCAGGGGACAAGCCCAAGATCAGCAATGTAAAGAGACCTGTGACCATGCTGTCACTCCTGCCTCTCAGCTTGTAAATGGAAAGAGGCGGAGGAGGAAGAATACTGAAACAGAAAAGAAAGGCATTGCTCGCAGAAATTGTATTGCTTCTGCTCCAGACATTAAAGACGACAGCCCACAGCATTCCCCTGGGAACCTATTCCAAATCCACACACACAGACCTGGACATTTCCTGGATAAAAGCTTCCCTGCCTGGGTTCATTTCAATGCTAACAAGACCCCTGCTTAAGAAAGACTGAGCTGACAGAAGGGAAGGCCGGAGGCTACAGGGCTTAAAGAATTAGGGAAAGCTGGGGCACTGTTAGTCCCTGCTGGTGTGTGCTCTGCAGTCCTGCCTCCCAGCACACCACCCTCTGCTCCCAGACAACAGCCAGTCTCTGCACTGGAAGGTCTCCAGTACAACTGAAGGGAGGTTGTGGCTGTGCATGCACATCTTAACCCCATGGAACAGAGAGTGCAACAAGCACCAGCGGAGGTACTTCATGCAAGATACCATAATGCCAAACAAAACTGAGTGTTCAGCTCTTGCTCCAAGACAGCAATGTGACCTTTCCTGCGTGCCTGGAGATATTTAGCACCACACAGTTTGGATAAAGAGGGTTTGTAGAAAAGGAAAACAACAACAACAAATCCCAGGGGTCTACACTGACAAAAGCACACACATAAGGCAGAGGAGCAGCAGATGAATTTCATGCCTTGATGCAAAGACTGCATTTAAACAACATACAGCACCCTATTTCCTTTCTGGCTCCGCTACGCTGCTCATTGAAAGAAGTTCATATCGTTAACCTGGCAAGGGAGAACGTGCCTCTGTGATTTTCACTGAGCTAATGGGAACCAATAACGTTACCTGTATCTCAGAGGACAGCATTCCCACCCATCCCAATATTTGTCTAATAAAAGGTCAGCCCATTATATGGCATCTATTTGTGAAATTAAGAGCCTCTCTCCAGCAGCTAAATGCTTGCTTTAGGTTTGGAATTACTGTAATTAAAGTTACATTGTGCTCGGATTGGTGCCAATCACTGCAGAGCTCCAGGCACGACCTGCCATTCCCAGCGCCATGCGCCCGGGCGTCCCACTCCATTAGCTCCAGGGAATTAGATGTCATTAACGAAGAGATGCACACTCCTTCGTGTTGTCAAACCGCAATCAAGTGGGTCACAGGTGAAGAATAAATACTTTCAGAACAAGCCCAATTACACCATTTACATTTCATTACAGAACCTGTTTAATCCACTGATGGGCTCCCAAGTTCTTCTGCCTAATAAACAGCATTTCAGAGGAATTAATAGGCCCTGCAAAACATGCTAATTACACTCTTTTGCATTGCATTTGCAATATTGATTTTAAAGTTGCCACTTCCCCCTCCACCCTCCTTTTCCAGCCCCAAAGCCTTAACTTTCAGCAAACAACACTCCAACCAGCCTAATTACTGGTGAGCTGAGAAGCTAATGCATCTCTCTTGTCAAAACTCAGTTCCAGTGAAGGCCAACACACGGAGAGGGATTTTCACATCCATAACTTGTGCAAGTTCCTCCGGACGACCACTGGAAACAGCTGCTGAATAGCAATTACAGGCAGAGAGCAGGCATCAGCAGAGACTTTGCCATAGCAACCAGCCTAGCTGGACCCGCTCCCCAAAGACACCGCCTCCTCCCAAAGACCATAGCAGCGGAACAGGTACGATGACAACACAACCACTGCAATCTCATTTCGATTTGAAGCTGAAGCTGCGTGATGCTCTCCTGGGCACTGAACTGTTTAAAAAACAAAAGGAAAGTTTATTTTCAAATTGCGGGCCTCAGCTAAACCATTTGGAAGAGAGGAACAAATCAGACACGCTCAGGAAACACGCCGTCTGCCTGTTGATCCACCCTGGTTGTTTTGCCTAGCTTCTGCCACCGGCCTTATGTTCTCTTCCTCCTCTACGTACTCATTCTGCCCTCCCCTCTGCATCTCCCCAAACCATTTTCTTTATTCAGTGTGTTTCCTTTCCAGCCACTGACTTTCTGCATCGGTTTGGTGGTTGTCACTCACCACTGTGGTTTTATCCAAAGCTTACTGACAGCTAAAAACACTTGGAGGAGGAGATGGGGAATGGGGCAGTAACGCTTGTGCTCTTCCACAGCGCTCGCAGGTTGCTTAAATAGAGCTAGCAATACAAGACAACAATGTTTAATTCCTTTGCTAACAACAAAGAAGAAAGAAAAGCTGAAGCGCTCCTGGGCTATCAGAAGATGGTGAGATACAGAGCAGCCATGAGCTGAAGTGACAAGGGGGAAAGGAGATCCAGTCAGGGCAGGGGGGACCAACAATACAAATGGCAGACGGCAGAAGGATACTCACAGAAAACAGGTTGTCCCAGATGGCTGTTCTGTGAAATGAGACCTAGCCTCAAGAAATTCAATAGAAATCACAGAATCCCAAGGGTTGGAAGGGACCTCAAGAGATCATCTAGTCCAACCCCCCTGCAAGAGCAGGGTAACCTAGAGTACATCACACAGGAACTTGTCCAGGCGGGCCTTGAATATCTCCAATGTGGGAGACTCCACAACCCCCCTGGGTAGCCTGTTCCAGTGCTCTGTCACTCTCATAGTAAAGAAGTTCTTCCTGATGTTAACGTGGAACCTTTGATATCTGCACTCCTGCATTTACTCCTGCCCCTCAGAAACTTTCCCCCGTAGTAATATGGGTTTCTAAGGGACTGGACATGGAAGCAGGTACTGCAGAAATGGACATAAGGAGCAGTCAGAGTTTAATGAAGATGACACATACTGCTGAGCTGTATTGTCTCTTCACTAGGAACTTGGGCAGACGAAAGACAGCATGTCCCCAGCTGCACTGAAGAACCACACAAGTACAAGCCATGGCCAAGGACTTCATCTCCTGTGTATCTAGTTTACATGAAGCTCATCCACGAGCAAGTTACTGCACCAGTCAGAACCATTTGTGTTAGCCCAGTCATCCATGTAACCCTCTTTCTGAAGGCAAGACCAGGTGCTCCACAATGCCTCAGGTAATCCACTGCATTCAGTGGCCTTCCACCGCCTGGGCACAGAAACAGCCCACGAGCCACCTCATATGCTCTTTGCACAAGGCAAGAAGCCTCCACCCCTGCATGCCCACACTTCCCTATTGCCTTTAACTAGAACATCTGGCATGCAGGAGGCAGCTGTGGTAGCAACACATGCAATAGGCGTCCAAGACATGTAGGAAGGTTGGCTAGCATCTTGTACCATTGTATAACATAATTATCGGGGGGGGGGGGGGATTTCTTTTGCCTCTCAGAGATTTTGGAGGGATTTACAAACTTAAAATGCTACAAATAATACCATGGGATCTCTTTTCCCTCGTAAGCATCAAACTGGATTAGTTATTGTCTGGAAAACACTTTGAAGTATCACTTAAGCTACTAATCATGCAACCCAATTGACATGACCTACCAATGCTAGCACAGGCTGGAAAGGAGATATAAATACCAACCATGTTTCGTTAGGTTTGTGGAAGTGGGGAACATTCAGTAGGCACAATGTAATTACAGGAATATTTGTCAAGAATTACCCTTACTCTCCATAAAAATGCCACAAGGAATCAAAACCTACAAGCAGTTCTGGGTCTCTTCTGCAGGGCAGACCCTCAGGCAATGCAACATCTCTTGACAGCACATCATGCCCATGGGTGCCTCAAACAAGGGTGCTTTTTAATGCAGAACCTCCTGACAAACCTTTACTTGAGCCTTCCCAACGCAGGGCTAACCTAGCCTAGCCCTGCAAAGCTTGCAACAGCAGGAAAGGTCACAGAAGAAGGAGAGTTTGCAACGGAACAGCTAAGACCATCTTTAATTTTAAGTGGTAGAAAAGCAAATGGAGAAAAAGAGTCAGCTATTTGAAGCTTAGCCCTTCTTATTCACCCACAGAAAGCAACAGCTCACTCCTGCCATCTCACTGCACAGGTAAGATTAAAGACAGGCAGGAGATTTTTACCCCGTAGTTACCATGATTAATGTTTCTAAACAGACATACAGTTTGAAAGCACTATTACAGGAAAAAGAGAAGTTGTTGCTTCGTATTCTCAACCCACTATTTTCCCTGGGCACTGAGCCAGCAACTGAAGAATGAGGCAAGTTGCTATTTAAAGTTATTTTGAATTGCAAGGTTCAGTAATGAACATGACTTGTTCCAGTCCCCTTTGCTAAAAGCAGGGGCAAATGAAAAAGGCATGGATGAGTGCTTGGCAGACTGTTCTCAGTCAAACTCAGAGGAGGAAGGCTGGTGATATGCTTCTGACAACTGCCTCTCCATCTCAGTCTCCCTGGTGGCATGAGAACAAATCTCACTCCTTCACTGCCAGCAACGAACCAGGAGCTGCTCTGCACAAGTTACTCTTCCTGCCTGCTGCTGTCAGGGAAGATGCAAGAAGATTATCTGTAGAATCATAGACTGGTTTGGGTTGGAAGGGACCTTAAAGATCATTTGGTTCCAACCCCCTGCCACAGGACACTGAATTCAAAGAGCAAGAGACAGCAGCTTTAGCTTCTTACAGAAGCTGTGATGCTATATAAAACTAACTGGTCATATAACTGTGACACAGCACATATTCCATAGAGGATCGTGCTGGGAAAAGAGAAGGCATGATCTTCCATGAAGCCAATGTTCCTTCTTCATTAGTTGCTGCAATACTTCTGAGAACAACTCCTGCCAGAGCTGGGGTGCCACATGTGTGCTGGCTCCTTGCTATGAAACACGGGAAATAAGCTGGAATAAGCTCCTGCAAAGCCAGCTTGAGGTCTGCCACGGCATGGTGGGTTGCTCTTAGTTCCCATTGTACTTCATCAGTATAACTCAGATAGATCACTGTGGGAAATAAGAGGAGAATAAAGTCCATAGGGTTTGTTTCCTGTGCAGTCTCAGGAACACTGAAGTGGTGAGTTGCTGCTGTAAAACATCTCAGAAACAAGTCCAGTGTGAACTCCTGCATCCAGGGCTTCCTGCTATTATAAACACAGCAAAACAGCAGGCTGTGTCCTGCCCATAAGGCAGCCAGACAACAGACTGTGGTCTAATTAGAAAAGACATGCTTCCCACATTCTCCATAAAGCTGCCCCAGCCTACAACTAAGGACAAATAAGCAACTGTCAGGGCTAATAAGCCCAGAATCATAGAGGAGGAGAAAAACATAAATTGGATCTACTCGGATCTCATTTTATGTGATCGCGAAGAGTGGATGGTTAACAACTGTGAAGACAAACAAAACCAGCTATGGTTGAGCCACTTCCTCTTCAGCAGACCCAGACTTGCTCCACCTCAACAGGCTGTGCATCCTTCTGCATTTCCAGACTAGCAAGAGGCACAAACTGCCATAGGTGATTAATGGGAGCATTTGAGCATCATGAGAAGACCTCCTCCATACTGATGTGCCAGATCATGATAGGAGGACATGAGGAGATACCCAGTGTGGGGAGCTGGAAAGAACAACCCAGCAACGATGAAGAAAGCACTACCTGGCCATAGCAGCGAGGAGTTTATGATGTTCTGAGGATAAAAGGTGTTACAGGGATGATACCCAGCAGCTTTGTGTGCATTACCCACATGGATCACAGCCAGTCATTACAAAAGTCCTGAATCTAGAGCCCTCCAATTCTGCACCCCCTCTCATCACATACCCAGAGGGAGAGATACACTGACTCTAGGCCCTCTTCTGACCTTGCCTGAGAGCTGTCAACCTACACCATACAATTTTATCAAGTAAGTTCCTCAGCCTGTTGCTGTGGTTGAGACCAGTGTAAGAATCTACGGTACACAGAAAGGATTAATCCCAAATGTCAGTTTCCAACAGAAAACATGAAGAACAAGTTGGAGTTACCCAAGTGGCCTCAGTTTAGTCTCTCTGTTCCTTCTTCAATCATTGAACCAGCTCAGGCATCTGCTCTGAATAAATTTGCACTAATCTATTTCGCCTTTCTGCTCACAGACCCAAGGCAGGGCCTGGCCTCCGGGCATCTGCAGGGCATTGGAGCAATTCACTCCCACTGGGAGCCTGTCCTTGCCAAGGAACAAGGGAACATCCACTGGGACCAAGCAGTGCCAGCTCCCACCTATCAGCACCGTGTGTCCAATGTCACTCCTTGGGTGCAACCATGCATTGGACAAACACTGGTGTATCCAGAGCTTTCTTTGACTTGGTGAAGAGAACACAGGGGTTGGACTCAAGACCAGGAGGCTGCTCAGAGCTCTTTGTATAAGAACAGTGACAGCAGGAGCCACCATATGGGATGAGGCATGAAACAACTTTGCCTTAGCCTTGCTGATTGAACAGCACTAATCAGGCTGAACTTGTGGCCCATCTGCTGACCACTCTGATCACAGGATTCGTAACCAAGAAACTTAACCCTAGAGGTGGCAGGACTACAGTCATGTAAGGTGCTGAAGGAGCATCATCTACACACTTCCTGCTCCTCAGTTCCTCCAGCACTGCTCTGAAAGAAACAGCTTGAGCTCTGTGCTGGAGAGATCAGGCTCTCAAAACAGTGAGGCAATGTGCTGCTGCTGCTTCCTCAGATTACTGATTAGCCTGGAACATGCATCATTTGAAGCAGAGAGGTATTTATTCATTCTGAAAGAAACATCTCTACACTGGAGACACTCAATCCCCACAAGGTGCTTCTCAGCTCTGGGGGGCCACTGGACATCTGCAGTGTTGGAAAGAAGCAGCAACATCATTGTGGGGGTGTAGAGCCCTTGGCTGAGCAGCGGTCAATGAGAGTTCCAGATGATGGAGGTGGCTTCACTCTGCCTCAGCTTCTTCTGCTCCTGAGAAAGGTGGCCAAGAGGAGCTGGCCCCAAAGCCCTTCTGGCTTGGTACCTTTGCAGGAAAGGAGGCAGCCTTGGAGAGGTATGGGAACATGACCTCAAGAGACACAATCCCTGTTAACAAGCACTTCATTTCACCCCAAAGGCAATTTCAGCATGACACCATGGGTTCAAAACCCTCCTGCTTTTGTCCCCTCCAATTTGCAGGTGCATCAAAGCACCAGCCAGAAGCTTGGAAGCTGGCAAGATGAAGATCCACAATGGAGAAGGTGCAAGATGCACCAGAGTAGCAGATTACAGCAAAAGGCCTGACCCAGACTTCAGGTAACCATATCTTGGTCTCCATGACACCTTTGCATCCTTGCTCAGTGCTGAGATGGCTGGTTAGAGTGCCTGCCCATGCCAGATACGTTCACTGCCTTCTGCAAACAGCTTATCCGCAGAGAACTGGACTAAACCCAAACTCATTTCACATGGGTCACTGATCAAGAGGGCATGTAATGAGTTTTCATCTCTATCAGCACAAGCTGGATCCAAACCGCTCAGCTATAGCACCATTGAAACTCCCTAGTTTCACCCCATCTCCTCAGTTAAAGGACGTCTCCTTTGCGCTGACACCACCCTAGTGACTGTGTCAGAACCAGCAGAGCTATTTCTCTGCAATGCCTAAAGCAAAATTCCCCTCTCATTTATACAGGAAAATCTCAGCACCTGCCCACGTGAGTCAAGTTATTTCCCTGGATCCCAACCACCTCGTCTGCAGGAGCTGGATGGGAAAGGCAAAACCAAAAAGACAAAAAAGGGTTGTGTCCTAAATAAAACCACGTCTAAACACAGAGGAAAAACACATTTAGCTTTGTAAGGCAATAACAAGCAGAGCAATAGGCAGCTTCAAGGCTACACAGCCAGGTCAGAAAACCCTCCAGAGAGAAAGAACTAGGGCACAAACCTGATATTAGCTGCTAAACATGCCTCAATTATCCAGACCTTGTGGGTGAGGCCCCTCTGATGGGGGAGCTGGCTGGTTACTCTGCTTCATTCAGGTATTTACATGTTGATGGGCTGTGGGAAGCAGTTCTAAACTCTCCAACAGAAAGACAAGACGTGAAACAACAGAAACAACAGAAAGACAAGCACCAGAGGCAATGCCTCTGCTCTCCTGGAATCAACAGTGCTGGGTCTGTGCAAGAGGTACCCACTGATGTGACAGCAGCATCGGGCTGCTGGCATGGAGGAGATTCCTGTGCTAATGTGAGTGGAATCTGGAAATCTGGAGGCCAGCAATCCATACTGTGCTCTCCCTTGGATCCACTGATGCCTGTGGTACAAGTGCTTTCTGCTGGCTGATTTACCTCTGCCTCTAAACCATGCCTGCTACAACCCCAGCGTAGTGAGAGACAGCTTTGGCACACGGTTTTATGGAGGAAAACTCTTTGAGGTTGCTTGTCCCTACTCTCCTCAAGGGAAATCATTTCAATATTATAAGCAGCAGCATTGCTGAAGAGACCATGCAAAAACCTGGAAAATGCATCATTTTATCAACAGAAGCAAGGTCATCCAAACCTGAGATGACTACCTTCAATATTTGTATCTCCCTTTCTGTGCACAGGGTTTGAATCTCTTGGTAACCATTCATTCCCCAGAGAAATGTCTTCCACTTTGATGTGAACTAATTAAGCCTGCACAGCTAATAAGTGCCATCTGCCTGCCACAACACTGCTGGAGATGCCATAGAACAGGAGAGGATGGGCTGGCTCATCTCACCTGCTATACCAGCACCCACTCCTGCATCCTGTGTTTCACAAACCCCAGCCTGACCTGGCATCCAGCAAAAGGAACAATTCACCTAGGCACAACTGTGAAGACACAGATGCCTCCTTTCTGCCACATCCCATTCGAGCCCTGGTTTATTCTCATTTCCAGGAACTCCATTTGTTTTGCTGTTCCAGCCCTAAGGTTCTGTGTACAATGTTTTAATGAGTTTCATTTCACTGATACAAAGGGCACATCGACCACACTGCTCAATTTATTTCCACTTGGAGCATTCAAGATCTGTTTCTCAAAGAGTTTGAGAAGATCTATTAAGAGTCCAGCCCCAAGTGTTAAACAGTGTCCATTTCTGGGCTGGCCCTGGCAATGCAATCAGTGAAGGCATTTAAGGACAGGACGTGCAACACTGGAAAATGAAACTGCTGTGAAAAAAATTCCTCCTTGCTTATTTGCCAGATAATGACAGAAGAGTCGATGCCAAGCGCAGCCAATCTGTCCTGGGCTGTTCAGACAGACAGTCCTTATGCCAAGGCAGCCTTTTTTCCCTTCTCATCTGCCTAAACACATCCCACCCATCGGTCCTCACCCAGGCCGCAGGAACAGATCCAGAGACTCCTTCTCCAGCAGCGCAGAGGCAGCAAAATTCCCAGCTCTGCACCATCAGGTAAGTCGGTACTTTTGGTTTTGTCTCATTAGAAAATGTCCTGGATTTCACACTTCCCCCACTGGAGGCAAGGATATGTTGTTGAGTTGTCTTCCCCTTATAAATATTTGCTGTTGAAAACCATTTGCAGTGTAAAGCTTCTCTAAGGAAGGGGAGAGGGGCTGATGCTCTGCTTATTTGATACTATTTCTTAAGTCTTTCATGGTTTTTCCCTGCTATTTTTATAGGTACTTTTAAGAAAGATTGGATGCTGTTCTGCATGGACAAATATAAAGATAAAAAGAAGAAAGGCAACACAACTCGGCAAGCTAAATGTGGAGCTAAGCTTAAGTTTGGGAGATCCAGGCTCAGTTCCTTGCTATGCTGGACCCCCTTCATGACTGTCCTGCCCATCTTACATAGATTAGCAACCCTTCCTAACCAGAGCACAGCTAGGAGAAGAACCTCAAGAGGGTTCTTCACCAGCAAAGTATGAAGGAGCATCATCAGCAGCAGCCCTTCACTGCCTCAGCTGTGTTCCAGAGCATCATTCCACCACACCTCATGCTCTGCCCCATCCTTTCCCCCCCGTGAACTTCCATATAATAACTGAGAAATGCGACAAGCCTAACTTTAATCATGTTCTAACCTGGGTTGGTGTCATTAATCTCGCAGCCACTGATGGGTAATTTAATTAGGGAGCATTTGTAATGAATTACAATCATCATTTAGCGCTATTGTTCCTAACACGAGCAGAAGGGAGTCAGAAAACCAGCGTAGTTGATCTTTGTAATTACACTTGCACGCTATGCAAGCCCCCCCAGCTTTTCACTGCTGGTTTTATAGATAAAAGGAACATGAGCACCAGGGACCCTCACTGAGCCCAGCAAACATCTCCATGCATGCTCCCTGCCAGCAATCAGTGCCTACCAGGTCTGTGAAACAGGACCTGTGATGGAGGAAGTGGCAAACTCCAAGCAAACAGAGCTGAAGCAGAGAGAGAAATATAAAGTCAGGATAGAAACTGTGCTTTTAGTTCTCTTTCTCACGACCTGCAGACATCTGATTCAGATGTTAAGGTAAGGCCAGACTCAAAATGAGTCAGTGGCCCTATTGTAAGTCCAGAAGTATCCCAACTGAAGGACTGGATTCATTAAAACACGCTCACTTGGTGACAGTTGTCTAATCACATTGAAGCTATAGACACAGGAAAGTCTGAAGCCACTAAGAGTCTTCTAATGGAAGGAGAATAATTTGCCCCAGAGCTTTAAATCCATCTCTACAAGACAGTATCAGAAGTTTCTAGCCAGAAAAGTTTGTCTCTGGTCAGCTCCTTCACTGCTCCATGTAGGATGTGCAGCAGTGAGTGCTTGCGTTCATTTCAGACAATAACTTCACCCTGCAAAACAGGAGCAATCTGTTGGTGTGGCCAAGAGCCAACCTGTCTCCTCAGTATCTCCGTGCAGAATGTACAGACTCCACCATGGATGTTGTGTTGTGGCATCCCACTTCTGGTGGCCAGGCCAACCTGCTTTGGAACTAAACTGCTCTGAAGAGGTGCTTAACTTTTGATGGTTTCACTTCAAGAGGGTGGTCAGGACCCCCCTCTGGGTGTTTTGGACATTGGTCTCCTCTCTGAAGAACATGTGGGCTTGCAGACCACAGCATAAGCCCGAAGAAAGGCTGTCCCCTACAGCTGGGACAGCCCAGTCTTGGCATGTTCCTACTGGGAGGCAGAAACGAGGCCAGATCTTTAAGAGCAGAAGGCAATAACCTAACCCTGGGTTTGCAGGGCCCAGATCACTGACCTAAAAGCAGTATGATCTTGCCTCTCCCCTCCTCAAACATACCCACTGAGGCTTCACAGCAACTCCATCTGAATTGACTCAGAATGTCCCAAACTGCTTCTTTTCCCCCATTTAATTTTGCCAGATATCATGAACAACTCCTTCCTACACATGTGGAATTTTCCTTCAAATCAAAGGATTCCTGAGCAAGGCAAAATACTGCTTTTTGGCAAAGCTCTTTTTTAAATTAAGGCTTGAACAGCAGCTTATCCATTTGGACTGGCAAGCCATGCCCCCGTGCCAGCAAAACGAGCAAGGAAAAATCACTGAATACATGTGCAACTCCTCTGTGGCAGTATAAAATGGTAAGAGAAATAATTCAGTGTGGCTTAGAGCAGATGATAGCCATTCCCCTGATTCAGTACTGCTCTTTCCAAGAGTTAACAAAACCATTGGATACAGGACTGGACAGTAGTGAACAGAAAATAAGGAAGAGTCCAGATTTGGGTTGGAAAGGACCTTAAGATCACCCAGTTCCAACCCCCTGCCATGCGCAGGGACACCTTCCTCTAGAGCAGGTTGCTCAAACCCCTGTCCAAGCTGACAATAATGCAACTGTTCTAACTGGTGGCTTATACTTACCTAACTATTGAGCACTTCATTTAAGATAGGCCCAGGAGAGTACTGAAAAGCATTAGAGAGAAGAAAGAGGCTCTCATAAACCCCCCCCAGAAATTCTAAGCGAACTCTTTGAAGGGACAAAAACAAGAGGCTCATAAAAGAGGTCTATAAAATACTGAGATTATAATAAAGGAAGGAAGAGCACTGCTATTCGTTCTGGAAGAGAAGAACAGGAGAGAACTCAACTGAAAAGAAATAAAATTTAAGGACTTTAATTTTCAGGCAACATATGTGTTTATTAACCTGTGCAACCACTGCTGTAGGGGAGCAGGAGCGCAGGATTTAATGAAGACTAGAACAGACAACAACATCCCATTTTCTAAATGGCTTTTCTGCCATTTCCATTTTGCTTTCGAGAATGGGATACGGTCAAAAGAAACCTTTTAACCACCTGATTAACAATGCAGTAACTGATCAGCATTTTACCATGTTTTCCCTAAGTCAGGAATAACTTCTTGCTCACTGTATTACTCTTCCTTGTCAAGGTCTTGCCGGCTCTGTCTTAAGGACAGGGCAGGACCAGGATGGTGGTTCTGCCCCTGCTTTCCCTGCTGCCGTAAGTGTTGCTGTAGGTGGGGATGGAGCACAGTGGGGAAATGTTTAAATGCATTTATCTGATAACTTCATAAAACCCTTCACATCACACTGCACCTTAAGAGTGGGACACTGCCAAGCCAGAGACACCTCACAACACAAAGTTTCAGGCAGACTTGTTAACGGCTCCCACCCCATGCCATTACAAAAGCAGAAAAATACAAGGGGAAAAGATTCTTCTTGTGGCTGGGTTGCTCACCAAGTGCAGACTCAGCATTTTTGACACGTTCCATCAGCATTTCTTTGTCAGTCACTTTTCTCCACCTGCTTTCATGTAGCAAGTGAAAAGGATGAAATACTTTTCCTAGCAAAATGATTGTAAAGGCACTTCAAATAAGGGGAGGGATGCAGGTGCAGCTTCAGCTGCTGCACTGAAGATGATTTGGGTTACAAGCTGGCACTGTCACTCTCGGGATGTAGTCCCTCTACCGCAGCAGCTTTCATCCCTGCAACATTCCTCCATCCTCAACTTTGTGCCATCCTGACTTTTGAGAGCTGCCACCACTCAGTCCTTCTCTCTGTTGGAACTGATATTTCAGGGATGCACTGGTAAAAGCACACAGTGCTCAAGAGATGTGCTATCCCAAGTGTGATTTTCCCTTTGTAAATAAATTTTGGCCACCACCCAGTCCGGGTGGGATGACTGGGAAGCAGCTGATATTTCAAATCTCAACCTTAGCATGAAATAGCCTTTAATGAACTGTGTGTCTGAGGGAAAAAAAGGAATTGGCTGCAAAATAACAAGTGATAACCAATGGAAAAATAAGCAAAGCATATGCAGGATGAAACTCCATTAGAGCACTGGCCATGCAATTAGAGATGGATGTGGTAAACACTCGTGTGCAAGCAGTTCACGGTGCTGCTGTGACCCACATGCCCATTAGCTCTGGAGCAAGGGTAAGCTGATTAGCTCTGGAGAAGGATGATGGCAAAACTCATCAGCTAAGCTTGTTAGCTGCCACACGAAGTTGGTGTACCTTGGAAGCTTTGCAAAGTGATTAGCTTGGGGTGGGAGGAGGCAGCAGAGCCTGTTACTGTAGATGAATAACCCAAAGCAGGCACTGCGTGGGCATCAGCTCCAAGTACAGATCAGCTGCCTGGCAAAGCTGGGCAGAGGGGGGAGGCCTCGGCCGGAGTGCAGGGGAAGATGCTCATCCCATGCCTTGGTCACAGCCAAGGTCTGCAGCCTTCTTGCACAACAGAATTAAGCTCCCATGGTCTGCAAGTCCCTCCTAAAGCCCTGCCTGCCATTGCCAAGTGAGCTGGAATCTGCACCATGAAACTCTGGGAAGGCAAATGCTGCCTTTGTGCCAGCCCAAGATAAGTGTTACCAACCCTCCCTGACAAACCTCTTGACTACGTGCATTTTAAATGCAAACCAGAGGAGTAGGGTAATTCAACCCAATGAAAAAAGACAATTTTCTTCCATCTCCTTTCAGTCTGTACACTGATGCCTTGCAGTCATTCAAGAAAACTCCCTTCTCCATTGGGAAACAGTTTCAAAGAGGCACGGCTCTAAACACCTCTTGTCCTGTTGATGGGACCCTGCTTCATCCAGTTAAGCTGGGAATATGACCAGCACTTCATGCATTTTGTCCCACCTTAAAAAGGCTCACACAGCTCATTACAAGCCCTGTGAAAAGTGCACAAACCAACTTCCTTCCACTCCAGCTGCCTGCCCACAAGCTGAAACAAAAAGCAATTCACTATGGCTGAAGCCTTGTACGTGTCAGCCTCTCTTTGCTCTCTGTTTTAATCTTTTTTTCCCATAAAACCAAGACTGGGACAAGAATATTAAATATTAAAAACCCAAGGAAAAAAAACATATTAAAACAGCTTTTGTGTTTTATGATTAAAAAACCCACAAACCTGCAGATTATTTAGGCTCTTTGTGGCTAATTCTTTAGGGTACAAGCAAAGAGGGAAAATATGTGCTTTAACTTAACACTTTCTCATTTCAAAGTGCCTACCTGCAAATGTTCATTGTGAATGCATGGAGATGTCTTATGCATTCATTAAGTCAGTTTGGTTAATCTGCTTTTACATAAAACTAAAACAGGTTCATAAACTCCTCCAAACTGCCCCAGCATTCTTTCCTTTCTGACAAGCTTTGCCACACTTGATTTGATTAAAACCTTTTCTCCTCTTTCCATATCCCGAAGTCAAGGTACTAGATGGCAATCTTTGTTTTTGTTTCAAAATAAAGAGACTTCACAGTTGCAGAGAAAACATGATGCAAGTATAACCGACAGCTCCAAACCAGATGGCAAACAAAATTATCTCAAAGCATATTGTTATTTTTACATTGCATTTACAGTTTTCAATGCTCATATTTGGCAATACTGCTGTCCCTTGTATTATGTAGGTTAAAAGTGAGAAGCAACTGTCTGCTCACTTCAAAGTCAAGTATTTACCCCCCAGGTAGGATCTATTTATGGGCATTTAACCAACTATTTATAGTCCTTTGAAAACAGAAGGTTTTTATTAAATGTGCTGCCACAGCCTTCACCATAACAGCGTTGATAACATCATCTCTCTGATCCCACCAGATCTTCTAATTTGATAACTCCAATGCTAAAGATGAGCTGGAATGTTGGGACCTGCACTGTTAAGATTTCGTTAAGCATCTCCTCTACTTCCCCAGTGGTTTTTCTGCTGCTTGTAGCAATAAATCTTCCAGTCATACAGCAAGACACTGAGGCACTTCTGACTTTTATTAGATAGGCTACTAGGGCTTTGGGAAGTATTAATAGCCCATCAGAAGAGACATTGACACCAATCTCTAGGTAGTCAAGGCAGAACTCCTCTGTGTGATGTGAATGGCGATGAGCACAGGACAAATGCATAGCCAGATGAGACAGTGTCACCCACAGACACAATCTCCATTCATCCCATGGATTTATTCTCCCTACTGTCCTTTCCAAGAAACATGACAGTCACAGAGTGAGATTTCTAAGATCAGATACACATCCCTGTCCCTCTGCAAAGCAGCAGCAGGAGCAAGAAAAACAATTCCTTTCTAGAAGCTGATACTCATCAGCAAACCCCACTTCTTTGCCCTATTCACTGCTCCTGCCACAACAAACAGGACTATTCTCATTCCCAAGCTTGACTGCACAAAGATCCGTTAGATAAAAAAATATATCTAAATGAGAAAGGCAGCAAAAAGAAATGAGTTTAGACAGCTCCTCCTCTCTGATCTTGACTATAGTAATTACATCCATGTTGTGAATTCATGGCCGTGCATCCCTCAGCATAACTCATTTTAGAGACTAACTTCAAAACCCTCTTCCAGCTGTTCGTTTTCCTCCTCATCCACCTCTGCAGGTGTCCAAAATCTCACTCATTTCTCTTTACCATCAAGGCTTTTGCTATGTGGTCCTTCCTTAAGGCAGTCACTCCGCAGCAGCCATAGTCACACCCTGCTGTGCCCACAGGATAGTTTCACCCTTGAGCCCTCCCATGCTACCCTCCCATCCTGGAAGGGACTTTGAGGAGCCATCCACGCAGACATTAACACATCCTTCTTTTCTGCCTTTCCAGACTCCCTCCTGCAGAGAGCTACAAAACTCTGGCAGTCACTCAAGACAGGTGACAGATCTGTTCCTCTTCCTCTTGCTGGCTGCCAGGTTCCTGCTGTGCCCTTCGACCTACCTCTACTGCCAATTAACAGACCAAATGAACCAACAACCACAAGAGTAAGCCCATGACACTGTGCCAGCCACCAACCTCAGCCGTTTGCTCACGTGCTGTTCCTCCCTTTGGTACTCCTTTTGGGTTTGATTTTAGATAAAACCTCTATCTCCACTTATTTTTCATACAGAAGCCAGTGGTTAATAATAGCAGCCAACCTCTGACTGCTAAAGTATTAGCAATGCCACCCATAAAGCTGTGTTGTACTTCCCGAGTTGTCAGAGCAGTAGCATCGTTAAAAAGCACAAGCACATAACTAATGTATGTAAAACACAAAGTCATTAGGTTGGTTGGTGATTTATTCCAACACTGATAGAAGCAAAGGGCTCGGCAGTGAGAACTGCTGAAAAGCAGGGTAGCAAGGCAGGCTAACACCTCATATCATAATGGTCCTACCATCAGGTTTGCAACTGTGGTGAAAGCAATACACATGTGTTTGGAAAACCAAATGACACCCTCGGTCTGCCTCCTAATGCTTTCTGCCTGGATTTGCAAGCTCTTTTATTCCTTCTCTGCTCATTTCACATCAGAAGAACGTCAAGACTTCCCCTGCCTAGTGTTATCTTTGTGTCTCTACATGGTGTTCTCGCCACGCTCACTGGGACTCGCAGGCTTTATAATTAGGCCTGGGATTCAAGCAGCACCAAGCACGCTTGCAAAGACTTTCTTCTAAACCAAAAGGAGACTTCCCCACTCCCTCCCAGCGCAGCTCTGCAGGCTGAGGATGATGGCTAAAGAATAAAGCAATCCCTTCTCCTCCCCAGCACAGTGAACCCAGCTTGCCCTCCAGGGCAGCAGGCTGGCCAGGCTGCAGTTCCAGGCTGGAAGCTTCAGAGCTCTCTCCTGGTGTTGCATTAACCAGTCTCTTTGTAGACAACCAGGGACTGCAGCAGCCTGTCTCCCCACAGAGCTCAGAGGAAGTCTTTGGAAGACCAATTCCCTCTTGCACATCCACATTGGCCACTCTGCACACACCAGCTTGACCCAGAGGACCCCAAGTTCATGCCCACAGGCCATTCCCTCCAGCCTGGTCGGTGGCTCCCACAGTGGGAAGACGGGACTTGTTGATTTGTGCAGTTTGATGTAAGTGTGAATTGATGAGCTACTTCAGGAAGCTAATATTAATTCCTGGAATAACGTGTCAGGGCTGCCTGGCTGATTACCTCTCATTCCTGTCTGCTTACAAACAATGATTACAGTCTAATCTCAGCACTCTTGGAGGAGCTGCAGAGAGTACCCTTCATCTAGTGTAATTATGTTCCAGCTCTCTCGGAGCAGAGGCTCTTGCTCACCCCTAGCATTATCAGCAGACTAATCTAGTCAGCTGGAATGGAGGTAAAAATGACTCCAAAGAGCTGTAGTAAGGTCTTGCTCTTGCTCCAAAGCCAAGTTAAAGAAACTAAATTGTTTTGTGATGGTCAGACAAAAGCACAGGATAAAGGAGAGATGGATCCAGCATATGGCAAAACTGAGTGTTTGCTGGCACTACACAGAGTTACTTTAATACAACTCAATGAATCCTGTTTGCTGCAGAGATGCTCAGCCTGCTGTGCTTCCCTCAGCTTCCAGTGTGCTCCCACCCACTCCCTGCAGGATGGATACACAGCAGACATTCTCTGGAAGCTCTTTTAAAAGGAAGCATTTTCCCACTGGGACATGGTCATATGGTGTCCCCAGGTTGTTCCTCCACATTTAGGTGAGGCCTCACACAGTACGACAAAGCAGTAAGTGTCAAAACACTACCAGCCTTTTGAATGTGATAGGAAGGTTAGATGTTTCCAGAACTTCTGTTCCAAATATCAATGTCAAATACAGTATATGCCTGGTTTAATCCCGTAAAGGCTTCTGGGTAAATTCATTTTGCCTGAAAACCATTTCTGGGTAACTGGGTACATCAACACCCTCTAAATCCCTTTTCTGATTATGTTCTTTTCTCCAAGGCATGCCCATTATTATGTTGTTATAACTCCTCTGTTTCCCTCCAAAGTAACTACATTCCAGAAGGACATCAATATTTCCTGCCTTTCTTGTTAACACACATGGTTTTATGCCACCTCCTTGTGCAGACACAACTGTGGTTCTCTGCTCAGCATCATCCATCATCCATCTCCTGATGCTGAGCACAGGATCCTGTGACACTGTGGTGATGGGACAGGATGACAGTAACATGTACTGGCAACCACAGGTTCTCCAGTGACTGCAGCACACACTGTGGTTGTCAGCACATGCTGAAACTCTGACTGTTTCTTGTTCAATACTGCTAAATTAAGCATGTAAATAAATGCATGTTGCAATCACATTTTGCCTTTGCTGGGGGAGACACATCTGTAAGCAGCAGTGCCCCTCGGTGAATGAAGAAGCAAGGGCATGCACTCCAACCGTGCCCAAAAGACACATGGTTTAACTGCAGTAACCAGGGAAATGAGACATCACTCCCCAAAGCCTCATCTCTCCCAGAAGGCAACCTGATACCTGGGCTGCCACAGGTCCTGTGTTTTAATTAAGTGTTAAATCTAGTTGTTTGGGGGTTTTTTAAACCTAGTAAGATGTTTCTCCTTCCCTCGCTGCCGTCACTCTTTGCTGTGCTGTAATTCAGTAAGGAGAACAGTTAATTAAGTTGGAACAACAATGTCTAATGACTTCTATTTAAAGCTGTTCATAAAAAAATATTACAAGCACTTAGAAATTACCTGACTTTGGAAGCTAACACAGTACCTTAAGAGAATAAAGCACTTTAGTCCTGCACACTCTCACTTCTACCTCAAGCAGAACAGTGGAGCAAGGCAGCCACTACTGCCATACAAATGCTTGTTTGAAACTTAAGTCACGATGAGAACACCATAAAAATAACAAAATGTCCCTGGATGTAAGGATTGGAACAAGTGCTGCCAGCATCACTGTTAAGCACAGTTTCATTTAAATACTCTTCAGATGCAGCTGGTTCTAACTGGTGTGGAGCTGTGGCCTCAAGAACAGACAGCAAAGCAAAAAGGCCCTGAAGAGATGGGAAGTACAGAGGAGACAACGAAATGAGACAGTCTAGAAAACCAGAGAGCAGAGCAACCAAAGCAGGATCACCCAAACTTTCAACAGGGGAAGGTAATCTCACCACAGGTGGCTTGAAAAAGAAACTGAGGATAAGAGAATGGGGAACAGAGGGTTGCTCGTTCTGTTTGACATCTCTAGCCCTTCATCATAACCATAATCAGAATGGTTTATGTTGGAAGGGACCTTAAAGATTATCTAGTTCTAATCCTTTGCCATGGGCAGGGACACCTTCCACTAGACCAGGTTGCTCAAAGCCCCATCCAACCCAGCCTTGAACATCTTTAGTATTCAACAACATGCACAGAGGTCACACTGACACATGTGATGGTATAGAGCCACTTCCAGCCCCTTCACCAGAGGAACTCCAGGAGTAAAACACACACACAGATTTAGATCCATTACTGGTAGATAGATGATAAACATTGGAATTAACAAAGAAATTAATAAGAGGGCTGTTCAAATATTTGCCTAATTTAGCACAAAAGAGGAGATCTAGTGCAGCATTAACCTCAGACAGACCCTTTGAATACACACCCTGGAAGATGTGTACTCACTACACCCACTCACCAAAGTATCTCTAATGCGTTTCCTCCTACCGGGTATCTCAGATCTGCAGGGAATCCCTCAAGGTAACCTGATTCCTAGTCTCACCTCCTGCGAAAAACATAGACTTGGAGCTGTGCAGATGGCAAAAGAGAAGCCATATTATTCTCGTTGGCAAAGAAGTGACAAAGACAACTCTCCATCGCTGCTCTTCATGAGCATCACACAGCCGCAACACAAGCATCACACCAGATTAGTTTTCTACACAACCCTAATAAAAGGACTTCTGTTCTAACCCTACTCAAACTAAATCTTGCTAACATAATACAGAAACATGAGAATGAAACCTACTTTCATCCTTCTTTGTGAAGTCAGCAAAGGACATGCTGAAGGAGTTCAGCCTTCCCCACAGGGAAGAGATAGATTCTAGTGGTCCCCGGTGATGAGGCACATTTACCCCCTGGCTGTCAAAGCCATCCTGGATGTCAGTTCACCATATAGCTCCCTGTGTAACCTGGCAACTTCATCCACTTCACCAAATCACCTGCAAGCTCCCACAGCACATCTCTTATCCTCGGAGGATCATGAATCACCAAGGCAGGATTGTATTTGAGGACCTAAAAGTACTGAAGTTGTTAAAAAATAAACCTGCCCTAAAATTGGTTGTGTATTCCAGCAAGCAGGAAAAGAGAAATACTGCAGCCTGACTCCAAAAGGTTTTCAGGAGTGATTCAGAGAATACAAGGCCTGTAAAAGTTATTTCTGTGCCAAGCAAAACTATACAAGGAACTATAACCCCCAGGTGAAAAGTAATACTAATAAATAAAGCCATTTTCTCTGCTATCTAGGAGAATTCCCTATAATTCTTAAGGAAAAAAGTAATCCCTGAGGATTAGCTTTAATTACTTGGATTTTCAAAGCCAGGCTACTAGAAAACTGTCCGAGCAAGGATGAAGGGCTATTACAAATCCAGAAATTACCTGAATGAAAGTAAAAAGGGGGTTACAACACATGATCAATATTCGGCATAGCAAAGGTGACAGTGGTGTTCCCCAAGGACTGGCTTTGTCTAGCATATTCTTCAGCTATTTGCATAGCAGAGTGAGCTGTGATGGAGTGAGGCTGCCCATGACATTATTGGTTTGGGGGGTATTGAGCTGACCTTGGCTTGCTTGCCTCTTAGGAGCACTAAAATGCTTCATCTTCACTGTGAGTTATCTTGGGAGAGGCTCACTTGCTTTAGTTACAGAACATATAAAACCACAGCTGTTTAGCAGTTCAGGAGGAGCTGAAGAGAAAGCACAGAATAATGAAGATATTTACTCTTCCCTTCCAAGATGGGAGGGAAATGATACCCGCAGGAACTGAATGGCAATTTTACATAGATATAAAAAACCTCTTTTCTCGAGCCCTGAACTGACCTCTGGATTTCGCTGTCACGGGCTGCCTCTCAGAGCCAGTTCAGCAAAGTCAAACCGGGATCAGATACATTCATAGCAAGCTGGTGGTGAAGCACGTTTAACAAAGCTTATGAAAACCATCTTTTACAAAGATACCACACTAGCTTCGTAGAGAGGGTTACACCACAGTGTGCTTTGAAAACTGAAAACAAACCATCTCTCTCTGTTTGAACAAACCTCAAAGTCCTCCAACTTGCATGCAATACGAATTAACTCTTCAATAGACCTGTTAGAGAGCAGTGTAGGGGAGAGGGACCTGGGGGTCCTGGTGGACGACAGGGTGACCATGAGCCGACACTGTGCCCTTGTGGCCAAGAAGGCCAATGGCATCCTGGGGTGTATTAGAAGGGGGGTGGTTAGTAGGTCGAGAGAGGTCCTCCTTCCCCTCTACTCTGCCCTGGTGAGACCTCATCTGGAATATTGTGTCCAGTTCTGGGCCCCTCAGTTTAAGAAGGACAGGAACCTGCTGGAGAGAGTCCAGCGCAGGGCAACTAAGATGATTAAGGGAGTGGAGCATCTCCCTTATGAGGAAAGACTGAGGGAGCTGGGTCTCTATAGTTTGGAGAAGAGGAGATTGAGGGGTGACCTTATTAGTGCATATAAATATATAAAGGGGGAGTGTCACGAGGATGGAGCCAGGCTCTTCTCAGTGGCAATGATAGGACAAAGGGCAATGGGTACAAACAGGAACACAAGAGGTTCCACTTAAACTTGAGAAGAAACTTCTTCTCAGTGAGGGTGACAGAACACTGGAACAGGCTGCCCAGGGAGGTTGTGGAGTCTCCTTCTCTGGAGACATTCAAAACCCGCCTGGACACGTTCCTGTGTAACCTTATCTAGGTGTTCCTGCTCCAGCAGGGGGATTGGACCAGATGATCTTTTGAGGTCCCTTCCAATCTCTAGCATACTGTGATACTGTGATACTGTAATAGCAACTCGCACACCAGAACTGCAACACCTTGACAAACGAGCAGAGTCATTATGCTCCCATTGCACAGATGGGGAATGAGACAGAGAGAAACACCCTGGCATAGCTGGAATTACAGTCAGGGGATTCCTGGATTTTTTGGCTGTGTGCTTGCCAACAAGCTACTGCTACCTGCTGACCAGCAAGGAACAAGCACAGCAGCAGAGTAAACCTCAGCGGTGAAGAGGAGCATCCTCAGCTCTTCTCAGTCCTTCACCCATCCCATCCACAGCCCAAGTCTGCGTGGCTTTGCACTGCACTGGAGGGCTCCCAGTGGAGCTGTACACTTCAACAGCGTTGGCTGGAAGCACACAGCGCTTTGGGTATATACAGAACTACAAACGCTATGTATAGGAGAACTTTCCAAAACCAGTTCTATCAGTTCCCTTGGTTCCCCACAGACTGCAATTTCCATGCAGGTATTTAGAAGCAGCAGAGGGCTGGCAGGCTCAGGAGGAGCAGAAGAGCTGTCACCCAGCTTGGCCAAGAGCTCCAGCAATGCCCTTCTCACTTTTTACGCCAGGCTGGATCTTTGAGGTTGAGCCTATCGACTCTCAGCTAGGAAGCAACTGTTCAAAGCAGTATATGGACAGCTGAGGAAAGCCTGCCCTTCATGGTCTCCTCTTCTGTTTCAAGCCAACCCTGTGGCCAGCCACCAGCTCTCTCCACAATCCAACCCCTCGCTTCCTTCCAGGTGACTGTATTTGCTTTCCAAATGTTCTCCTGACAGACACACGTCCCCCACTGAGCTGTGCCATCCAAGGTCTGCACACACTCACTTACCACTCCAAGATAAAAATAAATTAGAAATGAATTTGACTTTAAAACCTGTAATGGCTTCAGGAGTCTCTAGAGTGAAACAGGAGGAGGGAAGGGGGAACCCAGGTTAATAAAAGCTGTTAATTAGAGCCATATTTGCTGCTTAATGTGTCAAGAACTAGTGAGTTACGAGTTAATCAACTGCTCCGAGTTCCTTGGGAGAGCACTAAACCTCAGGCCTGAAACTGAAGGAGAAGGATAAGGTCACAGCCTTCAAAGAAGGTGTCTTTAAAACTGTTTAACCCTAAGGTCCAAGCTGGGAGCATCCTCAAAGAGGCTGGGACCTCCCCCCTGTTCTGAACATCCTGTTGTATCACGAATCATCAGCACTCCAAGTCTTTCACAATACAGTCAGGTTCAGAGATATTACCTTTCTTCCTTTTTATCTGCATTAGTTGGGACTTCTATAAAGTGTGACAAAAGGCACAGAAAAGATCAGCAACTCCTGGAACCCTTGATTTTTTTGTTTCCACTGTTCCCTTTCAAAGGATGTTGCAAAAGCCTCAAGTAAAAGGGAAGAAAAGAAACATGGAAGAGTCAGAGAGCTTCCATCAAGCTCCGAGTTGAGGATCCTGCATTCCTTGTGTGAGAGCTATGAATGCCTCCCTACACCATGCAGTAAAAGGAGCTGGCTCAGCAGGAACTGCTCTAAAGAATAAATTAATAAAAACAGCAGAGAAAAGAGTGAATGAAGCCTGTTAAGAAATGAAGGGGTTTGGAGATTGAGCATTTCCCATATTTTAATGCATCTGGGAGATAGAAGGCAAATGATGGGTGATTTTCTTTTGCCATTGAACTATGGAAAGATTTAATCTATTTTCACTCCAATTCACTCTTTGCAAGTCTAGCCTAGAGATGGAGTACATTCTTCTTCCCTGCTACACACTAGCCATCATTACTGTTTTGCTGTGATTGCTACGAGAAGAAAAGCTGCAGTTGCTATGGGATCTCTGCCATCACCCAAGAGCTTTCCCAATGGAGGGGGTGAAAAAAAAGGGAGCAAGAAGATAAATATTTATAGCAGAGGATTCCACCAGACTTTCAAACTCCTGCTAAAACAGGAGGCATTAAAACCGTGTATTTTTTGGATTGAGACACAGCAGTTATGAACCCCACAGCTAACACACACCCAACTCCAACAGAGCTGTTAATCCATGAATATCATCCATCCAGGGGATGTGGGAAGAGCATGGCATGAGATTTGCTCCCAGCTCAATGGGACACGGCAGAACTGGACATTGCCCAATATGGGCACCACAGCGGATCACGCTTTCTTTGCTCTTGCCACCACCTCTGCATCCCTTTTCTCTTACCTGCATAGATGCTGCTGGCAGCTTTTAAAAGAAAAAACCCTTTTCTTGAGAGATTCCTTCTCTGCCTTGCAACCTCTACTTATTTTAGGGGGCAAATGTGCTATCTGACTGTTGTGGAGACAACATGGACTCCTGAGGTTGGGCCTTGGCAGAGAAAGGAGGAACAGATGTTCATAGATTTCATTGCAAAACATAATTACCCACAGTTTTCAACACTACATACAATATATTCTTGTAAATACAAACAATAGGAAGTGACCTCTGTGTCCTTGTGGACATCTTGGGTGTTCCTTCAGATCTTACCTATATTTTCCATACTGCAACATTTCAGCACTGCAAGCAACAGCCTTCAGAAAAAGGGGGAGCACAGAGGAATGCTCCACATAGAGCAAAGTAATCTTTTTAGCACTAATTTTCTTGTTCCTCTACAACATCCAGGTCCTGAGGGAAAGCAGAGCCCAAAGCTAGCCCTGGATAAAAAGATTAGTTGCTTCTGCATTAAGATGCTTGTAATGATTCAGCAACTTAAAGCCATCTCTCTACCAACACAGAGTCTTTGTGGTTCCTCAATAAGCTGATAGTTCAAAGTGACAACTAAAATGAAAGAATTTGACAGAAGTCATTACCACCTACAAAGCTGTTGTACATTTGTGAGTACAAATGGGTCAGCTGTGCCCCAAACGTGCAGCTTTATTCAGCTGGGAGAATCAGCTCATCCTTCTTTCCAAAAAGAAAGCTACTGTTTTGCCTTCCCTAGCAAGCAATTCACCTGAAGCATTAGCAGTTCAACTAGCAAGAGCAAACGCAATGTCATCCACAGCTCCTAGGTCCGACTGTCATTCCCAAAAGGCAAGTGAAACGCACTGAGGATGAGATCTCCTCATCAGGAGAGTGACCAACTATCTCCTCTCTGACATCCGTACTATTTCAGACTCCTTTAAAACCAGGCACTTCCAATAAACTCCAGGAGCAATCAATCCTCCGCTCCTATGAAAACTGTTGCTGCACAGAGGAAAATAAACTGCAGAACATCTCAGCAAACAATTCAGGGTCAGAGCTTCCTCTTCTGTAACAATTAGTAGGAGTCTTTGCATACCTCCTTCAGCAGAGGTAAGAGAGGGTCACAACCTTCATTCTGGACCCAAATTGGCTGCTGGTTCCCCACTGCTGAAAGGGGAAGAGGAGGTTACGGCCATGGGGTGATGACTGAGATTACACTGCAATCAGGGAACGGGGATGGGAGCTGGAGAGATGTACTGAAGGCAAGGAAAACACTCCTTAAATGAAACCCCTATTGTTCACCTCCTCTCTGCCTCAGTGGATAATCCACGAGAGACTCTGAGCTCCTGCCAGGAACCAGTGTGAATAATTCCAGAGCATTTTTCCTACCTGTCAGTAATACAGCAGCCTATGCGCATGTGAGCTCTCAGCCATACAGGAAGGTTTCTGTAACACCTTAAATCCTTTTCCTTTCACCGTTTCCCAGTAAAACCTATACTGTGGTTTTTCAGGAAGAAGGGGTGAAGCATGACTGCAGTACATGACTCCTCAGCACATTGTGCATCATTAGAGCAAGGTTATTAACAGGACTACAGGGGGGTCTGAAGTCAATGAGGATGTCATCAGTCCTGAGGATGACGTGTGGAATTAAGGGAGGCAAATGCAGATTACCAGAGGAAACACACTCCCTTTGTGGGGTGAATTAGCTTCCTTCCTCCAAGACAGACTGTAAAGAGCTTCCCACCTGAAGGTAACGTGGTGGTGGTACAATCCTTCCCAAAGAAGGCTGCAGGAGAAGCAGTACATGAAGGTGGTGGCAGTCAGCTCAGTGGGCAGCTGACCCAGCTTCAATGGTGACATGTGCTGTAAAAATATATGAATACAGCAACAACTGGCAACTGTAGCTCTCAACACCAGAGACTATAAGAACGGGGGAGATACTGTGTTAGCACTAATGTAATGTGCTTTGAGATCTTCATTCAAAAGACCTTGTGTAAGACTAACAGCATACTGTACACAGGATGCTGTGATGCTAAATATATCCATGCCCACCGAGAACAGCAACAATTTGATTTGAGTGCCCTCTTTTAATCCACCATGGCTATCAACTCTTGCTTCCTTCTTCTCATTAAAACTGCTGTAAAGTGCCTGGCACAAATCTACATCAAATGAATATAATTACAGAGGAAAATACAGTGCATTAACTTGTATGTCTGGCCTTCCCTTGTTTTTTCTGTCTTTCCACTATTCTTTCCCTCTTTTTGTCCTTCCTTTTTTTTGACAGCAGTTTTATCTTTCTTTACAACTCATCTTCCTTGTCCTTTTCTTCCATTCTGTCACTTACTCCTTGTTTCAAGCCCAGAGTTGATTGCTTCCTCTTTTTTCTCCCAAGTTTGATTGATTCTTCAGTAAATGATTTTATACAATGCATATAAACTATAGAACTCCCTGCAGAATACCATAAGTACTGCTACCACCCATGTAGGTAAGGAGGGAAAAAAAATGAAGTTAACGAAGTGCTAAATTAAGTAAGAATCTCTTGCATCATACATTGAAGCTTGCCAAAATCTGACTCTTCAGATGTACTGCAACAGCAATTTCCTAACACACAGGTCCTTTTCAGGCAAAAAGCTTTAGTGACAGACAGGAAAAGAAATAAGATTCTTCTCCCAGCTGCTATAGCAGGGATAAGGAGATGAGGTAACCTTTCAAACAACCAGGCCGCAAGTCATCAGAGCATCACTATTATGTGGTCCCTAGAACAATGTGCTTCTCCTTACCTACTATGGAAAAGAAAGGGAGGGAAGATGAGGGAAGGTATTTACCTTTAATATCTCCTCTGAAACACCTGCAGGGCTTCAGGCAAGGGATCTCTGTTGAAATTCATTCTATTGCTCAATCCATCCTTGCTTAATTCACCTCATGAAACTCTTAAATGGTACCCAGGCTATGGCCTGGCTCTCTACAGAGATGGGAGTTACATCCCTAATTACAAGATATGGGACTGCCCTAATAATAAGTACTGTGCTCAAGAAGTCCCCACCCAGAGGGATGAGCCTTGACCTCTTTTAACAAAGACTGCAAAACAGTTGATAAGAACATTAAAGCAAGCCACTGCTCCAGAAACCACATGTTCACTTGCTCTAAGCACTCTGGTGCTGGTTGCAGAAATTAGCTTTTGAGCACATCTCACTAGTCCGAGTCAGTGATCTTTCCCTCTTTCCTTTCCCAGTGCTAGAACTGGGGCAACAGCACATGGAGGTGTAGAAGGGTAACTAGAAAGGCAAATAGATTCAACTCTACAGCATTCAATTGTGTTACCAGCACTAGGACAAGCTCAGATCAGCACTGTCTGTTCCAGGCATTGCTGGAAAGATTCATCTGAATTTTTCACACATCTTCAGGATGAGCCTTCACAACCCCTGGAGATGAATGCCCCCTCTATAAAACACACCCTGCCCCCAAAAGAACCGGTCCTTCCTAAGCTGTCATTATTGCTCCTCACATTTCCTTTCAAACAGCACCTCTTGCCCTAAAAGCACTCTCCCTCCTCAGACCAAAGACTGCCTCAATCTCTAACATGGGGACACATTTTCTTCCCCAGTACAGATTTGTAGCATTTAACAGCAAACCTTCAATTATCACAGCACACGACTGTAAAACTTGCTCAACTGGAAATGTTGAGCTATTTCTAACCTTGCCTTCAGTCATCTTCTTTCTTTTGCCCCCAAAGCCATCTAAACCTGTATTCTCCTGGAACCTCCGTGCAGCCTGCCTGGCACAAAGTTAAATCATAAGTCAAAATGATTAAAATGATATGGAAATATATACATCTCCTTCAACACCATGCTGGGAACGTGGCTCCTAATAAGACATCACTACACATTACTCATAAGGCCGAGACATGTAGCATTTCCCAGACAACTTGCACATTCTCCTTTTTATGCTAGATGAGTTACAAGCAGAGACTTTTCCTTTTGGGGCTGTGCCTTCCATCACATAATGAGTCCTTAAAATGAACCCCATGATTCCACCTGCTTGGAAGAAAAAAAGAAAAGAAAAAGGAAAAAAAAAAGAAAGGTCTTGGAAATATATAGCAACAAGAACCTGGCAGGACAAACTCACACTCCCACTGTGCCAAATTGCAAGTTTAGTAATTCTGTTTTCTTCCTGCTGAGTGGAAGGTGTCATTAGCTGCTGTATTTAGAGCCACAGAAAAGGTTCTTGGAGCAATCCCCAGGCTCTCGCTGAACCAGGTGGCTGATGACCACAGGAGCTCTCTGCAGCTGAGGACCTTCACCTTCATCCTCCTGCAGGCACCACTTCAATCCTAATGGAAAGGAAATAAACGGGGCAAGTGGCATGATGTGAAGAGAACCCCTCAGGCTGTGTCACCCTCCTCCAGGCTGAAATTCATCCCTGCATCAGGGCAACTTTAAAGTCCCTGTGCTGCATAAATCACTCTCGGGTGCTTTTAACTCAAGAATGGTTTTCCTTCGGGGAGAGGATTTCTCCTTTAGGCTGGTCTCTGTGGAGCACCCATTGAACCAAGAGCCTCATTTCTGAAGATTAATATAACAATTCAAAGAATCATCCTCTTACTGTGAGCCTCGGAGGGGAGCACAAAGGCCCTTGGCAATGTCCTGCACATCACACGTGCACTTATGCTTAAGTCTTGTCTGCTGCCAACAATCCTTTGTGCTTCTGAGAACATCAGCCCATCTGACCAGTAGGAGACCTCCTGCTTATACAAACGTGCCCATTCACTGCACACAGAATTACAGAATGGTTTGGGTTGGAAAGGACCTTAAGATCATCCAGTTCCCATGGGCAGGGATGCCTCACACTAGATCATGTCACCCGAGGCTCTGTTCAACCTGGCCTTGAACACTGCCAGGGATGGAGCATTCACAGCTTCCCTGGGCAACCCATTCCAGTGCCTCACCAGCCTTACAGTAAAGAACTTCCTCCTTATATCCAACCTGAACTTCCCCTGTTAAAGTTTAAAACCAATACTCCTTGTCCTATCACTCCAGTCCCTGATGAAGCATGCCCGTGCTGGCTTTGCAGGTAGCACTGTGTGACACAGAGGAGGAATGGCAGAGCACAGTTGTGTTTGCTCTATGGGATTTTGAATAAATAAAGATACAAATCCATACCCATAGGTGGTCTTCATGCTGCATGCAATGAGGAAAAGAGGGAGATGTGAGGAATTGCCCCTTTCATGTGGTGACCAAGGATGGGAACACCCTGCTGCTTCCAGATTTGTTTGGGATGGTTGAAACGACCACCTGCGCTGCCTGAGAATCGGGGAAATCTGTGCAAACATTCATTATTTATAAGAGAGCTGGCCAGAGGCAAATTGCCTGGAACCCATTAAAGGGAGAAATCCCAGCTCCCTCTGGCAGTCGCCTGGCACAGGCCTTTTCCACTGACACAAAAGGAGGGGAAAAAAAATGACTTTCATTTCTAATTAATCTTCTGGTATATAATACTTTTAATTAGGAAAAAACCCTAAGTCTGCATGCTCTTGGAGAGAGGGAGGAAGGAGCCAAAAGCGAGGCAGAAAGCTCTGGCTTCTTGGCTGCAGTTCAGGCTTCCTCTCCTTTACATCTGGCAGAGCAGGTGAACCCTGCAGCCTGCTGCTTTGCTCTGCACGATACAACCAAAGCCCCTGCACGCTTCAGGGGGCTGCTCTGGAGGTGAAGAGTGGGATCGTGTGTGTACAGACCTGGCTGGAAAAGAAACTCCAGAAGAAGATAAGCAGGGAGGAAAAGGTGTTTGAAAGATGCCTCGGACAGGAACAAAGAGGACTCCATTGGACAAAGCACGGGCAAGACAAGCAGAAAGGCCCAAGGACAAGGAAATACAACCCATACGTTATCTCTTCAAAATAGTACCTCTCCCCAGAAGTTCATTCCCCAACCCCAAATTTCCTAGCCCTTCTTTCTGCTTTAAGGACTCTCTTCCCTGCATTCATTATTAATACCACTGGGGGTACAGTTTTGCACTTTGGTTTCTAAAACATTCATTCAATGATTAAAATTTCAGTCCCTGAGTGATGGAAGCAGCTCAAGCAAGCTGGAGATGCCCCTCTGCAGCTTGAAGGCCTTTGGTAGGCTGCCTGCTTAGCCCCTGCATGAGAAGCCTCCCCACAGACTTGCTTCAAGGGGGAAAATCTGGTAGGGGAATGTGGTTTTAAGTTGATCAAGTTCTGCTTCCGTGGGTAAAGCATTTCAGTTTAATGCTTTACCAGTGCTGGGTTTAGTGTAGAGAGCAAACCTCAGGTTCTTCCAAGGCTCAGGGCTTTCTACATGATCCATTGGTTAAGGGAAAATCTCCAATAAATGTCAGTATTAATCACCACTGTACATCTATCACTCACTGGAAAGCTGACTGTTGGCTGGCAAACTTGTGGTGTGGCTAATGAAGTTTGCTATGACTTTGTGCTTGAAATGAAAGAATAGCAGAGAAAGGCCCTTGGACAAAGACACCTTAACTCACAATGAAATGTCATCTTCTCATCTGCACCCATGCAGAAGGAGCAAGACACAAGGAACTTGTGATCTGGTGAGGAAAGGCTGCCAGGTCACACACCACCAAATCCTGGAGACCATTTCAACCCACCCCAGGAAAACAGAGACCCCTCACTGCAAATTCAGTATCAGTTCCAGAAGGTCTTTTCTGGGGCTGCAGTGAAGCTACCATGCCCATCAGCTCCACACCAAAGGACAAAGCAGGAAGAAAGCCTTTGTAATTCTCCATTCCTGGCACTGTTGTTACTTATTTTAAAGCAAAAGTGAGAGGAGGGAAATCAGAGCTCTGAGCAGCACATGGAGCTGAGGAGGTCTGAACCCTCCAGATTTAGATTACAGAATGAGGAGCAGTGGCTGGATTTAAACTTAAGAGAGAGAGATTTCATTCCTAATGTGCTAAAAATTGCCAAAATACAATAAACACATAAAACAAGCCTTCTTTTTCCATGACACTTTACTGAGTAAAACCCAGCTAAACCCTGAACCAAGAATAAAGACAGCAAACTCCTCCATCCTTGGAATTAGCATCTTTCCACTCACCTATCAGCAACAGGCTGAGAACACGGTGGGAACCCCAGGCAGCACTGGCAGGATATTCCCAACCAACGCAGAGCTGCTTGTGCATCCATGGTGGGGATAAGAAAGGGACAAAGAGGAATGGGAGAAACTGTGCCAGAATTCTCTGCAGGCAGGAAAATAGCAAAGCTCTGAAACTGAGAACCGGTTATTCTCTGAAGGGTTAGTGACAGCCCACATGGCACCTTACTGGGGTCATGACAACTACAGGAACACTGACTGCTCACTCAAAGCCTGGATTCAGACGCTACATTTGCTCCTGAGGTATTTTATCAAAGTTTCCAAAAACTCTCATAAATAGTGAATTTTGGGGGAAAACATCTTTGCTGGCTCCCGAAGAACGCATGCTGGGTATGTCACCAGCACAGTACTACCAGGAACAAGCAGCAACACACGGAACCTACTTTTTACCACATTCACTGAAACTTTACAAGGTGAAGGTGCAGAACACTGGCTGCTCACAGGAAAAGTCACTGCTTTTCTTCCTCAAGATGTGGCTTTGTAGAGGTTTCAGAATAGATGGACTTTTATGTGCTGTTCAACTCTTGGAAGTTATTCTGAGCTGAAAGCCCTTAACACTGCAGTCCTGGATCTACAGGGCAAACAGAGCATCATCAGTACGTGCAGTCTTAGCTCCCTCACATGCTTTCATGTGCCATGAAAGAGTTCAGGTGGTTTTACTGAACCTGTGGCTATTAAATCTCCCCTTCTGAAAAGGCTCCAGAGGAGGACACATCCCACCTTGCAGCAGCATTGACTCCAGCCTCGTGACACCAACACACCTGAGAGATAATGTGCTGGGGCACACGGCCCTAATGCTCTGTGCAGAGCAAAGAGGAAATGGAAATGCTGGGACAAGCATTTTGGCACAGCTTCTTGGCTGGGCTAAAGGTTTATTCCTGTGATGCTGCTTTCCTGCAGACTAAGGAAAATTAAATTTAGCACTTTGCAAATAAATAGGTTAACGCTGAAAGGACACTATTTAGGAATTTACTGCTTACAGCAGCCTCAGAGATTATAGATCCATCACCGTCTATTACCCTGCTAGTTACTGTTTCCACTCCGTCCATCTTCCCTACTTACAGAATGGTCCTTTCATCAGGTCTTTTTTCTGTTCTGACTTGAAACTGTCATCACTCTAATGGAATTATATGAAGAAGAACAACTTCGGGCTGTAGTGACGATGCCAAAAAGCCAAGGACATCTCCTGTGCTTTCCTAGGATGACACAGTGAGATTCGTGCCTGAGACATGCACAGATGTCTGACAACCTCCTGGGAAGCACAGCAATGGACAGATGTTTACACACATGTCCAAAACCTCTGGGCCATTGTGCAACAGCCACCTGAGCCTTTTCAACACCCAGGAACACGAGAGCTTTGGCAGGCACCAACAAAACAACAGCTGACTGGTAACTCTTGCTGCAAATCCATCACAGCCACATTGCATATGGCAGGAGAACTAGTCACTGAATGCACCGCCGTGATTATAAACCCCCAGCTCGCTCTGCATGTACCTCTTCCACCATCTGATTTATACAAAAATCATCTGCACACAGTCCCCAATCCAGAGTCAGACACATCCCAGAAATGCAAAGTGATGGCCAGCACATGAAACACTCTCCAGAGCCTTCCACCAAGACAAACACTTTGCTTTAAGGTTGACATTTATGTCAGCTCTCCAGAACATGGTTGAGATAGATCCACTGTTATCAGCTACCTACTTCAGCTCAAACTGAATACAGATTAGGGGGAAATTAAGGTTTTTAAGTCTCAGTTTGAGATACTCTCTCCCAGATACAGGCAGACAGGCATGTCTTCTTCTGGAAGCTAGAGATGCCATCAAAAGATAATCTTGGATTTACCAAAGCTGGAGGTCATCCTCCGCCCTCCAACTACCTGCTCCCCCATGGAGGAGAAAGCAGCAACATGATTTAGCTATGAATCCTTATAAGACAGACCTGACATAAAATACCTTTCTGCACTGCTTCCTCAAAGGCTGTTCTCGTGCAATTGGCAAAAAGAAAATACATTAAATCCAAAGTCCTACAATAGTCCTAAGTTACTTCCTCTTCCCACTGACACAAGGGGCAGAATAAATGTGTGTGGAGTTAGGATCATTCCTGTACTTGTTTGTCTGAAGTAAATGTGAGAACAGGGAAGGGTTTTGCACCATGCAGATGAATAAAGACAGTTCATCCAATATTAAATCATAACATTAACCTGTATCCTTGTTAAGCATAATGTGAAGAGCTGAGCTGCAAAGACTGTTGTTCTGTAGCACAGAACAGGACTCACCAGAATCACAGCAGCCATAACAAAGCTCTCCAGAAGGATTTTCACTCTACTGCTGCATTCTGTCATTGCTCCACAGATTCAGCACCACGACAAGGACACCAGCATTAACAGATTGGCATTGCATCACTGCCAGGACATGTTATGATCTGGAGAGCCTGTGTGGCACCTCGTGCTTAAGACTCCCTGATGCTGTGAAGTGCACTGTATCTTCAAGAAATGCCATGACTGAATGCTTGATGTGCTCCCAACCCTCTCCAGCAACAGCTGCCTCCAAACAGAGATGGGATGCCTTGGCGCAAAGCAGAAGGTACACTCACAGGGGTTGTTGGTTTTGCTTTCCTACAAGTGGTTTCTCAAAAAAGAAAACGTAAGAGACCTGTTTAGGCAAAGGTCTCAGGGAACACCCAAACACAGCAGAGACTGGGGTCCCATGAAGAAGAGCTGCCTAACAAGCTTTGAAATATGGGCTGTTATCTCAAACTGGCAAGCCAGTTCATGGCTAAGAGCCATGTAGTAACTGAGCAGTTAGGCTTTGAAATATGAAAGCAATACAAAGATGACAGAGGAACACATAGCTGTGAGATCCCATCTGTCTCACTCTGATGGTGGCTACCAAAGGCAACCTGTGACCACGAGACCCCATACTCTGCTCCTCACTATTCCCCCACTACATCCCTCCCCACTCCCCTGCCAAGCCTTGTGGGAAAGGGGGAGTTAACCAAACTAAATTTACGCTGACAACTTTCAACTCTGAAATCCTAGATGAGGGCACACACAGGCATTTATATTCACAGCAAATAAGAGGAGAAGACCTTGATATAAGCCCAGATCCACTCTTCAGATGGAGGCAACAGATGTCCCAAAACCATGCCAGAATCTTCTGCTGTGTCTCCTTATTTGTGAACAGGTTTTTAATACGCACAAACACACACCCTCTTCCCTCCCTGGAGCTTAGAAAGTCTTTTGCCCCAGTCAAGCACGGGTAGTAGCTACAACTCCCAGAGCAAGAGATAAGTCCTAATTATGTTTGTGTTTAAACAACGTGCTGCTTACTTGAGAAAGAAGAGAGGGAGCAGCTGCCACTCGCTCTCACTGGTGGCTTTGTGCAGGCTGAGCTGTGCTGCTATGACCTGGGGCACTCACAGCTGGTGGGTGCTTTGCTGGATGTTGCCAGCTGCATCTCACCTCAGAGCTGTTTCCTGGAGCTAACTGCTTTTCCCAGAGGTCTTCTCACAAACCTGTTACTGGAACACACAGGGAAAAAGTGAAGGAGTGATACAAAAGCCATCTTGAAGTACCTTAGCAATGCTTCAACTGTGTGCTCCCTGCACCACCAACCAGTCCTCACAGGCAGCTAAAAAGAGGCTTCAGGGATGTCTATGAGGGATCACAAGTGGAGGAAAGGGCACAGGGGTTGCTGAAGTCTGTAACACCATTTGTCACACAGGGATGGCACAAAGAGGATGCCGTGACGGTCTCGCTGTGGCTGAGAATGCTGACCAACACCAGCACAGATGCTCCTAGCTGACCTAAGGCAAGAGAGATAGCCTGTACCCTCGTCCTCATGTCCAAAGACAGACTGTGGAACTAACTGCCTGCGAAGATGGCAGAGATGTGGAGTACCCAGAAACTCAAGGCTTTTCCCCTGCAAAGGTATAAAATCCTCCAGCGATTTCCATTCCTTTTTATGTGCAGCTTTGAACACAACCATACACAAGCAACCAGCAGAATTGTGGTTTGCTGACTCGGCTCTGCATGCTCTGCAAAGTCACCACAGAGCAGCCAGGGAAGCAACAAGTGTGCATCAAAAGCTGCTTTGCAAAACACCCATTCCATGTGTGCTGAGGCCTCGGTATTCCCCCATTGCCCAGACTCAAAGGCATCACCTTTTCCTTCAAGAGCACTGATCACACAGGCTCTAAGTAGAGCATCTTTTGAAACCATCAGACACTAAAATAAATGCATAATTTGAACAAACTGATAAGATTTAATACCAAGTGAAGGTGGTGGGTACTCACAGAAAAGGAAAGGAGCAGACTTGCTGCTCCAGGCCCTCAGCACCACACGTCTTCAATCCGCTCACACGCAGCTTTGCCATCACAGAACGTTTTGAGAAGCTTCTCAAACTCCTGTGGAAGTCTGTGAATGGTAACTCACAGCAAACAGGGGATTGCAGGGGGACAACTTGAACCTCAGATGGCACCTGTGAACCAACCTCACATTTCCTGCCCAAAACAGGCCTGCTCTTGTGAAGCGGTGGGTTATGCATCTGCCTCACAGTAACACATCACTGACTCCAAGAGAGAGGATGCACCCATCAGCAAGAAAACTCTGTGACCTTTCAGACAGCCCTACATATACCATCCTCCTGCTAGTCAGGAAAGACTCAGCCACTGGGATAATTCTCCATCATCATCATCATTAATTACCTGCATGGCTGGGTCTTCCCTGGCAAACCCACAGGCATGGCAGGGAATGGATGCAAGCAGTGCCAACACACTGAAAACGGGTATTGTGCCAGACAGACAGGTAACAGGGGAGTGTATTCCCCAGCCCAAAGCTCCTCTATGTTCCACATCAGCACAGTCTATTTATCCTCACAACAGCCTAATGACATTGGCAGGAGCATCATCCACCTCCTAAGGGTGGGAAATGAGTGCTGACTTTGCTCAGTTGGAACGAGGCTTCAGCCCTGCCCCGAAGTCTTGGAGCAGCAATGTTTTGTTTGGAAATTCAGCAGAAAAAAGAAACTTCTCTGTTAAATCTCTACTATCTGTGAGGTGACTGGGGTGAAAGAAGGGAAAAACCCTACCCTGCACTAGGGTATAGGCAATTGTTAAGGGAAGCACATGCAGCAAGAGAGGAATTGTATCTTCCCACAGTGCATGGGAAAGAGCAGAATAAGATGAAGAATCCCAGACTGGTTTGGGTTGGAAGGGACCTTAAAGCTCATGCAGTTCCAACCCCATGCTATGAGCAGGGACACCTTCCACTACACCAGGTTGCTCCAAGCCTGTGTCCAACCTGGGCTTGAACACTGCCAGGGATGGGGCAGCCACAGCTTCTCTGGGCACCCTGTGCCAGTGTAATAGACAGCATCAAGAATTAAAGTTAGGTCCTACCATGAAACAGGCTGCTACAATAGCTGAAATTAAATGATGCGTAGGAATTTTAAATACAGGATTTGCTGCTGTAACACCACAGACTGCTGAACAGCTCATGTTTTAGAGCTGATTAGTGCAACCCAAGATGGGTCCTTGCTGACCCTTCCAGGAATCCCAGCACAATGATCCGCCAGGAAGGCGTTGTGCTCACACAGCGCAGCCGGTGCTCCCAGAGCTAAGCAGAAATCAAGCTTCCAACAACCACACAGGCAAATTGAAAGCTAAATATAACTTGCAATTAACAAGAATGAGGAGTTAACAGAGGCCTGCAATCTCTCATCAATCTCTTGCTGCCTGGCCTGCTCCACCAATGAGCCCCATTGTTAGTTGTGATTGTGTGTGCAAGAGGGCTGCTGGAGGAAGAGCACTCCAAAACTGTGATTCCTTTCTCCCCTCGAGACTCATCGAGGGTGAGGAGGAGGAGGAGAGGGGAGAAGATAGAGATGCAGAAAGAAACAAACAGCCAGAACATGCTTCTCAGAGATACTCTGCTGCGTTCAAGGAGGAAATAACTGAAGCTGCAGGTATGCCAAGCATGGGGACTCAGATTCAGAGCTCCCAACAGTGCTGCCAGCTTCAAGACAATACAAGAGCACTCAAGCAAGCAAAAGCGATCCCTTTATTAACCATCCTGCTTATTCTAAGATGTACATGGTTCACTGGTGCACCTTTGCCAAACTGATGCTAAAGCTGCACTGGAATCTCTGCAGATTGTCTCTCTATACACATGTAACCACATGAGTTTCCATAGAATCACAGAATGGACTGTGCTGGAAGGGACCTTCAAGATCATCTGGCTCCAACCCCTTGCCACAGGCAGGGACATCTTCCATTAGACCAGGCTGCTCTATGCTCTGGTCAACCTGGCCTTCTTTTATCCTTCCCCTGCTCCCAGTTCGTCAGCATCACTTTGTTTGAAAAGTAGCCCCCAAGTTCTTTATTATTCAATCCAGCTTCATTCCCCTTCTCAATAAAAGAGGATTAAGCTGTTACTTCTTGTGCACATAGCTGCTGTGTTGCATTTTACACACCTCATCAATATAAAGGCAACAGGACAGCAGGGGACACAAGTGATGGGGCAAGCAAAGGAAGCCTGGGAAGTTAAAGGTGGTGCCTGTACTTCCACATACCCTTCTTCCATACAAAGCCTTTTTCCTTTTCACCCCACTATGTTCTGCCTCTGCACCCATGGGGAACCACATCAGAATTGCTCCAGATTGACAGTTCCCCTTACAGACCTGCAAACCAATTCTATGTAAGTCCTTAAAGAGTACATCAGAGACAGCGTGTGCCACTGGCTGTTAATTTAACAGTCTGCAGAAAAGCTGTTGATTTTATGACCATATTACCAACCCAACAGGACACCACTAAAGGTTTTATTTTGCAGCAAGAAGTGCCAGCTTTGTAGTTGGCAACCTCCTCAAGCTGCGTCAAGATGCTTCTGGTTTTCCTTGCCATCTCGGATCTTGGGTATTCCCTTTCAAGGCATAAAGCCTCCCAACTTGGGGATGCTCTTTAATGAATTACTGCTGGTGTTTGCATTTCTATTTGATAACTTTGACAGGAAATAACACCACTGGTGAGATTTGGAAGCAGAGAGGATTCTGTACTCTGCAAGGCTGGGCTCTGAGGATACAGAGAATATCTGTCTACAGGCAGCCTTTTGGCCAGGACTACTTATGAGCTCGAGTAACACCGCCGTGATACAGGAAGGATTTTATCAGCCTCACCTTCTTTAGGAAGCAGCTTAGACCCAAATAATTTATACATGAATTACTAAGAAACCTGAGCATTGCTTTCTGAGAAGCTACAGGAATCTGAAACCACAAAGATTTCAAACACTGCCAGATGTGATATAGCTGTTACAAGGGTCAGATCAATCACCTTTTCAGTCCAGCATCCTAACAAGAAGTCCACATTCATAAGATCACACTTTACCTGAAGCACACTGAATAATCAAGCACAGAGAGATTTCTCTCTCTGAGCACTCTTCTTGCTCTCTCCTCACTTAACCCTTTATTCCCAAGTATTTCCAGAGGACAGTGTTGCCAGGTACTGCAGCAGCAAAGCCATACAGACACAACCCCCAAAATAAGCAGCATGCATGGGAATATTCTTCCTTTATAGCAAGAAGTTGCCTTTACACCTCAATGCAGAGGGCTGTGCATGTGCTTGCTTAAGGTAAATGTAAATATTTAATGTAAAACTACTTATTATTATTTGTCCACAAAGTATGTTACCATTTCAGAATTCCTGCTCTCAGCAGTACCTTGAAACCATAGGGTCTATTAAATGAATGGATTTCCACTCTTTTCATTTTAAATTCATTGGCTTCCGATGCTCTGGCTGGGGCTGTGTCTTCAGGCACATAGAAAGAAAGAGCCCATGATTCAATTTCTCTACACTGTTTGTTCATTTGCACAAGTGTCTCCAAATCATCTCCTCTTCAAATTTGACCAGTCTCTCTGTTTACCAAAAGACTTTCTTTGTCTGAAACAATTGTCATTGCCTTTCTAAAGACCTCATTTCCTTACTCTCATTCAGGATCTAGCCAGAGACAAGGGTAAACAGCACGATGTACACACGACCAAGAAATGACATCCTGATTCACCACTGCTTAATTCCAAGTTGGCTACAATGGTATTGAGGCTCCACAGTGATGTGTGTTTGTTTTAAAAGGTATCTTTAATGGATTGTTACAAAGGAAGCAAGGCAGTTCTTGGCTATCTCATGGGTGGGCTGACCTTGACACAGCAGTCAAGCATTCTGCAGAACATGAAGTCTCTCATGGCCTAACACGTCTAATGTACCAGCAACCAGAACAGAACGCCAATCTGTTAAGTGCCCCAATAACTATAATGAATTGCATAGCCCAAAAAAATAAAACCATCAGAAACTAAACTGTGGTGAGGAATCTGTAACACTGCTTTCCACAGTGTTTAATTAAAAGAATATAAAAGAGCAAGCAAGCGAGAGCTGTGAAATCTGAGCTGCACCTCGCTGCCTACGCACTCACACACCGAGGGTCTGGAAATCACTGGAACATCCTTCAAGTTGATGAGCTCATCTGTTGCACTGATACGGATCACCAATAAATACTGGTATGGTTTCATTGGAATACAGTGCTCAGTTATAGATGCATCTATATTCACACCATGGCACTGCGATTAACCCTTTTTCACTGAAGCTGTGATGCCAATTAACATGAGTTGGCTGGACACATACAGCATGTGGATAATAAGCTCTACCACCATACCTTGGTCAGGAAAAATCAAGCATATCTTTCATCTTCATTTAGCTTTGAAGGGGTTACATTACAGTAGCTCCTACTGCATCTCTGCTACTGAAGCCCCCCTGAAAATTAAATGCCACCAGCAGCACTACTGAAATATGCTCTAAAGTTTGCAGGCAAACCACAGAAGCTTGTAAACTGCCAGGGGATTTCTCTGGTTTAATTATATAGACCCTGTTCCATAAATTGCTTGAATGGAATAAATACAAATAGCATTCCCTGCTTTGTGACCTCTCCGGGTTAATGAAATGCACACAAACACCCACAGTCTGCTAGAGCTCAGAAATTCCACAGCATAAACACACAACCTCGCTGGAAGCTGTAGCCGGGTTTCAAGCCCTGGTACATACATGAGGACCAGCTGCTTGGGCTCAGCAAGGAAACAATTTGTTGTTTATTTTCTACTGCTATTCTAAGCTGCAGACAGTGGGAATTGGTTGCAATGTACTGAAGAGGGAGAAGGAGTCCGAGATTTTGTTGTTCGGGCTCTAATTAGCAAATCTGCTTCTGCTATCTGAGAGGTGTATGTGAAGTAAGAGAAGCTGAGGAATTCCTCAAATCAATAAGCAACCCACCCTTGGCTTTGAGAGGAAAAAGGAGTGTTTGGGAGAGGAACCTGTACTTTAATTATTCACTCTCCTGCATGTACATTATTTCTATTGCCATGACATGAAGGAGAGTTTGATCCTACTGGAGACAAACTATCAAAATACCAGTTATTGTTCATGTGGCCAGTATGCAATTTTCTCTTGTTCTCTTACCTTGTCCAAGCACACCATCCTTCCTATGACACAGAAAGAACTGCTAGTTGTTCTGTCTGGCCACAGCACGCGACAGACATCTCCAGAAGTCTGCTAAGTTTCACTCACTAAGCATTCAACACTACAGATGGAGGTGATAGAGCCAACAGCATTGCACCATCTCAACAGAGAACTGTTTTCAGGATTCAAGGACAGTGCCTTAAAACCAACAGATTTTCTCCTCCCTGAACATTGAGCTTTCTTTTCTTGCTGCCATTTGTCTCAGTCCAGAACCCTCATAAGGCCAAGCAATACAAATGGTTTGGGGATATTTCCTACTTCTACTAAGGATCCAAGGTGCTCTCTTCTACTTACCCTCACTTGGTTTTTTATTGGTTTGTTCTGTTTTTTTTCTGAGGCTCTAGAGTTGCAGAACAGGAAAACGTTTGCCCTGTCATGTGAAGAAACAGTACTGCAGCAATCGATACATGGCACACAGCTGCAGGCCTGCAGAAACAGAACTTCTCCAGCTCCTGCTTGTAAAGTTCTCTTATACTGAACAGCTCCCAAGCCCTCATCCTTCTCATAATGAGACTCACGGCAGGGGGATCAGTGGGGACAGGTACTATTTTTAGGTGCTAATTGCGTTTGCCACTGAGAAGAAGAAAGTTCTCCTGCTGACCTGTAAACTGGGGCTGTTGACACTTGAACCAAGGCAATGAAAGAACTTAACAGCTTGGTGACTCTAATGTCACACCTCTGCTCTCTACTGCATCAGCTCAACTGTGCTAGCTGGAAGGTAACAGAAGAAAAACAGCATCTATCAAGCCACAAGCCAACCTCGGACCACCTAGCTAGACCAATAAAAGCATCAGACTGACAGAAGACAGACTGTTATTGCTACTCATCTGTGCTGTTCACATAAATGGCACTTCACACACACAAGGATGAGTTGCTGCTCAAAAGGGATTCCAATTTGCATAAAGACAAGATGATGACACGCAGACAAGCTAGAGGACAGCAAAGGCAGTAAGGACATATATCTCGTGGTGATGGAAGGATAAAACCTTGATGTTACATAAGGTTTTATTGCCGCAGTGTATATAACTGGTAATACAAAGAGGTGAAGTGCAAGGCCAGATGCCTTAGGTATTACGCACGTATAGTCTCTTCTCTTTATTCCTTACTTTGATATGTAAGTGGGAGATCAGATGTCAAACCTTCTAGAGCCATTTTTTGAAAGAAGAAAGGATCTTTACTTCGCTCCTAAGGAACACCCTGTCACATAGCAGGGGGGGAGTGATTTTCCAGTCTGAACACTGGGAAAGAGCAAATACATTCTGGCATGCTGAAAACCATGAACCCACAGAAGCATGTGAAGCAAGGGGTGCGCAGACCTACCTTAAAAAGCAGGCAGTCCCCTTGGTGCTCGGCGTAAATGGAGGTGAGCCGGTACTGGTTCTCAGTCGTGATGTCGATCTGGTAGCCTGTTAGCGTGTAGCACACCTTGCGAAACTCCTGGATCTTGGTCTGGAAAACTTCTTTCAGACGCTGGTTCTTCAGTTCTGCACTTTCCACTTGCTTCTTCAGCTCTGTGTAAGGGAAGGGAATAGGCACATTCTTATACGCCATCAGCACAGAGCCCCTGCGCTGTATTTACAATGCTACCCAAACCAAGTGAATGGAAAAGGTTAATTACATTTTTAAGAAGTGAATTAAGCAGGCAGAGTAAAGAAACAGGCAAACCAGGTTCCTCTCCTCTGGGCCCCAGCAGACCAACGGATAATAAACTGGAACACAGACATATCTTGGTGGGATGGATTCGTCTTTTGCTCAGCTAGCTTTTTAACACCATACGACAAAATTCAACACCATAGCACCCATTTCAACACGCATACATTTTCTACATGGAACCCAAGAGAAGGGTGTTACTCTATTGAAGCAGGAAAGTGGAAAAATGGTAAGAAATATGCCTCTGTAAGGTTGCATCAAGAAGAAGCTGCTCCCCCCGCACTGGCAGCTTCAAGAGGGAAATCTCCTGCAATGTACTCTTGATTTGCCTGTAAGTGCTTTGATCTCACATTGACACACTGCTTAGGAATCCCTCCAGATTCAGGAAGGGGTTTTTAGTGTGATAAAAAGCCTGAAGAGCACCACTGCCTCTTTGCATTTGCTGCCTTAACTGGACTAGTCCCTAGAAGAGCAGCCCTGGGAGACTGCCTGCCACTCACCCCGTATTTTATAGCTACAAAGGGAGCTGCCAGTAACTGTGAATCCTTCAAGAGGATACACAACAATTACCATGAATCTTTCACCCAAGGTGCCTTCTAAGTAATTAGACCTCGATTTATCTCCCCATTAATTACAGAGATAGGCTTTACGTTAATATACACTAGAGATGTCTCCCAAGTCAGGCTGTTTTATCAACACTGCAAACCAGGGTTAGGAACAAAACCTGATTCTTTCTAACAGCAAACAAATAGACTTCCTCCCACAGATACCTTTGTCATTCTGAGGATTAAGGCTTTGTCTGTGCTGTGATCAGAGATACAATTACAGCACATGTGGGCCACAGGTCTTTATTTTAGCTAGTTCAGGGTCCAACAGCATGACAGCAGAAACTTCAGAGCAAGGTGACTGCCTGAGTATGAAGGAAGATTTGGGGCTGGGCTTATACAGCCCATGCTAAAGCACTGTTGTTTCCCAAGCAAGCTGGAAAGGCTTTTGCTTGTGTATTTAACTGAGAAGTGTTTCCACTGGCTCCAATGGAGAACAGTAACTTCAAGGCCATGGACTTGCCTGTGATTCACCTCTGAGCAGTTGCAAGCCCACCAGGAGGAAGCGAGACTCCTCTTATCTTTGGCACTGCTTTAGTGAGGTGCTCCGTGTGGGACAAAAGGATAATTCAATGTGTTAAGTTAAAGTGCCTTAAATGCCACTGAGGGTGGCCCTGCTCAGAAGTACTTTGGCCTTAATCCAATTCAGCTCAATCGCCAGGCAAAGACGAGATCTCTTTAATGGTCCGTTCACTTCTGAGTGAAAGCATCCACATAAGGAGAGTGAACGCTGGCCAACTCCTTACCTATGGTTAATTCAGCACCACCTTCCTGAGTGGCTTGTGGAGATGATGCACAAGCAAAATATGTCCTTTAGTCCTGGTATCCCTGAAGCTGTACCTTGCTTTATCAAGAGGACCAAGCCAGTCCTAGGGAACACCAGCAGTTTGTTCAGTAAAACACTCTTAATATAGGGAACCCACCAATTGCTCAAGGATATAAGGTATACAGAGTACCCAAACCCTGCTTACAGGCCCAAAGACTTACACCCTGCCCCTTCTCATAAGCTTGAAAAGGCGACGCATTTCCTGACCACACACATGCCCATTCATACCAAGCTCACCACTGTGTGATTAACTCAGCCCTTCCTGGGACTGTTAGAACCTTCTTCCCATTATCTCATCTGGGTCTGGTCTTTGATTAATCAAGTAATCAGGCTCTGAAATCAGGAAGTTAATTGGCAGCTCTGACCTCAATATCCCCACTGTCTTCATTCGGCCACGCAACTGTTAAGGACAAAATCCTATATATGAAAGTAAAAATTCAGTGACCACATTGCAGTGGTAAATAACCTTTCGTCACTGTCAGAGAGCACTGCCTTTAATATACAGCACATGTCCAAGGGCAGTATTTTTTTCCCTAACAAATGCAGTCTAGCCTTGGAAAAGTAAATCTGCCTTTTCCTACCGCATCTCAGAGGCCCCATTTCCTGACTTTTATAACCTTGGAGGTGGATGGCACCCTAATTCATGAACTCCTTGAACAGCTTTCATTATTCATGAAGAGTTAGCGCCTTGTCCACTGTTTTATCTCTCAGATTTAGTACTGCTAAAAGCCATCATGAGCATTCTCACACAGGTTGGGTTGCAGCCTTATCACTCCCCCAACAAGCAGGCACTCAACTAGGTTAGAACTGGGCTAGCTAGACCATAACCATGTGAATCTAGAATAGCAACTGATGGCAACTGATTCCCTTCACTACTCTCAGGATGAAAAAGGGAACTTGAATCAGTGTTTTATGCAAGAAATCCCAAGCTTTTCTATGTAACTGAAGGACTAGCAAGCCTTCACTCCCAAGAGCATGCCCTCGCCTCTTCCCTGTTGTTCCTCCTGGCCCTCTTTCCATTGCCTCCAGCAGTTCTGGTGTATTCCTGTGTCAGCCATCCTGGCTGAAGGAATTCATCTGCATGAAAAAACTCATCCCCTTGTTAGAGATGCCTTGTGTCAGCCACTGGCACAATGTGCTGAACTCGGTAACTGCTAATGTAGATGCAGCCAAATGTGCCAGCACCTGCCAGGGATGGGATAAGGCCTTGTCATCCCCTTCATGGCTCCATTAGCAATTCCCAAACAGTGTTTCTTTAGCTTGTGGTTGGGCCAGAAGAAAAGAAGAAGGCACAGGGACACAAGAGGGATACTTGAGTTTGCAGCTGCCCCCAGTGAAAGGTCCATTGGACCCTCATTGTAAAACAGAGATCACTCTTCCTTTGGATGAAATTCAACTGCAGCCCTCAGTAGTTCAGTTACAGCCACTGCTGCCACCACCTCCTGCAGTATTTATCCCATGGAAAAAGTCCAACTAGGGGCTATTCCCAGGTTAACTCAGGACAACACTCAGGACTTTGTTTACTCCCCTGCTTTCCACTGAGGGCTCTGCCAACTCAACCAAGAAGCCACATTGTGAGGAGGATTCACAGAAGTGGAACTTGATAGGAAGGTAACCTGAGATTTGATCTCACTTCTGGAGGAGCCAGCCCCTCACTAATGTCTCAGGCACTGTGGGGTGTCTAAATTGGCAGAGTATGTTCATTTTAGGTACTGGGTACCTGTGTAGCCTCTCTGCACCATGGATGTGCCCATGTATGGCCCTGGCACTGCAGATTCCCTGCACCCAGAGAACAGCACAAGCAGCATATGCACTGCCTTGGGTTCAGCAATTAATCTTTCTAACTTTTCCCCCTACCAAGTGCAGATGTTAAGCTAAGAGGCAGCTCATTGTTTGCTCTGAATCTGAATTCAGAGCTGTGATGGTGCCAGTTCTTAAGCCTCACCTAAATACGACTAATTTCCAGCACTGTCAGAAAAAAATTGATTTAAAAATCATCATCTGCACAGAGTGCAACTCAGTGTGTTTCAGAGCAACATTTAAAGCACAACCACAGAGACCACCGAACAGAGGGAGATGGTTTGAGTTGCATTAACAGAGCAGCATCACCGATCCCATCTGCGGAACACTGAACGTTTTGATCCTTTAAGATCTTTCACAACTTCTGGAGAATTAGATTTCATTAAATCTTTAAAAGACAGTGTTTGAAAACTAAAATCCCTGTATTTAAAGTACCCATTTGAGTTCCTGTGCTCGACTCTGTTACATTTGCATAAAACAGGGGAGAGAAGCTGTAGCTCTGCAGAAGCTATGGATGGGGTAAGTCACACCACAAACGTCCTTCATCCCAGAGAAGTGCTACCGAAGCATCCCTCACTGAAGCGTTAATGAAACAAGTAAGAACTGGGAAAATAAGCATGAGATTTGGCAGGCTATGCCTTGGTCAGGGATAATGACTGGCTGTTTACTTTGTGTAGAAGAAACATAAATGGGAGCAGAGAGAAGAGGAATATATATGGAAAACATACTGCTCCATTTCCTTTGTGTTCAGATCAAGAAAGTGTACAGAAAGTTGCCCATCCTGAAAAGTCTGATGGAGGAAAAAAGGCCCTCCCTGAAAAAAGTCATTAACCTGTTACAAAATTAATAGTGCCAAATGATTAACCTTCCCCTAATGATGCTGCTTCTTGAAACACCTTGTATTTTCACACACTTATATCGACTTTAATGAATAATTCAAACTATTTTGGGTAAATAAATAAAATATGAGTTGGGCTTTTTTTGGTCTCTTATTGAAAATGTCACTGCTTTTTATTCCATTGCCTTTACACTCCTTACATCTGAAAACGCTCACAGCTGCCTGGAAATACCACAGCTTTGGCTCTTGCTCCGAGTTCAGCGAGGTCAATCAATAGCAATAGCAGTCTGTACACCAAAGGAAACCAAATCCACGCTTAACCGCAGGGAAAGAGGAGGAAACAATGTGGCTCTCAGCGTGCCGAAAGTACCATGAAATTAAATGTATCACTACTCTTTTCCAGGAAAACACAAATTTGTTCTGCCCATCCTCAAAGATGCCACAAGCCATGAAGCTGCGTTAATTCAGTTGTGATCCCAGCTAGTATCTGTCTCTCTCTCACAAAGGCCTGAAGTCCTTTCTAACTCTCCATTAAAGGTTATTTTCCCTTAGTAACATATTTGGGGGTCACTCAGTCCAACACACATATTTACACGTGAAGTATTTACACATGAATTCCCATCCCTGCTGACCCTGCCAGAACGCCTCAGACAGATGCCACCCAACACTGCTATGAAGGATGCTGTACTTTTACCAACCCTGATCTATTTAAACAACAAACTGCACATTTTGTTTCATAGAATCAGACTGGTCTGGCCTGGAAGGATCCTTAAAGTTCATCCAGTTCCAACCCTCTGCCATGGGCAGGGACACCTTCCACTAGAGCAGGTTGCTCCAAGCCCCTGTGTCCAACCTGGCTTTGAACACTGCCAGGGATGGGGCAGCCACAGCTTCTCTGGGTACCCTCTGCCAGCGCCTTAACACCCTCACAGTGAAGAACCTCTTCCTAATGTCTCATCTAAATCTCCCCTCTTTCACTTTCAGACCATTCCCCCTTGGTCCTATCACTACATGCCCTTGTTTCCAGCACACAGAAGGGATGCCAGTACCATCTTGCTCACCCAAGGTCCATAATGGGAAGAGGAAATGCTATTTCCTCCATTCCAAAAAGCAAGGCTACAATTACCTTTATTCTCTCCCACCTATACAAGCTGCTTCCCTTCATTTCCATAATGCTGTGCCTGCCATGCAATGCCACTCATCAATCACCCTCACTTGTACCTCCAACCTGTTCTTTAATTACACTCTCCTATTTCAGGTCTGTCCTTCCCATCCCACTCTCTGTAACTCTACCACCACCCTTCTGCACATGAACTCCTTCCAATCATTGCTCTGCTCCAACCCAGAGCTGAAATTTTCTCTTTCAGCTTTAGTTTATGAGGAAGACTGTCTGGGAAAAAAAAGAAAAGGCATTCTGTGCTATTCTGTGAAGGACACAATATAAAAGTAAATTGCATTGTATTAAATAAAGCCTAATAGAAGAAGAGCTGAGCACTTTCTGATGTAGGCAAGTTTATGACCATTGCTTTTGAGAAATAAAATTCGCTTTGCTAGATTTTATAGGTGTGTTTTATACCCTGGGGGAGCAGGACCATGCAGCCTGGCCGCTGCGGCAGCCCCACGCCACCCTTACACGACCTTACAGTCTGGCAGGCTCCCACTGCTCCCTGCAGAACTTGCAATTTGCGACATTACGACCATGAATTATAACTTTTCTTGAAGGTAAAACCAGTTTTATATTCAACAGACTGCACTGGCTGTTCAATTTTCAACCTAAGTGGTATTTATTTGATCAGTCAACAGTGGTTTATTTTTAAACCCTGCATGTACCATATGGCTCAGTGCACCTCCCGGTCCCCTCCTCCAGCCACCACTTGCCCTTCCAGCTGCTCAGGGAAGAGTTTTCAAATGCAGCACAGGACAAGCAAAGGTCTCCAGGACCATGGCCAGCTACAGCCCTTGCACAGCCCAAGAACCCGCCACTAAGAACGCTTCCCGTGTTTCTCTTCAGTGAAGCTGGTTGTCTGAAGCCCCCATCTCAGACAACCCACATTATCTTTCCAAGGTTGTAATTTCCTGGAAAGAAGTCCATAATTAACCTTTATCCTTAGATAACAAAGTAGCAAAGGACACCAGAAGGCTAGAGGTGAAAGAAACGGGACATTGAGGACCAGAAAGTTCTGATGAAACACTATGGAAGAGGATGAACTTTTCCTTGTAGTACCTACACACACATATAATATCAATTAGGATTAAGTAAAGGGTTCTTTTCTTCTGATAACAATAAGATTACCATGCAAGGTTTCAAAACTCACAATCACACTTGAAGTTGGCCTGTGTACAGGATTCAGCCCTGGCAGATGAACCAACACTGAGCAAAAGACTCCTTTTGGGGATCCCAGCTTTCTGTGCCCTTCTTCTCCTTGTTGGCAAAGCTGTTTGAGTGGGGGAAAGCAGGAAACAAGTGGGCTTTAGGAAGCTCAGCTCAGCTCGTGTTGCTCTCACCGAAGGCAATGAAGTGTTGTGTAAAAAGACCCTGGGTAGCTTTAAAATTACTGGTTTAACTGATGTGAGCAGCCTGCTTGCAGCACTACAGAACTCAGTGGGGATGGCAACACTCACCCCAGACACAGGATAAATTAACCTCAGGAGAGCTGTTTTATTGCCCAAGGTGGACTCCACCAATTAGTATGATGCGGCACAAACCATTTGGAGGTTAGGATTGTCACACTGTTCATAAATCGTGAGCTGACCAGGAAGCCATCTCCCCCCATCCCTCAAATGATGATTAACATCTATCCACACTTCCCTTCCATATGGCAATTACAGACCAAGAGCACTTCCCAGAACAAAGTGATGTCAGTCAGAAGCTGGAGCTAGTCATTAACTTCAGATGCAAAAAATAGCCTCACCTTAAAAATACGAATAGACTGTGTCACTTGAGTTCACAGGAAAGCAGTTCTCTTTAGCTTCTAGAACAAGCCAGCAAGTATCAGGCACAAATCTTCCAGTCTACCCATTCTCCAGGTATAAAGACACTGGGATTTTTATGGGCTGCAGTGCAAGGAAGTCTGGTAGCAAGAACAGGGGCACATTTGTATTGCTTGTCAGAGGAAGGGGAATCACTTCTGTGGTCTTGAAACTGCTCAAGTGTCTAATATAAGCATTAATCCCAGGGACTATATAATTAACATAAGTAATACGCACAGTTCATTACATGGGGTGGTCTGAGAAGCATCTAATTTATTCCCTGTCTGCTCACCTCCCTCTGTGCTCTGCCCATTATTTTGTTTCCACTGGCACATCACCACTACTACTCCTACCCCAACACACCGGATGCTATTTAAACCTCTGAAACAGCAGCCAACATCTGCTATTAAAACAAACACACGAAAACTGCTCCAGAAATATTTGTTTGTTCCCTCTCAAAGTGAAGATTTCTTGCAGGAGTTATAGTCATTCACAATGCAGGGTGGACAATATTCAATCATGCATTAGAGAGTGCTTTGCAGTTTATTAGCTAATGATGTTCACCGAGGCTACAAACAGGAGCTTTTCACCATTGGCAAGAGACGATTTCAAGCTTTCCCAGGAGCAAAGCTGTTTTGCTCTTACTCCAGGATTTTTTTATGCTCAAATTCTTAAGCTGAGACTCATGGAAATGCTATTTTGACTCGTGATAGTGTCCACGATCATGTTATGCAGAGTATCTAGTCTCCCTCTCTTCCCTGCATAAAGATATTGTAGCTTTGCAGACAGATGGATCTAAATACAGAACTAACACCTGAAGAGATTCCTCCCATTTCTAAAGCAGCTTATCAACTAAATATGTGGTGTGAGACAGAGTCTGAGATGGGACAGGGCACCACACAAGCATCCTTAAGTTCTTCTTTGGGATGCAGAGGCCGAACTCGAAACCCTGCAGACCCCTCGACTATTTGGAGCGTGGTTAGAAATAAGTCTATGCCGCTGCGTGGAACTAAATCCCTTCTACCCATAAACTGCCACTCTTCTTAACACTATAACACTATTGCCATGTCCAGAACTCACTTTCTGGAGACAAAGCCCAGCGCCTCCATCCTCGAGGTAAAGAGCAGCTCTGCTGAAAGGCCAGCCTGGCATTTCATTTGTTCCCATGGCCCGTGCTAATGGAAGTGGTTCTGCTGTGCGCAGCGTGTGAGGCAGGCTGGAGGGGCATGGGAAAATACACACCAGTTTAGCCAGCACAGCGGGATGGAAGTACAATTGCAACAGATGAAGGCAGGTCTCCGCAGCACGCCACCTGATTTGTGTTTTTAATGGGAGAAGATTGTGGAGTTTGTTTTAGGGCTTTTGTGCCGAAGGAAATTAAGCTCTAAAAAGCCTCCACTCCTTCTATTCACTCGTTTTTTAACCCCAGTTTATCGCTTTAATAGAGTTTTCAAGTGTTGGCACTGCAATCATATTGCTTTTGGCCTGAAAGCACTCTGGATGCCAACTAGTCAAACCTTCCCCAAACCCCCCTCTTTGCTCTTTGTGCTCCTACAGCAGGCCCCAAAGGTACTTACTGTGCTCAAAAATCACACCACACATTTCCTCTGTGCATTCTTCCGAGTGCCCTGGACCTCCTCTCACAGGACAGCGGCTCTGCCCTCATTTTATTGGCATATTTTTCATGTTCTACTTCATTTTCTGGTGTCCACTTTATGAAAACAATCCTTTAAAGATGATTGTGCTGGAGCTGAGTGAAACACCGGTTCAGCATGAAGAACAGCAGAACAGCAAGAGGGGAAAAAGAGCTTTCAAATAACAAAACTGCAGGAATGTGACACAGATGTAAAGACAAGCAATCTTTTTTCCCTGAAGCATGAAAGATGTTTGGAAACAGAGCCATCTCCTGGATAACCAGGCTTTCAATCACATTATTCCAGCCTCTAGAGCTCACATTTCCATCACAGAAGTCTGAAGCATTATTACAGATCAGGAGGGTTATTTCCCTTAACCTTGTGCTAATGTTCTGGAGCAAGAGGTAAAGGCTTGAAGTCTCCAGGCAATGCCCACAAACCTTCCTAAGCCTGGAGGAACACCAAAGCCATCTCTGGGCAGAGATGAGAAAGGTAACATCTGTCTCAGCCCAAGTGCCAACTCTCCTCTCCTGATCCTGAATTATTCATCACACGTTAACTTCCAAGCCAGATCCGTTTTAAATTTTTAAATATTTAATAATTGGGTGTTAAATATTCATGCAATTTTATTAGAAATTTGGGAAGATGGGCACTAAGGCTCTAATTGTTAAGTTCATCATAGGGACTGACTGGCTACTCACAGAGAATTTCTAGCTTCCTAGACAAGGAGAGGGAAGAAGAAAAAGGGCAAACCAAGTATTTATGGACTTCCCTGACTGTAAATCACAAGAAACACAGACACCTGTCCCCTTTGTTTAAAAAAGAATCATCTTTTAATGAAAAAGCTGAGAAACCTACACTGGGAACATGCTAGAAAGCCCTCAGCTGCAGTTTAAAGAGTTTAATTGCAGTGTCATAGAGAAAGATGTCCACCCTGGATACCTGTAGTGTATCTGGCTGGGGAAAGGACAGTTGAGCAGCCTCCGACTCCAAGAGCTACAGGGAAAACGTGCAGTAGGTCTCAGCTGTGATTCAGGGTAGAGGCAGTGAAAGTTCAGCTCAATACACATGTAGAAGGAGACACATTCTCCCCTTTTCTTGATGCCTACTCAGAGAGCTCATCAGGATATAGTTTCTCCTGGGCAGGACTGACAACTTCATTCACTAAACATCCATCCCTGTTTCCTCCATGAAGTTCCTGCAGACCATGTTTGCTTCTTTTCTATCCCTCCTCTTTAGTAGATGACATCTCTTTAACCCTGATCCATGCAGAGAGCAAGCCCATGCTCCTGTCCCTCTGTATTATGAGGGCACGTTCCCAAGCATGCTAGAAATTGTATGGTTTACACAAAAGACAACACATAAGCCCTGGAATTATATGCAAATGAATGGATGTGCTCCTCACTTCTTATCATTACAATGTTGACTTTCCAGCAACTCCATGGGGTAATTTCTGCACCAGCTTTCAAACAAAGGGCATCTCTATGTTATTAACATCTCACTGTGGCAAGCGGTTTGTCACCTTTCACAAAAATGATCTGAAAAGACACCAGCAATTATTCCTAAGGAGATTATTGAGTGCCTGTGTCCCAGCATGGCAGCTGGAAGCTAAAGTGAGATAATATTCCCTAGGAAAATTCCTTTTCCAAGTCAAGAGAACATGGAACAGATGAAAAAAATGAACTAGACTGGAAACAAACACAAAACTAGAGAAAGAGTCAAGCTTCTTCCCTTCAATTTCATTCATCTCCATAACAAAGTAAGGAGCACGTCTTCAAAGAGAACTAAAAGGTCCTGATTATGACACAAGATGACAGGATATTAACTTTGGGATCGTATCCTGGGAAGGAGCTTGTATGTTATAAATAAAAGACCCTAAAGAAGAATCACTCAAGAACCTCTTCCCAGTTGCAAAAATCCACCTGATTTCTAGGCCTTGTACGTTTGGTTCTTCCAACACTTTCTAAGCACTGAGAACCAAACATCTGCATGATAGACCAATGCTCCCTCTTCCTGGGATTGCTGTGTGACTCCTGGTTGTACCTTACAACACAACCCAAGAGCCAACGTTTCCTTGGCTGATGTTTGTGAGTGAAGATGAGCAGAAGCCTCGTCTCATCTCAAGCAAGCAATTACTCACAGCTCTTGAACAGAAATGAGTAAGTAGGGTCCACGCTTGGGCAAGAAGGACCATGGGATCCAGGCACCCAAACTTCTTCAGCAATAAAGAAAACGCTGTTCAATAAAGCGATGGTCTACTACTGTTACCTTTGAGGACCAGTCATTTCTAGTTACGTATCAAAACTGTATTTAAGAAAACCCCAAAATCCCAACCTAAGAGTCTGTCCCTGGAGATAAAAAGGAACTTACTTACAAAGTGAAGTATTTTTGCTGAAGCAGCCCATTACCTTCACCTCTGTGAAAAAACGATTTTCATTACTTCGATGGAAGCATTTCTAAACACCTACACCCATGGTTAGAGATCTCCTCTCTGGAGCCAAAGAAGCACAAGGAAATCTGGGCAAGTTTCCTGTTTGTGATGATGGGAAAGAACAAACTATAGCTGCATTTTTGGGTGCATACTGCAACAGCTTCAAGCTCAGCCTTCCCATACAACTTATAAACATATTAAAAAAATCATGAGCTCTGTCTGTTTCAAGTCCAAGAAACATCCGTACAGAACATAATGGTCCAAAATGGAGCACTTTAGTGTGTTTGTTTCTTCACCAGCATTTCAAGAAGCTTCTCTACATCACTAAGAGATGTAGTCCAGAGTCAGCCATCATGCTGCTGCCATACATTCACACAATACATCATGCAAGCATAGGAATAAAAAGCCAATAGGTAGAATAATGCAGCCAGGGGCCAGAACAGATCCATGAGGAGGTGAGGGCATGCAGTGACTTTTATAACGTTAACTTAAAGGAAATCTGTAATAAATAATGAAGAAAAAGGACTAGGAATAAGATAGAATGCAGAAAAGATTTCAGGACTGAGTCAAGCACTCAGAAATCTATAAAAGAACAAGTAATAAAATACTGGGATTTGGAAGAAAGAGAGACAGACAAATGCAGCCAACACAGAACACTCTATACACCTACCTGCTAAAGACAACACCGTCTATCAGTTCTTAGAGCTCTGTCCAGTACAGAACAAGGGCAGTTTGAATAAAGGGACAAGGCAAATCACCCAAGAGGTTAAAATTAGTACCACTTGTAACTCTTATCAGCTGAGGGACTTTGGTGGAGGAACAAGCAGGAGTGGTGACTGATTCCACACCCGCATGTTCAAATTACCTTAAGCAAGGCAAGCAGGACCATCGGGGAAGACCTCAAATCACAAAAGAATACTTGAGGACAGATCTAATATGACAGAAACCCTTTCTTTTTTCTAAGAAAGAGATATTTTCCTGCCCTATAAGCCTTTTTGCAGCAGCAGTAAAAAACCCAATACCCCAATGACAGATTGCTGCTACAAGGTTCAGTGTCTCTTCCTTCAAAGGAAGGCCACGGGAAGAGTGTAGTAAAGGGACTTGAGAGCCTTAAGAGTTTAAACTAGAGCTTTTGGCATAATCTAACTGCAAATAATGATAATGATAAAATGCTCTGATACAGGAGGTTTGGGTGGAGAATAAAGGTGAGGGAAGTGGAAACACTCTTAATGAAAATCTTATTTAGCAATTTTCCTTTAATGGGCTTAAAAATTCCACTGAAGTCATCATTCTGGAGAGATGACAAACTCCTGGGATAAAGGCTGGAAAATCCTGGTAGTCGTGTCACATTTAGCAAGTCAAAGATATGTTTGTATAAGGCTGTAGAGGGCTAAATCCATTTTACATGCTGTATGTATTATTAATTTCTGACAGTGGGCTTAGAAAAACCTAATTCGCTGGAATACGAGCTCCCTTTGAGCAGAGGGAAGCCTTTTCAAAACTCATCTTTTATTGACTGAGTCATTTTTGAGTCAATCTGTCCGCTTTCGGCAAGACAAGAGTTTTAAATCTTCTCTCTTTTTTTTCCTCCTTTTTGAGTCGTGGCAAGTCTATTAAAACCTGCTAATGTATGCAGCAAGGCCTCTGATTTGAAATGTAATGAATTCCTCAGATAGTGGCAGATTAGGGGGGAAGATGATAGAAACAGCCAAAAAAAGAACTCTCCAGAAAAAGAGGAGGAGAAAGGGTGAGAGGGAAGGAGCAAGATTAACCCTTTTTATCCAGAAGAAGACAAACTTTAAGCTCCATTAATGGAAGCAGTTAATAAAGCAGAACTGGAAGAGGCAGAGCATCTTCAGGCTCGCCTCAGAGCTGAACAAGACAAAGAATAAATGAATCTTTCCTCCTAGAGTCTCTTGTAAGATTAGCTAATTCCCTAAGTGACAAATGAATAACTTGGAGAAAATTAGCTCCATCCATATAAATAAGCCCTCATATTCCAAACTCGTCACCCAGAGCTTCCCAGGCGGATGCCCTGAAATATTTCTGCTGTTGTGTAACAGATGGTTTCCTCCTCCCCCCCTTCCTTGGTTTGGTTCCAACCGCAGTATCTTTCAGGTGATCTTGTTTTAGCACAAAAATGAGCAATTTGGGTGTAAATCATCAATCCTGTTAGTGCTTGGCAGTTTTATTGTAGTTGGCATCTTTGAAGTGCTGGACAAACATTATGGAGTTACACAAATGAGAGATTAGCACTGTCTCCTTTTTACAGATAGAAGAGCTAAGGAAAAGTAAGTCAAAGATGCTACTTAATTTGACAGCACTGATATGGTGACAGCCTGGGCTGAGAGCACAGAATCTGCTGAATCACAGCACAGTCCTGGGATATCTTTGTGTTTAACAAGAAAATTCACAGCTTAGCCTTGAATTTGATGGCTTTAAAAAATGAAATTAGCTCTATAATAAAGTTCTAATGAAACAAAACCTTAGAGAAAAGTGCCTGATGGAGCACAGGTGACCCAGTGCATTACAACTACAATTAAGCTCAGCAGAACTGAGTAAATACAGGAGACTGAGAAGCACGTCCTGTCAACCTAATGCCCCTTTGCAAATGACAGGCACTGAAGTGTTCTAACAATTGAGAAATCCCAAGTAACGAAGGCAAAATCCTTCCATTTAACATGCAGCAAAGGTATGGAAGTCCACGCATGTCTCTTTCCCTACAGATGCAAGGCATTCAGTTCCCCATCACACAAGTCAAACTACAAAAGGCAGAAAAGAGTTTAAAGCAGTGCAAAGTTAGCTCAAAAGCTGCTGGAAGCACAGAGACTCTGAAAAGCGACTGTGAGCTGGAAAAAGCCAGCAGCAGGAAATCTTTGCAGTGGGATACAGGCCACAGGTAACAGCGTTATCTCGGAGGCCAGCAAGCTCTGGGAATTAGCCTGGCTTTTCAACCTGCTCCCAGGTATTGTCTGCCTTTGCGGGCAGAAACACATTTTTTCCCACCCTGGAGAATAACAATGGCTGTATGCCTGTGCCCACTGTCCCTTGATGGGATTTTCCTCAACTGGAAAACTGCCTTTTCCTACCTGTTTTGCTTCACAACCCTGACGTGAAGGCTGCAGAATTCACAGATAGGAACTTTTACACCTCCACATATTAGTGCTTTCAGAAAGAAGAAGAGGTCACGCTTGCTTTTATGTTTGTAGACAGTCCTGACCTTTAGCTTGGTCCCAACACTGATTCAATAGCTGGCACTCACTCTCTGCATCAGTAATGAACAAAAGGTTATGGCAGGGAGCATGCTGGGTTGTGGATATGCCATTTTTCACAGAAGCTAAGAAACTCAGAGCTGGACTGTTACAGAGGCAAAGCATTTTCCTGGCAAATCACTTTTATTTGGGAACAAGGGCATGAAGCAGGACTGTTGTATCAGCCCTTCTGTCCTGCACAAACACCATTTGTGCTACTGCATTCTGCCTCCAAGTTAGAAAGACACTTCTCTCTTGCTGCCGTAAGGACAGTTTCTGCATGGCACTAAGCAGTTCCTATGTTTCACGCTAGCTGTGGATGCATTTTAGTGATGGATGCAAACCCTCTGCATATCTCCTATTGCTGTGAAGTTTACAAAGCACTTTAGGAATCCCGAGAGGCTGACATCCTTATTGCAGCAAAGCCCTGCTGACATCAACTGCTGTAGCAGGCTCAAAGAACAGCCTACCCCAGAATATCACTATTTAGATTTTCCAGCTGCAGTCTGCATTCTCCTTACATAGCCTTCAGCAGCCTCCTTCCTGCCCCGCTCGTTTGAAGATCCTCTTGCTTCTTGGTGTTGCTTGAACTTTTCTATCTCTTCAATTCCTGAGAGCTCTGAACCAAACACTGCCTTAGTGCAGGACCTACCCTGTTTGAAATAAGATCAGGCAAGAAACCAAGATCCATAGTGCTTAGTCACCAAAGAGAGTATTTTGGTATAGAAAACAAGCATAGCATATAGGTAACCTTGACTCTTGGTCTCCAATGATCCACACCCCCAAGGGACCAAACGCACAGAGAAATCTGCTCTCTTGCATTGCAGTCTTCCATGAGGAGGATTCATTTCAGGTCTAGGTTTAGAGATTTCGCTCTTTGCTGTCAGGAACTCTTCCCACTGATGTCAGCGACACCAAAGGCTATGGAGACCATGCTGCTGGCATGAAGGGCACTGCTGAGGCAGGTCAGCCAGAGGATTAGGAACAGTATATGTTGAGGGACAAGTGTGGGAAGGAAAATATGGCACACACCAAACATCTGTGTGCACGACATGTGCAAGCAATGAAAAATAGATTTACTCAACCAGGTTAAATCAATGAATTAGCTCTATGCTTGAAGAAAAAGCTATCATTAAAGGCCATGCTATTCAGTAGCTCACTTTACATCTGAGAAAACGCTGCAAAAATCCTCTTGCGTTATCCCTAGCCTTATAGATTTTTTCTTTTCATCTGCAGCTCAGAGTGGGGATTACCCATTAAGGTGCAGTGGCCAAATCACATTCAATCTATTCTCTGTTAAAATAAGAAAAAGCTTCAGTCTTTCCTGTCCTCTCCCATCTCATTCCCATCCTCTACCCAACTTCCAATAGGTGCCCAAGTCCTGAATGCCAAGCGGAAATGCAGGATGATACACAAATGATAATACTCAATTCCCTGTCATATAGGCTGCATCCTACTTCTTTAGCACCAAAGAACAAGAGTTCATTTAAAATCATCTGCTTCTTAACCCAGTATGATACAGTTGGCAGTCACCAGTCACTCAGCACTGACCGATTTGGACCTGCACAGGTTCCATATTTCACTCCTCCTTTTGTGAACAAGGATGTTGCTCTAACAGTGACAGCAGCACTGGCAGGTTGGTAGCAGAACACTTGGGCTCAACCAGACTGCTAAAACATCTGCAGCAGTTCACATCTGGCCACCCTGATGCTTGACCCAGCAGCATCAGCTCAAGTAGATGTGCTCAGTGAGGGATCAAGGGACCAAGCTCTGAGCTGTGCCAGATCTGCCTCCTCCCTGTGCCTGGCACTCCGGTGGGAGTGTAACAAAGGGGAGTTAAACAGAGGAGTCAGTAAGTTCAGCTGGGGTGAGATAACAGAAGCAAAAGAAGACTAAAGAAATACCTTCACAGGCAGGTGAAGCACAAAACCAGGCAACTAAAATGCTTTTCCCACACTGGAGTCTTTATAGAAACATGTTTGCTTTCTCTCAACTGCAGAAATCAGACCGTAAACATCTGCTCGTTGTACAGACTCTCTCCCACCATGTTTTGATTTAGGTATTTTCCTGTAATGTTTGCAACTTAAACACACCTGAATTGTGCCAAGGCTCCGGGAACAGTAACAGGTATTGCAGTTACTAGAAAAGTGAAAAGTTAATAAACACAAAGTCATTAAAACAAACTTACAAGAACCCTGGCATCACTCTGAATCATTCCAAAGCAGAAGAGCTGAAATTACCTTAAAAGCATCTTTCCCATAAACTAAAATGGCCTCCCTTTTGGCACAAGAACTAGTGAAGTATCTTGACCCTTTGGACGTTATAATCTTCCTTCTGGACACCTACATGTTGATTATAACATCAACAAATAGACATTCTCAACAGTTGCTTCCAGAATTTAGTGAGCTGTTGTATTCCCAGTGCTATTTATTCTGCTGCCCTATTAATTCTACTTATTTGTGTTAGGATTTCAGAACAAGTCATTTATGGCTTACTAGGAATTATAAAAAACTCGTGTAATTGGGATTCTGATTTAGTTATCAATACAAGGAGACATGCTGCACTAAGAAGTAAAAGATAGAGCCATAAAGCAGGGTTTGCATTATCTGCAGACGCTCTGAGTAAAAGAACATTAAAGAAAAGCTGAAAAGATTTTTATTAATGCTTTAGATGACTTAGAATAAAAAGTCACTTAATCATAACATTGTAAACAAGGAAGCTCTACAGAAGTATTTAAAAATATCCGAAATTGTTTCAGGAGCCCCATTGATTTGAATTAGGCAGCTGCATAATCACAGGGGCTGCAATTTTAATGAATATTTCAACAGGAAATGTGGAGCTGATTATATATATCAAAACAGGAAAGATCCAAATGCTGCAGCTCCTCATTTTTTGTGTTGTTTTATTACCTTCATGTGCCTATCCAAACCAAGTCCAGAACTAACACAGAACTTACCTGATGGGCCCTGTCCCTGCTCCCAGTGCTTCTGGCTGCGGCTCTGATCTCCCTGTCTTGATACATGTCATTAGGCACAGCACTTAAAGAAATAATTAGTGATTCAATCAGATTTTACACTGGATCAAGTGACTGGAAACTTCAATGCTGTGCTGCAGCTTTCCCTTAACATACTTTAGGGCATGTTATATATACTTAATTAGATAATGTTTATACAGTGCTTTGAAGAAATGAGGAACTCTGGAAGGGCTAGGTCATGTTTCCAGAAAGGAAAAGAGCAGTGTTGAGACAGCAAAGGCACAGAGAGAGAGCAAAGCTCTGAGAAACCAAACACCACCTTGTTTTCAGAAAGGAAGAAGTATACCAGCGGCTTCCAGCATCAGGGCACTAAGAAAGAAATCAAAGTTGTAAAACATGGGATGCTGCAAAGGCACTTAAATGACAATGTGGGACTAGCAGTAACATAGTCAGAAAGGCAGCAGTACCTCTACAGAGGAAAAACTTTGCATATACACAAGCACAAGGCATTGATTATTACTCTGTTAAGGCAATTTGCAAGATAAAGATTTGGACAGTTGTAAGCCTTGAGGATGTGCTCTGCTCCTGCAAACACTCTTACTCATTAGAGTGGGAACTAATGGAATAAAAGCATCTTGCTTCCTATTGTTTTGCAGTGAGGGAAACAGGGCTTTCTGCTAATGATAGGGTGCTTTGTCGGCTGCATGCTAGAATACTGAAATACATGGCAAAATACAGAGATGTGCTCACCACGAAAGTCCTACTACCAGAAACAGGGGACACTGTGTGGTATGGCACCCAGAGCAAGCACCGAATGGGTGTAGATCACAAAGGGAGGGTGAAGGCCACATCCTCCTGTGGATCAGGATGCGGCACCACACCAGTCCTCGCAGACGGCTTCTGATCCAAACCTCTATTAAAACAATCTGGAGAGCAGTAAGCAAGCTGTAACTAAACCCACTCAGAATGGCAATGAACAAGTGATGGTGCAGTGAGCCACTTGCCTCCCTACAGGGCCAGCGGCAGAGAGAGTGCTCCAAAGAGTTTCCAGCGAGTGATGAAAGCAAACAATGTATGCAGGGAGCTTTAAAAGTGATTGCAAAGAGAGCCCTGAGCTTCTGCTCTGTGAGGTTTTTTTCCCTTTTTTATTTGCCTGTAACTAAGTTACATGATTTCTTTGCAAGTCTAATTAAGCAGTTAATTGATGATGGTGCCCTTTAGCATCTGGCATTTAAGATTAAGTAAATAATGAAGAAAGTGCATGCAGCACCCAGCAATAATTAAACACAGCAAGGGTTTGTTCCCCACCCTCTCTCATTTTAACGTGTTACATAGAAATCTCTGAGGATGACTGTCTTTAATAGCCTCAAATACACTTACACATCATATAATGACACTCGACAACAGTATTTTTCCTCTTAGAGATGGCGGATAGTAGGGTGTATCTTTGATTTCTTCACTGCCACAGCTCTACCCAACTGAAGAGCACATTAAATGGATCTTCATGGAAATGCATTTTTGAATCCAGGAGTGTGAGTGTTGGGATCATGCATTAACAGTTTGTGGTCAAATTGCTCCCTTTCTTACGTCCCATGCTGGGACTCCTTCCAACGGTCCATACAATGTTATCCATGCATTTCCTGCAGACCGTGGAAATGCAAGGAAAAAACTAATTTCAATCTAAATAATTTTTATGCTGAGGGTGGTGGGGCATTAGAACAGGTTGCCCAGGGAGGTGGCAGATGCCACATCCCTGGAATCATTCAAGGCTCTTTGAGCTGAAAATGTTCCTGCCCATGGCAGGGGGTTGGACTAGATGACCTTTAAAGGTCCCTTCCAACCCAAACTATTCTATTATTCTATGGTTTTCCACATGTCGAGCACTGCACTGAGTGTTTGCAGTCTGATGTTAAGAGTCCAGTTTCCCTAGAACATCACACAGTAGGCCCTGGACTCAAGTTGTAAGACCCCAATACCTCCACTGTAAGAAACCATGAAGCAGCTATGGCAGACACAGCTTCTACAGCTCCCCCAACAAACCCACTTAGACGCATGAGTCCCTGCCTTCCGCTCCAGCAGGTTAACACGAGGCAGACTGCCTCTCCATACAGAGCTGATTTAGACTAACAACAGCATGAGAGGTTTTTGCTCTTCCCGAACTGCTTGACGGAAGGAACTGCTTCCCAAAGATGAGTACCACAGCCTCTTTAGACTCTGCAAGCAAGAAAATCCAGTGTGGAGACTCACACCCACGTCCCATGGGTGCTGTGAGCCTTAATTAGTATCTCTATGATGCCCAGAGACCTTTGGGCAGAGGGTGCTCCAGAAGTGGAAAATATCATCATCATTATGCCTGCTACCACAAGTGCTGGCATTCAGGGCAGAGACTTCACAGCAGATGGTGAAGTCGCTAGCACGGCTGGCTGCAGTTATAATTTCCCTCATCACAGCCTCTCCTTGCTGGAGCAGGCATCACCTCTTGATGTCTAAAGAGCCAAGCAGAACCTGTGCTGACAAGACTGCATCGTGCCGGTCAGTATTGCTGACACATTCAAAGCAGCACTCAAATCACTAGAAGGTAAATCATCCAAGGGACTTTCTAATTAAAAAGAGCTTCACTTTCATGGCAACGCTTTCTCCTGCCTGTCACAGCCAGCCCTCCCCTGAATTCCAATCATTAAAGGGGAACAACAAAGATTTAGTCAGCTTTTGTTAAGTGTCAAATATTCCCACTCTAAACCATGAGCAAAACAAGGAGAGACGTTTTATTGCTCTCCGAGCAACTTTATAACTTCTTAAACACTATTTCTGTACCTCTTGCTAATTGCTCATTTGCCCTGGTTTTATGGAACAGGCTGGCTCACTCCACCTTTGACAGAGGAGAGCAGCAGCGTTTAACAGGCTGCACTAAGTGGGATATGATATGCCTAGTTCTAATTTTTATCCTTATTTATTTCTAACTGCTGGGGTTAGCAGCCTAGGACTCAGAGTTACCTGAGGCGTAACTAAGATGCCATTAGCTTTAAATCTGTTCCCAAGTGCTGCAAGCAGCCTCTCCATTTGGCTTAGCATATCACCTTGCAGATGAAGACATTTGCATACCTGCAGAATGTCCCTATTCTGCTTCCAATTTTTCATTTCACCAAAACCTTCCTATGACTCCACAATACCAGCTCAGGGTAATGCTCCCCTCCTCTCTCCGTGGTGTTTTCAGCCTGCAAAATGTGAAGGATCCTACAGTAGAAAGAATTGGTTTGAAATGGAAGTGAAGAGTAATCTCCACTGCTCCTTACAGCACTACAGGAGTCCAAATGCATTCTGCAGGGAGCTTGCAAACGCATCAGCACATCTACAGAGGAAGGGACATGAGCGTGGAAACAACCTGACCAGGAGTTACTGCAAATGGTGCCTGATGATGAAAACGCCTTTAGCCCACATCTGTGAGGCAGATCCAACATCCCCACTTCTATCTTGGGATTGATTTTTATCGCTGTTGTATAACAGAAGCTTCCCCTCGCCTAAATTCTGCCTCGTTTCAGGGAAGTCATCGCAATATGGCAGGCTAAAAAGGGAATCACATGCCGTCGTCATTATCAGCCTATTCAGAAACCCTTTGCTGAATCTTTCAGATTGCCTTTGATGCCACTAGTGGTGAGGTTTTTGATGACACATCCGCAGTCTGTAGCAAAGGTGGATGCTGCTGCTGCCTCCAGCCCTTCCTTATGGAAGTCTCTGATCTATTTAACTTAAATACTTCTGCTGCTGCCTACGATGGTGTCTGATAATCGCAGAAGGTACCTTTACAAAGTTGCATACCTACCCAACAACCCACCATGCTGCAGTACTCCAACAGACCTTCTATGCAACACAGACAGAAACACACTTAGCCAGCCAGAGAAATGGCAAATTGTGAATCTGATTTCAACCAGCTTTTCATCTGTCTGATTTTCATCCATTTTTCATCCACTGAGCTGGAGCTGGTTGTATCTAAGAATTATATAATTATAATGGAGGCTGGATTGACTTGCTGCTCTCTAACTGGAGATTATGCCAGATAACCTGGCACTGAAATGGAGAAAATGTGGAAACACTGAAACAGAGATTGAAGACTCCCTCAGCTGCTGTGACTACATAAACCATACCAGGCAGCTTTAGTTTAGTCTAAATAATGTATTGCTCCTGGATACTATGAAATCCCTGATGACAGGCATGATATTCCCCTGCATTTTAAGTTTTGCTACGATTTAACCCCATGCCTTCACCTCCTTGGCACAAAATCACACCAAAAGCATGAGATAACTGCACCAAAGCCAGCACCATGACAGACGCTGCTAACTCCTTACTGACCTGTGCCATGCTGGGAGGACACCACACTCTCTCTGGCTGCTGTACTGTCCACTGCTGGATTCCCGAGGGGATTGCAAGGTGATGACTTTTTCTCAAACAAGCTGAGGGTCTTTCACCTTTTTATTTAGGATACCATGTGATCAGTAATCACTGTACAAGCTGCCCAAACTGCATGGACATTAGCAAACCAAGTCAATAGGCGTGAAGATGCTAAGAGAGGCTTCTCTCTCTTCCTATCGACATTTGTATGTCAGCACCACATTCTAAAGGCTATCACAACATTATCACATCACAGTACTGATGTCAGTGCCATGATTGAGATGGCAAGCGTCTGCTTTTATACGCTGATTGCTTTCCAAATAAATCTTCTCCATTCCAAATAAATCCAATATGGATTAACATTTCTCCTCCTTGCCTAGAATGTATTTGATGACAAAAGCCTGATCAAAACTCTGCTTGACCATTTTTCAGCACTTCATCCGTTTTCTTTTCCTCATCAGGAAGTGTATCCATTAGTTAACCTTTTCAGAAACATTCTTTTTGTAGTCTAATTCAAAGGAGGAGCATAAAAAACTTGTCAGGCTTGGCATGTGAATAGGTTTTTGTGAGCGCAGGGAACAAGCATTCAGATATCAGAACATCAGCATGGGGAGATAAGGGTAGCTGTATACGTGTGTGCTTATCTGAATGCAAGATCAGGACTGTGAAACCAGCACAAACACCAAGGACACAATCCATATATTGATGTACTTCTTGGTGGGACTCGTGCATTTGTGTGAATTTGCAATTAAATAAAGCCTATTCCTTAAAAAGAAAACAAGAAGTTAAGGATATAATTCACAGTCTATTGAGATCAATGGGAATTTTTTTTCACTGCATTTGAATATTGCTGCATCTCCCTCCCTACTAGCACATCTACTAGAATATTAAGGGAGAAATTACCTGGAATTCGTTTGTACTACTTCTAAACAGACCAAGAAATTCTCAGTTCTTTCAGTCTACTTTCCAACCCAGCAAATCCAAAGCTCTCCTCCCTTCCATTACTAACACTTCCTGTATTTTAATCCACGTTAGTTTCGTACCAAATAAAGTCATTGAAAACATACAAATACATGTGGGTGACAAATGAACTGATGCAGGAAACATAACTTTGAATCTCCTGACTTTTATGCAATTAAAATATCAACTTAATTGTTGGATCTGTGTAGCTTCTCTCATTTTAATATGTAAATTAGTCTCTATTACTCTATAGCTCAAAGAATGTGTTACTCGGCTTACTTGATTAGGCTGGGAATTGCTGGTCCTGCTGTCACGATGTTTACACTTTAGTGACAACTTTGCACATCAAATTCACATAATGCGGTGTCATCAACTTACTCATCAAATATAAACTTCTTAAATACAGCCGCTGCTCTAGAATACTGAAACAGCCTTATTTTGCTTCATTTACAGCCCCTAAATAATCAGAGCAAGGGAAAAGGAAAACATATGGGAACCTAACGGGAAAACAGTATTTTCCAGGGAAAAACAGCTTCTCACAGACACAGAGCAGTAAATGAGAAACAGCCCATGCAAAAGGTTATCCTTTGGTTTCTGAATTTTATTTGGATGTTGCCCCTTTAAAATGTGGGATGAGTAGACATACTTTATTCCTCAGTAGACATACTCTATTTCTCAGCCTCTACATATTCATGCCACCTGATTTGGCATTCAGTGTTAAGGAGTCTCTATTTACTCTGCGAAGGCAGTCCCATTTCAGCTCCCAGCCACGTATACTTACCTGGAAACTGAAATGAGGACTCCAGAGAAAAACAGCAAATTCAGTGATTTTTGTCCCATTATGAACCTGCTAGAACAAGAATACCGCCACCTTGGATAGTATTGAGAGGGAAAGTGCCAGTAAGTCCAGTATTTTCCCATTACTGTTATTTGTCCTGAATCTAATAAACATCCTCAACCAGGGAACATCCACCTTGCCAGCACAAGGCTTTTCAAGACATCTCTGGTAACCTTGACACACCTTGCAAAGTTCCTTGAGTAGATTTCCACTACTCTCCACTGTTCACCAAGGCATCAAGCTTTAATTTCCAGGAGAAACAACACATTGACAAGATGCAGAGCAGAGATCTGAGGCTCTCCCCTGCTGGAATGCTCTACCACGCTGGCAGCCTGGTTTCTCTAATGTCAGGGAAATCGTGTCGGCCTGAATTTGAGACATCAGCACAAGCCTTTCTTCTCAATCCTGCTGATGAATGAAAGAGCATATTCAATTGTGTACATCCAGAGGCCTTGTGGCACATGGATCCTAATCAAAAGCTGTTCTGTGATGCAAACTACCTTAAAAGGCAGCTCATATCACAACCCTGCAGGATCCAAAGGGCAGCTGCAGATAATACTGCATTTCCTTCCCTTCACGGGAAATACCGGACTGGAGAGATCTAGCAAGAGCATTCTGACTGCTACATAGCCACCAAGAAGGCAACAACCAAATAACAAGAGCTTGACTCAAATACCCAAGCAGGAAAACACAACTCAAACTTTATCAAGACCCATAAAACTCAATAGCCTATTGGCTTGTCTTTGCTTGATAAAGAAACCATTAGCGCAGAGGGACAGAGAAGAACCTGATGGATGTAGGAGAACTACAGCCATGAAGGGTGCTATCTGCAATATGGCAGTTTCCATTTGGTAGAAATCTCATGGTGTTTTATAGGGATTTGGGGGGTGGGAAGAGGTTAAAACACAGGAGAGAAGAGGTATGGGTCCTTCCACTGCCCATTGACTTCTCCCCTTGCAAAGGCTCTGAACTTCCCCTGGTTAGTAATGAAGGAGCACAGCTGCTTCTGGGGGTTACTTCTGGTAGAGAGAACAATTATTTCTCCCGGTTGCTTTGTGTTTCACTCAGCTATTGATGGGCTGTGAAGTAGAAACCAAAGTCAGCAGGCTTAAAAATACAGTTCTCCTCCAAAGCTACACACAGAGTAAGCCAGGAGGAGAGGGAATATTCCCTGTCAGCCCAGGTTTCCTCCAGAAAGGTCCTAGAAGTTACCTCTAACCATCCCATCTACCTCAGCAAAGGTGACCTCTTCCTTCTCAGATGTAACACCATGACTGTACTGCATCAGCACTGAATAAGGAAGATGCACCCGCCTTGGAAACAGGCAGCCTTCTCAGCAGTATCTCTTGCAGTCCTACTCATTTCCATTACAGCCAGATTCAAGGCAGGATCTCTAAGCCCAGAGACCCTTCCCTTAGAAGCCTCCTTCCTCATATTGCTACAGAAACCATTGTAGATGTTCTCATAGTCCAGTGTTTAAGTTTGGTCCCCTTCATCACATATACCTTTTTATTTCCTTTTCCATTTCCTTCTTCCTCCCAACTTTACTATTTCTTTCTTGGTAAAGTGGCTTTATTTTTTCTGGAGCACGGTTTCTGCTGCTACTACATATTTTGTAATCAACTTCTACACAGTGCCTAGAAAGAGGGTAGGAGATGCATTAAATAAAAGCCCTCGTAGGAATCGATGGAGCTATGGAAGCATTATGCAGGTTCACAGGCTGCCTCTTACAAAAGCAGGAATACGCAGGCCCCCAGTAACTCCACACGTGAACTGAGTGGAAAAGAGGGGACAGGAAGAAAGCCCTCAGCTCTTCTGCTCTTTGTGAAGGCTAAATACAGTCTGGACTGTAACCTTTGACTGACACCAAGTTTTACACATTCAGTAGCTACGACAGAACTATGTTACAGGATTTATTACAAACCCCTGGCTCCCTGGACAGCAGACAAGAGTCTGGAAGTCCTGGCAGTGTCTCACTGACACCTCACATCCCTGTTTCACAAGAAGCTGCCTCCTCAGGGGTTTGTTCGGTCAGTGACTGCTGTCTGCCCGTTCCTGTCCTGCCTGCTCACAGCACACAGATTAAGTTTGCTCGGGGGCAAGTCTCTGGGTGTTTAATGGATTCATGGCATGCTGCCACAGGCAGGGCACACTGTTTTCAATGTATTCAGTGCTGCATGACTTCATAGCTGTGCTATCTCCAAAAACACTTGGGAATCTATCTGGATGACAAGCGTTATGTATGATAAAAGCAATCTTTTTTAACTTTTAAGCACTTCTTTCAGCCTTCTTGAGGTACTACACTTTTATTCAAGACAGGAAACCTGGTTCTTTATAGGTGGCTGTGCTGACTTCAGTAGTGCAAAGCATTTACCATCAAAGGCCACACTGGTGCTGAATCAGAACACACGAAGACTTCAAGGCATTTTCCCCCTGTGTCTAGACTGCCCAAACCTATTGACACCATTGTAAAGTAAAAGGGTATTACAGACTTTTCCCACCAACTACTGGAACACTGTCAGTACTGAAGCACAGGAGGTCCCAACTTGGTTATAGCCTTTTAGGAAAACTGGTTTATTTAGTAACCCCACCTTGCAGCGCTGGGCTGGGACAAAGGGATATGGATGATAAGGAAGGAAATGAGAGTAAGCTCTATTTAAACTACCAGCTTATTCCCAGTCTTAATATACTGGGTCCCAGACTGGTCTAAATGTCTTGCAGTAGAGAAACTAGCAGCATAAAGCCAATAATGATAACTAGCAGGGAGGTGAGGCATTGCCCCAGGGAGGCTCTGCTCTTCAGCTGCAGAGTCAGCACGGGAAGGCAGGCAGGCTCCCAGCAGCTCAGGTAAAGCAGCTCCTGAGGACTGGTGCTAAATAACCCTCATGCTGTGTGCTATTTTCCATACCCTTTGTGCTTTGCACATTAAACCTATTCAACATTTCTGATCCAGGTAGCAGTAAGGAATGATTTCGTCCCCCATCAAGAACATGTGGCCAGCACTGGAGTGAGAGAGGACAGAACTTCATCAGTGCACAGCGAAACACCAGAGGCAAAGACAAGCTCTTATAAACTTCAGAGGAAATTGGGATATGCAGAAAGCAATTACTTTATTGAAATCAGCCAGGGCACAAAGGCCAACATCCTGTTCTTACCAAACGTCCCTTAACATTTGAAGGCAGCAAATTCCCTCATCCTTCACTCTGTGCCTCTTCAGAAGGATGGCAATTCCTTTAGACAAACTGCAGGAGACTTGGCACATTAAACATCATGGAAAGAAGTGTCACCTAATGAATCCTTCCCATGCTTTAGGAGGAGGCATTACATGACTGAAGAAGAGCTGCCCTCTACGCATTCACCTGGCCCAACCTTGTTTGACCAGGAAGATGCTGGGAGTCACGGGCATAAGGTGAGAGACGGATGCTGTGCTTCCATGAGTGCATCTACCAGCAACTAAGGTCACACAAAAATCCTTCATCAGGTGGACTGAGGTTCTGTTTGCAGGTGCAGCCCTCATCATGTGTGGATTTCCTATACACAGATGGTAGGAAGCACCAAGGCTTCCAAGCACCAACAGCTCAGCCAACTGTGGATGGAGAACAGCAACTTCTAAACTCCATCTGCTCCTTTTTTGTCGCCTTCTGTACTCAGAAACACATTCACCAGAAGCACAAGCATACCAGGACAGTGACAAATTTTACCATCTCTGCCTTGTCATTCCAACAAGATTATATTATTTTAATATTAATTCATTACCCCATTTAATTCCAATTAATTACATTTTTACAAGGCCCTGACATGGCAGCGATGCTGGAGACAGCCTCTGCTGACCAGACGTAGCATCCCTGTTGGGGTCAAACACCTGCCCTACAACGAGATTCCCCAGACCTTCAGCAAGGACCCCCTTTTCCTACTTGGCCCTAACAAGGGAAAAAGAACACACTGAGATGGATCAATAGTTTTCCTTTTTGGTGGGATTACGTTCAGGGAAATAGTTCACTTCCAAAATTTCTCCACAGATGGTTGAAATCAGCGTTGATTTCCCCATCTTCCTCCCTGGTAGGGGTGCCAGCCTGTCTCCCAACAGAAAGAATATTAAAAGCACTTTTCCTCTTGCTCATGGGGAGAGGCTGCCTGAAAGAAGGGAACGCTCCACTGTGCCTATGGGATAGCAATAAATCATGAGAGCTCATGGAATCTGCATTAGAGTTCTTTAGTCAGGAACCAGCTTCCATGGGTCACCCGTTCCTCTCTTCAAATACACTATATTTAAGATGAGAAGACAAATGGAAATAATCATCACCTGAAGCATTCTCATTTCTACCTACGCTTAGCCACAATACACACATCATTACTTCTGTCAGCTCCCTATGAGCTGTCACCTACCTATTTGCTTGCAACTAAGACTGAACTCCATCTCTAGCAGTGCCAGAAAAGAAAAATCTAGAGGTCTACAAGGACCATACAAGACAAGAACGGGAGATGTAAACAGAAATGGCCTGGAGAGAAACAGAGAAAACCTGGAAAAGCTACGGAGCTGGAAGGGAAAAAGCACAAGATGCAGCCTGAATACAGAGGAGGGAGAGTGGTGGTGTGTATGTGAAGAGTACAGGGAAGAGAAATGCAGAACTGGAACAGATTCCCAATCTGGGCAGTGATACCTTTCCAAAGCTGTTACAATCTGTGTCCCTGTTCCAGAGACTCGGAGGCTCTCCACAGATGGCAGCCTGACTTTAGAGCACCCTGCTCATACACAACCCAGACCTGGGCAGCCACAGGGAGAGGCACAAAGCACTGATGAAGCCACAGCCCATTCCTGTACTGAGGCTGCCACAAATCTGCCCCATCAACACCACAAAACCCCATGTGCAAGTTTCTGCTTGGCAAAAGGAGGGCATGTTGTTACAGCTCACATCATTCAAACCTCTGCTCTGCAATAACCCTGGTACCTGCTTTAACAGAGACTATTACAGCATCAGTGAGAGGAAAGGACCACTGAATTATGTGGCACGTTGCCAGGATGTGCTGCAGCCGCCAGCGGTTATGCTCAAAGAGATTTAAAGTCCAGCATAACCTTGATTTTTAATAGAGTCACATTTAATGAGCTTTAACGTCCACAGTAATAATTTCCCTGTTACCTATCCAGGAGTCTGAACCATGATCAGAAAAAACATGCTGCATTCCAGTCCAATGAATTTAACGCTGGCCAACACATCAGTATCAAAACCATCAACATCATTGTCCTTAATGCTTTTCTTTGGTTGGTCTAATTCTCTGAACCTTAAGCATCATTGCTGCAGATCACATAAGCTTCTTGAACACAGCAAACCTGACTGGCTAGAGGCCACCCAAATCCCTCACCTCTGCCAAAAAGCCCTTCAGGCTATATGGCAAAATAGGACAGTAAAAGCTTACATTTACCTTTATAGTCAAAAGGCAAAATGCAAACTTACATATGACCTTTGTTGTCTTCCCAGCTTTTATCCATACTCTTCCTACTGTGCCCTCAGCCCCCCTTCATCCTATTCCACTCTGACACAAGAGACCTCCCATCTCAGAAGCTCAGGGAACTGAATTTGCCTCTTGCATGTGTCATACAAATGAAATGGATAAACAGACATATGGGTATTGCAGCTGACAGAAAGGGGTGCAAGAAAAATTCCAATTCTTGTTATTTTTGCACAGAAACAGCTCCACAAACCTCACTGGAACCTGCTCCCTCATTATACACAATAAACCTGCCTCCCCAAGGCAGTCAATTGCACAGTGACAAACAGAGTAGAGGGAGTTTCTGCCACATGCTCCCCACTTCACACCTTGGAAATACACTAAAATGGAAAGCATATGGCAGCCATTCCTGTGGGCAGAGCTGTTGAGATCCTAAGAAAACAGTGAAAGCTGGATCTTCCATTTCTTATCCAGAGGGAGAAGACAGTGGAATTTTTCTGGCCATGCAAATCCATGGTCTTAAACCACAGGAACAGCTGTGGCATCCACACTGCAGATGCTGCATGAGTTAAGCAGGATAGAGTCAATGCAAAAACAGATGCAGCTTGCATGGTACACTTGATGAGCTCTCCCCTAACACACCAGGAGCTCTGCCCTGCCCAGCACATCTGGCTTTCGTCTGGCTAATTCAACACTGTTAACCTTGCAGTCAGTGCCATAATGTCCTCAGCATCCTGCACACCCTGATATACATGGTCTTCATCCTCCGACCATACTGATGAACGCTCCCCCAGCAGAAAGGAGGGTTTAAGACTGTTTATGGCAATGTTCCCTGTGCATGACAGTGATGTACAAAAGTACACAAAATACAAGAAAAAACCTCAAAATCTTTCCATATAGCCTGGCTTACTATACATATGCCCTGGTCCCTACTATACATATGCCCTGGTCTCAAAGGGCTCGTAGGGCTCATCCACGCTTCACTCCCAGCTCTTTTTCCTGTTTTGTTTACATGAATCACTTCCATATGCACTCACAGGCACTCCAAGAATGTAAAGTGCCCTCCTGTGACTTTGATAAATGACACTGAAGCATTTCCCACTCCACTAGGCTCTGCAGCTGATCTCTCCCATTCGAGTCAGTGACCAGAGGTCAGAATGATGTAGCATGGGACTGGGGCAAAAGGAAACGAACAGCATCACATATATGAGAGGATAGAACACCCTGGAACTCAGTGAGCTGTTTGTTTTCCTGTCAGAATCAAAGGCAGAAGAGAAAACAGCTTTAAAAATGCATCCCTTATGAGCTAATGAGAAACCTGGTAACATCCCAGCACAGCAGCACCTCACAAACAACTAAAAGCAACTGCGTGAAAGGCAGCAGAATAATAATTCTGAATAACAAATCACAGGAGGCACACGTGAGAAATGCATTCCCCCAGATGAAATGCTCTAATTACTGTGGATGATACCCCAGAGGTTCATTCCTCAGCAGCAGAGACACAGAGCTGACTTCACCTCTGCATCCTCCCTGACCAGCGCTCTCCTCCCTGACCCTGAGCTCGAGGGGCACTGTCAGCCCTGTGGATCTGCAGCGTTCATTAGAAGTGCCAGGTACTTCAGGGCATAACAACAGACAAGGGCATTAGGCAGCAGCATCTGCTGTAATTTAAAAAGCAGTGCATGTCAAATTCAACTTGCAATGCAAGAACCTCCCCCAAGAACTGCTCCAGTCTCCGTGGGGTCTCAGACTGGAAGCTCCTATGGACAGTCTTCCTTACATGTATGTGAAGTGCTTAATGCTTATGCACTTGTTAGAGCATCCACTAACAACAGTGACAAACTGTCATCACACCTCTAACATCCAAACAGCTCTTCACTTTATAAACCACCCCATCTACACTTCTCACCATAGTATTTTAAGGCTATATAGCACCATAATCCACTGAGAGATGCTGGAACAAACCCATCCTTAGCAGTAATAAAGTACCATTGTTTGAGCAATGGGTAAGGCAAGCTACTTGCAGAGAATTTTGATGTTGTAACAGTGAAAGATACCTTCTTCTGTGTATATTCCTTAAACCAGGGCTCTGCCTTTTGTGGATCCCAAGTCTCCTTTGAGTGGAGCTCTGCCCTCCTGGCCCCATCAGAGGAGGATCCTGACCTCTGGCCACTGACTGTGTACATGCTGCAGAAACAGCACAGGTTAGCTCCACACAGACATTTGGCTCTCTTTATTTTTAATCTTTTCTAACAAAACCGTTTTGAGGGCAAGGTACATGTGGAAGAGTCACAGCAGGAAGATCTCTTGGGCTCTGCAGCATGACTCAAGTCTGCCTGGTCCCCGCACAGAGGGGTGATGGGTCACGTTCTCTTGATATCCTTACCTTGATTTACAGAGTCTGAGAGCATGTCTGGAGGTGCTGACTTTGGGGTAAAAAGTCTCATTCAGGTATGTGAAGGGAAGACAGAATATACTGGAGGAGAGCCACAGATTCTGTGCCATGTATTTAGCTCAGTGAAAGATGTACTCTACTTTCATGGAGTATTGAATGTAGCTGTGATTAATGGGGCACATATACACTGATAAACAATATTAATTTGTTTTAAGCCAGGTCTGAAAAGAGTTCAACCACTTGCTTCCCTGCAGCTATGAAAGTTATTTCCTGCTGTCTGTACTACCTCAAAGGCTAAACCAGCCCTGAAAGGAAGGCAATATTTCCCTTTACTCCATCAGCAGGACCAGGCTATGAAGGCTGTTGCACTGGCATTTCATTTATCATGAGCAAATGATATGAATTATCATTATTTATCCTTACCACCTACCCTCTATAGCAAACTGCCACAGGATTGCCACCACATTTACTCTCTCCTGCATCAACCCAGTATTTATTCATTTCCCTTATAACTGTTCCATCAAGCACACTGTCTGCAATGTCTCCATCTGCTTTTGCAGACAGCTCCTTTGGCAGTATGCATGAATAAGTGCATCTTCACAACCAGAAGCCAGCAGCCTACCTGCAATTTCTTGTGATGACTGTAAACTCCCAAGTCCTTCCAGATTCTCAGGGATGGAACCACCTTCTTCAAGCACCCTCACCGTCTCCTTCAGCCTTTCATATGCCTCCTGGAGCTGCTGGTGCTCCTCCTTGCGCTGCTGCATGGCCAAGCTTGCTGGATTCATGCTGAAATGAATAACTTTGGTTTTGCTGGGGTCATAGTCACCCTGCGTGGCAGAAACAACAGAAGCAGATTGAGTAACTGGCCCAACCAGATAGCAGTAGATATTTAGGTAGCAGTAGCCTGGAGAACATAAAGAAGGACTACAGAGCCCTGGGAGAGGTGCTTAGGGGGTCTGGAGCTCAGACTGTCTTTTAGTCAGCTCTCCAGGATACAGGGGAGGACCTCAAAAAGGCTGGGAGGATTGGTCAGGTTAATAAATGGTTAGAAGGGTGGTGTCATAGTCAGGGGTTTGGGTGTCTTGAACACAGGACCCACGTTAGTGGGCCAGGTCCACTGGGGGCTGGTGGATCTGGTATGATGAGGAGTGGTTTTGGTAGGAGGCTTGCCAGACTGGTCAAGGAGGCTTTAAACTAGATGTGTTGGGGGCGGGGGGCAACATTCCATCCCAACACACCCAATCAGTTGCCAGCACCTATAATGAATGCTCGGAGCAATGTAGAGATACTCCGGCTGCTCCAGGCAATGAGCCGGCTTCATTTGGAGCTCGGCTCAGATGCCTTTATACAAATGCCCATAGCATGGGAAACAAACAAGAGGAATTAGAGATGTGTGCACGTCTACGGGGGTATGATACAACAGGCATCACAGAATCACTGTGGGATGGCTCCTATGACTGGAGTGCTGGAATGGAAGGTTACAGACTCTTTAGAAAAGACAGGCCTGGCAGGCGCGGAGGGGGAGTTGCCCTTTATGTTAGGGATAGGCTGGAAAGTACGGAACCCTGTCTGGGGACAGGTGAGCAGTTAACAGAGAGTTTGTGGGTCAGGTTTAAAGGGAAAACAGCGATGGGAGACATTATTGTGGGGATCTGTTACATACAAGAGGATCTGTTACAGATCAAGAGGACTCTGTGGATGAAGCACCCTACAGACAGATAGGAACAGCCTCACGCTCACAGGCCCCTGTTCTCATGGGGGACTTCAACCACCCTGACGTCTGTTGGAATGATGGTACGGCCCGGCACAAGCAATCCAGAAGGTTCCTCGACTGTGTGGAAGACAACTTCCTTCTGCAAGTACTAGAAGAGCCGAAAAGGAGAGGTGCCATGCTTGACCTTGTGCTCACCAACAGGGAAGGGCTCGTTGGAAATGTGGCACTGCAGGGCAGCCTTGGATGCAGTGATCACAAGATGGTCAAATTTGAGATCCTCAGGACAGTGAGAAGACCGTGCAGCAAGCTCACTGCCCTGGACTGCAGGAGAGCAGACTTTGGCCTCTTCAGGAACCTGCTTAGTAAGGTTCCAGGGAATATACCCCTAGAGGGCAGGGGGGCCCAAGACTCTTGGTTGGTCTTCAAGGATCACCTGCTACAAGCTTAGGAGTGTTGCATCCCAACTAGAAGGAAGTGCAGCAGGAAGGCCAGGAGACCTCCTTGGATGGATAAGGAGCTGCTGAGGAAACTTCAAGGAAAAGAAAAGGCTTATAAAAGGTGAAAGCAAGGACAGGCGGCCTGGGAAGGGTACAGGGATGTTGTCCAGGAAGCTAGAGAAGCTAAGGTCCAGTTAGAATTAAACTTGGCTAGGAATGTTAAGGATAACAGGAAGGGATTCTATATGTATGTACAGAATAAAAGACAGACTAGAGACAACGTAGGCCCCCTCAGGAAGCTGTCAGGTGAACTGGCTACCCTGAATTTGGAGAAGGCTGAGATTCTGAATGACTTCTTTGCCTCAGTCTTCACTGGCAAAGGCTCTGAGCGCACCACCCAACTCCTGGAAGGCAGACACAGGGACTGTGAGAATGAAGACCCTAAGCCCACTGTAGGAGAGGATCTGGTTCGAGACCATCGTCCATGGGTCCTGATGAAATCCATCTGCGGGTCCTGAAGGAGCTGGCAAATGAAGTTGCTAAGCTGCTGGCCATCATATTTGAGAAATCATGGCAGTCAGGTGAAGTTCCCGACAACTGGAAAAAGGGAAATATAACCCCCATTTTCAAGAAGGGGAAAACGGATGACCCGAGGAATTACAGACCAGTCAGTCTCACCTCTGGGCCTGGCAAAATCTTGGAGCAGATTCTCCTGGAAGGCATGCTAAGGCACATGAAAAACAACAAGGTGCTTGGTGACAGCCAGCATGGCTTCAGTAAGGGGAAATCCTGCCTGACCAATTTGGTGGCCTTCTATGATGGGGCTACAGAACTGATGGACAAAGGTAGAGCAGCTGATGTCATCTACCTGGACTTGTGTAAAGCGTTCGACACTGTCCCACACGACATCCTTGTCTCTAAATTGGAGAGACATCAATTTGATGGATGGACCACTCGGTGGATAAAGAACTGGCTGGATGGCTGCACACAAAGAGTTGTGGTCAATGGCTCAATGTCCAGCTGGAGACCAGTAACGAGTGGTGTCCCTCAGGGATCGGTGTTGGGACCGGTCTTGTTTAACATCTTTCTTGCTGACATGGACAGTGGGATTGAGTGCGCCCTCAGCAACTTTGCCGATGACACCAAGCTGTGTGGTTCGGTTGATAAGCTGGAGGGAAGGAATGCCATCCAGAGGGACCCTGACACGCTTGTGAGGTGCGCTGATGCCAACATCATGAAGTTTAACCATGCCAAGTGCAAGGTCCTACACCTGGGTCGGAGCAATCCCAGGCACAGCTACAGGCAGGGCAGAGAAGAGATTCAGAGCAGCCCTGTGGAGAAGGACTTGGGGGTGTTGGTCAATGAGAAAATGAACATGAGTTGGCTTCAGTGTGCGCTTGCAGCCCAGAAAGCCAACCGTATCCTGGGCTGCATCAAAAGGAGTGTGACCAGGAGGTCAAACGAGGTGATCCTGCCCCTTTATTCTGCTCTTGTGAGACCTCACTTGGAGTATTGTGTGCAGTTCTGGTGTCCTCAACATAAAAAGGACATGGATCTGTTGGAACAAGTCCAGAGGAGGCCACAAGGATGATCGGAGACTGGAGCACCTCCTGTATGAAGATAGGCTGAGAAAGTTGGGGCTGTTCAGCCTGGAGAAGGCTGCGTGGAGACCTCATAGCAGCCTTCCAGTATCTGAAGGGGGCCTATAGGGATGCTGGGGAGGGACTCTTCATTAGGGACTGTAGTGATAGGACAAGGGGTAATGGGTTAAAACTTAAACAGGGGAAGTTTAGATTGGATATAAGGAGGAAATTCTTTATTGTAAGGGTGGTGAGGCACTGGAATGGGTTGCCCAGGGAGGTTGTGAATGCTCCATCCCTGGCAGTGTTCAAGGCCAGGTTGGACAGAGCCTTGGGTGCCATGGTTTAGTGTGAGGTGTCCCTGCCCATGGCAGGGGGGTTGGAACTTGATGATCTTAGGGTCCCTTCCAACCCTAACTATTCTGTGATTCTATAATTCTAACCTGTGCCACTCTTTGTGTGAAGACAGAAAGTGTTACAGCAGAAAACGGAACATTTATGCAGTGATAGTGTTTTATTCCAGCAGCTGAAGCCAGCCAAACCCAGTATTGCTTCTCATTCTCTTGCTACTCTTCATAAAAAAGAAACCAGCCAAAAACCACCACCAAAACCCCCACTCAGCAGAGCTTGCTCCCTTGCTGCCACCTCCACAGTTAAATTTACCTCCAGAAATGAAAGTTTATAGCTGCATTTTACATCTCTTGATAGCAGGAGATTATAATGAGCACACAGATACACCCTTCAATTGCAGCAGGACACCCAGTACTAGCCTAATTTACTACAAGCCAACAACATCCAATGGTAGAGTCATTAGCAAGTTGTATCAGCTCATCCCAAGCAAGTGAGCACATAGTAAATGTGAATTTGATGCTTTCTTCTCAGAGGTGAGTTTTATTTATAGCAGTTTAAATAGTCAGTCAAATCCTAAGCTAGCAAATTAATACTCTCTCAAAGCGAGAGGAAAACACTGATGTTACATTTATGATTTCAGAGAGACAATTTCCATACAAACCACAGGAAGCCTCACGAGCACAGAAGCAGTAAAGCTTGTGCTAATGCTGGCTTCCACGGCACTGTGCCCAGTGAAACCCAACAGCACCGCCTGCAGAAAAAGGTATTGTACATGCTAATATTTTGCCTTCAATTAAATCTCAGGACCTAAAGTGATTTGTAAACATTAATTAACCATCAAGAGCAGCAGGAGGTGGGTATTATCCCAATTTTATCATTTCATTTTCATTAAGGATGTGCTAGAACTTTATGTGGGTTGGTTTTTTCATGCAAATCAAAGCAGAGGCTGAGCAACTGCATCCTGACCTGTTGGTCATTGCTGGTGAGAGACCCCAGGAAGATCCCATTCCCAACACCTTTCACGGAAAACACTCTGTCCACACTGGATAAAGCACCTCTGCCTACAGTGGGAGGGAACTGCCTGACAGCAGACACAGCACTGGTTCAAACATGGGTTTGGCAGATTCATTGACAACAGCTCCACAACTGAATCCTGCCAAGGGAGGGCAGGGGTGCATTCTCCAGCATCTCTGGCTGCTTTGAGAGGGCTCTGGAGTGTGTGGACTCTCCGAAAAGAGATCTTCCATCACTGTGGCCAGAGATGCTCTTACGGGCTGAATGGACAGTGGATAAGGACAGCTGGGTGCTTTTTGATGTTCACATGCAATGTTTGCCACATCTCACAAGTGTTCCAGTGCTCTCCTGGAACCATACTGAAATTCTCCTTTAAAACCTCACTTTCTAGTTAGCCAGGCAGCAAGCAGCAGGAAGAGGTGCCCTCACCCGCAGAGATGCAGGTTGTTGTGTTTCAAGTATAGACATCTGGCACAAAATCAAACCCCCTCCTTGTGATGCAGCCAGTCCTCAGAGATCAGAGGGGCTGGGAGTGGCCAGCTTTAATTTCTGATTATAACCAATTTGGCATGATGCATCTAGTTGTGTTCAATAAGAACTGGTATGGAATGTGCCTAGAAACCAGCAGATGCTCTCACTGCTGTGTTTCCCAAAGGCAAAAAAAAGGGGGTGGGAGTGGGGGTACAGTTGTTTCTCCTAACTACACTAAGAAATCACTACGTTATGAAAAACTGGGAGAAATCAGTTTAACCACTCGTGCCCATGTTGGTGGAAGAGGCAGTCACTACTTCATGGTGTAAGTACAAGTTAGAAACAAAGGGAGTGCATATCTGTATATGTCCCGGGTCAAGAAGGGGTGGGAGGCACCCCTGAACACAGGAAGACACAGGGACCCCTAATGGGCTGCCCTGGTCCAGCCAGGTAGCTCACTCCAGAGAACTTGGGAAAGTCAGGCATGGAAATGTTGGATACCCTGCCTAGCTGTCTGCATTCCCCACGGTCAGAGTACATGGTCTTCCAGCCCTCAGCCATATACCAAGCAGGTAATGCACATTCTCATACTGCCCATGCCTTGTGGTACTCAGGAGACCTTAAGGAACATCCTGAGGGCCAGTGCTATTCTGCAATCCCACAGCAATGGGCTTTTGTGACCTCATTTCCATGGGAAGGTTGAGACAAGCAACCTGGACCTGACAGACAGGACATTAGGACCAAGAAAAGAAATAATCCCACTGACAGCCTTGGCCACGAGAAATTTAGGAGAGAATTGAAGGACTGGGACCACAAGCAGCATCCTGGAGATGTTGAACAGAGGGAGAATGAAGACAGCTTATTAGATATATTCTCCCCAGCAACACACTGGCATTTACAAGCCTGTTTCTGCATCCAGCTATCTAAATCCTTGTGCTACTTGCGTGTCAGAAGTCTCCCAGACAGGTTAGGGCGCTCCTCACTCTTGTGTTTGCTTTTCAAGGGGAGAGATTCAACCCCAAAGTTTTTGAGGGGTTTACACTGGCTGGCAAGTGATGCCCTGAAAATCAGAGCTGCACAATCATGCACCACGGTATTTCTGACAAGCCATGAAGCTCTGGCCCCGTCTCCCTCACTGGCTGCAGCACCAAGGTCAGGCAGGGATCAGTTCTCCTTGGTGCAGCTCCATCCTGCACCATCACAGCAGGCACTCACGCAAGGCATGAGGCAGCAGAAGGATCTGAGTGTGGAGGAAAGCCATGCAAACCTGGAGCCTGCTGCTGCCTTCTTGCCAGGGCTGCTTTAACCCACACTGCACTAGGCTGTTTATTTTGCAGGTTATTTACTCCTTTAAAACACCTCTCTGGCCTTTCTATAAAGCCCTGCCATGAAGCTGCATTGCTCTGGCTATTATAGCTCTTTCAGTCCATTTATCCTCTCCTTTTATATAACACATCTCCTTGAAAAATCATGCTCTAAACCTCAGCACTAAGACTCAAGTCTTATTTTCAGGACTCACCAAGGCTCCTGAGCACGTCAGTCTGTAGCTAAACTGAGACAGGAGATTCTCTTAAAAGCTCACTGTGAGATGAAGGCTGTGGCTGAATCCATCTCATTTAGCATTTCTGGGAGATCACTAACATATTTGCTATGCCACTCACATACTGGGGCTAGGGGCAGTAGCTTTCTCTTTATTCTACACAGCACACATCAAACCAGTACATTTCTCCCTACAGCTAAAATATTAGTGCTGCTGGTTTATATTATAGAAACATGTAAAAGAAACCAAGTGAGACAGGGATCCTGGAGTGAGAGATCCTGTACAACTCCACAACAAACTACCATCAAAAAACCTAAAAAGAGACAATAAGGGCTGATGGTATGAGGACAATCAGGGGGCTGGAGCATCTCCCATACGAAGACAGGTTGAGAAAGTTGGGGCTGTTCAGCCTGGAGAAGAGAAGGCTGCGTGGAGACCTCATAGCAGCCTTCCAGTATCTGAAGGGGGCCTATAGGGATGCTGGGGAGGGACTCTTCATTAGGGACTGTAGTGATAGGACAAGGGATGATGGGTTTAAACTTAAACAGAGAAAGTTCAGGTTAGATATAAGGAAGAAGTTCTTTACTGTGAGGGTGGTGAGGCACTGGAATGGGCTGCCCAGGGAAGTTGTAAACGCTCCATCCCTGGAAGTGTTCAAGCAGGTTGGACAGAGCCTTGGGTGCCATGGTTTAGTGTGAGGTGTCCCTGCCCATGGCAGGTGGTTGGAAATAGATGATCTTAAGGTCCTTTCCAACCCAAACCATTCTACGATTCTATGTGAGGGGAGCAGAGGTATGGAAAGATGCAGTCTCCAGTTCAAGGCTCTGGGAAACTTATTGCCATTCTATGGATTTCCAAATAGATGCAGACCAGAGCCAGTTTCTGATGGAAGGGAACAGTCGCAGGTGTATGGGATACCAGACATCCAAAATAGAATCACAACTTCAATTATCTGGAGTGTTCTTCCAAGTTTCTGAAGGTTGGGAGTGACTTTGGTTGGCTCTAGGAGGAGTCATGGCTGGAAAGCAGCATTCAAACCTCACTAGCATTTGAAGGAAATGAAACCCTAATGCTGGTAAGAAACCAGGCACTGGAGAAAGCAAACAGTGTTCTGGAATCCCTTTAGCTCTGGAAAACATAAATAGCTGCTTTTCTCTGTCAGCTGCTCTTCCTTCCACAATAAACTAAGTCTTATCAGAATTCTGCCCTTTCAGCTCTGCAACAGAAGCCTGGAAAATGATGGTTTGGATGTTGGGTGAGAAGATCTAAACCAGATTTCCTCATTTAGAAAATAATTTCTAATCTGGGGCTACTGATGAAGAAGGCCCAGTGCCACCAAACAGAGGCATTTGAAAGGTGTGGTACAGAAGAGATGGACACTCTTTGAATAGGAGCTGGTGCAACTGTCCAAGAGCAGATCCAGATGCTGCTTCTGTGATGAACCAACACATGGCAGGAGGTATTGCTTAGCAGAGTTAAAAAGCATCTTGCAGCACATAGGAGTGTATCCCTGATTTCTCCAAGAAGCATGGAAAGTGTGCTTCAGGCTTGGAAACGTGGCCTGAATGTAAGAATTGACTAAATCAGTTTAAGCTCATTGTGTCTTTATACAGAACTATGAGACATTTGGGAGATGCAATCAATATATGATCTATAGACAGTCCCTCTATTGGAAAGCCACCCTGTCCCTGGTTCATTCAGTAGAATGTTCTGCTCACAGCACATCATGGCCAGTGTCTCAAGCAGTGCAGATGACATGCTACTGCTAGTTTCTCAGCATCACCCCCTCTGTACCCCTATTTTTCCCAATACTTTAAAACATGGAAATTGTAGAGATGCTGAAAAGTAAATAACTTGCGCTACAGAGAACTGCTGGTGCTCATTGATTCTTCTTTCAAGGAATAACACTGAGCTGGTAGTGCAGATTTGTCAGAAAAATGTACAAAGACCTTCAATTTAGGAGGAAGCAATAAATACCTTGATTGATTGCAACCAAGTCAGGCTGACACTTAGTAGAAGAGTGAATTATTCATTTCTGGAAAGCAAGATGCTAACTAACTGATTTGGTGCTTAAGGCAGCAAAACTGTTTCCGTGCTCTCAGAAGGGCATCGGACATTTTAGAGAGATGATTTGTTGACTCACCATGTTAATATGTTCTAGTTTGTGAAATAACGTTGTTTTGATGCATTATCCTCAGCCTTCCAGACATGTGCCCCAGGGTCTGCATGAGGAAAACTCTCTTGCATACCACTGCGAAGAGTCACCCCACCACTTGTGTCCCCACTGCAGAGCCATTACGTGAGACAGCCACCACAGACGCAAGACATAAATGTTGTCCCAGTGCAGTATGCTCTAAACGCTCTGGGACATGGGACACTCCGATGATCAAAGAACTTTCTGACAAAGGACTATGGAAAAGAGAGTTTGACACGGAGCCGATTTGCCATCTAGAACAGAAGAACAAGCTCAAGTCAGATGCTGCTGCTTTCCTTCCTTCCTTCCCTGTTGTATCTCCCAGCTTGCAAAAACCACCCTGAGGAGATAACTGCTCTGATGGATTGTGTCATTTTTCAAACTACATTATCGGCAAACAGTCAGTATGTTGGGCTACATGTTGAAATTGCAGCTCAAAAACTTCCTAAGTACTTTCCCCATTAGGGAAGAATCAGTCAAGTGACGAAGCAATGAATGAAGACAGGACTGCTTTAATCTCTGAAAACCAGAAACTTTTCCTTTAGAAGAGGAGTTGTTTAGAAGAACAATGAAAGCTGCCAGTGACAGCACCTTGAAAAGGCCTGAACTTACCCTGGCGTCTCTCCTCCTGGTTGTTTGAAAACTGTGCAGTCCCAATTCAGGGATGTCTTTCTCCAGGAGCTATAAAAGCTTTTCTTTCCACTCAACTCACTTTCACAGGCCCACAGGTAAGAATAAAGTACTTAAAACGATGTGGACTGCTTTACATTTGATGAAACATTCAGTCCTTAACGACTCCATTTAAGATCTATTCATCTACTGCAGGTATTTCTAATCAGAAGGTAGAACTGGTAGCAAAGGGAATAGTTTCAGCTGTTGTGAATATGTTTATGTACATCAGTAATGAAGTTAAAGAAGTTCACACGTCCCAAGGAGGCAGTGACTGTCAGGATACAATGCCAGCAAGCACTATCAAGGATTTTCAACTGCTTTCACATCCTCGTAGGCTCCTCCTGTTTAACGCATTTGAAAACAAAGCTGCCAAAACCCATAGATGAGGTTGGCATACACTTAAAGTGTCTTTTTTTTCTTCATGTCTATCAACCTTAAAAGATTCTGATTTCTGAGCAGCACAATCAATTCTGGCAGAGCATATGGACAGCTGAGTTTAATCGCTCCTCGCTTGCAATGCAACAGATTGTGCTTGCCCCTGCTGAGAAAAGGCTGACAATTGGAAGCTCTTCAAGGGAAGGACCATTTCTTCTTTGCGTGACTCTCACACACAATGAGCACCACCCAAACACAAGCGATACACACCACTGCTTTCTGAGCTAAGGAATGTTTCCATGCTGACTTCTTAAGAGAAAAACCTCTGAGCATTCCAGAGTGGGACACATTATTCAATACTTGGGAACTTAGAAACAATCAAAGGAGCTTAGAAGACTGCATCAGCTTTAAAGAAATGATGGGTCAGTAGTTACCTTGGAAGGACATCTGAAATAGAGACTGCATCTATCTGTAGGAAACAGATGGGGAAGTTTCTTAGATACAAAGCATAAAGCATCAACTGGAAGGGTGGTGCAAGGGGAGTGTTTGAAAGGCATTCAACTAGCCAGGGAATGCTCTTGCATCCATTTGCTACCTTCTGGAGGCAAAAAGTAGTTTAAATTGTGAACACATGGCCGATAATTGTGTATATGCATGTGGTGGATGTCTGAAAGTGAAGTTTTGAACTCCCAAGCAGAAGATGCTACTTGCTTATTGCAAGCAGAGCATGAGCATGTCTGTAAGTTTTGGTAAGACCTGCACTAAACCAAAAGGGGAACATCTTGAATCCTCCAAACACAGAGAGACATGAGACAGAATCACTGCTTAAGGAACTGATCACAAGCTGATCCATGATTTTGACTATTTAGATAGGGAAAACCAGGGGCTTGGGGCTCCAGAAAGAAAGGTGGTGCTGAAAAGAGGTGTTCCCAAAAAAAAAGAACTGGTCCCAGAAAGAAGAGAGCTTTCAAAGAAGGTGACGATTCTGGAGGGCTGAGGGCTGGAGGAAAGATGCTGGAATTCAGTGCTTCCTCCTGACCACAGAACCTATACACATTTCAAGCTGTAACAGAAACGCATGACTTTGCTAAGGATTCAGGTTTCTGGAATTAACTGGTTTGTTCCTCCATAAACATGTGATCTTTGTGAGGAAACACAGGCACCAAGGCACAGGGCTCTGCACATAGCCAATGAATACCCTGTTGCTTTTACTGAATTATGAAACCAGAGAAGTCACAAATCATTACAAGTTATCTTTGATTGTATTTATCTTCAGCTTACAGTTAGTGCTATAGCATTCATGTCAAGAATTGTCCACTGGTAGTCTTCCCCCAATACCCATGGTAAATTTTACTCTAAGATGGAGACCAAAAACCCAGTGTGAATGCAAAACTGGAATTTATCAGAAAGGCACAGGCAAGGTCCCCAACAAACATAGCTCTTGTTGCAGCAGCTTATTTACTAGGGCTCACTATACAGGTGAACAGCTTCTCATCTACCTTGATTTATTTTTAACAGCTTTTTAAAACCAAACCCAAAATTGGTTACTCAGCTCTGTCCTACAAAGGGCTATAGGAAGCATTTCTGCATCTAGTAGCAGGCAGCCTTGAAAGCTTAATCCTACCTTAGGAAATGCCATTTTAATGGAAATTCTCTTTCTTGGTTTTGTTCCTTTTGTTTCTTTGCTCAGGCTTGTTAAAGTGATTAGAGTAAAACCCACAGTAAACTGCATCCCAAAGAATTCCCTCTGTAGCCAGTGCACAAAGCACAGCACGCTCAGCAGCCCCAGCTCCCTCTGTCACAGAAGATAACTACACCGAGGGATCTTTAAAGCCCTCAGAAAAGGAGCTGTATTAACAAAAATGGATTGCAAAGATGAGACAAAGCAAGCTAACAAATAAGCAACAACCACCACCTGCTCCTCGCAGCTTTGCAGTGTGTGCACTTGAAATCAGGAACAGTTGGAGGTAAAAAATAACCCAGAAGGTGCTGGGTGTTGGGCAGAGGCTCACTTGTTTGCACCAGGTCTCATGGTGATTCCCTTCCCTCTTTCTCACTCTTTTTCTCTCTCCATCGTCTATCTTTGTGTGTACATCTGCAGTGTGCACAACCCTGAAACCTGACAGCAGAAATTCACTTGGGCAACCTTTACATCCTCCCCTTAGCCAGTTCTTGGCAAATCCCTGCTGTTTCTTCTCCAAAGCAGCAAGGTCTTTCTCCTTGCCTCAGTGATGTGACCTCTTTTCCACACACCTTGATTCTGGGAACCCTTCTCCTAAACACCCATGTTAGTCATTTCCAGAACAGCAAAGGTAAAGATAATCTGAGTTGTGCCTCTTCATCCTCAGTAACTCCTCTACAGTTCCCACCAGAGGAACAGATTTCAGGGTCCTTACCCTCACAAGCAATGACACCAGTAATCCCGTATTACCTTCTCCACTCTATCAGTAAATGCCACCTTCAATACCTGGATCAGCTGCTTCTCCCACAAGGACTTCCACAGGGCTTTTTCTTTCCCTTCCTGAGCTGACCTGCCACAACTACACATGCTCATTGATATTCCTGCCTATGGCTCTCTTTTACCACAGCATCTACAGCAAATTAGCAATGAGTCAGAGTTGGACTTGGGCTGTATCATGGACAGAAAAGCTCTAATCACCTAATCACACTGCTCTAACACCAGACCACATCTTTGGGTACAACATATAACACATTCTGGGCACTGCTGCAATACAAGTAATAAAAGAAAATGTCTCAGCAGTGGTGCTGAAGCCCTTCAGGTACAGTTTTAAATAGGAAATCTTTCCTCTATACCCACTTTGAAATGCATTATCCCCTGGAGGATGCAAGACTATAATTTGCATTGAGTGAGGCATTCAGATGAGGTCAGGGATGCAAACAAACGTGATCAGAAGGTTAAGAGTCAGGACAAGAAGACACGGAATGGTGTGGAGTTGGGATAATCTGAGAGGGAAAAAGCATTCAGATGTTCACTGTCCTTTTCAATTGCTGCTCTTCCTTTTACTGAAATGGAGGAAAATCACAGTCTGCTCTGGGATGGTTTGTTACCACCTGGAGCTTTGAATTCCAGGGTTTCTACACCAGTTGTTTCAAGTCCAGAGAACAATGTCCATAAAAAGTTGCTATTATTTACACCCTGGTAGTGTGCAGAGAAGACCTGTGATGGTTCAAACCCCTTTGATAGACAGTGAAAGTAAAAAGCAGTTTGTCAGTTCTGAAAACAGCCCCAAAGAGCTTTTAGTTTGTGTTACAGGAATTCTTTTTCAGAGATAAGACTTAACTTCATGGTGAGAAACTCTGGTTCTCACAGATCTGAATTTCAAAAAACATTTTATCAACCTCCCCATACAAATGAAGTCACTTTGGCCAAGAATACTGTCGAGAAGTGTCAGACCAGACCGAGCTGGTGAGGAGAAGTGCACACAGTTCCAAATGCAAGAAATTAAACTACTTCTTTGTTGCTCTCTTTATTCTGCAAGCAACATGCACATGCAGATACTGTACAAGAGATAAGAGAGAAGATACTTGAAGTGAAGGGAGTTTGTAGCGTTTACCCCAGTCCAGATATTCAACCATTCAAAGCTTTCCCTCCCAGTGATGCCCTATAAAACGCCTCCTTAATTCTGCATTTCCTGGTAAAGCTCTACTTTGGAATGGATTCAGGTGGGATTTCAAGGGGAGATCCCTGAGTAAAAAAGCAGCACAAATTGGCTGTGCCAGGCTGGTACCCTCGGTGTTCAAAGCGAAGTACAACAGAGGTCCCTCTTCCTAGACTCCATAATGAAAAGGAGAAGTGCAATATAAGAAGATTTTCCAGTTAATAATATCTCATTAGAGCAAACCCAAAACTTCTACGGGTTAGTTTTTTAGATAGCAACTTATATAAAAATAAAGATGAATAATTACAAATTATGCAAAAGCCACAGCCTTCCGGATCTGATGGTAGGACCCATCTAAGCTCAGCTGAGCATATAACAGCCTAAAACATAAGCGACAAAATTGCTGTCTATCATGTTGTGTATTTGTACAGCAAACACTGCACGGGCTGATTGCTGAGGTTAACCACAACAGCATTAACAGCAATGCTGAGACTTCCTAAAGGCTTCATGTTTTGATCCTGTAATTTAATGTGTATGACAGTGCTATTATATATCCTTGCATGTATAACTCTGACCTGGCAGGGTACAAAGCTCGCCATGCTTTCAGTGAATGAACATGCACCCTCAGCCTCGGCCACAGCACAGAGCTAACCCCTTGTTGTTAACAGACTCCCTGCCTCAAGCTGGAAGCAGTTCCACTTAAAGAGCAAGTCAAGTTGCCTTTCACATCATATAGAAACTGTGACAGACACAAATGGTTTGGAGGACTCATTTCTGACAGCCTCCTCGAGCAGCAGGGCAGTGTCTGAGTGGGTTTTATAGCAAACATGCTCCAGGTTAAACAAGCTCCACTGCAGCCTCTCACTGAGAGAGGTTATTGCCTCCCACACTCCTGTGCTGGCCAAGCAGAAGATAATAATGAGGAAACAAAACATGTCCTTGCAACACACTGAGGGGAAGAGGAGCCAGAGAACAATTGCCAAGTTTCACTCTTTTTGTCACAGCCACTTCTCAGCGATGTGGTGTTTGTCTTGACACAGCTTGCCCCTGGGGAGAGCTCATTTTCCCCACCTCAACATCCAACCAGGTACCAGGAGGAAATGGCTCTTTCTCTAGTAATGGATCATTTGGTAGAGGGAGAAGTGAAAGAGCAAATAGGGAGTTCCCAGTATCTCAGAGACCATATATATACACACATACCTTTCTTAATTATCCATGTAGCTACCTACATTATTCATCCCAAAGTGCAGTTTCACTTAGCTATGTTGAATATGCAGAACCCTATCTTGTTCTGCTCTTTCTCAAGTAAGAGACCTGAGTATCTAAAACACCCCAATATCAATTCAGTGGCTACATTTGCTTCCAGCTCCTCAGGGCAAACAGGCAAACATTTGATTTTCCATCCCTTTTTACCATTTGATGAGGTTATTTCATTTATTTAAGCAAGTCATAGGATCCCTGATGAAAAGAGCATATTCCCCTTATCCAGAAGCATGGAGAAGCTCTCCTCCATCTCCTTCCTCCTCCCCACCTGTTGACGATCACTTTCTGGTCCCAGGTTTCCTTACCCAGCTCCTGAGGGAGCTGGACTCTGCTCCCTTGGTCCCCATGCAGAAGGGTATCGCTTTGTGTCCTTTTATTCCTTGATCATTAAGAGTTTCTACTGACTTGGGATTAACAAACGTTAGAGAGGTCCCAGGCAGTGAGAACAGGGCTGTCACGGAGCACCTTGCTGTGCATACAAAGAAACTCTCGACTGGAAGAGTCAGCAATGCAAGGAGAATTAAAAAGCACAGTTAAATAACCCTAAATCCTCATGCATATTTATAAAGTACATCACATCAAAACTAAATCAATACCTCTCGCTAGTTACATAGAGCCTGAGAAAGCATGAGCTGGTAACTTGGCTTTGATTTACCCATTGTATCGCTGAGACCTGGAAAGTCTCCATGTGGGAAAAAAATGCTTGGGCTAAGGTAGGGGAATTTCAAGTGATAACGGAGCAGAGGGGAGAAGAGGGGCAGGATCACAAGGGATCCACCTGAGCCTTGGCTGCAGAGAAGAGCTTCAGTTTAAAGCTTTCTACTCCCATGACAAGGAGAAAAACATTTCTGGCACAAGGGCAGGGTTTTGGTTTCCGCTGCACCTCGGTAGGTGACATAAGCTACACCCTCCCCACCACTTCACACCCCATGTGCTGTGGGAGCCTGCCCATGGTGGGGACTTGTATCAGCACAACCATCTGCTTCAATACACTTTCTTGGCTTCCACTGGGGGGAGAATACTTTTTGGCTGCCTGCAAAGCTTTAACTACTATTCAACTATTGTTCTTACAGGCAATGTGAACCAGAGATATGGGAAAATGCTTATGAACGTCACACACAGTGGGATCACCAGCCCATTAGCAAAATGACTCTGTCAACATGCTAGACCTGCCTTGTACCTATTCATCTCCAACAATGCATCTTTATTCAAGCTCAGACTGCTACAAAGTTGAGCCCAAACCAATTTTAATCTATCTTGAAATATATGTGGTAGACACAAAACTGCACGACTTAATGGTCTGAAATACAACTGTCCTATCTCCTGTTTGATTTCATTTCACCAGTTTTACTTCACCCTACTAATGGGCTGGAGAGCAACAAGCACATTTTGCTCAGAGATGTGAAGGGGCAATGATTTCAAACGTTACTGCCAAGTTTCCCCAGACTTATGACTGCCATGTCAACCTATAAACTGTTAAGACCCTACAAAAGCTCAGTCAAAACACAGTATATCCTGCTGTATAAAATTCAGGGTTTGATTTTTAGCATCCCTTTCCTCATTGCCAACATGAATCACAACGTTTTTATGAAAGAACATTGAGAATGAGGAGAAATTCCAGTTTTCTGGTGTTTCGCAGTGGGAAACCAGCTCTCCAGCCTCAGTGCAACAAAGCAGCAAGGAGAGGACAGCTCAGCCTTACACAACAGCTACCACAACATGCTCTTGCTCTGCGGTAGTTACTTCTTTGCCATTAAGTTTTAATTAGATAACACATGCATAACTCAGGAACACAGACGAGCTGTGGTTGAGAAGGCATCTTTGCAGCTTTGTTTGAGCAAATCCCAAAGACAAGCTTCCTGGTTTTCAGACAGCAGCTTTCAGCATGCAATCACACTGACTTTCATGGGGCAGATCCCACTTGCTATGGGGGACTGCATTTTGCCTTCCTTAGACTATTATAGCAATGACCTGGTCATTTTTAATATTTCAGCTACTGTTTTGGTTTTAATACCTTAAACCTTTGGTTTTAAAACTACTGCTATTTACTGCAACCTTCAACAGTACACAAGCTCTCCGAGGGAGCTAAAAGCATTTTTCCGAGTTGCTTTCACAAGCAGAACCCCCAAATAGTCTTTGATGCCTTTGGGATGTACTGACAGAAAGCAGGGAGTTTCTGCCTGAAGCTGATACTGAGGAGGAGCCAAGCACCTCTGACTCCATCTGCCCGAACCAGCAAAAAGTGACCTCGAGAATAATGATAAAAATCTTCCTTGCATAAATTTATCCATTTTTATCCTTCAGCAGGTCAACAGTGAAGAAGAAGATCAAGAGAGGTGATAAAGGAAAAGCATATTTGATGTTAGTGATTTTCGAGAAAACATTATTTTCTGTAATCACTGCAAAAGGAGAACAAACCTCTGCTATGGTCCTGCTTAACAGAGCTCAACGATGCTTACATTTCACTTGAGAGGAAATACCTGCATCCGTCATTTCAGCCCGCACGATCACTCCTCTACTTTCTTCTCCAACTTAAAACCTCGAATTGGATGAATTCACTTCCTGAAGTTTGCAAATTACTAATCACCCATTGGCACTATTGATCTGCACAGTTTGCATTTACTGCAGTGGGAGTGAGATAGCATAGGCTGGTGAATAGACTGTGAAGACCGAGAAATGAGATTAAGCAGCTCGCCTCATACAGATCAAGTTATCTGCTGCCTCGTTCACTTGTCATGAAGCTTCCAGAAGGCAGCAAACTGAATCCCCTTAACTCACAAGACAGAACTGATACATAACTCCATTAGAAGAAGAGAGCAGAAAGAAGCAAGTAACACAATTTCATGGAAAACAGGTCTTGTCAAATAGACTTGAGGAGATTTCAAGTCTACCTAATTAAGATAACACTGTTGACACAACAGAATGGGAATTCTGTGAAATATTTGCCTCGGTATCAAAATCACATTCTCTGTTAAAACCAGCATGATGCAAAATCAGACTAGAGCAGTTTTTAAATGGCCTGGAAGCTGATGAACTAATAGCGCCATTTCCCAGTTGCCTCCAATAAGAATTGCTTCTTTCACCACTCCTATGCAGCATTCAATCTCTGAGATACACGAGAAAATAAGAAATCCTTAGTAAAATATGCAGGTAACACAAAGGCAGAATTGTAGCAAACAACAAAACCCACAAAGATCGCTTAGAAATCTGATTGTGCTAGGCACAACTGTTCCACTGGAATTCAAATGCATCCTAAGACATCCCAAAGCACAGAATGGAGTCTCAGGTATGCAATATGTTCTGGTAGACAATGTCTGTGAGGAAGGCTTTTGACCATGGTTAATAACTCAGGGTAACCTCCAATTTAATGCAGTGGGGAGAAAAGAGAAGGAACAGTGAGAATCTTCACATTCCTATGAGTAGGGCTAGAGAAATAACACTGCCTCTGAATGCAACACTGATGAGACCACTACAGTGCTGCTGCATCCAGGGAAGCTGGGCATGTGTCAGAGGGCTGCTGAAAATTAAGGAAAGGTGTGAGAAGATTCCCATGAATGATTCATGGTCTGAAGAACATATCCCACAAAAAGAAATGAATGGAAATCCAACTATTGCATTTACTATGGAGAAGGCTGAAGCAATTTGATCAGGCTCTTTGGTGGAAATCTGACACTAAACGGTTCTTTAATCCAGCAACAAAAGCGTAGCGAGAACCCAATAGCTCATGGGGAAGTCAGCCAACTGGGAATAATATATACATATATTTTAATAGAGATGACTAAGCAGGGAAACCAATACATTGTCTATTACTTAGTATCTCTAAATCAAAATTTGATATCTTATTAAAAAGGGTCTGTGAAGCCACCACAAGTCACTGGGTAGAGATTTCTCTTAAACCTGTATTTTGTGTGTTATTCAGCAGCTCAGACTAAATGGATATTCTTTTTGGCCATAAACCTCTTAATTCAACTCATCCCACTTCCTCCAATTCAGAAGAAGCGTTATCCAGTACTTTCATCCATTCTCTCTCATATCATTAATTCCCCCTCTTACTTTCTAAGCCTCCAGACAATTCTGTAACTTCAGCATTTATTCCTCTCAGACATAACAAGAACCGAGATGTTATCACTGGCAGTTTAATCTTTCTCAAGGAGAATTCTAATTTGTACAGAAATTACATTAGAATCAATGCTTCTAAATATAAAAATACTTCCAAATCTATGTTCATTTTAATATGTCAGAGTGGCTGAGCTGCTCAAATCCTCAGGTGATGGAAAAGCAGAATGACACTTAAGATCCAGGCACTGGGATTGTGCTTTTCTCCCCTAAAGGAAATGTCTTTTTCACAGTTGTAACGACAACTTGAACACGTGCATGTTGATCCATACCAATGTAATCCAGCTCACTGGAAAAGTACAAGGCTTATTTGGAGATTAGAGTGCAAAAAACCAGAGACTGGGACCAGGTTTGTCACCTGCCATCTTTCTTGGTCACCAGGCTTTAAATCGAGGAGTTTCCATCCTGATTTAAAGGGAATAAAGTTAACTTAAGGAGTTCTCTTCTGGGTGATGGTGAGGAAAGAAAGATGGATTGAGATGTGAAAGCTCAAGAAAGAAGTCACAAAACACAAGCACATCTCGAGGCCTTGGGTAATATGGTTTAGAGCGAGGTGTCCCTGCCCATGGCAGGGGGGTTAGAACTTGATGATCTTAAGGTACTTTCCAACCATAACTATTCTATGATTCTATGATTCTAGATACATCCCTCTTGACCACATGTGTACAGTGTACTCATTCTTTGTAAAACAACCATTCTCCTTCATTAAAGCCAGAGCTTTAACAAACTATTTATCGTGTTCCCATCTAACACCCTGCTGCTGATCACTCATCCATCTTCCACAGCTGCCCTCTGATGGCAGCATCTGCCATCTAGTTTTGAGCACCTTTGCAGTCAACAAGGCACCTGATGAACTGCAGAGTAGAGGTGAAGCAAGGAAGCCAACAACTTGAACAAGCACTATTTACCCCTGTAATCCCAGATTATTCCCTTCCTAGCACACGCATCTCACAGTAACAACAACATGATTGTGGTGCTTCATGCTCATCAAGCAGGGTTCAGATGCATAAGTGATTTTGGTTCTGCCCTCAGGAAACTCCTGGAACATCATGAGGTGACACACTGAGAAGCTTCAGCTATTAACTGGCCTTTTGCAATAGATAAACCCAGCTCACTAACTTCAAGATCAGTTCCCCACAGCTACCTCCTTGCCAGTGCTAGGAATTCTAATCCATATTAAGAAAGCCCTACCCGAGACTGTAACATGGCTGCCTCTCTATCCTGAACAGAAAAATCCCAAGCATCCCTAATTCCTCAACACATGCCTGCTTTCTCTGGATCAGCAACCATCTTAGCCATGTTGAACTTGAGAATACCATTCAATTTTCTAAGTTCTGCCTGGATCCTTCCCAGCTGCAAACTCTAATTTGTTTTCTGAATGCTATCTCAACTGTAGGAACTGATCAGCACCTTCACTTCAGCTCTGCAGGCTGTATATTGAGTTAAACCACACACAAATGCATTTGCCTCTCTCAAAATCTGTTAACTGAGATAGTCTCCTATTTAAAATGAAGCACTACTAAGCAAAACCAGGATTACTGCTCTGCCGCGTGAGATGGGCAGCAAAGAATGGGTTACCAGGTCCAGCAGTCCATGAAGCCTCCTTGGGAGGAGCACATGGACAAAGGGTTTGACTTCTGCAAAGACTGATCTGCTGTACCCAAGAAGGATCAAAGGCAAACTTTAACTGCACCAGAATCTGACAATCACAGAATCACAGAATGGTTTGTGCTAGAAGGGACCTTTAAAGGTCATCTAGTCCAATCGCCCTTCAATGAACAGGTCAGGTTACTCAGAGCTCCATCCAACCTGACTGAATGTTTCCAGGGGTAAGGCACCCACCACCTCTCCAAGCAACCTGTGCCATTGGTTTAGCACCATCACTGTGAAAAATTTCTTCCTTCTATCTAGTCTAAAACTCACCCCTTTTAGTTTACCACTACCCCTTCTTGTATTGCAACAAGCCCTGCTAAGAAGTTTGTCCCCATCTGTCTTATATGCCCCCTTTGAGTATTTAACAGGCATCCCAAAGATCGCATTGGAAGGGTAGTGAGCATGGGGGAGAGAAGCTGGAGTGAGGATGGAGGTAGCTGCCATGTAAAGCACAAAGGCCCCTCCATGGGACCAAACTGATGCTAGACATCAGCAGATCCCTCCTGGGACCAGCAAGAAAACCAGCATGAGGTAAGAGAAGATATTCCAGGCTTTATTTAAACACCTCCAACCATTGCAGTCACATCTCCCAGAACCACCTGAGATCTCCATTTATCATCTTCCTATTTTAAAACTAATCAATACCACTGCGGGACAGGAACTTTCTGTGCAAGTAGAAAACAAGATGGCCTGGAGCCCTTGCAAATTCTCCCTGTTCCCTACCAGCTTGATACCAACTCTGCTGCTGTGTCTGCAGCATGCACAGCCAGTGCTGTAACACAGCCTTAAACAATGCAGTAGCGGCGACTACTTTGCTTCCTACAGCTCAACAAGCCTCGAGCTGTGAGTAGAGAAAGAGCCCCCTCTGCTTGCTTCTCAAGCTGTGCAAAGTGTGTGTAGACAAAGTGTTTAACGAAAGGAGAGTACTCCTTTACTGAAGGAGTATGTGGGACACAGGAGCTGTTAGCTATGTTATAAACCCGGGAGTGTGCACGCTGAGAGAGGAGCATTGAAGAGAGCAGCCTGAGAAATAGAAGGTGGTGCAGTCTGTAGACACACACAGTCCCCCAGCTATAATTGGCTTCATAGTGGCCAGGTGACTAAAAGCAAGAGAGAATGCGGGACTGAGGGAGCACTGCTTTCCGTGAGCACAACAAAGCGCCATCCTGGTGTCCAGAGTTTGGCAAGAAAAGCTGGGAAGGAAGCTGACTAACCAAGGAGAGTCACCAAGAGAGCTGGCACAAGTCCAACAGTGGAAGGAAAAGATGAAAACAACCTTCTGTGTCCCCTTGACCCTACCAGTTTGCTTTAAGATCTGTAGTTCTCATAGTAGGTGACAGGGTGGTTCAAATGTCAGAGCCCATCTGAACCTTGTCACTACAACAGCCTAAACTGATGCTACTTTCAGAGCAGATACACACACTGAGAATTAAATATCCTGGCACAGAAAGGTTTTAAAGTAATTCTGCCCTCTCTTTCATTCAGTTCTCTTGCTAGGAACAGACACACGAGAAATAGCTCAGGAACCACGCATGCTTCTAAGACAAACCACAAGCTTTTGCATTAAGTTGTACCAACCAAACATGTAAATCAGGCTGTAAAGACTGGTAGCCCATTATATGCTATTCAATTACTATAGCAGGCATCCATCCTGTGCCTTTCACAGTGATCTGTAGCCTGCAACAGGTTCATAAACAGCTCAGAAAGACGACTGCTGTAGATTTCACTTAACTCCTTATCTATCTGCTTTAAATGGATTAAATGACTGTGTCATTAAAATGCTTGAAGTAAGCCTTTGATCATAAACTTCTCATCATTTTACAGTTATTGAATCTGATCCCTAATGAATCTTATTCTGCCATATTTCTCTGTCTTCTGTTCCCAGCTTTGTTCCCCATTAGTCTTAGTGCAACTGCTTGGTATGCCTGACCACTGCCTCCTTACAGACCTTGATCGTACCTGCTGATTGCCCAACCCGGAGGGACGGATGAAGTGCAGGGATTTCATCTGAGGGAGGGTCAGAAGGAGAGAGAAAATAATCCACAAAATACACACCACACCAAACCCTCTTTACATATTCACTGCACAGCTGCGTGACTGCGATTCCTTTCCGATATCCCTTTGTAACAGCAGCCAGAGGCCCCGCACGCTGTGTGCGGGAGCAGAGGGGGGAATTCGGGCAGTGCACTCTCCCACTGCTGAAGGAAAAAAGGGGGTTTATTTACACAGGCAAGGGGTGAGAGGGAAAAAAAGCACTACTGAAGTCAGGGGATTTTCTGCCACAAAGCACCAATGTTAAATCTGGCTGTAACGAAGGATGCGCCTGATCTCTGCAGTGCGCAGAGGCAGGGGGAAGGCCAAGCTTGTGCTACCACGAGTGCCCCAACACAGGGAGCAGACAACAGACAATGTCTAAGCCACTGCAGATCCTTGTAAAACGGCCCAAGCCTACTCAGAAGCAACTGGTGAAAATGGAGGGAGACAAAATGCCAACAGACGTGGCCCATGAGCACATGGGGTTGCCAGGAGTGAAGGAGAACAACTCCTCATGCGTCTGTGACATCCGGTAGAGATGGGGACCATGTGTGTTTCACTGAGGTAATTCTGCAAACTCAACCAGCCTACAAAACCAGTGATTAAATCTGGTGCTAAATCTAGTTTCTTGCACCAGTTTAGTCTTGGTATGTAACAAGGGCTTAGTAGGAGCCCACACAGGAGGGCTGGCTGGGGGACTGTCCAAGTGATAGGGTGAAGGTAACAAACAGGCAGGAGCTCGTGATACATTAGACATTTATAGGAGTCTTTTTCAAAAGTAATGTCAGTACTGGATCTCTCGAGTCCTGGTATTTATTCCTTGAGAAGAAGACAACCATTTTCTGAAGAACTTCAGAGATGTTTCCTTTTAGGAAAGTCCATTTTCATCAGCACAACATGAAGAGCACACTTAGGAATTCGTGTCTGGCTGAGCATTCAGGACAGTGTAGGAGGGCTTCATGGTGAGGGTGGTTTTCATACTTCAGTAATCAGTAGTTACAAAAGGAAATACAAGAAGCTCCTTGTAGCAGCCATAGGAGACGAAAAGCACTGTGCAACATTACACGAGAACCAAACGCCTGTTTCAGTTATGAACTCTATTAAAGTCACATGAAAGTGTTAAACCAAATGCTGAAACCCCACATTTGATATGGAAGAGGCCTATTATGTCAACTTGCACAGTCCTTGCCAATGCAGCACACTAATATTAATCATTCTGCGTTCTAATTATCTTACCATTATAGCAATTTTCCTGATGATCATCCTTTTTTTTTCCCCCTTTTTGCTGTTGTTCAGTGGCTTTCAATGATGCAGGCTGCATGGGCTGGAACACCTCTTTGCCACCGGAGTGTTTCCAAAGATTATTCCAAAGGGTGTGTTATTATCTCTCTCCATCATTCCCTTGGCTTACCAGGACATACTTTCAAACAAAAGGATGTGAAAGAGGAGGACGCTGCTCTGCTTCTGTCCCCTCACATGCTGTGCACTGACACAGACAGGCTGTGGAAACGTCCCAGATGACCCAGTGCCACCCTCTTCCAGCACTTGGTCCAGTGACACTGAGTGTAGCAGCACTGACCACAACAGGACAGCAGGAAACAGTTTCCCTGCTATTGCCCAGCTGGAGTGAGACTGCCTCAGTCATTGCAGCAGAGCAAGAACAGATTTCATTTATTTTCTGCTTTACTCCAGAGAGAGAAAGAGCACAGATTTACCCCCTGGCCTCTTTCCTACCCCCAGAACATGAATTACTTGCAGATTTCACAGTGCGTAGATAGAAGCAAAGACACAGACAAGTCCCTTGAATCAAGGAAGCGATCAGTCCTTTCTGCCTCATCACCCTCATGTACATATAGTGATGTTTTAATTAGCTTCCCTTATGTCTGACAGACATTCTGGGTCATGCAGAGAAACCACCTTTCACTTCCTATCCCCACTAAATTAAAAAGGAAGAAGAAGCTACCCAGTCCCCTCTTCTTTCCTACCCAAGGAACTCAACTGCTTGCCAGAGAGCACTAAGAATCCATTAGTGAAGAATATTTTCTGCATTTGCTGTGGAAATCTCCTGGTGATCTTATCTGTCTTCCAGTTCAAGCTCAAAGCTCAATTGTTTTTCTTCTGCCAGTAAAAGGAAGCTTCAAGCAGCACTGAAATCTTTTCAGATGGGGAGAGTCATCTCTTTACTTAGAATTTACAAGAATAAGAGAGATTTATAGATAAACTGAAACAATAAGAGGAATGGCTATGGGCTAACCTACAGGAACTGAAGGGCTTTGAGTTAACTGCTCCAAGCAGCAAATTCAACATTATCTTGATCTGAGTGCATACAGAAAGAAATACTTCAGGAGCATCTTTGCCCAGTAACAAGTTTTCAAGCTGTCATTGAGTAAATTGGTAGAAGGGCATCATCTCTAACTCTCACACATAGCTAAAGGACTCAGACTCTATCTTTTTGATCCCCTGGAAGCATGCAACATGAGTAAAGTGCATTAAGTTGAACAGAACAGCCAAAGAGCAGGGGTGAAAGGGTAGGCTCAGGAAGAATATGCTGATGAATTGACCACTAGGTTTGCTTTGCAGTATGTCCAGTATTTTTTTCTCTAGGATGCTTGAGAGAATGGACCACACATAAATCTTCAGGTGCTGATGCAGATCTATCTTCTAAGCAGTTAGTGTCAACAGCAGCATCATACTCAGAGGATATCAGAGACCCTGGGAAAGCAGAAAGGCCAAAAGACATTGTACGTTCAATCCCCAAATCACTTGGACTTACAAGTGTCTCCGTGCCACCGCAGCAGAGCTACTAGGCAGCACGAGAGAAACCATTTCATATGCTATACAATCAGTACTCCTTCCCACCACCCACCTGAAGAGGACCCTAATGAATATCTGTCATATTGACACCTCCTTCATTTCTACTGTAAACCTTAAAGGAACAGTCTGACAACTGCCACAGTTGCAGTGTCCAGGGAAGAACCCCAAGCCCAGACCCTCTGCCTGCTCTCCCTCTCAAGCAGTTATTTCCCTCTGTTTGGCCACCTTTACCATCCACCTGACCACATTTCAGTCGAATTCTGTTGAAACAACCTAGGTGATGTTCCCTATTTTACACCCATATGCCTCAATTCATGTCTACATATAAATAAAACTGCATACATTCTAACAATTGTCTGCAAACACACACTAATATATAATATACAATATACAATATACAATATATAATATATAATATATATAATTTGCAATGTAGGGTGTATTATGTATAATTTATAATGTATAACATAATATTATATACATAAAATATAATATATATTAGACACTCTACTGTGTAGCATATTATATATAATACATAATACATTACATATAGCATATTATGTATTATACATATACATAAAACAATGTATATGTTCTAGGATTTATATCACATTACATTGTATATAATGTAACATATATTGCATTATATATAGCAAAACATATATTATATATTATATACAATCTATAAGATTTAATTATATATAATTAAGTTCCCTGATGTTGTGTCTAAATGTTCAGGCTGCTCCACCGGGATAATATTAATCACATTAATTATGATAATATTAATGCCAAAAGACAATATTAACAAGACCTCACACATATCTAATCAGGCTTCTTGTGCACTGAACAGATGAACCTGAGAGCAAGCCCTGACTCCTATGGAAATAACCTTAAGGTCTGCACCTCTAGCTGTGATGGATCGAAAGGGAAATCAGTTCCACAGCTGAGGTCCCATGCAGGGCCTGCCCTGCCAACAGCTTTTCGCATCCTCCTAGTCATAAAAATGAGAACATTTCATTACTACTGATGGCAACTGTGGTAGCATTGCACAGAGAGAAAGGATGGACCCGCTGGAAGACAACCAAAAATACATGAGAGAATCTCTGTGGAGCTCATCCTTGCTGCAGAGCCTTCATGTTAGTGGTTTTTCAAGTTTTTCATCTTACTGGAGCCAGAAGCACAATGAACCCCCTTTCAAAAGCAATGTCTTTGTTCTGAAAGGTCACAATCTCAACTGAGCATCTTATGTTGTGTCCAACATACACAATGGTTTTCATTTTAGATGTCCTGCCAAAAATGCAAGGAACAGGCACAGCTTCTGTATTATTTAAGATATGTGGGGTTTAAATGTTGATCAGGGGAAGCAGCAGTGTTCCTGATGGAGCCGAAGCCCATGCTTAGGTAAACACAAATGCAACAGATCACTTGGGAACCCTTTCCTCTGTATTAAACACAAATGGGCTTTACAGACACCACTGCTCCTTTGTACACACACAACTGCCTCTTGTGACACCCCAGATGTCTTAAGAGACACAAAGAAGATGCTCTTCCCACAGGGTTTCACTCATCCTGCCATCCCGACTGTCTCTTCTTATTTATTTAAATAGAACAGCCTTTCTATCTAAATTGGGCATCACTTTCCATGCTGCTGTTACCTGTCTTTCAAACCTAGGCAGGAAAGCTGTCAAAAACAATTTCATTTTTCTGACTTGCCTGGACCTATGTCTCTCTAGAGTCTTATCAAACAACAGCAAGTGGAAATTGAGGCAAATCTGGAAACTTAGCCTAGAAAGAGACCGTATCATGATCTGGCTGTGTTTTGGGGGGGGTGGCAGAAAGACTCTAGCTTTGGGGTGTTACTTTTCCCCACTCACATCCCTGGGACTCCAAGAACACCCCAAGTTCCCATCCCTAGCAAACCTGGACTGCAGATGGAGCTGCTCAATGCCACACGTTTGAGTGACAGAGACACATCAAACTTCCCTTCTACTATTTGATAAAATTCTTTAGGGGAAACACATTTTCTTTATGTAGATCTCTGCCTGCTGGCATGAGATAGGTGGTAGGTCAGTCTGCTCAAAAGGAAGGGTTCTGCAATATGGAAGATAACCCATCAACATCTCACACACTTGAATCCCCCTGACAGGTCACAAAAAGAAAACCTGTTTCTCTGAAGCACGCTGCCATTTCCAGCAGTGGGTCAGCTCAGAGCATCTCCCCATTTCCTCACCTATACTTTAGCATCATTATGACCACTGCCCACTCCTCAGTGTGACACAAAACAGGCAGATTTTCCTCTTGTTCCTCACCACACACACACACAGATTGGCTGAACTCTGACTTCACCTTTTTCCATAATCTGGGTAACACATTCTGGTCTTAGAATCATAGAATCATAGAATAGTTAGGCTTGGAAAGGACCTTAAAATCATCCAGTTCCAATCACCTGCCATGGGCAGGGACACCTCACACTAAACCATATTACCCAAGGCCTCGTCCAACCTGGCCTTGAACACTGCCAGGGACTGAGCATTCACAGCTTCCCTGGGCAACCCATTCCAGTGCCTCACCAACCTAACAGGAAAGAATTAGCCTCTTAGAAATGGTGTAGAGTTTTCCACTTACCAAGGAGTAGAGGAAAAATCCTACACCATAACCAGAATCCCCTTATCAAGAAAGGATTAAAGTTGTTAAATACTATTACTGAACACTCTGACTTTACATAGACCAGCAGCAAAAAGCCAGACCACAGTAGAAGTGGCAAAGACAAGGAGAGCATGAAACTGGGACTATTGCTTTGCTGTAATCAAAAATGTGAAAATAATTGGGTCATCAAACACAAGCTGAAATGATAATGAGCAACGGAAAGCTAAAAGTGTAACATGGAAAGAGCTGCCGTTTATGGACATGGCATTCATAGAAATCTAAGGGAAAGCACACAGCTTCAGTAAACAAACCTTGGGAGGTGTCATTTTCCCTATATGGGTCTAAATGACATTTTGGTTTTGTTTCTGTGGCATCGCAGCAGAATTCAAAGCAGCAGCAGAATAATAGAAAATGAAGAAAGAACAAGTGAAAACTAATTTGTGCCATCAAGTGACTACAGAGAAAAACCAGACACTGTAAAGGGACAGTCGCTGTTAGCATGTCCTGAAACTTAGCTTTTTCTTTGTTGTGTGGTAAATGAGATTTAGAGGAGCTCAAAGGTGAAGCCTCTTGTGTGTGTCTCCTTGGCCTTGGTCTTCACTGGTGGGATGATTCTGGAGAAGCAATGGAACTTTCTTCTTGCACAGGAGCTTCCTGTAGTTCCTACATACTACTACTTCATCAGCTGGCATTGGAAGTTATAAACACAGCTGTGCACCTGAATGTATAATTGTATCTGAAATTACTGATTTTCTTGCTCTTTTTACCATACAAGAACCCTAGCAGTGATGTCACTGCCACACCACACATAGAACACCTCCAGATTTAGTGGTTTAGTGCCCCCCTGCCATGCAACCAAGTTTTGCATGACTTTTAAAACCTCACTGCTCATTCTGCAACGCCTGTTCAGAAAATCCAGGCTTGTTTCAAGCCAGCTTTCTTGTATCACAGCAGGACTTGAGCAATTTCTTGGCATTTTCCCCTTACAGAATACACACACTTGAGGAGCAACGTCCTCCTTAGAGAGTAGCATCCTCATCTGCAGTTAGTGCTCATCACCAGCTTTTCTACTCTATAGCGTTGATGCCACCTCTTAAAGTTGGTGCTTCATATGTCCTGGTACAGTGACCTTTTCCAGCAGGACTTTTCCCCTGCCCCAGCTTTGTCCCTGCTTACTCTGCACTCTTTGTGCTGCTGCTCAGGTACTGACACTCAGTCACTGACCTTCCCGTTTCAGAGCTGTTGAGGAAACGCAGCGCTCATCCTTCCTCCCCCTCTGCTCATCTAATGAGCTTTGCAATGCCATACAACTGCTGGCATTTTCAGGGACAGTGGCAGAAGTACATGAATGCATTTATTACAGATTTCTGTGTTAAATGTATTATGCAAATGTTAATCAGTTTCTGCAGAACTTCAGGAAAGGTGCTGCATGAAATAAACAATACGGCATTAGCTCTCCACTGGAATTTAGAGAGCTGCAGGTCTTTAATATTCAATGTGAAAATTCCTTTAAAAACATTGTTTTAAAGGGCATCTTGGTAAAACTTCGCTGCACAAATGTGAATCTGGGCACTCCTGGTCCCTGTTGTTATCAAACATTAGCAAGTCTGTACCGTGCATGTCCTTGTTTTATTTGACATCCACTCTGCACATGACATTTATCAGGGCCACTGAGGCCATGAAACAGCTTCTCCTTGAACCACCTAATGACAAATCTACAACTTGATGACATGTTTATGTTTCTCCTCTCTGCTCCCATGGAATGTTTCTATGTCCTGTTAACTCTAATAACTGCCATTAATTCAGAATTAACGTGTACCAACATCTGCAAAGCCCCAGGTGATTCAGTGTCACACAGCCCTCAAGGGTTGGAGCACAGCAGGTTCTACAACCCTTCCATTTTACACTGGTTTCTTCAGTACCTCATTCACATGGCACAAGATACACGATGTTTTCTCCCAAATAAACATATCCTTTAAGCACAATTTACAGGCACATTATAGGGGAAGTTCTTTTCCCACACATTCATTTTCGTAGTGCTTTAGCATATATCCTTTGCAGCTGGCTGGTAGCACTGAAAATAGGATCATAGAATGGTTTGGGTTAGAAGGGACCTGCACTTCCCTGCTTAGCTCATCTTTTTACAGGGTCTCTTCTTGTTATGTTCTCAGCTCTTCTATCTCATAATTAAATCCCTCTAGAGCACACACAGATTTGTTCCTACCCCTTGCCAGAAGCTATACCTGACTGAAGAAATGCCAAGTGGTTTGCACTAACCCATTTAAAGAAGCTTCTTTTTGGGATTTTTTTAAATAGGGCTGAACATGACCACCTGAGACTCTTAGTGAGAAGCACCTGGGCCACAGGGGCAAATGAGGACCACAGCACTCACAGATGAAGGATAAAGGACAGGAAGTTTGAGAAAGGGAAAGCATGGAGAAGACTCTTGAACATTGAGAGGTCAATTAAGGAACCTTGAGAGGTTGACAATGTCCCTTGTAAGTTTTATAACAGTGTAAATGATTCATTCATCAATCTCCACTGGTCACATAATGAAGAGCTAGACTGCTAAATGACCTCAACTTTGCCTTGGGCTCTTAACTCCAAGCTAGTTACTGCCTGGCCGCCAAAGTCCTAACTATTAAATGAGTCATTAATGCTTAAAGAGGAGAAACATTCCCTGTCTACCACAGAGAGGAATCTGTGCCGGGGTACAGCTCCCAGATGTTTTGTTAGTCCCTCAAAACAGCACTAGCATACAAGGGAGACTAACCCAAACGTACAGGTTGCAAAGAAAAGGGAGAAAAGAAACATGAGAGCACTCTGGATGTCCCAGCACCTTCTTCATCCATGGGCATTTGACTTCTGGAGAACTTAATTCAGGAGACAGCTGCCATCAACTCCCCCTGCAGAGCCTCCTGCTTTGGTAGGACCAAGCACATGTCCATGCAGCTTAGGCAGGCCAATTAAAACAACCTGAAGCAGACAAACAGGCCAAATTTTCAGTCACCCACTCTATTTGTATCTAACTTTACCAATTATATCAGCTCCTCCTACTAAGAAATAAAGCAATTTCTGCTTGTAGAAAATGCTACAGCTCAACACAACTACCACTGAAGTGGACAAGTGGTTTATGCTTTAATTTGTGCAAAAATAATCAATTTAAGCCCCGTAAGAAACAAAGGTTTAATTAACCAGATTAATATCTTAAGATGTAAAATGGTCGATAACAATAGTGAAATTAAACATTTAGAAAGGAACTACTACACATGCATTAATGAATACCTCAAAACACATTAGTAAAGTCGTGCCAGCATGAAAAAATACCCCTAAACACTTTGTGGAGTGTCTTTCTCTTAGCCAGCTCCCTTGTGGACACTAACAGGGAATTTGGTGTAATAGGGAATTCAGTCCCTCCTACTCCGACAGCAGAATTTAGCCTAAATACCAGCTTCTGTCTGGGGAGTTTTCTGATGACTGTGCCCATACTCAGTAGGCAGCCAACTTCTTCCAACCTCTTTGAGATAACAGGCAAAGTTTGATTATTTCAATTTCTATGACTAATATTGCATTTTCATGAGTGCTGCTGTGTTATTCCCGACCATCACAAAGGCTAAAGACAACTAGTTACTACTGCAGGGGCATCACAGTTATTCAGTTCAGAGTCTGTGCCACACTTTCACACTGCCAAAGTACCCTAGTGGGGTTTCACTAGTCCCTGAGACCCCCTCCTGGCTTTCTGAGTCCCTGTTCAGGTTTCCTTGACTGCCAGCATCCACAGGCCATTCTTTTTACTCAGAAACAAGCAAGAAAATAAGGACTCCTTCCATTTAGCCTCATAAATACCCATGCACACACTCAAAGAGATCAGGCTGCTAGCTCGGCTATGAGACTAGAGGTGATTTTCAAGCCCAACCACATCTCCCTGCCTTTTATCTGCACAGCTCCACTTGTCTGAACTAACTGGAGTTTCATTTTTATCACCAACCAGCTGTGAACTAATCACAAGGACTTCTAACTAGTCCTGCTCCCTTTCCAAGCATATGGAGCCAATTAAGTCAAACTGCAGCTGATTTTAATCAATCTTCCTTGAAGCAGCCAAACTTGAAGAATCTTTCCTCCTTCAGCTCAAAGAGTAGAGGAGAGCAGGAAAAGCAGGAGAGTAGTATTTGCATAAGGAACACTTCACATCCGCTTCGCTGCCTGCAAACACAGGGCTTCTAGCAGTAAGAAATGCTAATTGAACACTCCTCATGAGTCTTTCCTCCCACTTTATCTAAAAAGCACTGATTTGATCAGTCTCTTGTTCCTGCCACCGAGCTGCACTTTTCCACCAGCAGCTCTGGAAGATGGGACACATCCTTTCAGATAACTAACCAAACCAAACCCTTCACTGGAGTCTCAGCAAGTCTGCCCACCCTAGGCCAGGCACTAACAGTGTTTTTGCTTCATGGAAAGAAAGAAGGAGAGAGGAGAGAAGATAAAATTGTCTGCTAAAAACACTCCTTTTACATATTATTTGAATCCCCCTCCTGAACCACAGTTCAAACCCTGTGCAATGGGGAAGGCACCCTCAGCAGGGTGTCATTTCTCCACAGTTCCAACATTTCTTGTGTTTTTATAATCTGAGGTTTTTATTAGCTGTAAAGACCTGACCAGTGAGTAATATCCATGCTAAGATCTTTATACCAGTGAAGGAAAATCAATGCAGCCTGCAGCTAGGTGTCAAGAGCCAAGAGGTTTATGGAAGAAGGGGTGTGTGGATGTGGAAAGAGCCTTAAGCCATAACTCAAGCTGTCCCTACACAAGCAATGGATACAAAGAGATGTCAGATGTCATACACACTGCTGTGGATAGCTATCACGATCTTGGTTTATTTATCTGCTAATACTCAGCTCAAGAAGTGTGAATTACACACATAACACCAAAGTACCTTCCCACCTGCTCGCTTGCACTGTGGCCAGTCCATCAGGGTCCTGTAGTTCACAAAGCACACTAGCAATAGCAGCAGAAACAAGCAACATATATGTACCAATACCCGGATACAAAAGGATGAGAGAAGAGGCAAATTTGAAACTTGACTCCTTTCCACACATCAACACAGTCAAACACTGAGGTTTAATCACCAAATACTGGCTGTATTTCCTTCAGTTTCATTCACCACACTCAGCTTTGTGAACTCCACAGGCTTCAGTCCAGTGTAAAGCAGTCGAAGCTTCACTTCTACAACCTGCCTCTTCCTCTTCCAAATTCACTTTAATGCATCCCTTCTACGTATCTTTCACGTGGTAGATACAATTCCAGAAAGCCAGAGGTTTTATTTTCAAATAGAAGGAACTGCAGATATAGATTTGTCAGAAATCACCCTCATCCTGCCTTGTTTAATGTCACCCCTTACTTTTTGTTACATCTGTATTTGATTTGATGCCATGCTTTCCCCAGGTTTGTAATTCCAATCACCTTTCTGTTCAGAAGAATTTTCTTGCTTTCTGTATGTAAGCTTTGCCTGGCTTTTTCTTCCCTTGGTGATAAAGTGACATTATTTTAACCCATCACTTCCCAGTGATTTCTTTCAGAGATGGGAATAAGTAACATGTCAAACTAGCAACATTTCAGTGACCTTATCTGAGTGTACAATAATATTTTCAGTGTATTTGCTCTGCACTGATAGAAGACGTGGATTTCTATGCTTGTCCTTAATTTAGTGTGCTCCCGCTGTAAAGAACCTTCTTCCAAAGTAGTTAGAAAAGTCATTCTAAGCTTGGCTTGTCATGATATTTGATTCTCAAGGTCAATAAAAAATAGCTGATGTTTTTGTCTCTGAGGAGTTCTGAAATCTTGACCATTCCAGCGGGTACACACTGATCAATACTTACATTTTAGTGTTGAGCTTATGTATTCCTTTATTTACACTTCCCTTTCTACTCCTCTTTTGGAGAAGCTGTTTGTGGCATCCAGTCTCAACAGACACAAGTGAAGTGAAAAGCTAAGGAAAGGGGGAGCTACCTCCTGTTAAATAAAGAATGAAAGCCACGTCCTCAGCTTTGGCAAAGTAGATGTAAGGGCATGGTTACCTTAATTCAGCTCCCTAACCAGCCTTTTAGGAGATTGGAAGATTTCTCTTTCCTAGACCTGCTAAGCCAAATGATCACTTTTCTTCTCTTTTTTCACACCTACATGTTATCTCCTCTTTCCCATATAATTTTCTCTCTGCTCTATCTGCAGATACTCTGTCCACAAAGCCCTGACCTGCACAGTACCACATTTAAACAGTGAGCACCATTAGTGAGATAGGTCATGGGGATCCTGTGAGAAGCCTTCCAAGCCTCGTTGGTGACCAGTACAACTGTTATTGTACCGTAGCTTTAATACAGAATGAAGGTCCCATCTTGTTTCTATCACCACATTACTGTTCTATACAGTGCAAGCTCCGCTATCCAGATGGTAGCTGATGATGGTCTCCTCTACCAGAAGACAGACAATTTGCAAGACGTCTCTGAAGACTTCAGACCTTTCCTCTATTGAATGTGCAATTTGAAAAGCTTGGGTGTTTTGGCATCTCAGAAGCAGCACCAACAAAGCAGAGCATCTCGAGACAGCACAAACAAAATACAGAATTCCTCTGGTCAGGCCTTCTGGGAAAGCCAGCAGCCATGGTAAGACAACATAGGCAAATTAAACGTGACCTTAGTGAATTGTAATGTGCTCTGAAGCCACAGCTGCTGTTATGTTTATTGGAGACCTAAGCATCCAAACACCAGCCCAAATCTTTCCTGCTCATCCGATGACTGAAACCCAATTAAAGGAGCTGGGTGACAGGTTTCACACTAAGCGTGGCTCAGCAATGATGCTCAGCAGCTCTTAGCTCTCTGCTTTATCAAAGCTGTCACTTCCCCTGGCTCTAGGAATTGGTAATAAAAAAAAAGGGAAAAAAGATTTGATTCGCCTCTAATAGGTGTCAAGATAAAATCAATGCTCTGTCTGCAATGTGGGGAGTTTCAGACCTGCAGGTTTTCCACCATGAAGCAATTTACACAAAAATGGGGGGAAAAAAATAAAGGGAGAAAGAAAGCAAAATTAAGAGAATGAAACGCTACAATGCCAAATTTTTCAGCATATCAGAGAGAACAGAAGGGAGAGATAACACTGTTCATAGCAGGATGGGCTTTGATTAAACAAAAGGCTCAGGTTCTTGTTTGCTCTAGTACCTTTCAAACAAGAAACACTATAAAAGCTTGAAACAACTCCCATGTCCCTGCTGTGCACAGGGGAGCTGTTCCCTGAATGTGAGCAAGCTGAACAGACAGTCCACTCTCAATTTGCCCCCTTCAAGGAGGGTGAGACTTCACAGATCTATTCAGAGTGAAAAGCTGAAGACCTGTAGCCATATAAGACAGCACTACCTCTGGAACAGGTAAAACACCCATAGTGGCACAGCAAAAGAAACACACCCTTTTGTCCTTCTGACTCCACACCTTCTGCTCTTTATGCCTGTGGTCTGGAGATGTACCACATTATCCTCTTAACAGCACTGATGCTTCCTGGCTTGGAAAACTGCTAAATAATGAGGCCACAGACTGATGGTCACTGTCTTTATCACTGATAGCAGCACTGGAGTCTTCAGTATGAAAGGATCTTGAATTTCCATATCAGCTCCATGCTTTTAAGCAAAGTCTACACTCCTGCTTTGGCACAAATGAATTTGCACACAGACAACTTACAGTAGTGGAGTTACTTAGAATGGAAGTTTTTAAGGCTCTAAGAAGAGAAAGAAGAGGTTCTGGGCAAGGGCATTAAAAAAAATAACTGCACTTATGTGACTGACATCAAAATACTCCAAAACCATGGTCAGAGATAGAGGTGTGTTGCTGCAGTTTGCATAGGCTTCTAGTGCCTTGCCCAGACTGAGGGAAGTGCAGTGGTGTGCTGCGAGCATTCTGGTGTATTTGTTAGAACAGCTACAGTGAATGGACCATGTCAGGCTCTCCAGCTGCTCTGGACCTCCACATTTCCTACCTGCATAGTTAGCTTCTCCAGTTTCATTTCCAGAGATCTGTTCTGCTCTTCCAGCTTGCTGCGTTCAGCTTCCAGCTCCTCAATTTTCTGCCTGGAGAAGAAGGGAAAGTTAATGACACTGTGTCCCTGCACAATCCCACCATAAATCATCAAGCAAAGCACGAAATCACAAGCAATATCAGATTATTATCTAGTACCACAAGGCTACACGACCGAGGCAGTTAAAACATATGACTAAAAGATACAAGTCTGTATGATGAAAATATAATTTGTAAAAGTATATTAAAAATATACAGCTTGAATATAAAGCAAATCCAACTGGGATAATTCCTGAACCACAGACTGAGTCTAGACCATCACGTTTAATAACTACCAACAGCTAAAATCTCCATGAGTGCATCAAATCTCTTTTTGATCTGATTTATACTCTTGGCCTTCACAACGCTCCCTAGCAGTAAGTTCCACAATTAAATTATGTGCTGTATGAAAATTTAGTTCATTTTGGTTTATACCTCACATGTGACTATTTCACCAAGTGCCTCTTAGTTCTGCTACAAAAGGTACCGTGCTCCCCTCTCCATACCATTTTAGAGGCCTCCTCTGTTATTTCCTGAAGGATCTCAATTTAGTCTTTCCTCACATCAAGGATTTTCGGTATTTCTCCTCACCTTTATTGCCCTTCCTTGTTCTTCTTCAGGTTTTACCGAGACTTTTTGCTATGAGAAAAGCTAGAGCTCCAAACAGCACTCAGATGCATTCCGTGGTATAATGAAGCTTTCTGTTTTGTCCTTGTCTCCTTTGCTAATAATGCCTGGGTATTCTATTTGTCTTTTTAACTACAGAGCACTTACCTGGTATTTTTAGAAAACTGTTCACAATAAAGGAAGATCTCCTTCTTGAGTAATAACAGCTCATTTGGAGCCCAGTACGGAGGGAGGAAAAGTAAAGATATTTTCTCCTATGTGTATGGGTTTTGCAATCACTGACGTACAACTTCATTTCCCATCTCGAGTCCAATCATAAAGTTCTTCTGAAGCCCTGTGCAGTTTGATGAGCTGAATAATTTCATATTATCTCAAATTCTGTCAGCTCACTACTCACAAATTCCAATTTGTGTTGGACAAGTTCCCAATAAAAACCATCTCAGCAACAGTGGGAACCCCTCCCTATTGTGGCAACAACATTTCTTCTTTGATTTTCTATCTTTTAAGTTTCATAGAATCATAGAATAGTTAGGGCTGGAAAGGACCTTAAGATCATCAAGTTCCAACCCCCCTGCCATGGGCAGGGACACCTCGCTCTAAACCATATCACCCAAGACCTTGTCCAACCTGGCCTTGAACACTGCCAGGGACGGAGCATTCACAACCTCCCTGGGCAACCCATTCCAGTGCCTCACCACCCTAACAGGAAAGAATTTCCTCCTTATATCCAACCTAAACTTCCCCTGTTTAAGTTTGTACCACATAAGCAAATTAATGGAAGAAAAATGCATGAAGCTTCATAGAATAAAAAGACATCATATTATCTCTGGCTCAGGAAATCCTAGAGACAAGGCACTAGAAGCTAGGAGAGCCTTCTGGCAAAGCAGTTTTGCTTTATTCACACGGGCATCACCCACCAGCCATCCCTGCAGAGAGTACACTGGACAACCAGCTCTCAGTGGTTGCTATACTCCTATTAATCCAACAAAGAACTTTCATTCATATTCCACAGAGTAAAGTTTCTTTCTGACCTTTGGCTCAATGCTTTTTGAAAGGTCAAATATATCCTATCAACCATATCAGCCTTGGCCAAAGGATTGTTGATTCTCTATCACTTATTTGGTGGGAGATACTATTATAGAACATTCAGTGCAACATTTCTCTTTGCGTTTAAGTACAGGGTACTTAACGCTGCTTCACATGTTAACTGTGCAACTAATGCAGACTAACACTGATTTTTGCACTGAATTTTATTGGATTCCTTTTCCAGAATACCATTTAAAGATTTATCATCTTGTTTGATAATACTGACTTGTAAACGATCTAAATTAAGCTGAAAATCCCAGCACCCATCTGCCACTATCCCAGCATCCCACACCAGAAATTTTGGGTCCAACAAAGAGGTTATCTCTCCTCTTCAATGGGCAAAAGTTCTAAACTTTTCCATAGAAGCTGGTTGATCCGCAACCCATTCAGCACGGAAATGTCTCCTTTAGAAACAGGCAGCTTGAATTGCTTAAATGATTCGTAAGCCCGACCCCTACTGGTAATTTTCATATATTAGAAAGCATCAGCTTTTTTTTTACTCTTGGAAGCCTCTAAAATGCCAAGGAGCAGCTTTTATCATTGTCCAAGACATTAAAAAGACCATCAATTATTTCCAGAAGAGACACACAAAGCTAGTGGGGATGGAGGATGCTGGAAAAGCCAGAGACTGAAAAGGTCGGAAGAAATGGAAATTCAGACCGAAATGAATGCTTTTAACAGCGTGTTTCTAAATGCATTGCAGAACAGGACACAAGAAGAACAACAATTTTTCTCTGAGAAACAATAGTGCAGCAGCTACCGAAAGGTCAGAGCCAGACACAGGACTCTCATTAGGACTTTCTTCATACTTCACATGCTGAATTTTAATGTAGAACAAATTCCTCCCCATCCAACCTCCCAAGTAAGTCGTGATGTCACCAATATCTGCCTGCAGAACTCCTCTGCATGTGGAGGTTTAAGCTCAAACCTCTTCAGATACCTTTTGAAAGTCATTCATAACAGTCTCCAGAAGACACTTCACAAAGATCTGAGTGAGCTGTAACAAGGGTGGGTTTAAGTCATTATACTGTTGTGCTGTTTTGCCTGCTATTTTAAGATGTAATAATTGGTATCCTCCTTTCCAGAGGCTGTGTGCCAGGGAAAGGCAGCCCACCGAGGCACAGCGAGTGCCTTTCCACACTGCCTTGGCTCTGCTCACCTTCAGAGACACAACTTGCTGCTTGCTTCATGCTGAAGACCAGGACCAGTGCTGTAGCCTCTTAGTACCAGAGAGGTTCTTGGGACTGACTAGTGCCTTCACTACTTCTCCCTCTTCTATTTTAAAAACTGTTAAGTGTCCTGGATCTCCAGTGGGAAAGCATTAAGAACCATTAGCAAACAGTTTGTGCTATTCCAGCTTTGCTTTCCAGCCCTGGGGAACTCTTCCCAATGGCAAAGAGAGGGAAGCAAGGGAAATCCTATCTATATATAAACACAGCAAAGCATTTGCAGCTGGTGGTTAAGATACAGTAGTCAAATACTGAAAAATATTTACTTGCTTGGCACTTGAATCTTTTCATTTACATAAATTCAGGTACAAAGCCAACTGTGCACTGCTTTGGATGCAACAGCATCCACGAAGGCAGCTGCAGTCTGCACGCACCTCATGCTCTCTCTGTCCAGGGACATTCACACATGTGTGATGCTATTTTATCACCAATTTGCATGCCTCAACTTGTGACACATGGGAATAGCTTTCAGGTAGGGAGAACAATCCCAGATAAATGCATGTGAGAACCACAAAGAGCTACGGGAACTACAGAAACCACAAACTACAGAAACATCTGGTTACAGATATAAGGAAGAAATTCTTTACTATGAGGGTGCTGAAGCACTGGCACAGGCTGCCCAGAGAAGCTGTGACTGCCCCATCCCTGGCAGTGTTCAAGGCCAGGTTGGACACAGAGGCTTGGAGCAAGCTGCTCTAGTGGAAGGTGTCCTTGCCCGTGGCAGGGGTTGGAACTGGATGAGCTTTAAGGTCCCTTCCAACCCAACACAATCAATGATTCTATGATCTACCGGCTTAACGTTTGGTCCAGAATGGATGCTGGTGCCCATTTTAAAAGCAGCCTTGCAGCACAAGGCAGGAAGAAACTTTCTGAAATACTGACACTGTTCTTAAGGTTTATGATACATGGAAATGTACTTTGGATTAATTCCTGGAAAATTTACCAGCTTCTCCATACAGGGGTTGGAAAACATGGAAATATTTAAACTCCAGCAAAGATCTCTGCATTTCTAGAAGACTCTTCCTACATCAGACACAGACAGCTTAATCCGGAGTTGAAGGCCCCGCAGGCACAACACAAATTCAAGCCACCTCCATGGCCTTGCACAAGACCTAACCTAGTGCAAGCACACAGATTCACTGCTGTTTGCCCAAACTTGTGGATCTTCCTGCTTTAAAAACTGAGCTCTATATTGCCTCCACTGGATGTGTCACTGTCCCACATCAGAAGAAGGAATGAAAGAAAACAACCCTACAGCCTCAGGTCTCCTGAAATGACACTTGGGAGAATCAGGAGACATCACACTGTGTGTGTTTAGTCTATCTAAAAAGCATTTAGATGGTGAGCAAGGGCTGCCAGACAGAAAAGCTGCTCCTACTTTAGAAAGGAAGAAGGGTTTCAACAGCATCTAGGCACTATCCCAAAAACTCTCTCAGTCCAGAGCTATTCAGTGCAGTTAACCAATGACAATTCCCTGCCATGACTTCCTTTTATTACCTTTTATTGGTTTTTAATGTTCTCAGATGTGTGTTCTGTGGTCTCCTGGAGAGCAGTGTGGATATCACCCATGAGGACATGTGTCACAGAGGAACCATCTGCAAAGAGGACAGGGCCATGTGGAAAAAGCTATTGGTGAACAGGAAACTAGTGAATGGAGCAGAAAATGTATGTGTTGGGAAGACGTTATTAAGGGATCCAGATGGCATTGAGATGGTGTTAGGAGCAGAGCAGACAGGATTCCAGCAAGTGTGACTAATGGGCATTGGCAAGGGCATGAATTTCTTCTGAATTACTGTAACTCTCCCCAGTCACTAAATCCACAGAAAACATTTAGGATTTACTGGGGTTGCAGTTTGACAGCAGGAAGAAGAAGTTCAGATTTGTTCCAGCTGAAAAGGTCCTTCAGCTCGTGCCACTTAAGTCTTGAATGAAGATCTTTTTAAATATATTACTTTTATTTATAGGTTCTGGAATAGGAGTTACTGCACAGTTATCACCTTCCCTCTAAAAGGTGCTAATGCCTAAACGCTCTCTGCTTTGCTATACCCCCCAGTGCATGAACTCAACAGTTCAACCACTTTTTCTCTTCGTAAGATCTGCAGAATATAAACAAATCTGATTTCAGAGGGAGCAGCAAGAAGTGTGAGAAATGACAGCATTAGCACCAGCTTTTATTGTCTCTTCAGAAACGATGATGCTGGGGAGAGAGTTTCACATTTAAAGCTATAAAAGGGCTGACGAAAGAGCACTTTGTTCTCAAGAGAAGGAGGAAAAACTGATAAAGTCTTTCAAGTCTCTTGCTGAAAATTTACTTTCCATACTAAAGAAAAATGAGACAAAAGATGTGTTTTTAAAAGCTCTCATTCACTCACAGGAGGTGAATACAGATTCAAAGGATTAATATGGATTTTTCTCCACCTTTATGTCTCTCCTGCTTTTGTTTTCAGAAGTAAGCTTCTAACCCAAGGGGTGTATGTGGAAATGCCTGGAGGCTCCCAGACCATTCCTGCTCTACTGAATCCCCTCGCTGGCTTCTGCTGGTTTTCCTCTCTTTTTCATATTCCTTCATGACAGCAGCTAACTGGAGAGGCTGGGCTCAGTCCAGAACAGCAGTAGCATCATACTGTAAGTTAATGGGATTTTGAAGACCACAATAAGCTACAGAAATGGAAATAACTCCCTCATAAGCTGTGGCATTTCTTTTCCCACTTTCCAATTTGAAAGTTACATTCTTCCCTGCCTTCTGACAGAATTAATTGCTGGCAGTGGTCTCTAGAAGGAAGAAGTAATAGTAGAGCTTGTGTTGCTCATTCCTCCTTAGCCGCTATGTAAAATTGAGTAAACCAGTCCCATTGAGGCCCACAAAGACACAGCAGGCCAAGCACAACAGACCTAATCCCTTCCCATACTAATCTTTATTCTCCTCCAAACCCCTTCTGTTCTTTCATCACAGCTTTCCAATTCACCTCTGCTATACAGACAGGACACATCCAGCTGAGCCCCGAGGAGTCTTCTGGTATGGACCACAGCACATTATTCCTGAAGCCCAAAAGCCTTGGGAAAGGTAGTGATTGATCTTGTGCTCCTTTGAGAAAGAGCTGCCTCTGTAAAGAAATAACTTGGCCCTGTTTTTTTGCCCAACACACAGAAAATGCCAGAAAACACACAGTAAGACCCAGCCATACCCTCTGACTGCTTCTGTCCAGAAGCATAAGAAAAAAGTCTTTACGCAGTTGATTCTGCAAAGCTGAACTGAATTCCTGAGAGTCTAAAATGACACCTGAAGCAGTAATAGTAGCAAACAGTAAAGCAAAAGGAGCAGGGACTGGTTTACCATTTCTCCAGCAGAAAGAACACTTTGCACCAAGTCATTTACTGTTAGAGCTCAGCAATGAAAAGGGTGCTTAAAACCAAAGAAATCCATGCTTTTGGAACAGCTCTGTAGCTAAATGACTAGCATCAGGGCCTGGACAAATAGTTAAATCAGCTGTAACAAAAGAAAGTGGTTCAGTAAACAGTGAGAGAAAAACCAGCCTGGAATTAGATCCTGGGACTGTGGCCCCTGTACATCCACATTCAGCACCATCCTCAAGAGCATGGTACTGAAATGAGGGAGAGAAGAAAAGACAAAATATCACCATGAAACAACTGCAGCAGCTTAGCCTCTTTGCTGAAAGAGCTTTCAGTGCACAGCTCATCACTGGAATGTAGCTGTGCACCATCAATGGCTTTTTGTGTGAAAGGTTTGACACGATTTCATGAAAGGAGGAGATTAGTAATCAAAGAAATTCTTTGTAAACGAAGAGAGAAAAACATTATCTAAGGGAGTTCAGGGCTACCTTTGAGCAGAACCAAACACCACAATCCCGTAACAAGGAGATACTTGGGAGCTCTGCTTCCGCAGGCCCAGGAAACACATTTTCATTCAGGGCAAAGCCAAACATCTCTATCCCCACTGTCAAGAGACTTCCACAATGCAGAGTGGTCCTGGACTATGTGGCAATCCAGCTGTTTTCCCCTCCACACGCTGTCCCTGGAGCTGCTCAGTTAATAGATGGCAAGTGCTGTTCAGTGGAGATAAACACCAAATAATGAGTCTTGGAGGTGAAAATAAAAGAGACTAAACACCTCCTACATGAAAGGGTGCTGCAGCTCAGACCAACCCAGGGAGGGAGGGAGAGACGGACGAGGTACAGGAGAAATACTCTGAAAACCTTCAGCTCCCAGGAGACAGCAAACAGGATGCTTGCTTTACTGATATGGAGACACAGCATTAATCAGAAGTGACGGGTTTAATGTGCTGAGGAGGTGCTGAATGCTTCTGCAGCAGTATAAACATCAGGTTTCAGAGGGTCTAGTGTGCCTTAGCAAACAAAAGGCCTGAATGAGCACAGGTTAAACAAATATGCCCAAAAGCAGATGGAGACAGGTTTATCTCCCTGAAAATACATAGCATACTATCCTTTACCAGATATCAAACAGATGATGGAATAAAAAAGGGAGATGTATGCCTTGGGTCTCCACACCTATTCAACCACCTTGAAGAAAACTACAGGAGTCCTGAAGATGAGGTGTACAATCCTAAAAGGTACTGGAATAGCTTAGCTGAACATGTGCTATTATCAAACACCTCCCCTCTGCTATAGAACTGGGCTTTCCAAGCCATAAAACAAGCTCCAGAGGCAAAGCACAGGAGCAAAGTCATAACGTACAGGCCAGTAACTTCTGCCTTCTGTAAGATTCTGCTTGCTGCAAACTCTTGCTTTCAGTCCTATGAGGCAGTAAAGCTTCATAGTGATGGAACTGAAAACACAACAGAATTAAGAAGTGAAACTCCAGCCAAAGTCTTACATCAGCTGAGAATAAAAACCTCAGCTTGTCAAGATCTGATTTGCTCAACTTAAATAAAAGGAACTTTATTAAACATTCAGAATCAGATGAACTTTTCTGTGCTCAGTATTTATTGTGTCACCTGCTTTGGAATGGAAGCTGCAACAGCTTTAATAAATACATGTGAAGGTTGTCTAGCTTCACTGTAGCTTTTGTAAATGCTCATGTATCCTCTGCTGAAATGCTGTTTTGTAACTTCTCTTTCACTGAATCACAACAGGTATCCCTCTGCCAGCTACAGCAATGCACAAGGGGAAACATCCCTCTTTTATCTCCAGTGCTACATGCACATCAGTATTACAAAAGCTGGATTCTGAATCTCTTCACACAAATGCCAACGGATCCTGTATTTACAGTCAAGATTTGGTCAAAATAAGAAACAAACAGCAATGCTGTTTCCACACGAAAGAAAGTCAACAGTGGGAATAGTGATGCAGGAGCCAGCCTTACGAATTAACTGAGACCAGGAGACCCCAAACACTGAAAGAAAAGAGCCTGCAGCCTCCCAGAAGATAGAAAAGCTTATAAAGTATCTAAATGCAGGAGAGATCAGGGGCTGAGGCTTTCTGTTAATGCTTCCTGGATTTCTCATGTCCATAAAAGCTGTCGGGAAAGTAAAAAGTGTGCTTGGGGAAAACACATCCTACTTGAGAGATGCAAGGACAGTATGTTCTGACTGTGACATGTAGCACCTGGTGTTTTACCATGACATGGAAATAACCAAAGCAAGCAGTGAAACTATGCCTGGGGGCATTTCCTTTCTCATTAGCTAAACTGAAAACCACCGAATCTTCTGAGTCTTCCCTTTGCTTTGCCTACCTTAGTGTGTCAATCTCCTCCTTGGTAATGATGGTACTTTGCTCTGCTGTGCACTCTTGAGACTTCAGGACTTTCATCTCCACCTCCAGCTGCAGAAGAGAGAAGGCATTAAGTCCTCCAGGAGTAATAAGGAGCACACACAAACAGCAAGGGGAGCAGGGGAACATGTTCTGCACAGATCAGGCCCTTCCCAGAATGCAGATGTGAAGCACTGTCCTCCATGTGCTGAATGTCAAGACCTCACTTAACCTTGCTTCCTTGCCCTTTTGCCTTTCCCAACATCTTTTCCAACGTAGATTAGGTACAGAAGCTGTTTCTAAGCAAAGCTCCTGCTTCTCTTTCAGATATTTCCCTCACCTGTCCCCCATGGATAATGGGATGCAGAGAATTATCTGTAGGGTATTAGGAGCTTGCTGCTACCTGAGATTCAGTATTGACAGTTCAACCTCATTTAGTTTCAGTTCCTCCCCAGAAAAATGAACCACAGGATTATGCTGTCTTGTCCAAGACAAGTTTGAGACATGTACACTGAATCCAAAAGGCCGGAGAATATTTCCAGCACTTTCCAATATACACTTCTAGCTCCAGTCACTCAGGCAGCTCGTGTGGAGCAAACAACTAAGAATACTTCCTGCCTCTGGCCTTGTTTGGGAAGGAACTTGTAAGAAAGTACTTCAAAACTGTGCAGGCATGAAAACTTCTTACCCAGACTCTCCCATTCCTAGGCTCCCTGACTTATGGGAATCTGTATCCTTAAGCCAGCTATCAAGTTCTGGTGTCCTCAACATAAAAAGGACATGGAACTGTTGGAACAAGTCCAGAGGAGGCCACGAGGATGCTCAGGGGACTGGAGCACCTCCCATATGAAGACAGGCTGAGAAAGTTGGGGCTGTTCAACCTGGAGAAGAGAAGGCTGCGTGGAGACCTCATAGCAGCCTTCCAGTATCTGAAGGGGGCCTATAGGGATGCTGGGGATGGACTCTTCATTAGGGACTGTAGTGATAGGACAAGGGGTAACGGGTTAAAACTTAAAGAGGGGAAGTTTAGATTGGATATAAGGAAGAAGTTAGTTCCTGTTAGAGTGGTGAGGCACTGGAATGGGTTGCCCAGGGAAGTTGTGAATGCTCCATCCCTGGCCGTGTTCAAGGCCAGGTTGGACGAGGCCTTGGGTAATATGGTTTAGAGAGAGGTGTCCCTGCCCATGGCAGGGGGGCTGGAAATTGATGATCTTAAGGTCCTTTCCAACCCTAGCTATTCTATGATTCTGTGATTCTATAGATTGATAAACTACATATTTTGTTTGTTTCTAAACCCTCAGAAAATGATTTATTAGGAAGCGTAAGCAGAGATGAACCACCCAGAGGATACTCAAACTTCTGTTCCAGCACCTTCTCCCAGCTTAGACCTCCCTCACACTCATCCTTGACATTCTGGATTTCCTTTTGCCATCTGTCTTCTAGCACCTGGCAACTAATTCCCCTTATAAATCCATTGACAGAAACAGTATTTTTCACTCAGGAGGAAAGCAATAAGCAATTACAGATGCAAAACTTGTGACCACAGAGAGCTCAGTGCTCAGCATCAGGGAAATAATCCATTAATACACCATTCCCTTCCATAGCACGGATTAGAGCTGGAGAGCAAAATCACATTGCAATGGCAGATTTCTTGCAGAGACAGAAAGCTGGCAGAAACTGCCCAGTTTTACATGGAAAAGGAGCATACTGACACGTGCAGTCATACTGCTCAGCCAGAACTGAGATTTTGACATACTGCCTCTTTGCCCTTCCACGCTTACCAGAACAGACAGGCAGAGCATGGCAGCACTGTTAGCAGGAAAGGGCAGGAAAGATATGGTTGGATTAATCTCCTTCCCCTTTCTGATCCTTCAGGGACAGAGCAGGAGAGGACAGAAAAGAGGCTTTAGCCAAATTTCCCCCTGGTACCCTGAAGCCCTGCTCCTCCTTTCTGTCAAAAGGCATCCAGGAAGCAAAAATAAGCAAAGTCCCCACCTGCACCATCAGGCTGTACAAATGTTAATGTATATTAGCTGCCTGATAAGATTATCACAGCCAGAAATGCTTCCCTCAATTTTCTGATTACCGAGCTTATCTCTCCCAGCTCAGCCCATCACAGATGGCTGGGGATAAAGCAAGCAGGCTAGATAATTCCAGGAATGTAAACAAAAGGTACCGGGACCAGGAGCAGGCTTCAATTCCAACCTGCTTCTAGCAGGAAAACACTCATTCTATCTCCTGTTTGCCGTGCCTGCTGAAGTCTGGATGTGTTTGCTATTAAGAGTTTTGTGCTGCTTTTCTGGACCGCATGTGGACAGCATCTGAAGATGGAAGGGCTGGTAAGTGTGTTATTTATCACTGGCTAAGCGGGCTCAGCCTTGAGCCCAAGTGCCACCTGCTCACCGGCACAAGGAGATAAATCACAGCCACCTTCACAGGGGAAAAGGGGATACAGAGGGGATGGGGGAGTAATCTGGTGGTGTGATTTGGGGTCTCTGTGATGGCAGCATAGAGAGTTAAACATGGAGTGTGCAACGGGAAAAGGAGATAGGACAGGGAATGAATGCCTGCTCCGGTGAATGCTGCCGTGACAAAACATCAGCACAGGTCTTGTCTGATATCCAGCGGTGACAAATCAGTGCCAGGTATGCTCAGTGCTGCTGTGATGAGATTCTGCTGGGTTTCTACGAATGAGCTGTTGAAGGAGAATGAGGAGGGAAGGGCACAGGGACTGGAAGGGTATTTTATGGTACTTCTATGTCTTCCCAGGTTTCAAGCAGCAAAACTACCTGGACTGAAATCTGATGTGCCTGAGGTGAGAAGGGGGAGGAGAGCACAGCGAGACCTTTACAGATGAAACTGGCTCCAGCAGTTACATGCTGACATGGACCTGATTCCCAGAACGAGGATTAAAACTACAGGATTAAAACTATTGAAGAGTCTAAAGTTCAGACCAAGGCATCACTTTGGGCCAGAGCAAATTATTGCCATAAAAACCTCACTGCTTATGGAAAATAAAATAGCAAGCAAAACTGTTAAGCTATTAAGTATTCCATTAATATGCTGTTTCCTTTAACTGTTAAAGAGTTTCAGTGAGTGAAACATCCCTCATTGACAATCTCAGAGAAGGTACTAAAAACCTTTTTCATGTCTCTTCCAGGGCAAAAAGGAAGTTTCTTAAGATATGATGGAGCTGCATGTTGTTGGGATCCAATTATGCTTTTCCAAAGTGCAGGCACAGCGCAGGCAAACAGGTCTTTCATGAAACAAGAACTAAAAGAAGAGCAAAAAAGAGCGAGAAATAAGGAACCCATTGATAAAACCTTTTTCTTCTTTCCAGTTTCACCTGCAGAACAGGATCTCACCAGCCTTTGGTTGGACCTGGCACACTCATACCAGCATAATGCTGGCATGAGACACTGCCACTGCTGGCTCCTCCAGGTGCTCCTCCACTCAGTTCTGTGTATGTGGTCAAGGCAGAAAGCAGAGAAAAGAAGCAGCAGAACTGAAGGAAGAAAATAAGCAACAGGAAGGCAGGAAGAGGGGAAAAACAAACCCATGTTCTTTCTACATCACTTTCAGCACTATGCGGAAGCATAAGAGGTGAGGGGGTCCCAAAACATTCTCTTTGACACAGCCTCTTGGGCAGCCCTGGGGACCGGGTGATAAACATCAAACAACCCACTGAAGTCCCAAAGTCTTCCTGTCCCTTCCTGTCCACTTGCCCTCAGGAAGGGATAAGGAGAGGGAAAACCAAGCTCCTCTTGCTGTTTTCGCTGCCTAATTCCCATCACATCTCTTTTCCTCAATTAATTTCCAGTCCTAGTCTCTCTGGTTCACCAGATGCCACTTTCACCAGGCTCCTTCTGCTTTTCAGACTAACTCAATATTGCTGTCTAAATTCTTCCAATTTCTCTCAAGAATTTGATATAACTGGTTGAGTTAAGCTTTCATCACTTTGAATACCTTAAACCAGAATCCCGAGTGAGGAAAAGGGCTGCTCAAATTACAGCTCACTGCTGTATTCCCCCATTGAGTACCAAACAACCAAGGTCAAGCTGGGCTCCTTTTGCTCTCTTTTATGTTTTTAACTTTTTTAACGAGTATTGAGGGCAGAAAGGGAGCATTGTCCCAAAATAATGACATCTCTTATCCTGAAAACTGCACAAGTTTTCAGACCTAAGGAGCAGGAGCCTTAAGGAGACTTAATAGCACACAGGATCAGACCCCCAGCAATAACCCCACTGTACAGAACGTTTCAGCAACTTGAAAAGAAACCAAGCCACTAATTTTAATACTGGTTTTAAGTTATCCAAGGCTTTTCTGACAATAGAAAAGGGAGAATAATGAGTAATGTCAGAGCCCATGACTTGGGAATAAAACACATAGGCAGGTACTTAACATGTTGACTATGTGATGTTTTCAGAATATAATGGAGCCTCTTGCTCTCGACCTAAAATGATCCTGTTTATCTCAATCCTTTTCTACTCTCTTTCAGCTCATAAACATGAATTTCAGTCCAGCTTCATTGCTCTCCGTAGAAGTGATCAGGACACATCCAGTATATAGAGCAAGTTTAGAATGTCCATTTCCACAAATACTCAAGTGCCTCAAAAGCTGAAATGCAAATGCTTTTTTCCAAAAGTCATCGTTATTTACCAGCCAAGAAAGCGAGGAAGGAAGAACATGGATGGATTTTCATCTAGGGTTTTATTAAATGAAATATCCTTCTTCTTTCAGCCTTATTTTTAAACCTGCCTGGACAGGATTGCGAGATGGTGGTTCTCCTCCAAGTGTTAATGACATAGCAAACACCCACAGCAGTGGAAGAAATATGTTCCTTGCTGGTTCTCTCTTCTGGAGGAATTATTTAAAGATATATGAGATGACAGGAGAAACATAAAATTATGGATTCATCTCCTGACAGCTCGAAGAAACAGAACTTTACTTTAGAGAGCTGATTTTCTTGGTCTATTTCTAGCATTTGTCATTTATGACCCATATATGTCCCCTCCAAAACAAGCCTCTGCAATGCCACAGACTTGGTGTTCCTCACGCTTGATTCCAGCAGGCTTCAGCACCGAGGAAGACAAACCATTCCAAAGCATCCTACTGCCCACAGCCCATCTTCAGAATGAGACTTACCACAGGTCTTGAACTTCTACCTCAACTCAGTCCCACTTGAAAACTACATTTATGAACTTCTGAACATTATCACATCCTGCCCAAAACCATGACCACATCCTTGTTCAGGTGCCTCATTTTGGGTAGGAAAGGACTCAAAATCTCAAGCATTTCACAGGATTTGCATGTTGAAAAGAAAGGGGCTGGTTTATTCGCCCACATCATGTACACACATTTCACAGAACACATGCTGGAGACATAGAGTTATTATTTGAATAATGAGTGCATTTTAGTGAGGGGCTGATACAGCAATCTTACCCTGATGAAGTGTGTCTGCACGTCATTCAGCATTCTTGGAACTGTGAAAAGCAGGAAATGCTGAATCCATTATAAATGTCTAAAGGTTTATTTAACAATGGGCTGATGCAACATCCTTTGAAAGGCCTTCCTCGGCAAAAGAGCTGATTTTAAAAGGCAGAGATAAATAGGAACTGAATTGCATGAAGCCCACATGGAAAGGTGAATTGAGAGGTTGTGTTTGACTACAAGTCTCAACACAATTCCAGAAGCTATTTAAATACATAAATATTTAAATGGTGAAAACCAAGCAGACTTGGAAAGGAAGAGTGTGCACTAAAATAGACAAGAACAGAGAAACAGGACCCTGAGTATGACCCATATGCTGACGTTTGAAAACCGGCAAACTACAGCTCCCCAGGAGCTTGGATACACCAGCCCTACCAGTGATGCTACTCACGCTTCTATCCAAAGGATGTGGCAGTGACTAAGGATCTTATTGGCCTCTCTTCCCACACGGCACCATGGCAAGCCTGGTGACCTCCTGTTATCTATAAGCTTATAAATCTGGTGTCAGAACAGAAATCAAACACACACGAACACCAGTGAGTTTAATCTGGGTGTCCAGCAATACAAGAGTGTAAGACACCGTGCTGAGTACTGCCACAGATCATTCTGCTCAGCACAAGCAGTATCTCCTCCTCAAGATGCCCAGTGTCCTGGGTTCAGCAGCAGCAGTCATTTTTCTCCCTCTTAGTAGCTGGTGCAGCGCTGTGGTTTTGACTTTCAGCCTGGGAACAGCGCTGATAACACCGATGGTTTTAGTTGCTGCTCAGTAATGTTTACTCTGACCAAGGACTTTCTGAGTCTCATGCTGTGCCAGGGAGGAGGGGAAGCTGGGAGGAAGCAGAGACAGGACAACTGACACAACTAGCCAAAGAGGTATTCCATACCACAGCACATCATGCCCACTATATAAACTGGGGGCAGTCACCCAGAAGGGCTGGAGCATGTATCGGTCAGGCTGGGTATCGGTCGGCGGGTGGTGAGCGGTTGTATTCTCTTCCCTTGTTACTTCCCTTATCATTATTATTACTGGTGCTAGCAGTAGTGATTTGTGTTATACCTTAGTTACTGGACTGCTTTTATCTCAACCCATGGGAGTTACATTCTTTCCATTCTCCTCCCCATCCCTTCGGGGTGCAGGGTAGGAAGGGGGGGAGTGAGCGAGTGACTACGTGGCTCTGAATTACTGACTGGACTTACACCATGACACCCAACCCCATGAGATTCTGAAGGGCTGTTCCCCTAAAACATCTGCAGTGAAGCACACAGGGAGAGATCTAAACCTCAACAGATTTTGTAGTGAACTTCACTCTTCTTCAAAGAAATAGGACAATACTTGCAAAATAAAATACTACTTGCATTCAGAAACAGGTTAAGCAGATCAGGATTAGTTGGTACATTTCCTTGAGAAAATGAATCCTTGATGCCATTGTGAATCAAAAGCAATAAAGCCAAAGAAAATCAGATATTCAATAAAAAAAGAGGTTTAGAACTATCTATTTCCCACTTGGTTACCTTTAAAGACATGGCCTAGCTGGATCAGAGTTGCCAATCTAACAAACTTGGTGTGCTTTTATCACTGAGAAGACAAGGCTAGAAACAACCTTCCAGCAAACAGCTTCCTAAAAATGTACTCATGCATATATATATATATATATATATTCTTGTAGATACAGGCAAACTGGGAAACGGACATAGGCTGACTTCTGCTTCTCTCAATACAGTCTGGCCTGTGGCTTTCCTCCTCCTGTTGCAGTAAAAAGAGAGCAATTTTTCAAGTTTATACTGAATGTCATTCTATTTCATTTCCAAACACAATCTCGCAGATAGAAGGTTCGCTTTGCACTGCTTCCAATCTCTAAAGTTAATATACAAATTTATATTCCTTTTTCCCCCCTCGCTCTCCTAAATGAAGAGGCGTAATTACCAGGAACGCTCGCTACAAACGCATCCAGTGCCAAGGGAGAAGGAGCTGTCACCGCTGGACAGCTGCAGCAGCCACCCTTCTCTCCCTCCTGTTCCCAGGGGATCCTGCTTAGGAGGCAGTTTCTATCTTTCCTATTAGCAGAGGTAGCTCACACACAGGAGCAGGCATCAACCCCTCCCTTTACAAGCAGGACAATCATAAGGAATAGAATTACAAAACTCACTTCAGCCTGTCAAGGAGCCATCGGTACTCGCAAGGATGATTCCTCCTAAATTCCCCTTTTGCCTCTCCCTGGCTCTGCTGCCCCCTTGGGTGGTGGCTGTCATTAAGGCTTCCTTAATAACAGCAGAGAAACTCAGATCTAAAAATTCAGTGCCAGTCTCATCCCTCTCCCCATCTCCAGCACCCTCTCAAAAGGAAGATTGATTATTATAATCAGACTTCGCTCTGACACAGCATTTGCATTTTCAAAGCACAGCATAGTCATTAACTAATTCATCTCCCCCAGGGAGCCCTGACGAGCTTTCACCTCTCTCCCCTCTGCTTCCCAATCTGCAGGCAGCCCACAGCTTTCCGTCAAATACCTCCCCTCTACATTGTGCTGCACAAGTGAAACTCCAGACAAGCTCAGTGAGCCAAATCCAGCCCTGCTGCAAAGGAGCACAGCTCTGCTTTTAGAAGATGAAGAACTGAACACACAGACACCCTATTTAAACTGGTTATCTAAGGTTTCCTTATGTAAACCACAATGGTATAGGGTATTGGAGGGAAAAGGCTCTGTCCTGCAAAGGAGGGCCAATGAGAAGGGGGTCCCAAAATTATCATGTTCCCATGTCATAGAATCCTAGACTGGTTTGGGTTGGAAGGGACCTTAAAGCTCATCCAGTTCCAACCCCCTGCCATGGGCAGGGACACCTTCCACTAGACCAGACTGCTCCAAGCCCCTGTGTCCAACCTGGCCTTGAGCACTGCCAGGGATAGGGCAGCCACAGCTTCTCTGGGCACCCTGTGCCAGCGCCTCAGCACCCTCACAGTGAAGATTTTCTTCCTAATGGCTGACCTATATCTCCCCTCTGTCAGTTTAAAGACAATGCCCCTTGTAAAAAGCCCCTCTCCAGGTTTCTTTTAGGCCCCCTTTAGATACTGGAAGATTGTTATAAGGTCTTCCCTGAGCTTTCTCTTCTCCAGGCTGAACAAGCCCAGCTCTCTCAAGCCTGAGCTGCATGCCCAGATGCCAGCAGGTGAAGGATGCATCCATGTCACACCCTCCAAACCCCAGCCTCCTCCTGCACAGCCCTTCCAACAAGCTCTCCTCCAAACACCTACAACACCCCTCTGCCCCAGGACTCTGCCTCCTGCCCCTCCTTAAGTCTCTTCTCACAACCCAAAGCTGCCAGATGCCGACGGTCCCCACTCATCCACCTCCCTTTGGTCATCTCCACATCCCAGTCCAGCAGAACTGCTGACCTCCGCACCCACAGGTGCTCCCATGCAACAGCAGGTTATTGTTGATGAGCAATAGTATCTAACTGGAGGTAACTACCCTGCACTCAGATGACCCATTTCAAATAACTCCTGTCTGGAATACTCCAGAGAAAAAGAGAAAATCAGGAAAAGAGTTCTTTACTGTTACCTTGCAGCAATGCCCTAAGAACCAAGACCTCATATCCAAACTGGAGGTGCAAAGGGCGTGCAAACCCCTGCAGCCTTGCCCAGCCTGAATGTTCCTGTAATCCTTCAGGGGAACACTTGGGGACCTTTTACACAAGTGGTATATACAACATCATATACTAGCTCTGGAAGGATCCTCTCCTTCTGTTTGAAGTTTAGATGCTCTGCTTATGCTACAGCAGGTCTGAAGGGAACTGCCATGGACACCAGCACAGACCTCATGTCAACAGTAACATGCAATGCCAATCAGTCATCACATGGTACCAAAGTAGGATAGCTCTGACAGTTCTGTCTTCCTGAGCTTTGTTCCCCAATTTATGCTGCATTTATTTCTTTCCAGTATTCTGGGATGGGTGCAAGATGTGACAGTTTGTCACATCTTGCATTGTCCAGCACTGCTGGACAATTCAGCAGGATGGAAGCTGGCTCACAGCTCAAGATGAGCAAAACTGGAAAGTTCATGGGGAAGAAGACCAGTAAGACCCACCAAGAGAGGAAAACTGGAGATGTTAATTTAAACCCTGAGTTTATTCATATATAATTACATATTCCAACTCTTACTCCCAGGGGAAGGAGCAAACAAGGAATCTTTTCCTCTCAGCCTGTCCTGTCCGCGCTTTCAGGTGCCACTGTGAGATCTCACCACCACTGCGTGCCAGCAAAACTTGACACTTCCATACACAAACCCCTTCTCTCCGCTCTAACAGCTCATTCTGAAGAAGGATCACCTAATTTCTATGTTCATTCAGCTCAGAGCTTCTGTGCTGTTATCAGCCTCGCTCCACCACCTTCACCAGCATGTAGATGACTGTTTCCTTTAATTACTGCCAAAAGCTCCTCCCACCAGGGAGAGCAAAACAGCTGCTGTCCACGGAGAGAAGAAACTCTGGAGTAATTAAGCCTTACACAGCAGACACCTCCTACCCATTACTCCTGGTCAGAACAGCAAAACACAGTTAACAGTCTCCTTAGGGAACCTGTCATGGTGCTGGACTGAGTGTGCTGCAACCCTGTCCAGTGTGGTCATGGTACTGATGCAATGGAAGTACCTCCTCTCAAGAGCATCACACAGGTCACTTCTTTCATGCAGCAGCAGGAATGTTTGCTAGAAGCATGTCTTCTGGCAGCTGTAATTCATAGGCACAGCAACAAATAAATCTGCAAAGATGCCGTATTTCCTCTGTACAAAGTCTGAATACAGTTTGTTGCCTGAAAATATACCCTGGAGGAGTTTCCAGAGTGTTCAATCAGCAATTGGTAGCTTGAAATCCCACCTCTTGCTCCCACCCCATCAGTTCTCTTGTTGAAAAATCATCACATACTAAACAGCCACAGAAGAACCTATGCATTTACTGACCACCTAGGAAGATAAAAGGTGAAAGGAAAGAGGAATCTAACATCCATTTTTGTTCCTTTGTCTCCTAACATAAAAACAGTGGAATCAATCTTTGCTTAATACTGTAAAGACAGCAAAGGAGACTTGAAAATTGAACTTAATCCTCTTGCTTCAACTCACATGGAACAACCCACAGCCTGTACGTCAACATGCTTTTAAGCGCAGCTCTCATTCCCACTGCATCTCCAGCCCAATTTTACATTTCACTACAGCTGGAGCACTGTTTTCTGGACACAGAGAGGGAGGGTGAGCAGGGGCCACCACAGCTGATACTCAGAGTGGTTTCTGAACCCACAGAGATGGGAAATACAAGGATGAGGCAAGAGATGCAGCTATGGGAAAACAGCAGCTCTCTCAACAGAGCCTCCAGCTGCCTTCAAGGAAGCAGCTGATGCTTGAAGGAGTCTGGTTCCTCAAACCCTTACCCAAAGAACAAACTAAGGAGCAGATTTAATGTTTTCTATCTAAATGACCCATTCTGAGTCCCTCCTGCAACAAGAAGCAATAGGCTTTTAATGCATTAGAAGTGGGAAATCTCTCTGCTTGTGCCAAAAAGCAAAGGTTACAGGGCCCTGCCAAGACAGCTCTGCCCATTTTAGCCTCTGAGGATTATTCCCTGCGGTTCCCTTCAAGTTGCCAGCAAACAATCATAGCACAAAAAGCAATTTCCTCTCAAATACTGTGTGTTCAGCTCTGGTGCCAAAGCAGGAATGTGGCATTCTAACCTTTGGTGAACATGTTCTTGCTGCCACCAATAATAAACTCCGAGGTGCAGCTCGGAGGGGAAGGAAGGTGTAATAGATGTGTGGTGGGTGACATTAGCACAGAACACAGCCTCAACAGGACAGGGCCTGGCAGGAGCTCAGTTTTATACAGCCAGTCTTTAGAGGTTAATGAAATATTCATAAATAAGTCAAAATTCTCCTGACAAGCCAGCTCCTGTAGTACAACAAAGAGTTGTCAGCCTCAATTAAGCGATTCCAAAGAGGTAGGGCACGGCCATTCATTATTTACTAAGAGGTCACAGGAAGAATTCTGCTCTATGATCCTCCTCTCTCCGTGGATAAATTAGGTTTCATAGCTCCTGCTGCAGGACTCTGCTGCCCTGACAGAGCAGCTCAGAGAGACCCCAACCTACCACCACCACTGCTACCTGCACCCAGCACCGATCAGCCGAACACAAAACCCACTGGGAGCAAGCTCTTCTAAGGGCACCGAGGCACAAAAAGATTGAAAGCAGAAGATAGAACACAGGAGGCTGATTAGGCTCTCAGTGCAAGGACTGAGTCTTACAATCTCATGGTTTTTAAAGCCTTTATCTCCCTTTCTGTACTCACAAAGCCAGCCCTGGGCAAGAAGCAAAGTATCCAGCAATCTTTGATCCACCAGCACATCCACTGAACATGCCCTCAATGCCCCGTAGATGTAGAGGTAGAGCTCTTCACATGCTCCCTCTTGCCCAGAAAAAGCTGCGCCTACAGAATTGTGTTTCTCAGATCAGATCTCTCAGGATGCTCCCCTTCTGATGCCGCTACAACTCCTCAGGTCTGTGAAAGCAGGAGGAAACTGGTCTCCATCCTTGTCACAAGCAAATTGGAAATTAATGATTGCTTTGTCCCATCCTAACATGACAGTTCAGCAGACCAAGTCTTCTTTTCCCTTTCTGGACACGCACTGGAAGCACATGTTCCTTCTACAGCTTCTGCTTAGGCAAGGCAGAAAAAAGGAACAGAAGTTAAGGAATCCTAAGGGTATCCTGGACCTCTCATCTGATTTATCCCTATCTTTCAAAGTGCTGAACATAACAGAGAGCACCCTCCAGGAAATTTTAGCTCAATTAAAACAAAACCACAACAGTTACAAGCCCATAAACTTCTCACAGACTCTGTAAACACAAATTAGTCTAGAAAAGCACAGTACTTGCATGTGTATTAGTTATGCCTTTGTATCTCAAGGCTGTGCCTACTGTAATAAGGCCTCTGATAATTTTCCCATCCCATACATTTTACTTAACCAAGTAACTCAGTGTAACTCAGATGTTACAGTGACAACAGCAGCACTGACAACAAGACCTCTCTTAGTGCAGCACAGCAGCATCCTTTGCACAGGAAAATGATTCACCTTTCTCCTCCTCTTCACAACTGAAGAGACAAAATCCCTACCTCTTCTCCCTCCCCAGTCCTTGCTTCAGTTATAATCCTGCAATGCAAAGGTGAGAGCATATTACCAGTTTGCAGCCTGTTTCCAAGTTGAATAGCCAAGAAAGAAGCCACTGTTTGTCAGTACAGTTTGGGTTTTATGGCCGCACCTATAGCATGGAGGGCGCTCCAAATGATGGGCTCAGAGTCAGGTCCTTGTCCATGCATTGCATCTGAGCTGGAATAGCTGTTTGTGTTTGGGTCAGACTGTTTTCCCACAGGGATCCCAAAGGCAGGAGCAGCAGTAAGGCAGCAGTTCAGGATGCTCCATTCCTTCCCTCTCAGAATCCTAACCCCATGTCAGCTCTTACCACCCCCGATGAGAAAATGAAACCAGTTCTGTTGAAACCAAACGGTGCTGCTGAGTTCCATAAAACTTTCATGTTAATGGATCCACCAGCAGGTTCATTTGTGTAATGGGACTTTTAAACAGACCGTTTATTTCTTTTTAATTTGAAGGGAATGTACTGTTTGATCCCATGTGCCTGGCTCGATTTTTAAAACAGAGATAAACCACAGGAATTGACTCGCTGAGTCTCCTCTCCCAGCCTAATTAAAATAGCACTGAGATATTAACGTGCAGCAGTGCCAGCGACTGATCACCTCTTCGCTCTACAGGCAGCTTGTCAGCACTCATCTACCATGATCCCAAAGCTACCACCACCCCTTCTGCTTTGCCCCCAGTCACACACAATAGATGCTTCCTGTGTTGACACGGTTCTGTGTGTAGAGCGGGGATTGCAGCAGGTGCAACACAACCAACTGAGGCAGTTCATCATTCCCTATGCTGAAAGAGGAGGAAAAGAAATAATCCCTCTGTTCCTCAGAGCTCACTATATTCCTACAGCATGGGGAACAGCAAGGATTAATTTTAATGTACTTGTTTACAACAAGCACTGTGAGAGAGCTCTGAGATTGGAAAAGGAAAAAGAGAGGAACTCTGAGCGCTCCCATCCCCCTGTTCTAGGGTTTAACCCACCTGGAGAACCAAAGCTCGACAGCAAAAACAGAGAGAGAAAAGTTGAAACAGGGCATCAATGGCTCCTGCATTTCACCACCTCCTTCCAACAATCCCATTTCTAAGCTAACAGGATAAAGGATAATATGAACACTGTGAAGTGTATATAGAGCAAACAAGCAACAAAAGGCTCTGCTGAAGTAAATAACCTGATAGAGAAAAAGCTGCCTCAGACATCGATCACGAAAATGTGTTTAAAACAAACAGAATTCACTGAAGATCTTGGGTCAAAAAATATAAACAGACAATTGCACGGAGGCTTTATCACAAAGGAGCATAAAGAGATCAGAAAGAAGCAGCCAGGTGAAAAGTGAAGGAACAGCAGCAGAACTGAAATATAATAGTGCAAGTCCCACAAAAGACTCCTACAAACTGAGTCTTCATGAGTCAGAAACTAGAGAGGAGGACAAAGCCTTGGGCACATGAACTGATCACAGGATGAACACCAGTGCCATGAGGCAGTGGAAATGGGTAACGTGAGGCTGTAATGGAAGAGCTGAGCTCTATTTCTTCACCAGAAGGGTGGTCAGGTATTGGAACAGGCTGCCCAGGAAAGTGGTGGCATCACTGTCCCTGGAAGTGCTCACAAACCATGTGGATGAGGCCCTTAGTGACACGGTCTAGTGGTGGCCTTGGCAGTCCTAGGGTAAAGGTTGATTTTACAATTCTACCCAGGACAGAGAGGTGCAAGATGCTCCTACAGAAGATGCTTCTGTACAAGCTCCTGCTGGAACATCGCGTGGAATGACGTGACCACTCTGCTTCTTCATCTTTTAAGAAGACAGAGAGAAATGGAAAGGGATTTAAAGAAAGGTGCAGGATTCATGAGGAGACCAACGAGCCTGTTTTAAGAGAAGACTGCAAGAGCTTGATTTGTTTAACCTAGACAAATGAAATGCTAGGGAAGAACAACTGTTCTCTATAAATATGTCACAACATAAATATGAGGGAGGAAGAACAGTCACTGTAGCTTAAGGAGAACATTAGCACAAGAAAAAAATGGCTATTAGATGCACATATATTTTCAGTTGGATTTGGGAAGATTTCAGCTCTCAGCAGTCTTTCAATGATAGGAATGGCACAAATAACCAAAGCAGTTTCAAGACAAACTTGATAAATTTATGAACTGAAGTATATGCTGCAACTGCCTTAGTTACCAAAGGACTCAACTTTATGATCTAAAAGTCCTCTTCCAGTCTTCTGTTACTATATCATTTCATTCTGGATCAGCTTTTTTGCTGCCTCTTTATAACCCGATTCATGTTTTTCAATCTGATTTGAGAACTTGGTATTTCCCTAAAATTGCCTTAGTGGAACTATTGCTGTGTTCATGCTGCTGCTCAGGCAAGCGCCACACTACTCATCTGTCTTGGGTTTGCTGGTCTCACATAAGGTGTTAGGATAAAATCTGTCAGATGGGAAGGAGATTTGCTGGCACCTTGCTAAATCAATTCAGAAATGATGAAATACACTTTTGATCGATGGAGACTTCCTCCACTGATCCGTCGTCTCCTTTCCCCTCCCAACCTGTTCTATACATGTTCCAGCAGAGCTTCACTGTTATTTATGAGTACCATGGTTCAGTAATCTAATCCCACATTTAATATGGAATTATAATATAGAGAATGTACATTTCCACTAATGACCACCACTTTTGCTCTTATGCCTGGCCCGTTGTATTTCTTACTTTGTGCTTAATAACTCTAAACCAAGAATTAAACAAACTACATTGGTAAGTTACCCGGGGCAGTCTTTCAATAGCGAAGTTCACTTCTTTCATATTATCACTGTTCTAATCTGAAAAGTAAAGTGTAACAGAATTTTGATCCTTGCCAGGTATTTCTCTGAAGTACCAAAAGTTACAGTTCTTACAAGCCTGGAAGTATGATGCAATCACTAGAAAGCAGTGTCTTTCAAAAGCAGTGCAAATGGTTTATGGCCTGTGTGGATCTCTTCTTCTTGATGTATTCCTGCTGCTGTGATCTTCCCAAACTCTTCGTAATTAACTGTATTGCTTTCAGTTAATAGCTAGCTCCCAACTACAGCACACACAGTGTTCTCAGTTTCCTTCTTTCATGCATTCTCCCTTCCATCTTCCTAACTTTTCCTGATACCCACCAGTGTAGGTACTGGCATTTAAATTAATCCAAACCACGATGGTTTCATCAGACTGAACACATGATGTGGCTCCTTACCTATTCCTGACCTGCTGCCGTTAAGTAAAGGTCTCCTGTTTTTTGCAGAATGCTAACCCACACTTTTACTCAAGGCAAGGGGCATTCATTATTTCGTTTTAAGTTATCTTTATTTCCTCTATATGGACACTCCATTTATGCCATTCACTTTGTGACAGCTACATTCTTGGACTTCAAATCTTCTTTACCTCCCACTCTGCTAAGCAATTCTTCTGATTCTTATATCCATCCTTTTTAATCTGTTGGAGAGTGAAATATAATTTGTTCCAATGAGCAGTCTATAGATTTCAGAGCCCACATGGGCCAAGCTGTCTTTTGAAGATGAAAGCCAAAGGATACCCAGAGCACTTCAGGGCAATGAAAATACAGGTGATCCGGTTTTAATACCAAGCTGACTTCCCTCAGGGATTAATGAATGCCTCTTGACATGAATGCCCCCTCCTCCAGACCCAGAATGTAAGATCAGGGATCACAGCTGTTGCTGGATGGCAAGCTTGAGGAAACAATTTCCTCCTGTCTATAACGGGATATGAAAAAGGCAAATGAAAATTAGAAAAACTAACACATCTTCTGCTTCCCTCCCTCAGGGAGAGAAAGGAAAAGAATATAACAAACAAGAAAGCATTCTCCACAAGCAACATTTTGCTGGGAGGAAAGAAAGCTCTCAGCTCTCAGCCAGTAGAGCATTAAACTAACATACCATAAGAAGATACATCCTTGGACCACAAAACAGGGAGCCACATGTGAACTCTGAGAGCAATCTCCTGGCACATCCTGGAGATAAAGATGTTGGAGCAGGAGCCCTGATGAAGAAAGCTTCCAGTGCTGCTAAACTGGTCAAGAAAGATGCATGCATGCACACACAGCAACTGCAGGAAGGAAGTGTGCATGGGCAGCCACACCAATTCAGAACAAAAACCATTATTTCAGCAGATAAAAGAAACGTAAAGCCCACAGATGTGTGGGACAACTAAATCATCTGAGCCCTATCAGACCAGTGCCTCTGGTACCTGCCACTCCTCAGAAGACTGTTCCCTTACAACAGGAACACACTCAAACCATTAATAAAGCAAAACAAATAAATGAAGGGTTAGAGGGAGAGAAAAATCAAGGTTTCGCTGTTAATTACACAGCACAATGATAAGGGTAATTTTTCTTAAATCAGAAAAATAAATTCAAGGTTCAAGTTCCCTGAAGGATATAAAATATTAGAGGATTTTTTATGGTTGTAATCACAAACCCATTTCTCCAGCCACTACCGGCCGTGTCTAATTAGGGCAAAGGATGTTAATGATACAGAGGCCCAGCCCAGAGACGTCCTCCCTTGCAATATTAATTGCATTTAGGGAAAGATGCATGAATTGTGCTTATACAAGCTAATTACTCTGGGTTTGCTAATTAATACTGGAAAGTCAAACTGCCTTTGTCTTGTCAACTGTAATTAGCTGAAGATGTTTAAATTTCTTCCCTTTTTTTCTTTTCTTCCAGTAGTAAACTCACTGTTAGCTGGCAAGCAATGAAGTCATACACCGAGTCCTCAGTGCAGCCTGTGCAAGTCCATCTCCCTTTCCTCCAGCAAGACCTTGTGCCCTGGCCCTGTATGGTGTCCCCTGTAGCACACACCACCCTTCATCTCGTATCATCCCCACAGACACAATTCCCTGAACTAGGTTCACAATTCCCCCTCCTCCCAAGGACCCAGAGCATGCTGATGCTGTCTTCTTGAGGCCATGTTCCCATCAGATTTATCCCACAAGTGTTTTAATTATTGCTGGGTAAAGAACAAATTATTTACCAGGGCATCTAAGATGCCTCCTTAAGCATACATGGAAGCCTATCAAACTCCTCAGTGAGATCCAAACAGCCAATTTACTGCCCCCACAGCACGTTGCTTCATTTCCAGTGGTCTGGGGAAGGTGGCAAAGCCATGAGCACTCTTCAGGCTGGCAGCAGAGATGTCACCTCTACCGAGGCTTATCCCAGAAGCAGACCAAAGACTCAGCAAACTGCATGATAGCACCTGACAGGTGTTTATTCCATTTCGCTTAGGGCCATAAGCCTGTTTGCAGAATGGCTGATGAAAAGCAATATCCACATCCATCAGCACTCAGAGCAGGAGGAGCCCTTCTGCATCCCCCCAGCTGTGGAGGCTTAAGATCAAACTAACAAGCAGTGGATCACAGGTGAAAAAGGGGAAGAGGGATGAAAGGGAAGGCGAGATGCCAGGAATCCAAATCAGGCAAACAATTGCTTTAAAGGAGTCTGAAAATAAGGCCATCCAGGTGAGACTCTGATCTGAAGAGGAGGGAGAAAGAAAAACACATAAGGAACATTTTGTTGTTTGGCAGGGAGGAGAGTGGGGCTGATGGTATAACCGCTGAGCACTGGGGCAGGCAGCTGATGGAATAGCCCCATCCAAAGGGGGCACACCTCTGCCACAAACACTGCAGAAGACAAGAAGTGACACATCTTGCCCGTTCAGAAGGGGGATGCAGAAGAACCATCTACCACCAGTGAGAAGAAGCAATACTGTCAGGTTTCCCCTCAAAAGGGAGAAAGAGGCAAAAGCAATCTCTTTCCCTCTGTATGAAGCAATTTTCCTATAGTTACTGAATGCAATTCAAAATACTGAATGAAGCCCACACCTCACAACTGTCTCAGCACCACACAGCACAGGCTATTTGTGTGAGGTTGAGGTAAGATCACAAGGTGTGCAGTCTTCCCCTGAGTAACCCTTGGGAATAGGCACTGAACACTGACTGCTGCCTTATCCTCTGCTGATGGATGATGCACAACACCAATTAATGCTTCAACACTGGAAGTTCCAGTTTCTCCAGCTCTCTGCTGGCCTGTTCAATACAACAAACTTCTAAAGGCAAACAAACAACTCAAAATTCAGGCTTAATAAGAAAGCCTTTGAAACGCTTAAAAACGCCACACATTACAACACTTGAAATGTAACAGCAAATTTAGAGTGAGCACAATGGAAAATTGGTTATACAGAATTCCAAACTGTAACAAGGCAGCACGTAATGAGATCAGATGGGAAATAGAACTCATTCAGTTTTCTTTGGACATGGCAGTTTTGACCTGTGCCACCACAGAAAGCAGCTGGGCGTACAAAATGTTTGCCCTCAACGTAAGAGCACCCCAGAACTGGGAGCATTTAACACTCTCATTATAAAAAAGCTGATGTTGAAACAACAAGGAGCACAAATCACATCAAAGATCTTACCATATGTATGGCAACCTCTTAACAGCACAGCAGGGACATGTCAGTTCTGCCCTTCAGTACCCTAGTAGAGTTAAGCACAAGTCTAAAAAGACTCATGTTAGCACCAGTTTATGCTTTGGATGTTTGAGCGGATGTCTGTTTAGTACTTACTTACTAATCAGTGATGCATGCCTGTTTTTTCATTAGTAATAAAGTTAATCCAGTATAAAACACATCTATAGAACAAGTGGGTATCTCGGGTACTGCTCAAGTTTTTCTTGTGACTGTAAAAAGCTGCAGGAATCCCACAACTCTCCTGTTAGCAAAAACACTGGTTCAAAAACAACTTAATGCTTACACCTCATTTATTCCTGAGTAAGAAGAATCATATACCATACTCATGAAACTGCACATAAACTTCACTACAGCCTGGTTTTGTGGCTTCTATTATTTCTGCTCCTTAAGGGAACTGCCAATAAAATAGACAAACCCAGCAGAAAATTAACAGATATTGTAAAAAGCGCTTTGTGGCAATTCTGTTGTATCTCTTCTACTTGTCCTTTGCACACTTGAGACTGAATCAAAAGCCCCCAGAGAAAGGAGTTAATTCAGTATGAAATTCAGTGCTTGCTTCTACTCTAGAACTGCTAACAAAGAGAAAGGAAATTGCCAAAAAAGGGGAGACAGACCACTAGATCTCATCCAACACTTATTCCAGGTGACTGTGGTGCCAAGAGTAGCACTAACAATACCCATTTTTACAATGCTTCTTTGTTATTCATTTCTGAATGTTTGGAACTGATCCACTGGTTCAGTGAACCGAACTTTGCATGTTAATGTTCTGTAAAACACTGTAAAAAAACCCCAAAAGATGAACACTTACCATCTCTGCTCTTTGCTTGTGATTCCCCACTTCTTCCAGAACTTGAGACAGCTGAGCCTTCAACACAAAGAAAAAAAGGAAATGAAGTCCAGATCATATTATCAGAATGAAAACTGCACTCCCTGTCACACCCCCAGCCCCGTCCCCCAAGTACAGACTTCTATAGAATCACAGTAATTCCGGCTGTAAGAAGCCAGCTCAATCCCTGCTCAGAGCAGGCTCAGCTCCTGTCACTTCAGTTCTGAGTATCAGCAAAGGGGTGAACTCCAAAACCTCTCTGAGCAACCTGTGTGCACTGGGTTTGCATGACAAGGTTCTGGTAATGGAGGGCTACAGGGGTGGCTTCTCTGAGAAGCTGCCAGGTTTCCCTGTGTCTGACAGAGCCAGTGCCAGCCGGCTCCAAGACAGACCCGCCAAGACTGAGTCCATCACTAGTTGGTGAAGGATAGAAAAGACTTGACACATTTTTCCTCAGGAAGAGGCTGTGAAAACTTTTGGATAGAAATAATACAAACGGATGGGAGAAATGAGAAATACAAGCAGGAAATATTCCATAATTTACCTGATGTATAATATGGCTGAGTGAAAATAACCAAACCCAAACCTCTCAAGCTGCTATAGGAGCAGAGAGCTAGAGGCAACCCTGGACAGCAAGTCCAAACCAGCAGCATGATACCAGCAGGTCAATATGATTTGGAGAAGCAATCAGATAAGAATTAAATCACAGAGTAGGTTTTCTTCATTGCATTTATTTCCAGGCAGCTCATCTCAAAGGAAAAGAGTAGCTAACTAGTGGGAATTCAGAGAACAGCAACTAAACTTACTAGATTGCTGGAAGAAATGATTTATGAAGATTAAAAGACTTTTTAAATGTATGGTTTGCCTACAACTCCCACAGAAGAGCAAAAGGGACATATTTAATGTGTTGAGAGTTGTTACAACAATACAGCTGGAAAACAGGAAGCTTTTCCAGGACAGCAGATGCTGCCCAATGCACTCGTGGGCCAGAGCAGGGTCCTTCGTTCTCGTGCCCATGTAGGCAGGCATGGAATCACGAGACAAAGCCCCAACTTTCAGTGGGTCCCCTGTGCCTGCTCTCGCCTGGCTGTGAAACAGAGGATCTGAATGCTTTATCACGTCCAGTTTGTAAACATTAGCCTTACCCCAGACTTTTTATTAGCTTAAATCAAATATTGAACCTAGCTCAGCTGTTAGAGGACAGCTGCTTGCAAAGTGATTCACAGCCATATTCCTTCTAGGCCACAAGAAAATACAACCTAATCACCAGCAGCATGACAGATGCACACATTTTTAATTATGAAGAAGAAACTGGGCTCTGAACTTATCCCCATGTCTCACTTCATCAGAGGGTTTCAGGGAAGCTGCCAACCACCACAGCCATGGAAGGAAGGAGCTGCAGAGGGCCCTGGAGTGGTGCTGAGGCCCTGCACGCAGCCACGCTTCAAGCATTTACCAGAACAGACCTGAAAGAAATAGTGTTATGTTGTTCCTTGGAATTTACCTTTTCAGGAGTGAACTGTTGGATTTCTCTATTTAATCATCTCTGGCCACTTCCAGCCAACAAAAGCATGAGCAATGAACCCGAGCCATTCAGGGTGGTCAGGAAGGACATGGTGTGCAAGAGTCTTTGACACCTGCATCAGCCCGCACAAAAGGGTTATCTGTAGCAAATGCAAGAGCAGTTTGCCAGTCCCATCTCAGAGTTTCTTAGAATCACAGAATGGTTTGGGTTGGAAGGGACCTTAAAGCTCCTCCAGTTCCAACCCCCTGGCACAGGCAGGGACACCTTCCATTAGAGCAGGTTGCTCCAAGCCCCTTCCAGCCTGGCCTTGAACATTGCCAGGGATGGATGGGGCAGCCACAGCTTCTCTGGGCAACCTGCACTAGGGCCTCACCACCCTCACCGTAAAGAATTGTTTCTTAATGTCTAACCTAAATCTCCCCTCTGTCAGTTTAAAGCCATTCCCCCTTGTCCTGTCCCTACATGCCCCTGTAAAAAGCCCCTCTCCGGGTTTCTTGTAGCCCCTTTAGGCACTGGAGCTGCTCTAAGGTCTGCCTGGAGCCTTCTCTTCTCCAGGCTGAACAAGCCCAGCTCTCTCAACCTGTCTCCAGAGCAGAGGTGCTCCAGTCCTCAGAGAATCTTCATGGGCTCCTCTGGACTCTCTCCAACAGCTCCCTCTTTCTTATGTTGTCCCCAGAGCAGGACTGCAGGGGGGGAGTCTCATGAAAGCTGAGTAGAGGGAGAGAACCTCTTGGACACACTGCTTTTGATGCAGCCCAGCATATGGTTTATTGCACTGGGAAAAGCAATGTCCTACCTATATGTAGCTCAGCTGTTTTACAGGCTTTTTGATTGATCACATTCAACTTGGTTTCTCAGGGATCTCTCCTTAGGGTAGACTTGCATGTTGAATTTTCAGACTATGCATAAAAGTTAACTTAAAGCCCCAAGGAAATCCTCATTACTTAATACACATGTTAAAATTCCCATGGATCACTGAGTTTAAGCACTAAGAAATCCGATAAGCAAGCAGTTATTAAGAATCAGATATACAAACACATGTAAAGTCCAATTTGCCCTCTGAAGGAAGCACAACCAGGTAAAAGAAAATCAAGCAGGAAAAACTCAAACCCCTCTCAAGTATTTCAGTCAATTACTTTCAGCCTCAAATAAAAAAAGTTTGTCAATTCAAAACATTCATCTTACATGACAACACGGCCTAATCTACTGTCAATGCTGCTGTCATCCTAAAAAGAAGAGCATGGCAGGAAGGGGAAGATAACCTGTGCTCCGGCCTCATAGCTGCAGCTCAGGGCTGAAAGAGGCGCAGGACTGGTTTCCAAGGAGAGGAACCGATTCAGCTCCTAAGGAGACAGTTCTGAACTGTTGCTTGCTTCCCTGCATCAATAATTCATCTTTTATACCTCCCAAAATCAGCCTTCACTGACAACACTGGAGGAGGCTGGTCAGGGAGGGTTTAGTGAATGAAGCTGAAGCAATCTGGTGCGTACAACGCAGGTGTTAACACCAAGTGCATCAACAGCCCCACGCTCTTCTCCGGGGGCTGAACGTTAGCCGACTGCCCTGACCGAGAGGGAAGCAGCTCAAATGCGAGATTCACTTGTAGGCAAAAATTAACTACTCAGTCTCTAATGAACAGTCTTTCTGTACAGCACAATACCCTCCACTCTCCAAGCAATTAGCAAATCGAAGCGCGCTCTCTTTGTGGACCTGCATTAATCTACTCCTCGACGTTGCACATTAGACAGCTCATAGGTACAGCACAGTGGAGTAGTAGCAACAGCCAAAGACATAAAATTAAAGCTTGCTTCAAAGAGTAAGGGAAGTGAAATTATGCATGCTGCATACAGGGGATAAATCAAAACAACCTCATTTGGAAACATCATTTCAGTCTTATGCTTTCATCAAAAACATGATTCTCTTACCAGTCACATTTATACAAGGTAGGTGCTTTACCAGGGAGAGAAACAAGCAGCATATTCACTCCCTCAGATTAAAAAGAGTCATTTTTATTCTTCCCCATCAGGGTGAAATACCTGAGACTATACATAGCTACCCATCCTGGGGTTGTGTTTTCCCAGCTAGAGATCGCAACTGTGGGTCCTCAAAAGGCAGGGCACTTGTTGGAAGGGCAGCACCACCACTTGGGTGGCAAAGAGGAGGAGGTTCAGCCTGGCAGAGCTGTGACACAGCCACAGAATGTGGTACTTCTACAGCACAGACCCCAGGACGACCTGAGCACTGTTTGATATGCAACAGTTGTATGCAAATTCAAGTCAAGTGTGACAATTGGCAAATTTAGGTATAATGTTCATTAATAGCTGTTTCAAATTAATTAATTTCTAAGATAAACTCTTGCCTCTCCTCTTTGAGAAAGTTAACACACAATTTCAATTTACAAGGAAGGATCGGCTACTGATCACAAAAATATGGAATCTGGCATGTTCTGACATGCCAAGTCATTTCAGTTTCCTTGTGCTGGCTGCCCCATTCGCTGCCTGATTTCACAGTAACTCATTTATGTGATCACTTACAAAAGAAGGTATAAGATGAAGCTTCTTGGCTCAAGCTAGATGGCCTTCATGTGTGGCTAAAGTACGATGTGACCTATAACAGGCTCCAAGTCAGTTTATCTTATCTGATGCCACAAGCTGGGGAAGAAGAAGAAAAATAGCACATCACCCCTTTCTATCAGATTCAGGAGGCACAAGGAAAACACCGTGCATCGAAGCTGCAGCTGGAATATAGAAGGAAACCCAAAAATATGGCTTCACTCCCAGGACAGTTCTGATAAGGAAAAAGCACTGATGAGAACACTTACAAGTCAATCAAATCTAAGCCCATATAAGCTGTATGCACCATACTGATGAGTTACACGAACAACAAAGGAGTACCATGAGATCACTCTGAAGAGAAGGTTGCACTCAGTAATTATCTCACACACATTTTGGCTTGTAGGAAAAGCAGGAGGAAAACTTTGATTTCACAAAAGGCACAGAACAGCTTAGTTATGGGGGTGGCAGAGCCCGAGACAGAAGTAACTCATCAGCCACTTGAAGTTTGACTTGAGTTTATTTGCATACTGTGCTCCTGCGTATTAAAATACCGTGAGAACTGAAATGAAATTTTCATTAGTGTTCAATGTGAAATCTCACCCATGGGATTCAGCTTCCAACACTTAATGCATGCATTTCCCTGTTTATACATTAAAGTAATATATCCATTTATCCCATGCTAACCAATACCTTCTGCCTTCAACCCCTCAGCCCACCAGACTGGTAGCAGGACAGTGTTGTCTTAGCATCTCTGAAGGGCACTACAAAATTCCAATGGGTTAAATGGTCATTTCTGATTTAAAATATTGCAATGCTTTGTAGAGGGAATGACTGATCTTCCACAGAATGGCAACAGTCGAGATCCCAATCAGGAAGACAGCTGAGTATCAGACATTGCTAAATAATTCCTTGCTGGTTTACAGAGTCAATTTCGTTGTTCTCAAGAATGTTTTCCTGGTTATAAAATCAACTGCACACCCTTTATGAAGTGAGAAAGAACAGTTACAAATAAACTCTAGTGCTGCCTCTAAAACACCAAATTCACCATGCTGCCTTCCAGGAGCTGGGCTGGAGGCTGGAGGGGGGGTGCTCAGGTCTGATGCAAAGGAGAAGGGGAAAATTCCCCAACAACTTCTGAATGTGTTTCAGAAATGTATGTACTGATGATCTTAAAGGTCTTTTCCAACCCTCATTCTACAGTGAAGTGACACTCACTGCCTTGCAGAAAGGCTGCAATAGGCAAAACAGGCTGTTACTGACATAATTCATATTACGTAGATTACAGAACAATGCAAAGCATATATCTCAGGCCACAGCTTCTGTGCTTTTCCATCTAATTTACCCTTTCTTCATTTTACCCCAAGCAAGGAGAGGAAACAGAGGAAACTAGAACGCCTGTCAGCAAGATGTCCCACATCTCCAGGGACTCCTGCTCCTGGGCATCACAGCAAACCACAACATCCAGGGGCTGAAGGGAACTGCTTTGTGCAGAGTAGCCAAGGGTGGTTTTCAGCCCAAAAAGCAAGAGCTGCTACTTCTTAGAGTACCAGTTTTCTACTGGATTTGATGTGCAGCAGGGAAATGCCGCCCCCAAGTGAGAGATACAAGCAGCTGGTTACCAAAGGAATGAAGAAAGAAAACGCTCTTGGGTGCTAAACAAAAAAATGATACTGCAAATTGAAAAATTGCTGAAGTCACAGTTATAATTACTGAGGATACAGGGAAAACAGCTGCAAGACACAAACTCTTGTCAACACACTATCAAGATTTACTGGACAAAGAGGTAATAACCAAACCTTTCTATTGATGTTAAGTCTCAAGGACAGACCAATCTCTCTCCTTCTCTTTTAAGAGACACACTCACTTAGTAATGTCAGGAATATCTGACAGGAAGCTTATTATAATGAAATCACCCCAAACTCACTGGTTAGGCTATGAGAACGGGGTGTAAACAAAGACACCGTGGAACAACTCATCTGAGCAAGATAGGATTTCAAGCAGAAACTGCCCACATCCTTATTCCTGGCAAGTCACTTGACCTAGCTTAAAATAAGCTGCATAGGTCTGCAGCAGAGACCTGGCTTTTGTTCCCACTCTGCCTAACAACTGCTGAGACCTGGGGTGAAGGACTAAAATCTCTGAAACTCCTTTTTTCCTCTCCTTTTATTGTAAAGGTAATCCTCACTGTGTAAAACCATGCGAAAATCTCTGGCCAAAGGTAATCCCTGAGCACAGGGTGCCACTACCGACACACAATGCACCTGATGGGCCACACCACTCGGGCTGCAGAAGGATTAAGCAGCATGTTAAGTGCAGTACTCGAGCACCTCCACGTTTGGAGGTGGTAAGAACCTCATCTCCCTGATCCTCAAAGCAAAGGTGACCTTCACAAGGGCAATAAAATATAAAACCTGGAGAAAAGTTCTGAACACCCCAAAATCTGTTCCACCAACACTGTTCACAGTCTCCTGGGCAGGTGCTGTCAGGTTAAGAACACATTACCCAAGCAAACTGGGAGATGGAAAAACGCAGAGCATCGTGTTCAGGAAAGAATGAGTTCTCGCAGTTCAGACTAAAACACTTACAAAGCAAGCAGGTAGGTGCAGGTAGGCAGGAAAACAAGGGCTCAGGTGTTACCAGATTTTTCATGTGGCAAAGAAAGCATGAGATGTGTAAAAACATCTCAAAACAAGAGCAAGCATTTGTTGTTTTAGCTGCAGAGGCGAGACTGAGGGAGAAGAGCTGAGCAACTCCTCTCTCCTCCTGTTTCTCCTTGATGTTTTCATTCAACACCTTGTGAAGCAGGAACACAGAGACCAGAAGATTAGCACAGCTCTGCTGGGAATAACACACTTGCACAATAGGTCCTGCCCTCCATCCTAATCAAATGGTGCTGCAGCCCCTGTGGAGAGATACAGAGCCAAATAAAAACTCTGAGTTTGCAGCTGCTTCCTCCACAGCACAGGACAGCCTCACTGATGAAACTCTGCCAAGCCAACTGCTTCGAGCATCATGCAGCACAGCAGCTCCTGGACGGACGCACACAAGTGACTGCTGGATGCTGATAGACTCTCCAAAGGAGTCATTTCCCATCTCTGGAGCACCCATTAGAAAAGCCTCTGCCTCTCTCTTTGTGATCTCGGGATATTCCTACCACAGGAAAGCAGCGCAGTGTGCTGTTGTAGCAGGGAGTCCCTCCTCTTCTGCTGCTCCCCTAGCAGCAGAAAGATAACCTGGAATGAAATCTGTCCAGTGAGGACTGACCAAAAATCTCTTGCCAGGAATAAAACAGATTATTAATATATTAGTGCAACTACAAAACGTTAGAGTATCAGCCCATTCCATAGGGAAACAGCAAAACTGGTAAGGAATACAAATCATGTGGAGGACACTAAAGAGAATTAACTTTATTGTGCTGTGATCAAATCTCTAAACCTGAAATTAAGGGATACCAGCACCAGATTCTGAGACAAATGTAGCACCTCTGGGAATCTGGTCATTCATCACCATTTCAGTGATCTGAAAACAGATACCATAAACAATTCTGGGATCACTGAGCATGATGTTTTCTTCAGGTTGTGTTAACCCTTCTTGAACCGGGAAGCAATGCTAGAGAATACACATGGAAGACACAGCAGCTAACAGGCAGAATCCCTTCCTATAAGAGACAATGACAAAGTTGGCTGGGTGGGGAAAGGGGACCAAATGTTTGTGTGTTTTAACTCCAGCATATTATTATATTTTTTCCCCTTTAGTTTCTCAGCAGAAGGAGTTCAGGCTCCAAACCCCCATAGAGATGAAAGCATTCACCAAAGCCAGAAAAAGGGCATCTCAAAACCTAAAAGTGGTGGCAATTTTACACCCAGCATCTCTACCAGTAAACTATGAACTTTCCTGCTACTCCTTCCTACACATTTCTACCAGTACCACCTCCGTGGATCTAAGCTCTCCCTCTGTCAGTTGCCTCCAACTAGGTTTGATAGTTAAAAGAGGGAAAGAAATGACATTTAGTTGATGAAGCCTGTAAATTAGCCAACAAAAATGTTCACTCTAATCCATTCATCAGAAAAAATGGTGGAATTACATCTTTACCTAAAAAAACCCTTCTAATTTCAGCCCAATGAGTCAGCACTGCTGCATCTCATCACTAAGAATGATTCATTGTCCCTGCTCTTCTCAAAGTCAAGATTAAGGGTATTCACCCCAATTCACTGTCATCTCATAATGACTCTGGTTTCAGGCACTGTGCTTGCATAGAGTACTGTTATAATGATTTATATGAGTGTGTCACTTTTAATTTAAAGGTATAAAGAGCAATTGCCAGTCTACCAACCATAGAGGAACATTTTCTTTCCAGTGGACTGACAGGTGAATTTTCCAGTTGAATACCTGGAAAATATTCTTGCTGGACAAGGAGGAGTATCTACAGCCTATGGGTGGCAATGCTTCTGAAGACGTAAGTGGATGGCTAGTATCTTTGGAGAGAAACACTAATACTTCATTATGAGTTAACAGTGGAGGTAGAATCCAAACAGAAATTCAGACAAAAGCAGCATGGATGGAAAACCTCTGGCCCAAGAGGAAGCAATAGTGAGAAAGAGCGTTCTGTGCATGGATTAGACCCCAGCCAGAAGATCTGTAGCTAGATGAAACAAGATGTCAGAAGCTAAACAGCAGCACAACTGTAGTTTTCTTTTCATACAAGTTTCCTAATCTCACAGTCATTCTGATTAACCTTTCTAACTATTAAACCAAGGCCACTGACCAACCCAATCTGACCTTAGCACACGTGAGCACTCCATGGCAGAGCCTTTCTCTACGCTGCCCAAGGCTCTCTGGCAGTTGGTGATGCACAGTAATAGCTCAGGGAAGATGTCTTTAATGATGTGTGTGTGCTGTGGCCCTGTCTCTAACTGTACCTCACAAACAGACTCCCAACAGGAGCCCTCAGGCATGCTGGCACATTTCCCAGTGCAACCGTTGTGAGCCAGCTGGCAAATGCCATTAAGGAAGTGAAAATCCATGTTGAAATCAAACTTGTTTTCTTCTGGATTCATTTTACTCTAGTTTGGTTTCTTGCCCTGGTTCTCTGTGCTACTGCACAGGTTGTGCTGGCTCCAATAAAGGTCACGGAGGGGTTTAAGCCAGCACTACCCTTGGACTGGGAAATTTCAGCCACCATACTCTTAGCATCCAGCAGAGCAGTGGGTGAACTGCCTAAGCCTCAGAGGGTCTCTGACACATTTCAAAGCCTCCTGGAAGTTGCTAAGTAACAACACTGTGACCCCCCCCCCCCCCCCCCAGACAAGATTGCAATATTTGCTCTGACAAAGCAATGCCTGAATTGCCCTTGCTTCTGCCCTGGGAACAAGCTTGCTGAAGACCTGTCTCTGCTGCCAGGGTATTTCCAGTCCCTAGTCTGGGTGTGTAGCTTGATTTTGCCCAATAAAGCAAACATTATATTTTAAACATAGCTATTCTAATTAGCACTGCTCAATCCCCCTTTCAGACAGGGATTTCCAAATGTCACAGTGCGCTTAGCACAGCTGATCTGCACCGATGGCTGCTCTAATCATGACTAACATGAAGGTCCAGAGTAAAGAATCAAGTCCCATCACAGGAAGTGAGATGAAAAACCAAACAGGGTAATTGTCCTCCTTCATCTTGTACCTTCATTTTGTTGTATTCTCTGTGGAAGGCAAGTTTAGCAGAGAGACTCTCCACTGAAAAGGTATATTCACACCTAAAGGCAATCAGGAACTTCTCTTGGAATGTTATGCCTGCTCTCTGCATCAGCCCCCCAACGACTCTGCCTTGTCCTGCCAGGGTACCATGGCATAAAGATGAAAAGCAGTAAAGGGCAGATGAAAAAGGGGACAAATCTCCCAAACTAGTACAGCTATTGGCTACTAAAACCCTTTTGCAGAGACTCAGGCAAATGCACAGACACGATCTAAACCAGTATCTGCTTTCAAAATCTGTTTGGAAAAGCAAAACCAACCTTAGTTCTTACCAGTAATCTGCAGCATTAAAAAACAACTCTGCAAAGTATTTTTTCCTAACACATCCCTACCCACAGCAAAGAGCTCCTACCCTTGCAGGAGAATGCCAGCACTTGCACTGCCAGGTATTGCATACAGCAGTGGTTTCCAGCCTCCTTGCAGACAAGCTTGACTTCAAAACCCCTGGCAATGCTCCACAACTCAGCATGTCCCATGGAGCCAGCAGAAGTCCAGCTGAGTTTATTAATGTAGGTCTCATGCAACATCTCACCTGTGATGTACTTGTGCCTCACCCACACCTGCCTTGCTGGTTGGGATATGCTCATATAAACTTCCTCCACCTCTCCAAAGCCCCATGAAGCACTGGAGATGGTTAGCACCAATCCTGCTCAATAAAAGGAGAAACCAAAGCACACAGATTGCATGACCTTTGCAAGGCCACAGACAGTCACCAGTTATGATTATAATGCTATACCTCATCAGTTTCGTACTACAAACAGACTTTAGAGGTAGAAATTGCCTGACATTGTAGGGAAAAAATAGGAAAGGGAAAAAGAAAAGGCATTAACAGTCCTTACACTGAAAAAGCGAAAAGTCCTCCAAGATAACAACCACCCTCAAATAAAAGCAAACATCCCTGTGCAGCACGGTCACGCTCCTGTAAGTTCTTTTGTAAGCACAAAACTCTCCCACTTTGATTTGAGAATTTATTCAAAGTAAACAAATCCCAGTGGGATTTAAGCACACTGCAGAGGCTCCAGCAAAACTCATCGAAAAGGAAGCAAACTAAAGAGATCCTCTCTTGGCACGCTCTTGAAAGGAGGATTCACCACATTTCTAATTGACTGCCACCATGGCTTAAGTGAATCATCTATAAATAGGCATCAAATGCAAAGCAAGCACTTGAAGGGAAGAGCAGAGTTTTGTTTTCTGTTGTTACTGCTTACTGGTTTGTTGGGAAGGAGGTGGCTAACAAGGTGGAAGGAATGTGGGGAAAATGTAAAGAAACAATAAAGGACGGGCTGTGGGAAGGAGGGATAAAAAGACATGAAGACATTCAAATGTATGACATAAGGTATGCTTTTTCCTTTAGTTTTCCAGATGACTGAAGGATGAAGGATGGGGGAAGGTACATCAGAGCATCAGTTAGTAACTGTGCCACATGTGAGGTAAGCAGGGAGGTAAAGAGGTAGCAGAGGCAGCACCATCACACACAAAACATGACACCCAGCCATGATGCTGACTTTGGTGCAGTTACTCAGAAACAGGTCTCAGGCTCTACATTATGAACTAATGCTGCTACTTAAACCATAAGTACACAGGGAAAAGATGCTTGTGGCTTAAGACTGAGGATGCTCTGCAGATCCCCACATACTCACTACTTGAAGAAGGCTTTTTATGTTATCAGTAGAGTCTTATCTGAAAACTCAAGCTCCTGTGGGCCATCCTGGACTCATTTCTAGTCTTTTCTACATACCAGATGCAACATTCTGTTAAGTGAAGCCATTAAGTAAAGCACTGGCAGTGTTCATACAGGCGTCTTGTGGTTAAGAGTCATCCAAAACAGGAGTGGACTCAAAACTGTTACAAGTTAAGCACTCATCACATTATAAGAAAAGTGGAAATACTCATGTCAATAAGCAACAGAGCTGAGGGAATCTGAGTCATTCCCAGAGAGGATTTAGTTTCTAGAAAGCATTTGCAGGAAAATTTCTAATAAACTCCATTTGATAACACTGAATAACTGTTTCTCAAAATAACTGGAACTTGTATTTCACAGCTCCTGCTCTAACCTGCCTGCTCATCCTCCTCTTTCCTACAGCCAGCCTGACTGCCCACAGCATCCCAGCCTCCAGCTTCCCAGCATTCATCAAAGCAGCCAGCTTAATCATCCTTTTTAATTACTTCTCTTAATCCTATGCTCCTTCATTCAAGACTGAAGGAGGCTCTCATAGAATCCAAGGAGCACTATCACAGAATGGTTTGGGTTGGAAGGGGACCTTAAAGCTCATCCAGTTCCAACCCCCTGCCACAGGCAGGGACACCTTCCACTAGACCAGACTGCTCCAAGCCTCATCCAACCTGGCCTTGAGCACTGCCAGGCATGGGGCAGCCACAGCTTCTCTGGGCACCCTGTGCCAGTGTCCAACCACCCTCACAGGGAAGAATTTCTTCCTGATGTCTAATCTCCCCTGTCAGTTTAAAGCCATTCCCCCTTGTCCTGTCACTACATGCCCTTGTAAAAAGTCTCTCTCCAGATTTCCTGTAGGCCCCCTTCAGGTACTGGAAGATTATTATAAGGTCTTCCCTGTGCTTTCTCTTCTCCAGGCTGCACAAGCCCAGCTCTCTCAGCCTGTCTCCAGAGAAGAGGAGCTCCAGTCCCTTTAGCATCTTTGTGGCGTCCTCTGGACCAGATAACCTTCTGGTTTCTCTTTCCAAAGACTTCTACTAGCTTTAAGATCCTTCACTACTCCTGAAAAGTTCCTCCGTGGCAGATTTGTTGAGCACATGGAGTCTGCCAGCGAGCAACCCAGGACCTCCTCAGAGCCTTCTCCTCTGTGGGGATGGAGGCTTATCCCATGCCAGCTCTGCACAGATCTACAGCTTTCTCAATTCAATCATTTCCTCCTGCAGGGAGGTGGAGAAGGCAGTCAATATGGTCTGTAACCCAAACCTTTAAACTCCATCGGTTAATATCTTCTCTTACTTGGTTTGGAAAGGGTATGCAAGGGGTAAAAACCCAGCTGCACTGACAGGAACAGAACAAATAAACATACCATCCTTGCACAAGATAGGCACAGTATTATTCTCTGTTTGCCAACCACCAGTTTGATTTGCATTGTAAAAACTTGCAGGAGATTTACTGTGAGGGCAAAGTGTGGGATTAATCAATCTGGGGCCGAAGCCCTTTGTTTATCCATAAAATAGAGCAGGAGGAACAGAAGTGCGTATTTCCTTACACTGCTCCATCAAGTGCTTCTCAGTTTTGGGCTGAAGGGATTAACTACAGAGGGAGCACTGCAATTTTATCTTAGACATGGTCCATTTGTTCCTTGGCCCTTCTGCTGAGACTGCCAAAGAAGATGCCAGACAGGATGGTATTTTTGAGATGCAAGTGTTTATCTTCCCTGAGTGAACCAAACAGCATCTCATTTCAGGAAAGCAAACCAGCAACTCCCAATCACTTCTCACTCTAGCAAATGCAGACTGACAAATCAAAAGGTGAACCATCTTGATGGTCCCATTAGAAACCTTTGGCTTTCCCTGCACCTGAATGCCTGTCTAGCAAAGCCATGCTATAAAAACATAAAAGATCTCTGTTTGGAACGAAAGAAGTCAGAACACATGCTAATATCATCTCAGTTATTAGCTCCTGCCACACAGGTACAAGATGCGGTGAATTGCTCCTCCATCGCACAGCATGGGATGCTCCAAGGCTGCGAGTGCCGTTTCAGAGGCATGTAAAGGCTTGCTGGTGGATGGGCATTAGGAGAGACATGGTGAGTACACACGCAGCTGATGCTGCAGGCAAAGTCAAATCAAGCAATAGAGCCAGGGTAAGGCAACATGGAGATGACAGACAGTTCCCTTCTGTGAAGATCTGCAAGTAGGAATTGTGAACACTCTTTATTTTAACCTTTTTATCCATGCTTAAATTTCCTTTCTTCTTAACCAAGCAGATAAAGAGCTACAAAGCTTCCCCTTCGCCTAAAGGTGGCTGGCCTCAGGGTGACACCAGCTTAATTGTCCAGGCTAGGCTTACCCATGCCAAAAAAGTCTTGCTTTTTATGGAAGAGGCCATGCAGGAAGGGTGCATAAAACGTGCATTTGTTGTTGTGGCTGTGTTTGTGCCATGCAGCAGTTCTCAGGTATTCATGGAGACTCCAGCGTGACCTCCCCCCCCTTTGCTGTTCAGAAACAAGAACAAGTGGACTCCAAAGAGCAAATGGAATGTAACAGAAACTAATATCCACAATAATTACAGCGATGTGTAAAGTGTTGATGGGCTGTAGAAATCAGATACAATGAATTTGGGTCTTGCCTGGCTTAAATAAAAAGGTGCTCATTATCTTGAGAGGAAATGCCACTTATGAACGATAAGGTCATGCTGCACTGTGAAGATAAATGTCATTTCTCTATATAGCTGTGAGAGTCTCACCTACTGTCTTCAGAAATGTACATAAACAGCAAAGCAATAAAAAGCCTGTAGAATTAGCCTGGGACACTGTTATTTTAAGAGTATAAGGTTGGTCATGTGGAGTTCTTTAGAGATGCTTTCCTGAACACGTATGTATGTACACACAGGTACCGATGTTGTCCTCTCAGGTCATAATAATCCATTTAAAAAAGAAGCATTGACATTTTCAAACAAGCTTGGATATGTTTGCTGCCATGTCTGCTGAAAGAACTGAAGACTAATTACACATTTATACCGTTATAAACATTCCCAGGAATTACATACATCTGCATAGGTATTTCTGCGCTCATCACAAGCCCCCAGGCAGCCTCTGCCAAGCACAATGAGCAACTCTACTTTAAATAAATACCGTACATAATGCTAACAGCTTTCTGTTCTTGACAGCTCTGCAGGCTGCCATGCTGCAGCTGAGATACAATTAAGTACGCTCAGATGAGCTTTGAGTGAATGGCTCAGACAGAGCAATCTCCACCGAGTAAGAATGGTGGCCCAAATGCCTCAAGCTGAGGTTGTCTGAAGAAGGAGGGTTTTCTTGAAGCACTCTGCAAGTGGCTGCTATTGCCCTTTCATACCCACATTACAGAAGGCAAATATGTGAGCGTGGTTTAACCACTGCTGGAATGTTCCCACCTAGAGAAATGGGGGTTTGGCACCACAGTGCAGACATCACTCATAGGTGCCTGTAACACCCTTCTTCATCCAAAAGGTCACAGAATACCCCGAAACCAGCACCCTCATGTTGCTAGCTGCAACTAGAAGCACAGAGGTCAAAGCAGCACACCTGAATATCTGAGAAATCAGGTCAGGGAACTGACCTACCCTAAGTCTGTGTTTTCCCCTAATGAAATGATGTCTTATACAAGGGAATAAAACAGATGACTAGAAAGTGAAGAACACTGCATCTATGTGAACTGCTAATACAGAGTAGCGAGAATGTAATTGCCAAAGGTAGGGCTGGTAATAACTAGCCTAGCAATAATAAAACCCCAAAGAGCATTAGTTTATGGTCTCTACCAGTTCCCAACTGCGTTGCACAGCCTTGGCTTTAAGAAAAATTCAGAGTTTGTGGTCTCTCAAGAGATACTCCCATAAATTAACACTGATACAGATATTCATCTTTTCTTTGTGTACATAAATAATGTACGCTGGCTTCTTTACACAAAGAAGCCTCAAAAAGCATTCCCATTACACAAGTTAATCTACTTTAAATAACCTCTACAAAATAATGACTCTGTTCGCATTCACAGCTACTCAATATATCACTGGGGTTTTATACACCAGTAATAGTGTCACATATAATCTGTCAAGCTTGTTGACGTCCTTTAAAAATTAAAGGCATTTAGGTTTAGCAACTCTTCCAAGAATCAGCTTTCCAAAGGAAAAAGAGCTATTTCTACCGTTTTCCAAAAGGAAGTAAAGTTGATGTGACAAGAACATGTATTTGTAAGTCTGCATTGTGGAATGCAGGCATGAGAGCACAGAATAGATAAAAATCAATGCTTTAAACCAGAAATCAGCTCTCTTTTTACAGTGGTCTTGGATAGAACTGAAATCTCAGTATACATCTGTCAAGGCTATTAGAGCTGTTTAAACAAATTGAAAACATGCATCAGTTCAATATGTCAAATCAATGTGCCATGCATTTCATATCTGTGTTATTGTCACCAAAACTGGATTCATGGCACATGTACTGTACACTAGTACTAGTTGTTTTATTAAACAGCATAAATAAAATCCAGAGGAAAAACGTTACAACTTGCATTGCAGGAAGACTGTGACTTTTTCCAAAACTTAGGACTTGCAGTATGTTTTGCTGAAAAGCTTTTAGCACAATCAAAGCACATTTGACATTAACACTGATTAAAGCAAATAGATAAATTGCAAAGCCTCTGAGAAAACAGACTTGTTCCCTGCAATTTACCTGGACCACCCCTGAAGAGAGGAGATCTGTATCAACAGCTTACTTCTGGTTCACAGCTTGGTGAAAGCTGCTATCAGCTGGCTTTGTCACTTAATTTCTTCTCAGCCTCTTCCAAATATTAGTAGGCTGGTCACATTGCAGTGAAAAAGAGAAAAATAAAGAGAGAATTCCAGCCACCTTCCTTTAAATTCTGTTTGTTGTGACTTGCAGTGGTGCCGTTCTGTAATTCATGACCTGAACATGAAACCAGACTGGGGAAATGGAGATGCTGCAGCCCATGGACAAACCGCAACTCATGACTATGGAGAAGTATTAAGGGTGAATAATTATATATGTTCTGAACTAAAACAATTGCAATTGGCTCTTGCACTAAGGCACCATTCAACTAACTGTGCTCACGCACTGACTGAACAAGGCTTTGTAGACTGATTAGTTCCCTGAAGAAACACCACTTCTACTACTGGTAATTAAGGCCAAAATAAAGAATCAATGGGCTTCAAAAAGCAAACCAAGAGAGCAACTACTGTTATTCTCATTGCCACAATAACCAAAGTATTAAGTATATTAAAGTGCATCTTACAAACCTCACGAGCTGTGAAGAGCAGGAGCGTTAGGATCCACAAGAGCATGGGAATAAGGCTGCATGGATGTTGTTTTCTCAAAGCACTTTTTATGTTTATGTATTATATATTATGTAGGTATTTGGTAACAGGATTTCACAAAACTCTGCAGCTGGAGCCCACAGCACCACAGTGGGCAGAAATGAGTGACATCCGACATGAGATCTGACCCTTGGGTTCTTGCTCCTGTGTTGCGTCAAGACCAAGTCTGCACATATGGAATATTAGTTGTCTTCATTTTCTCACTATGTGGAAGAGGGATGGAGCAGATAAATTATGTCTACATCATTTCTTCCTTTTTCTTGTTTTCCCTTACACAATGAATCCCAAGTACAATGGATGCACACATACGTACAAACTTTATCATTCTTTCCCTGCTGGAAATCTTTAGAATCTTTACAGTATGTTTTTAAATAGAAAGTAATAATTAAAAATATTAATCCCTCTTTCTTACAAGAGACCATCATCGTGAATTAAAAGATGACACAAAAACACTTACAAATACATACTTGAAATCTTGAATTATGCAGAGATTGGGTAATTATTCTGCTATGAAGCACTTCAAATCATAGAATTCAAATCCAATCATTATAAAAATCAACAAATCTCAACAAGTTCAGAACATCTCTTAAGCTGCCAGACAAGCACTATTTAATGTCATTAATACAACGCAGAGTTACGGAATAGCTACAATTTCCGTGGCATTTTCCATGTAAAACATTACCCCAAAGTGCAGTATTAGCTTTTACTTCTTTCACAGTATACTTACTTCCTTCCTCCCCTGGATCTGCTTGGTTTCCACAAGCTACCAAAGCTTTCATCAGTGCAAGAATGTTCCTAAGCAGTAGTTGTAATAATTAGGGGGTATTTAACATCAACCTTACATCTGTGCTAGCACTGAAACCTGGATCACCAACATGGTTCAAAACAGGCAAGATGCACTGGCCTGAGAGCACCTCTGGGAAGGATGGATGTAGCACTGTCTTCAATAGGATGACACCACCCTGCTCCAGAAAGACACAACGTACCCTCGTGTTAGGAAGCTTTGGTCATTCCCATCCAAGGATCACTCCAATACCCAAAAAGACAAACCCTGCTACCAGACATGAGGCACAGCACTGACAAGGACTCAGTCCACATAGATGACAGCAGTGCTACATAAAAGCACCATGATTTCCAGCCTGGAAAAGATTCAAAGAGGTTAAATCTCTGAATTAAATGCAAAATGAAGCTTGTCCTACTTGGCGAATGTTTTCCAACATTGCAAAAGCCCAAACAAATCTGTAAGTGTGGAAAACAACACAGAAAAATGGTGCAAATGGAGGAACCTGCCCAGCAACCTCCCTACTGACTCCCAGCCCTTCCCTCCACACTGCTACGCTCAACAGCAAGTGATGGAGACCAGCACAAGATGTAAGAACGTATTTCTGCATTTTCAAAGCCTTCCCTTTCAAAAGCTGGAAGCTGCCTGTTCCTAACCCCATTCCCCAAGGATGCTTAATTGACCTTTTTCCTTCTGTTTTCCACCTGTGAAGGAAGAGACGTGTTATCACCGTGTTACTTGCAACCCAATTTCAGTTCCCTGCTCCCAGTGCTTCAGGCTCACCACAGGAGGCGATATGCACCATACTGCAAAAGAGCAGCTCTTTCATGTGACATCTTTGCTGTCATTTGCTGCAGATGGGGCCACTGCTTCCAGCTTATATGTGTTCTTGCTTCCTCTTCCATCTAATTGCAGAGCACAGGCACACAGGCTCTCCACTGTAAAGAGTTCTAAAGCTCTCAATACTGTGTGAAATGTTCTCCCCTATTCTACTGGGGTATCATCATGATTCGTAACTGCACATCGGTTATCTTCCTTTCCAAAACATCACTAAGAAAGAGCCACATTTTAAATCTTCTGTAGGAATTTGAGACCCAGTTATGTGTTTCTCTTGTCTCGTATAGCCAGGCACATCTGAAGCTAACCCAAACTTCCTAGGGCAAGCCTCGGATGTGCTTGATTAATTATAACATTACCAGAAGAGGCTACAGGAGGATTTGTTCCTATCAAGAGCATTTTAAGGGGGCATTAGTGGGAGGGGAGGGAGAAATCTTTTTGTTGCTGGCATCTATCAGTTTTTCTGGGGCTGAAGAGAGTTCCTTCAGAGGCCAAGTACAGGAGCATTCCCATGTCCTCTAAGCATCACACCTAGACAGCAGGATGACGATACTAGCACAGTCACAGGTATGCTTCCTGCAGACTGAAACCCTTCAGACAGCAGGATTCCATCCTAAACTCCCTGCATTGCTAGCACAGGTGATAATTTACATTTATCATTACTAGAGATCTTTGTGTTTAGAGAGCCAAAGACACAATCTAGTCAGTAAAGAACTAGGGGCAGTGTCAGGGACTGCATCTACGTCAGGAGAGTGACTTTTATCAAGAAGGGACGGCAAATACAATGTCTCCCCTTGTTTGTATTGCACTTGAAGCACAAGAGAGCAGCAGAGTTGTAAAATGCTTTTCTGACCCATGCACTTGAACATAAGCCAAGAGTGTGAAAAGGGTCCTTAAGGCTGCTTGGTTCTGGGGGCTTGTCTCTAAAGCAGCTTAGCATAGGTTAGAGATACGAATGTTGTCTTACTTAATGATTTTATTTATTCTATGCAAGTTGGTGCCAGGACATTCTCACTCCTTCAGAATGATGGAGGCTTGCTTCCTGTTAGCTATGGTGCCTAGGAACTGCTGAGCTGAAGCCTTCTTTAAACTGCCAGAGCATCCACACACTAAAAATACCTGTAGTGAAAACAATGATGGTTGGTGCAGGGTATCTCCTACTTACCCTTAAGGCAGTGCCATGGACCACTTCTCTTGATCAGTTACTAACTTTCAGCACAGATTCAGAATGGGAATCTCCTCAAAAAAATTAATAGCAACTGAGTTTTAAAATCTAGTCTTGGCCTAACAGAAAGCCTCAGTTACACACAGAGAGGCTTTGCTGCAGCATCAACTCGGTCTGAGAGGCATTGTTTTTCCACAGAGCAGGGACTGTCACCTGTAACAATTCATTAAGCCCCTTCATGACTTGACTTCCTCATTTATATTGTGCTTATTTGCAATGTGCTTTCTCAAAATACAGCCACTGGCAGGTGGAAAAGGGAGGGAAGGAAACTAATGGCTCCCTGACTTGGTAAGGTCACTTAGGTCTGAAGGAAGATGAAACGTGTGAGAGAAGAGAGAACCCAATATAATCCATTTTCCAGGACTGCTGGAGGACATGGAGCCTGACTTGCTCTCCTTTAGAAAAGGGACACAAAGGACTGCAGTGGTTCCCAGGAAGGCTCGAGTCTGACTAGAGATGCCAAGGTGTTCAGGTTCAAAATGCTATTTCGACAAGGTGTTTGCTTTGTCAGAAGATGATGTCCAGTCCTGTGACTGCTTCAGTAATCAGTGGTAGCTGATGCATGGAGCACATTAGCGTCATCTCCAGAGAGAGCCTCTTTTCTTCCCCATGAGTCACAGATAAGATGCTACAATGACAGCAGAAGTCTGGGCAAGTGAAACATATGCAATACTGGAGTGGCAGGAAAGCTCTAGTGACTTCAATTTGAACCTTATGGACAAACCAGAGAGAGCAGAGTAATCTTAGCGCTGCTTCTTACAGTTGTCACTGAGAAGACAGTGCCCAAAGGTTGGATGGCAGCAGAGAGGTAGAGAAAGCAGGAAGAAGTGGAAATTAAAACAAACTCCTCTGTACCTCGCACAGATGGAAGGAAATTTCTCTGTAAAGTTCCCATCATCAAAAAACCCCTCTTTTGCTATGTAAAGAGGCAATTTACCTTTGAGGAGGAGAGGAAATACAGCAGAGGGGGGATAAAGCAAGATAAACATCAAGTGTGGATCAAAGAAAGGAAAAAAGGAATAAGGAAAAGAATGTAAAAACAGTGGAAAGGCACTGATGGGAGAAGCTGGGTGAGAGACAAGGAGGAACTGTTAACTCTCAGATAAACACTTTATTGCACCTGCACATAAAATTTAAGTGCTTTAAACACAGGGGTGACTGGTAAGTAACTCCCTTTCCAAAGAGCAGATTTGTGGCTACCTTCACAAGAATCAACAATGCCCGATTTTTATCGCCAGCAGATGTGCTGCAGTTATCAGGTGCAGCTAAAGTGACAATATTTGGTCAATGAGTTCGGGGGTCACCAATAATGCCCCACGGTGGAACAAAAACACAGAGCATATGGCATTTCATGTGCTGAAACTGTCAGACTCGTAATTAACTGATTAGAGTGCATATGGTGCTCACAGACAGTGTAAATCTCTCAATGTAACAAATGCTGGAGACCATTGAAGGTGTCAGCATGCGTCTTCCTTGCAAATCTCTCTTCATTAAAGTTTCATATGGAGGCAAGTGTGTTGTAATAAAATCGCTATTAATGGAGTTATATTTATGATGATTGCTCTTTTGTGCAGCTGGATTTAACTTTTCCAACACTAAACTCCGCATCAGAGCTTTTTTGCAGTAGCTGCTGCCTGCAGAGATGCTTCTTGCTTTGTCATGTTTACCTTGAAATCAGAAGTTCTGGGAGCTAAGATAGCAAGAGTTACCCAAGATTGGCAAGAAAACTGCTCGTATCACCAGCATCAAAACAGAAAATTCCATGCCAAGATATAAATGCAGCTACAATTCTGTTTGAGTATTTATAGGAGGCTGGCCAGGGACAAACTCATTCCCTCTTCAGCTCCAAAAGACACTTTTAAGAAGATGGTGAGTGACACTTCATTAACCACGTGAAATAGGCTGACACAGCCAGCTTGCTCTTCAAGCCACCATGTCAGCTGGCATTTTTCCTTGCACCTCCCCTGTTTTACATCCAACACTACGTGAGGTGCTTTCTTGAACATCTCCAGCCAGATCAGCCTATGGATCAGGGGTTGGCCTGGGGGCAGGCAGCTCTGGGGAGGATAAAGCAATCATTCTGTGTCCCAGATCAGACTATCTGTTTGTATGTCCATGCATTAGAAATCCAGCTTTTCTCATCAGCCATCAATGAAGGGGATTTTAAATATTTCCCATCAGCCTTTCTTTGCCTTCCAGTCCTCTGCCTTATCAGGCTCTGATAGGACTAGCTCTTATGCAGCACCACTGCACCTCCAAAGTGATCTGGGATGAAAGCATTCTTCTGCATTTCAGTTTCTGGGAAGGTACCTGCAATCCAGGCAGTGTCTGTGCGGCTCTCCTGCCCAGTGAGGGCTGGGGAAGGAGGGAGTAAGGCATGACCCAGTGTACCACCAAGCTCCATCCTCCCAGCATACATAAATACTCACACACAACCCTCCAGGGTTTGCACACACCTCTCTCATTCCTTGTGTTCTTTTAAAAACCTTCCTACCTCCATTTATACATCAAGCAAAAGACTTATCAGAGACCTCATCTCCCTAATGAGTTAAAAGCTGTTGCCTCAGCCCAAGACCTTCCTAATCCCACATGGCTTCCTCCTCTCTCCTATTGTGTTATCACTGTCACTCTGTCTTCACCAGAGAGCTTCGTGCCTCACACAGTGCTGTTGGAATAGATGGAAAAATCTCCATTTTAAGAATAAGGAAAAATCCCTGTTAAGAACATCACTTGATTCTCCTCGATGGTTTGTTCAGAGGTGAGGCTGCTGGTAACAGATTAGGGCAGCCAGAAAAAAACAAGAAACTAAAAGATATCAAAGTGCTCTCTGGTAGGGAGCACAGAAGGAGACTTTGGTAAATTAAGTACTCCGTAGAAAAAAGAAAAAGAGAAAACCAGCTGTGATAACTCAGGGAGGAGAGACAAGGTGCATGGTGTGAATTTTAAGGTTTATGACCAAAGCTGGAAGGCAGAAGCTACAAAATATAATGCAATAAAATGCATTTATCTTAGGGGTTCCAAGGGCTTTTTCAACTCAAGATGCTCCTGCACCATAGCAATACCTGCAGCCTGCCCCGTGGAGATGCAGCACACTGACTGTGCAAGTGCTGCTCCTATACACAATGTCCCAGTGGTGGTAAGTCCAGCAGCACCCTTCTGTGGGTGTAGCTGGGTACCTGCAGTGGTATATCCCCTGGAAACTAGTGATTTTAACTGTTTTCCACACTTCAACCAATTTAGCCTAGCAAAAAGCATCAGCCAGGCCTTCTCCGCTCAGATCCATCAGTCTCTCTGCAGCCACCCCAATCCTCACCTAGATCTTATCTGAATAGCTCTGCATGTTGTTGCTTTGCTGCCACATGCAGATGCTCCCAGATGTGCTCCTCTCATTATTCCACGCTACTCTCCAAGCTGATTGTGTGCTGCCCTCCCAAACTCCATCCACACCAGGGGCTCTCAAAACCTTTCTGCCATACTGACTTATGTTGAAGTTCCTTTTTCCTTTCCTCTAAGCCACACCTTGTAAACAACAGAGGCTCCAAGGTGCCTCATTCTTGTTGTCTCTTCTGCTTGTGAGTCATGCAGGTGTCAACACTTCTAAAGTCTGTACGGAGGCACAGCAGAGCATTACGTTAGAAGTTATTAATAGCTGCTATCGACCAGTTCTTTGATCTATAGGCAGCTGATTACAGCTGCTGCTCCTGACAATGAGGCACCAGGAGGCCTGCCTGTACCTCTGTTTCCCTTTCCAGTATTCAGATTTTCTACTAGGACAAAAACCTTCCTCCCAAGATTTCAGAATAGCTGGGATTCAGCAGTCAACACTGCAGTCAGAAAGTCAAACATAACCAAGTGAAGCGTAACATTTTACTTTGCAAGGAGAGCATCACATCTCTGAATCCCGCTTCCAGCAGCCTTTGAAAGGCTGAAGGGTTGACATCACACACAACAAGCCTCCAGAGAACACAGCTCCTTTCTGAAACTTTCCATGTAGCCTGTAATCAATATCCATGAAAAAAAAAACACCTTGGAATTTGTACCCTATAGATAAAGGGCTGTAGCAATTGGTTCCCACAATCTTGCAAGATTTCACCTGAAGAAGGAAAGGTAATTCACTACTGCCCAAAGACACCATGCACATCAGACCTATTCATGGAAAAAAATCAGGGAATCTCCCTCCAGCAATGCAGAGCCAATGCTGGAAACAACTAAGAAAACAGGATGAAATAATCACCTTCACTTTATGTCAGCACCATCTAATCCTGCTCTGTCTGCTGGTAAGCAGTGTGGTGATCAAAAGTCCACAGAGAAACATTCTGAGACAGACAAATTCAGACGGTTTCCCATTTTATCTGATGTTACCAGCTAATCTCTCTATGAACTTGTCCAAAACTCTTCAGCATTCCTTTTCTGAGAAACAGGGATAAGGTGGATCTACACTATGCTACTGATGTATACAACACCACACTGCTCTGCTTGCTAAGGCTTTGAAGGTCATTAGAGCCAGTACTGCCTGACTTAAGTCCCCACCTATCAATACAAGAAAAGAGCATTTTTAAGGATACCAGAAGCAACCGGGTTTTGTGCACAGTGGGACAACGCACTTTATGGCTTGAACATGAACCTGAAGAGCATCAATTTCTGTAACTTTTACTCCATTTGAATTATAGCACCCATAAATTTTTATGATGATGGAACTAGACATGAAGGAAGGAAAACTCACATACTTAGGATTATTGCAAAGCCTATGTAATCAAGCTGCCAAGCTTTAAGATTACAGACATATTCTAAACATTTCAACTCATGACCATAAAGCCCATTCCACTGTGACAAAGCACAGCGGAGGAGAAGTATTTGGCAAATGCATGTTAGCATTTACCTCACCACAGTCACATTTCAGACTACATATTTCCAAAAGAGAACTAAAAATAGTGGAAGAATACCTTCAAGCAAAACTTCTATCTTTGGAAGGAATGTTTTTTCCTAAACAAAACCTAGTTTAAAGCACTTAATAATTACTGGTATTTTGGTGATATCAGGCCCAATGCCAGGAAGCGAAGAATTAACAGCAAACACACACACTTTCCTTCTTCAACCCTTAAAGCTCTTACAAACGCACAATCACACTGTGTACAGAAGAACCTCACTACACGTGTGATACAGTGAATTACTTAGAGTAGACCACAGAAAAGACACCACACCTCCTACACTGCATTACTCCTTCCCCTTATATACAACCCTTTAACTCACAGGGACTAGCTGGCACTCTAGCCATGCAGTACAGCTATGCTTAACACAGAGCACACTCATCACACCAAAGCTGGTTATTCTTGGCTTGTGCCAGCTTCAGGTGCAGAATAGTAACTTGTGGCTCTTACTGATCCTGGGATTTTGAAACCTGAATTTTGCAAATCTGTCTTCTGTGAGGGCAGATCACCTCACTAGGCAATCCAATATTACAGATCTCAATTACTTCACCCCGGGTTTAGAGCATGATGCTTCTTTATTACCTCCAGCTCAGTGTTATGAGCATGCAGCTTCTGCACCATGTCCTCAGCCTCACGCATGCGCCGGTTCAGCTGGGGCGAGTGCTCCGAAGGGGTCAGCTCGCTGTCATACGACTCCAGAATTGCTCGCATCCCATCACGCTCCTGTCAGGAAGAACAGCAAAGACCTTCAGGGATACAGCCCCTGACCCACTCCAAGGAGAGAGCTCCCAAATCACCATTCTACACCTTTGCCCATTATTCTTTTACGGACAAAACCCTGATGGAGAGACATTCGTCATCTCCATAGCGGCATCAAGACCCGGATGAATACACAGTTCTAACAGAACAAATGTTGCTGCTCTGAACACTGGAGAATTAGACTGTCTTTGTGTATATAAAACCACATACCCCTTGCAGGAAAGCAACATGCATACATTCTAACAAGCAGATGGCAACTGAAAACAGAGCCTGCCTTCTTTTTGGAGACAGTATTCTAATTCAGTGTGGCTGAATAGGTTTCTTCAGCAAAATATTTAGTGTAGTGCTTGATATTTTTCCTGCCAGAGTTCCAGCAATGAACGAACGGACTTGTCACAACAGAAATGAAACAGATTTGACAACGAACAAAGTGGCTGACAGCAAATATCCCCTATATGATACGTGAGTTATCACTCATTAAACATAGCAACGCTCAGTGCTTGCAATAAATACCTTTTCAGAGGTTAATAATCTCACAAACAATGTGTTTGGTTCACTAACCAAGCAGGCGCAGAGAAAGACAAAGAGAAGGATCCCGCTCCCCTTTCAGGTATAAAGCTTGGGCTGAAAGCTAAAGGTAAAACTTGTGTGGACTCTTGCTTGAGGTATTTCCTAATGCATTCCCAACTTCCTACAGCACCTAACACCTACCTCTAAGGCACTGATGAAGAAGAAGAATGGGGACAAGAGGCTGAAAACTGCCAGTAGTCAGGTGTGTTTTAAGATTACTCTTCACAGTGCAGTATGCATAGAGGGATCAGCCAGCTGATGAGGTGTTTAACCTTCATGTTTGTAAGGCTACAGAACAGGGCCAAAGTTGCTGCTGCTGCTGCTTTCTAGCTTGTCCTGCTGCAGGAATGCACAAGTGCTGTGGACAAACCAGTTCTCACGTGCAAATTCTGCCATCACAAACAAACATTATTAGATCACCCAGCCTTATACCTGTGCTGTTTGCATCCAGACTAGGCACCACCACTGCACTGGACCTGGAGCAGTTCCTAAACCCAGCCAGGCTGCACTGAAATGCTTTGCTGGGATCCTCCTCTCTGGGGCATTTCAGGAATTGCCAGGGTAGACAAAAAGGCCCTTTTTCCCCAATCCCAGATGAAAATGGCTGTATTGCAGACAGCAGAGGTGATGCCAACTGCTCAGCTGAGCAAGCCTGTATACAAAGATTATCTCCTCCTTCAAAATCTAAAGGTCAAAGACTGAACATGGATAGCAAGTGTACACGTGGGGAAGGGAAGGAGCAGGCAAATTCAAGGTGTGAAAATAACACTGAGGGTACCGCCAGAGGTACAGCATGTGCTCAGAGCATGTCATGGATTGAAAGGTCAGCCAAGATGGCTGGTCAGCAGGTAAAAGGACACCAAAACCAAAGGACAGCCTGAGGCTACAGGAACCAAGTTAAGAAAATAATAAAACCAGGTTTTAACATAAATAGTACTGGAAGCTGTAACAAGCTCCTTGCTTAGGCCTGGCTCAGGAGAAACATTTTTCCAACGAAGGAACAGTTTTGACATAATTTGGAAAGAATTATTCAACTGACAGACATATGAAAAGAAATAATTCCACGTTAACTGCAGAATTAAAACACAAACCCAGCCACAGCACACCTGGCTCGTAATGCAAGTCAGAAGAACAGGACTGCTCCATCCTCCCTCCCCTTCACATCACCCCATCTGCCCAGTGCACTTTCCATAAGGCAAGCTGCTTTTGCTAAGGAGATGACTTTCACTCCCCCTTCATTGCAGAATCTTGTCACACATGAGATGAGAATGTAATGACAGCCTTTAGTGAAGGTATTTGTTTGATCACAGACTAGTCTGAGTTAGAAGGGACCTTGAAGCTCATCATCTCCACAGGCAGGGACTCCTTCCACTAGAGCAGGTTGCTCCAAGCCCCATTCAACCTGGCCTTGGTATCCTTGCAATTAGATCTGCAATTACAGCATCCTTTCTTTCTCTGTGCCCCGAGCGTTCCTCTAGCCTCATTTTCTACTCAGCATCTTTCATCAATGTGATCATTTAACACTGCAATGTTCTCTCCATTACAGCAGGGCAGTCCCAAAATCCTTAGCATGTTTTCAAAAGCAAACAGGACCCCTGGCAATTCCCATCACACTTGGCTTCCAATTAACTGGTGACCATTAGGTCATTCGAATCATTCCCAGCAAGGTCCTAGCAGTTGCCTGAGCTGTTCAGCTGCAAGGAGGACAAACTTCAGCTTTCACATTAGGATGGGAAAATTGCATGGGAGCAGGACATCCCTACAGGCTGGCTTTGCCCTAAAAACAGCTACACATCTTGTCCTTCAAAGCCTTTCTCTTAAAGAAGGAGTAAACTTCTCAAGACAAAGCATGTGTGGTAAGCACAGCACAAGCTGCGTTGGAAGGTGCTGAAATAAAGGGTGATACAATTAAACACTTCGATCCTGGAGTTCAGTTCTCCTCTTTAATTATGTCTAAATATTAACACTGTAATGAAATCAATTCTCAGCTTTCAACAAGTGGTCCCCAGCTCCCTTTCTTAAATGTCTCCCCATCAAGAGCTCTTACTGAAAGCTTTTCCCTTCCTCCTGTCAGTTTGGCAGGGAACTGAAGTTCTTGTCGAGAACTCCTCTGCCAAAAAGGATTCTCTAAAATGCAATCCTAATTTAGTAATTGCGGCAGTACCTCCTCATCCCCAACGCAACATTCCCCTAGCTCCATCAAAAACTTTGCCTGGGACTTTCAGATGCCCTTTCTAACCTTTTCCCAACACCTCTGCTTTCCTGCTTTCCAGGAGAGTAGTTATCAGCATTAGTGAAAAGCAGTTTCTCTGGGAATTCCCAACATTTACCCAGCACTGGGTATCTCTGCTAACTCTCCATGGACCTTAGACTGGCACACTTCCAGGTGCTCTTTACCTTGACCAGTTTCAAATCACCACCAGAACAGAATTGCAGCTTGCTCTCAACATGCCCTAAAACCAGAATAATTGGGTTTGATGTTCATTATAACCCTAGGAAATTAATGCCCTGCAGCAAACTCTGGTGCTGCAGCCTGCAGCTGTGTTTGAGGAGATATAGCTTTGAAAAAGAGGAAAGAAAGTGATTTTTTCAAAGGTTGAAGTTTCCCTTCCTTCTGTCAGCAACAGCCCATTCACCAAACAAATCTGCCTCCTCCTACTGCACATGTAACTAAAAAGAAAACACGTTTTATGTTCTTAACCACAAACTAGAGTTAATCCCATGGAAATCTGCTATGGGAAAGTATAGGAAGGCACCTCTACAAAATGACAGCCCTAAAATAAATCTTCTCTCTGGTCTTTCCACCAGCTCCTCTATTCCTGCTATGTAAAGCCAAAAATTCAACCTGGTTAGCGAGCAGCTTGAGGCTAACAGCAAGCCTTTCCCAGCACTTACACACCAAAGGGCTCCTCCAGGAGTTTGGGGCTCATATTAGGGAAAGACCTGAGAACGGTTCCCATCAGCACCATCAACATCCTACCAACACCCTCCATGTCACTGAAGCAGTGCTACTGCTCACCTCCAAGGGCAGCTGCAGCTTCAAGTATTAGGACACTGAGGACTCTCAACTGTGTGCTGGAAGCAACTGAACAGTAAAAACAGAGCCAAAAGAATTTACAAAGCCATCTGACCTTCTATACATACACACAAACACAGTGCCTATTCCTGTTGGTGCTCCTTACCGCTCCTCAAACATCCATCCACACCATTCACCACAGACTTCCTAATTAGTTGAAGCAAAGAAAAATCAATAAGAAAGAAATTAAAGTTACAAATCTAACTGAAGTCAGTCACACACCCAGGGAAAATTTGTTCCTGGGGTAAAGTTTATCTAGTGTCATAATTTTATTGAAATCCTATATCTTCCTATTGACTTTTATGGTTTCAAGCTGGATGCCAGAGTTATCATTATTAGAGTCTCGGTGTTGCTTGCTGGCCCGAGGTTTGGGGTTTGTGGGTTGGTTTTTTTCTTTTCATAAACAAGCTGTAATTGTCTGGTTTATTGATCAATAAATCTTTCAACTGCCTCTCTTCACCCGCTTCTGTTCTGGTGAGTCTCCTGCACCTCCTCGGAAGGAAAACATCAGGTTGGGTTTTCAAGAACGTATTGTTTTGTCATTAGCCATGAAAGAGCAGAAATTGTGCTGGTCGGTTCTGATAATGGCTTTTTAATGACAGATTCTAGTCACAGGAAATCTGCTTTATTTCCACACGAGTGAACTTCAACTATTAATCCACAACCCACAGGCACAGCTCGCTTGCTCTCTCGCTTCTGCTTGGGTTAGAGCCTGGCAGAGGAGACAGACTTTGTAAAGTGGAATCATAACGCTATTTCCCACTCAGTGCCTTTTTTGATAACACAGAAATATTCCTGTTCCTAGCATTGGGTGAACTTTTTGTTTAATTAATGATAATTTTTGGAGAATGTTAATAGACTGCTTCATTATAGGAAATCAGTGGCAAGATTCTCCCTCCTCTTCCTCCCCAGACTCCTAACTCCAAATTAGTTGTAACAAGAGAAAATTTTGAGACTGAGGAAAGATATGGAGCTTCAGCATTAAAGAGATGCTATTTGCAATCAGGTACAATTGAGTTAAATAGTCTTCATAAGAACCCAAATAAAAGAGACAGGTGACTGTGTAACAGAGTTCTCTGCTTTCTGGCTTGAAGCAATACAAATACATAGAAAAAGGCAGATGGTAACTGGGGCTTGAGCAGATGTTTAACACAAACAGAATTAGCAGTATGAGGTGTGGCAACATAAGCCAAAATATGGCCAGAAATAAAAATTAACTCTCTTAGACTGTGTCAGGACCTATTGACAAAATATATTCCTAGAATACTTGGAAAATTAGTCATGGTCCAGGAGCAACTATCTTTGAACTCACAAAAGGCAGGACAGGCCCTGAAAAAAGGACAGAGGAACAGATCCAACCTTTTAAAACAAGGATGGATGAGAAGATACAGACTCTGGCAATTATAAATCACCTCAACATTTTGGTATCTAATCAAATACTCAAAAAACCAACATTAACAATCAAATTGCTGGCACTAGAGGAGAATTAGGGACAAGAAACAACCAACTGAGCCTTGATATGAATTATATCCAACCAGTCTAATTTCCTTCTCTGACAGGTAACTTGTCTACTGAATAAAGGCAAACAATAAATGATAAACCTCAACTTCAGTGATGTGTTTATCAAAGAGGAGGATTACAGTTCAACAGCATCCCTAATTTAGAGAAATGAATTTGTATCAAAGTGATGAAATTCATGAAAGCAAAGCACAGAGCCCTGCGTGTTACGTAGCAACACAGACACCAGCTACTGTTAATGGGCAGCAGCATCAGTTGGCATCTCCCTCTTTGCACCTTCCTTACAGGAAACATGTGCATCCCACTTGAAGCTCACAGGGATACAGGAGCTGTACTATATACCATGGGGAAGCATTAGCTAGGGAATGCCCATGGGACTACAGACAATTAACAGGTTCTGCCCCAGTGTAACGGCTGGAAGAATTGATGAGGAATTGATCCTTTGTAATGAGGCTTCTCTCCTCACAATCTACACTCACATCCCATTGCCTCACGGAAAACAGGGGAAAAGTAAACACAAAGTGACAGTAAGACCCAAGCAGCAGAGGCCTGAAAGCAGAACTTTCAGTAGCTAAAGGCACATTCAGTCAGCTATTACGGGTACGCATCTAAAGGAGCCACATCCCCTCAACTCCTGACCCTCTTGCAGTGCTAACAAGAGTTGCTTGAATCTTCCAGAACAGACAGCAAACCAAGAGTTATATGCCAAAAATCCCAGCAAAAACTGAATTACCAGAAACTTTTCACATCCTCCTTGTCTACAGCAGCATCTATTCTCACCAGAGGACAAATAGCTCCACTTTCTCTTACCACCCTAACTTTTGTACTGATCATCTTTAAACCAAAATTTTCTATTCCCAAACCTCCAAACAGCTTCCTTCTCTGCTGCAGCCATTTCCCAACATTTCTCTCTGTGGCTGACCTATTTTCACATTACTTTGCAAATTAGAACTGACTGCAGACACATATGTATGTACACACCATTGACTTTCTACTCAAGACCGCAATTAAAACAGCATTTATAAAAAAGCCTGTTAACTCCATAAAAACAAAAACATGCAGCAGCTTTCACCATCTCTACACTGACAAGAACATAAGGAAATGGCTTTTCAAAATATCCTTGCCTCTCAAATGTGACTTTCTATATATCAACCCCCTGCTTCCATTTTCACCCCTCAAGCCAATATAAGGCTATTGCAGGAGCCTAAAGATGGATTTAACCTATAAAGAAGCCCTCCAGATGTATTGTGCCCTACAATCAAGGTTTCTCCAACAAAATAAGATATTTATTCTCTATATGTTGAAGTACCTGTGTGTCTAACCTGAATAGGGAGAGAGGTCAGACAGACTGATGTACTTTGTAACCACAAGCACACAGCAAACCAGGAATTAAGCATCTCTATCTGTCCCATCATCTCTCTACAACTGATGGTTTTCATCACTTCTGCTACTCTCGTAAGAGAGCCATTTTCTTGCTAGGGAAGGTAGCATATTATTAAGGTTGAACACCAACTTTCCACCCATGGCTGGAAGTCTGGAGAAGGCAATCACTTGGCAAACTGCAGTGAGAATAGGCAGAGAGCCTGAGAAAGACAATCAAAGGCTTCTTTTAAGTGCCAGAACAAAGCATTCAAAGACACTCTTAGCTTCCTAACCTTCATTTCTTACATTTTGGAGAGCCTCTGCAATCTGACTGCTCTTCTGGCAAACACTCAGCAGGCAGCTTTCATTGCACACCTAAAAATACTTGTGTATCTTACATGTTCTTTTATTCCATAGGTTTTTCTCCACATTTTTAGTCCTTCCTTTCTAGCTCTTGTCCCTCACCTCCAGTCCTCTGCAGAGGGCTCAGCTTGCCTTATATCCTGGCAATGGACCAAAGCAAATGAATGCACTGTAACTCTTTTAATCTGCCTCTGATAAATCCCCTGCTTACTATCTGCTGGAAAATTGTGCACGGTCTCTAAAAGCCTCATTTTGCTTATAGCACATACATATGGCAGCCGACAAGCAATCATACAACTGACATTGCAACAAATTAAATATTATCTGACTAAAACACCCCTGGGGTCCTCTTGCTTCACAGTGAGTTTAACATGTTTAGTTATGTTTCCTAACCTCCTGCTGCCGTGAAATAAGTTTATGATTTTTCTTCATTTAACTCCTTTCTAGCGGAATGCTCACCACCGCTAATCTCTAGCACAAGCTTGATTTTCTATCTCAGTGTATTTCTCATCTCTGAATTCAAAAAACCTCTCTTTTTACTACCATTCCTCTTACCACCGCTGCTCAAGCAGTGGCAATCTCACACAAGTGTGAAGCTGCTTTATTCACCTGTCTCAGCACAGGGCCACTCTGACACTGGTATCTGACACCATGTGCACAGCTCACAGATGAAAAATGATCATTTCTATTAAACTCAAATAAATGAATCCCATACCTTCTTCAACCCAGCCTCTAGATCACCAATGCTAGCAGAGAGAAGGCATCATACAACTGACAAGGAAATGTGTTCATCCTTACTTAGGGGCAATACAAAACTAGTATTTTACGTATCTGTTTTTGGAAGAGGGAGGGAGGGAGGGAGGGAGGGAAGGAGGGGAAGGGAGAGGGAGGGAAGGAGGGGAAGGGAGAGGGAGGGAAGGAGGGGAAGGGAGAGGGAGGGAAGGAGGGGAAGGGGGAGAGGAGAGGGCGGAGGGGAGGGAAAGGGAAAGGGAAAGGGAAAGGGAAAGCCTTATTCAACCCTGAAAAGAAATTTTCTTTGTGCATCAGATTCTTCTATTCTGCCAGTGTACTACAGCACATAAAAATTCAGCCCTATGTTCGTTCCTTACCCTCAAATTTCTTTTTCTTTCTGCCTCCTAAATAACCCAGATATTGGCCTCTTAATCTCTTAACAGCCGGTTTCCTGCAGGTTTGAGCACTTAAATATCATTAACTCGGGAGAAAAGTAAGCTGAACTGTGCTCTATGTGGTGTACTTATCTGCACAAAAAAAAAGGAGAAGGCACTGCACTGCTGTCCAGGCTCTGTTCCAATGATAAGTGGATTGACTCCACAACTTGTTAGAGTTTTAAAGTAGGTATGCTTTATTCAGTGCTGAGGCGCATGGGGGTTTCTCCTCCAAAAGCATGTGCGCCTCCCTTTGTTACTCAGTTCGTTCATATCATATATAATGATTACCTAAACATGAGATTGTTTCTTGCCTAATACATATGCAAAACCTATTCCTGTCTAGTATTATAATTAGTGTTCTGGCATTCATCCCATTAGCGTGCCTGCGCAGTGCCTCAAGGTGGTGGTCGTTAGGGGGTCGTGAGGATGAAGGCCTGTAGTTCCTCTTCATCACCACGAGTAACCTCTTGCTTTCACGCAGACTCAATAGGGTTTTGGCTCCTGTCTAAACCTCAGGTTCAGTACAAGCCGGTTTTATGTATCTTAAAAGTAGAAACTTGTCAAGTTCGCAAATTTTGTTATTCTGGCTATCTTTTGTTTCTTTTCTTCCTAAAGATATTATTTGAACAAGAATGCCTTAAATATTAAGTTATGAATCTTATCTACTACAATTCTGCCTCGCAGCTGTAACTCCTACAATTCTGCTTCACCATTCTAGCAACTTTGATTCCTACCGTTCTGCTTCACCAAGCACAGCCACTGCTTAAGCAAGCAGGCCCAATGTTAACCCTTTATTTCCTGGTATCACCAAGGAGATTCAGGCTAAACCAGAACTGAAGCAGGAGGGCAAATCTCACACAACACATCTGGAGAGGACAGAAAAATCAAAGACCTGAGCTCATTCGATCAGCTCAACACAGTACATTCCACTGAAATTATATAATTTCTTGGTGCCTTTACAATGGGGCAACAACTCTAGATATTTCTAGAGAAATATCTACCTGTGGCTTTTTGAAAAAGGCAAAGAAAAAGGGCTTTTAGCTAATGCCTCAGAATATACATCACCTGACTGCTTTATTAGAAAATATTGGTAATTTCCCATATTTTACTTATTTCACAAAACATTCCCTCTACTGCCTCCAGGCTGTAAAAGATCAGAGGCTTCAATAAGTGTTTCAGAAATTATACATCAAGTTATCTCCTAGGTCCCCCATGGCATATCTGCATTATCTTCAAAGGACTGCCATGGGCAGAGGGGACAGAGGTCCTTTGCCCTCACAGCCCAACAATGCCTCCTTTGGAAGGCGACAGAGAAAGAAGGGCACAGAAGAGACAAAACTCTGCATCTGCTGCAATAGGACTTTTCAGTTGAGCAAGTGAAGTAACGTGCACCTTAACACACATGAAGCCTAAGGATATCCACAGCACCTACGCTGCAAATCATCACATGAGGTCTGGCCAAATTTGAAAGCCATACAGTTGAATGTATCTATAGTAAAGGCCTTTCTTCCCACCATACATTGGGGTTAGATGTTTTCACTTTTCTACAACAACTGTTAGAAACTTGTTCTTTTACTATTGGAAACTTCCTTAATTTACGGTCCATAACTACTAGGGAACTGCCCAGAAACCCACAGCATTCATATATCCACCCTGATGCAGAACACAGAGCTACAAAACAGCCCGCACATACACCACCATATCCAGCACCTACCCTGATGCTCAAGTTGTTGACCAAAAAGCATTTTAGTAAGTACAGGAGGCACAAGATGCAGCTTCCACACTATTTAAGCCATCTACTAGGCAAAAGAATACATAAACATGTTCTTCTTGAAATTATAACAACCATAAAGGGTCATTTCTCACCCAAGCCATGCTCCCAACTGTAAACTAGCCTAATTTAAGGCATAGTTTATTTAATCACACAAAATTATTTATCTAGGGCAAAGCAATAAATAATACTCAATCATTTAGAACTAAAATGCTATTATTTACTTGGATGAGGTCAAAATAATGATTTTACATTAAACATCATGTTATTTCACATTTCACAACCTACATGATGTGGGTTACGTAGTTTAACTCGTACCCTTTGAAAGTATGAACAATCACTTTAACACTTGGAGTACAAAAGCTGCACCAAGCAACACTTCCTTGGCTTCTTTTACCATCAGTTTGTTCTCTCAAGCCAGAGTACAGTTCAGACAAGAACCACAGAACATGTCTCATTAGCTTAATCAGCAGCCATCCTTAGGGTCTGCTCTCAGACAGCAAGTAAACACGATGAAGCCTGGCTACTCCTTGACCTTGCGAACTGCACTTCTGACAGTTTTCTGTGCTTAAAAAGAAAATGGGCCACCTCAGTGCTCTCACTTCAGTTTCTCAAGCTGAGGTTTGTCATATGCTGGCACTTGAATCCTGTATAAACATCAGTTCAGGCTGGCAGAGACAACCATGAACCCCCCTGTGCTTGGGGATACCTTTCCTCTTGAGATCTGAATATGGTGAAGAACAAAACTGCATGCTTAAGAATCAGGTACAAGGGCCACATCTGGTAGGTAGATTATGGTGCTTCACCATCATTGCATTGGCATCTTCACCACTGCACCACTTTGAGCATCCTGGTCTAGTGGAAGGTGCCCCTGCCCATGGCAGGTGGTTGGAACTAGAGGAGCTTTAAGGTCCCTTCCAGCCCAGTGATCTGCAGTTTGGGAACATGACAAACAAAAACCTTCTCAACCACACTTAGCAGAGAATAAAGAGGATGCATGTCTACACCCAAGAACCTCCAGTCCTTGTGAGAACAACCCACATACACGGATTCCCTCAAATTTTACACATTTCAGAAATAAAACCATTACCTTAAAATAGTCTGCAAGTTGGTAAACCTAATATTAATCTATTAGCTGCCACCCAGCGAACACCTTCCTTTTACAGTGTCACCAGAGTGCTGGTTAATTCACACAGACAAAATGACGTTCCTGCCTTTGTTCTCCTTTCAGTGCCTCTGCAATATTAAGTCAACAAAAGCTTTCCTCAAAGCTGCACTGACATCAAGAATGTTATGTTCAAACCATTAGACAAAAACGTGAAGCACTCAAGTCATGCTTCATTAAAAACAAGTGGAAAAATCAGTTTACCAGAAGAAAAAGGTTATTTAGGAGATATATTCATTATACACATCCAAAAGAGAATAAGGATTAAATGCATAGGACAGAAACTTTCATTGGTCTTTTAATTATATTTATTATATTTGACCACAGTTTTTTTACTTTATTTTTTTTAGAACCACCTAGGTTGAAAAAGACCTTTAAGATCATCAAGCCCAACCCCAGCACTGCCAAGGCCACCATTAATCCATGTCACTGAGGGCATGGGTTTTGAACACTTCCAGGGACAATGACTCCACCACTGCCTTGGGCAGCCTGTTCCAACGCCTGAGCATCCTCTCAGTGAAAAAATTGTTCCTCATATCCAATCTAAACCTCCCCTGGTGCAGCTTGAGGTCGTTACCTCTTGTTCTATCACTTGTTACCTGGGAGAAGAGACCAACCCCATCTCACTACAACCTCCTTTCAAGTAGTTGTAGAGATAAGGTCCCCCCTGAGCCTTCTCTTCTCCAGACTGAAAACTCCAGGTCCCTCAGCCGTTCCCCATCACACTTGTGCTCCAGGCCCTGCACCAGCTCCATTGCCCTTCTCTGGCCCCACTGCAGCACCTCAATGTCTCTCCTGCAGTGAGGGGCCCAGAACTGAACACAGGCTTCGAGGTGCAGCCTCACCAAGTGCCCAGCCCGGGGGCAATCACTGCCCTGGCCCTGCTGCCACACTGGTGCTGTCACAGGCCAGGATGCCACTGACCTTCTTGTCTGTCTGTGCACAAGCTGCTCATGTTCAACCCCATCAATCAGCACCCCCAGGTCCTTTTCCACGAGCAGCTTTCCAGCCACTCTTCCCAAAGCCTGGAGTGTTACATGGGGTTGTTGTGGCCCAAGCGCAGGTCTCATCACTGAGCCTTTTTGAACCTCATCCCACTGGCCACAGCCCATGAATCCAGCCAGCGTCCTAAACAGTCCAAATTCAGCCTTTTTTGAGGTCTTAGGTGGAGGTTTATCTTACCTTCTTCCTCACTTACCGAAGGAGAAGGCCGCCATCCTTTTGCCCCTTCTCTCTGACCACAGGCTGAGTTTACCTCAGGCTTCCCGCTCTCCTTCCCGCCTGCAGTCAGGCACCGCTGGGTCCTGACAGGGCGCTGGGGCTGCTCCGTGCCTCCGGTCCCTCAGGAAGGAGCCTGCTGAAGGCGGCCTCTCCAGAGATACTCAGCTCAGCAAACTGCACACACAAACGTGCACGACAGTAAATAAATGTATTTATTTACACTTTGTTTCCAACCAAACCCCGTGGTGATGAAGAGCAGAACCACGGCATCAAAAACTCCGCTTTTCTGCAAACTAAACCTATTGGTTTGCTTGCACGCTAATGAAGTGCTAGGTATTTGAGAACAAAAAGGACTATCAGCTTTGCCACTTCAAAGTGGTATAATCACAGAAATGACTGTCAAAGGAAGAGGCGCAGTAACAGAGGGAAGAAGGCTCTCCCTGGCACACAGCATCACGGAAGAGCTGGTGAATAGCAGTGATGAACTCCTGCTTCCATCCCGCGACGCACCCAGCAGGCAGAACTTTATGGGTAACTTGGAGTTCTCCCATTGAAATGTAGCCTTTCTGATGTTCCTATGAGACAACCTGAAGGACACTCGTTCCACCCCAGGCAGGTCACAGAGCTTTCAGTTTGCAGGCAAGTCCTCCAGAAGGCAAAAGGGTGAGCACAGATCCGCTTTGCGCAGTGATATTTAAGCATACAACACTCATCACGAAATCTGGCCCATCTCAGGAAAAAGAAAGTCCATTGTGATGCATCAGGAAATACTACCAGAGCTATTTTGTTAGTCCAAATAAATAGAGTTTACAATGAAGTCACGTATCTGTTGCTTTGTTTCATTCTTCTGCTTCCATTTGTGAAATACCATTATTTAATAAAAGGCCTTTCTCTCCCAGTGCCTTTCAATAAACCTGGCCAGCACTCTGCTGACTCAGCACAATCTGTCTCAAATATGGCTTTATCTTGCCAATGAATACTATCTGAGATGATGCCATTTTCAATATAGTCTATTATCAGCAGTAGACAGACTCAGACTTGCACAACAATTGAGGTATGAAAGCTGCTCTGGAAATTGCCAACCCAACCTCCCCCGCTCTCCTGGATCCCCCCTTCTCTCCAGGAGCATATTCCATGGGATTCTTCCAAGCAGGTTCATGATTAGGTCAAATTCCACTCTCCTGAAGTCCAGTGCTGTGATCCCGCTGTAGTTGCTTTGTCCCCTTCTCTCAGGAGTCATTTTAAATACCTTTAACAGCATCCTTGCCATCCACAATCAACAGAAAATCACTTGATACCACAAGCACAAAAAAGGTTGGTTCAGAGATGAAGGGAAGACAAAAGGTAACAAGAACAAATCATGCAGCTAGAATTTATGACCACTTCAAAACCTCTCTCCTGAGCTTCTTCCAAAAAGCTGGTCCTATTTTGCTTTCAAGTATTCTTTTACAGACGCATCCCTCTTATTTCGACTCCAGTAACTACATACATGAACTCCACCACATTAAAAGAAAGCATGACTCCCATGTTGTCTTTGTCGCTGCAGTCTCGAAGATGCTGCCCATGATTACGAATCCACTTGGCCTCTTCAGCTGATTGAGGGTAAGAACAGAAGCACCCAAAAAGCAGCAAGTGATAAGTTGATGCTTTTGTCTCCCTGCGCACATCAAGGATGCCAAACACATACACAAACAAGATCAACAATCAAGGCTATACTAAAGACTTCTTGTGCAAAACACCTGCCTCAATCCGTGGAAGACGTAGTGCAAATCTTACAGCAATGTCAAATCTTTGCAACATTTTCCCTGAATCAAATTAGTTCCTAATGAAACACTTGGTGATTAATACTCGCTTAAGAAGTAAATTGGGAGAAAAGCTATTAGTTGAACATGAGCAAATCAAATTGGCTCCAGATATGCATAATGAAATGTGTATATGTGAAGAAAATGCTACTGCTGTATCTTCCGAAGTCTTCAGTTTCTGAACACACTCTGTATTAGATCATCCCACAATATCCTCTAGTGCCAGTTCTGAAACATGATGCAGAAGGTACAAGTAGTTGGTGTACCTGCAAAATACAGAGGTACCTTCTAATGATCTAAACACTTGAAGTCTCACAAAGGTATGTGACCACACACAAAACTTCAACACAGAACTCCATTCAGAGAAATACTGATCCCATCCACCTCAGATGCCAAGACCAGGCTGGCTCACAGGCTCTCTCATTTGGATTTCCTCATCAGTCCAAGGTGGCAGGACACCAAGGAGCTATGGTCATGGACGGAGGGAAAAGCACAGTCCGTCAGTCCTGTCTGTACTCTGAGCTGCTGGGGCAGCACCTTAGGAGAGTGAACAGAACTGAAAATACCTGCTAGAAATGATCTCCTAACCCTGTAAGCATAATATTAAGCAAAGCATAATGCTAAGACTCTAGAGCAGTCTTTTATATATTTGAAGTTATGTTTCTCTCCTCAGCATTCACTAGTGTATTTCTTCACTATTTCCTCTTACTTTTTACCCTGTCACTGGTTAACGAATATCCATTCGCCTCCAGAAACTGAGAGGAACCACTGCAGTATCTATCACACAAGAGTTATCCAGACCTGACTGAAAGGAGAGCTGGGTATGAATGAGATGGGAATTAAGGACAAGAAATCACTTTGTAATTGAAAACTCAGGGCCAACCACCATGAAGTAAAAGGCAGGAGACCTGCAAGGCCACACTAAAAATCAAGCAGGGAGGAAGTGTCTGTGGTCTAAAACTGGCTCAGGCCCCAGATTTTGTTAATATCCCACTTTCCACAGGTTACTCCATATACCTCATTTTAACACTGATCCTTAGAAGCTTTGAATTTAAGACACAAACGTGATGCTAATTGAACACCCCTCCTCATGAAGCCTGTGGCATGGACTTGTATAAGGGTTGTTCTCCAGAGGGAACAAAACAGAAGCTGTAATTGTATTTAGATCCTGGAGGTGTGGAAAAAGAGGAAGAAAAGACTGTCAGTTCAGCATGTATGAAGCAGGAAGATATGAAAATAAATAGCTTGAAAACTAGGGAGCTCTGAAGGTTTCATCTCTAAAGCAAAACACAGAACTTTACACAAAATGTAAAAGAAACTTCAGAGAAACACATGCAAATAAAGGGATTAATCTCCAGCTGACATTTGCGTGCACCTAAAAGAATGCACTTATTCAAACATCCTTTCCTTTATCAACACTTTAATGCGAAAAACAAAGAAACAGCAGCATAGCAAATGAACTTTTTAGAGAGAGCTTCTCACTGCCTCCTCCTGTGGTACCAAAAGGCAAACAGCTGCTTCCTTTCTGCATCACACCCCCTGTTCTCACACCAGCAACACTTACGCCTTTCCTGACAAGGCAAACTCTAATACCAGGTACTGTTCTTATTAGCTTGGATTAGAGCGTGTGCTGTTAAGCCCCGCAGGTACCACATTCCACACAGGTTGCTCTCTTTATTTCACAAATCATATGTAATTGCCTCTCTAATATCAGCCACTGAATTGAGCTGAACACAATCGTTCTCTAAATTCAACATTCGTGCACTTCAAACATGTCTATTTCATCCTTCAAGGATACTTTTGACAATAAAATACTTCAAAACCTTAGAACTGAAGTTACTGGACAATTTAACCCACTGATACAAAGAGCGAGGAGCAAAGCAAAGCCACTCCTCCAACACTCCAAGCAGCAACTTCTTTTTCACTAGCTACATGAAGGAACAGGGGGCTCTGAACGGGTTTTAAAGTCTCCTGTTTGAACGGGGTGTGATTGATATGGCTGTTATTTCTAACACCGCAGGAGAGTGCTATAAATAACTTGGTGTTATTTATAAGCATCGTGTTGGTTTGTACGCCAGCACGGCCGGAGAGGCACAGCATCCCACAGCAAGGAGAGGTTTTCCATCAGGTCTGCACAAACCCAGGCACATGGGTGAGCTTTGTGAGCATTGCTGGAGCCCTGAAGATGGGCACATGCCTGAACCAGCATTGCCACCAAGTGCAAATAGGTGAGATCCTCACAGAGAGATGGGAAGCAAATACAAGCCACGCTTCATTCTGCCTTCAACGTTAGGAGGATTCGTGTGGTCTCTCCCGTGTCTGTTACCAGCACATTTTAAACAGCTGCCAGGCTGCTGACCAAGAAGTGACAGCCTGTCTGTGCTGGGTGGTTAAAGCAATCATTAAGCACTTGCTCAGTGTGGACCTGGAGCTTGCTGGAAGGGGAGGACAGCTACTCATCACTGCGCTTACTTTCATGCCACTCTCCTGCTAAGCTTGCTAACAGTCTGGCATGCTAATGGATATTCAGGAATTTAATCTTTTCTTCCATTCTTCTCATCTGCAGCCTTACCTACTATGTTAGAACTGATTTAATTACTACTAAATCACCTCCAACCACGCCTAGAGGTGTGATTTCATCCCTTAGTTTCTCCTGCTTTTTCACTACTATGGGAATAGTTAAACAGCATTTCTCCAAGTTGCTTTTTCAATGGAAAAGATAACTGTCAAGAGGTGCAAGGTTTGGTATTTCCCTGCCACTTACAGGTGGCATTCCTTGTTCATACCTCCTGAAACAATGCTCTCTCCTGGCAGGTCAACTTTAAAAAGTCAAATGCAATTGAAGTTTTCACCATGCAGCTCACAAAGAAAGGTATCTCCATGTTATAACTGATTTCTCTTTCTGATGTCACTGGTTAACAAAAATAACTGAATTTGGTACCCTTCTGAACACATCCACGTATTCCTTCACAGCTCCGAGATGAACTCCTTGCTCTTGTCCTTGGTCTCATTTGCAAAAACCTTTATCCTTAGTTTGCCAATCCAGCACAAGCAAGAGACTCTCCAGTCTGGGGAAAACTGGAGCAGAGACAATTAAGAGAGGAGAGAAGCAGGAGGAAAAATGCTGTATAATAGATGCAAAAGCAGATGTCTCGTAAGGACACTGTTATAAGTAACTTGTTCATGGAACTCTTCCACTTAGCACTGCAAAAGTGTATACTCATGGGTTGTTTTGCTGTACTTTTTAGCAGTTGGTCTTAAAAGCAGCCTATTATGGAAGTTCAGCACCACCACCTCCATCTTAAAGAAGGCAGAACTGATGCCCCACACCTTGAAGTGGTTGTGGTCATTCAGCAGCTTAGAAGAACTGGGCTAAATCACAGTCCCCCTTCCAGTTTCTCTCTGGGGATCTTCCCGTTGATTAGGTCACCCTTATCCAAACCCCCCAAAATGTGTCAATCAACTGCATGAGCTCTGTTTAGGAAAGGATTACTATTGTGCAGCCACTTGAGATGCTGCCTTTACTGAAGTTACAGCAGACAGGCAAAACCAGAAAGAAATAGTAAAAGAAAGCAGTGATGTTAACAAGCATGAACATTCCTAAAGTGCTCCTGTTCCATGTGCTCCAAATTCCTGACATGCTGAAGTTAAGAAAAATGGAGGAAGGTCCAACTCCTTTCTACCTTTTTTTTGCAGAAGAAATGACCAGTACCTACCAAAATCAATTAAAACATGTCATTCAGTTCTAGGAATAAAAGAGGAAATAGGAAGATGCTGCTTTTGACACTGCAAGGAGATCATCCCTCCGGAGATGGAAATCAACAGTTCTACCTGTAGTCAGTAATAGAATCATAGAATCATAGAATAGTTAGGTTTGGAAAGGACCTTAAGATCATCAAGTTCCAACCCCCCTGCCATGGGCAGGTTTGTCCTGTCCCTCATATGAGCAAAGGAACTCATACAAAGAAACCATTCACCAGCAGAAACTCACTTTCTTCTAGAGTCAGCTTTCTGCTGGTTTAGCTGCAGAAACTTCATTTTCAAACCAGTTCTGAGCAAAGAAAATGATAGGAGCATTTAGTTTGGGAAGAGGAGAAGGGAAGAGGGACCATCCCTTTACCACAACACGTTAGGCAGGTTTGGCTGTGCTGCGAAACAGGCCACTTTGTCAAGCAGAGAAGGTCACAAACCCAGCAATGATGTCCAGCAGCACAATGCCAAAGGCTTCCCTGTAACCTGGACTTCATAGGCAGGTGAGGAAAGAAGCCCCTCTTCATCTCACAGATATAATAAAGCCATCCGTCAGCAAAACGGAACAGAGCTACATTTGCAGGCTAACTCAGGCTGCTGAATTTATATGCAGCAACAGACCCATGTAAGGATCAAATAAAATTAATTCTGTCTAATAACAAATTAATTGTCCATGCCAACCTCTAATGTCTTCATCATCAAATGAATTTCCCTGTTATTTACCCACCACAACTTCCCACAGGGAAGGAGAAAGACAGCTGCTTAGATTAAAGAACAAAACAGAAGAGCCTCCTAGACAAAAGGATCTTTTCATTTCCTAAATGACTGCTCTACTCCAAAACATCTTATGAGAAATAATGTTAGGGGGTTTTTTTGATTCTTTTAACAAAACCAAGATGTGAACTGCCTGATTTGATGCTGCTGTTTCATTGTCTCAGAATTGAATGCAACAACTTCCAGCGGTAAGGAGAGATAGGCTCATGTATAAATAATGCAAGGAAAATAAACTGTCAACAGACCTAAGGAAGTGTATTTTTCTCATGTGATACTCTTTGAGGCACGGATCGCTGTAGCCCTCACCTTATTATTGACAACAGCAACGTTCTTAAAAGGAGTATAAGACAACAACAACAAAACCCTCTTTACAGTAAAACTAGGCTAGAAATTCTCTCAAAAGACCAGCAAAGTGACACATGCTGCCAGAGGCACACTGCTCTTATTTTACAACCTGATTTTAATGCCTCTAAAGCATCCAAAATCATCCAGTTTGACCACACCACAGAAACACCTCTCAAAATCATCATCTAATGGATGAGGTTTTCTGGGAAACAAAAGCAAGCTTTCTCTAACAGCAATGTCAATGCTCCATCCCACTTGAGCAATATCTATGCCAGAGGACTTCCCAAGCTTAGGGAACCAGCTTATAATAAAGAGCTGATCCATTTAATCCCGGAGAAGGCCTGAGAAGATAAAGGCAAAAGGGGAGAAGAGAGCCCTCACAGAAGATTTGGAAAAGCTCAGGTCTTTGACCCGATCAGCCCTTCAATTCACTATTAGTTCACTAAGCAAGCAGTAGTAAGAGATACAAGAAACCTCTTGGACAGAAGTCAAAGTGCTTTGTCACACAATGGACACTGTTTACTTGAATGGGGGTTTAAAAGGTTATTGCAGAGTTGCCATAGGAGAACCATCCAATAATGTCTTTCAGTTGTAGTGGGGTATCTTCTCTACAGAGCCATCAGCAGGACTCTATACTGTGTTTGACCTTATCGAACTTACAGTGGTCAAGAGTTCTCCAGATTATAGAGTGGTCCTACCAAATTCTGACCTGAATGTCCCTGCAGCCACAAAGGAGAGCAAAAACTCATGCACAGCAAAACTATAGGGCATGACTCGGAAGAAATCTTACCAAAATGAGCACGATCCATCAATCGGGGATTTAATTTATCCTAGCTGCAATGTTTTTTCTACATAGAGAAGATTAGAAGTAACAGAATCACTCTTCTGAAGCAGGAACAAAACAACTTTTAGTTAAGGAATAAAGCGGATGGCTCATGTTGATTAAAGAGTAGGTACACCGTGATGCAACAGCAGGCTGCTGCACACAAATCCCACAGTAATTACAGCAGCAGCACTACTTCACTAATGATGCTACGGCTCTGAACTGGGACAAATTAACATAAAGACACACATGCTGGTGACTTGCCACCCAAGGGAAGGTGAATATGCTGGAGACACAGACATTTAAGGGAATCACAACAGATTAAATGCTGCAAGGTACAGGCAAGCAATAGGCAGCCCAAACAAAAAAGGAAGATGGGAAAGGATGTTCCTCATCTGTCCTAGATTTGTATGAAGATTGATGTTCTCCCTAGAGGCTGTACAATGGATCTTTTTCATCCCACTTACATTTCAACATCTTCACTGTCAGTCCACTTTCCTCTAACTTTAGTAAAGGCTGGAGACCAGAATCACTGCCACTGTGATACGTCTTCAGCCAGGCTAAACCAGCATTACCTGGCCCATGGGATTCTCTGGTCAAGTGTGAACTTCCATAAAACAAAACCAAATCAAACTATATCATCTACATTGACATTTCACTTCCAAACCTCATCAACTACCAGAGCAGTTAGCCTCGGGCCTTAAGTCGAATGAACACTACACAATTTTCTCCATTGAAAAGAAGAACAATGTTGTAATGTACAGGAGGACCCCAGAGGTGGCCAGCACACTACCTCCACATCCTGCTCTGCACACACATCTATGTAAAGCAAAAGCACAGCCTGGGCTTTGCTTAATACCCTTCAGCAATGCCAGTGTGCTCCAGTTCAAAGTATTACTACATTCAAGAAGGGAGTGGGAATATAAGGCCAATTTAGGGTAAGACCAAGAAAAAGCCACTTGAGACAAATGAGACCAAGGCCAGGTTGGACAGGGGTTGGAGCAACCTGCTCTAGTGGAAGGTGTCCCTGCCCGAGGCAGGGGATTGGAACTGGATGAGCTTTAAAGCCCCTCCCAACCCAAACCATTCTATGAGTCTATGACTGCATAACAAATATCCCATGCCAACGATTTCAGGCTATTCAGCCTCTTGGTAGCAGCTCATTGTCTCAGACCTCTAGGGCTAGAAGTGCAGTTTAATGTGGGTTATTGGATGTCACAGATGCTGACTATTTCTGAGCTTCAAGATTTGGCCAGCGGTTAAGAGTCTTCCTGGTCTGGACCAGCGGAGAGCAATTCCATATTATTTTGTACTTTGGATGATTTTAAGCTAATGAAGGGCCTATTCTTTTTTATGACTACCCATGCAAATGTTAATTTTTAATAAACTTTGCCCAAGTAGGATTTAAAGCTTATCTCACAAGACATATTTAGAGCAGTGTCATGGTGAAGTAATTCTGGGGGAAAAAAATATGTACAGCTGAAAATAGGATATTTCTGCATGCTTGCTTCAAAGTGTACCAAGAGTTTCCTGCACAGACTGATTTGTCAGGCTAGTCGCTGCACAGGACTGGAATTAGTAATTAACAGTCAAAACCTGTGCCTCTTGGGCACGGAGCAGATGAATTTCATTGTCACCACACGTTCTGCACTTTTCATTGGTGACATGGGAAGACTGGAGGTAGTGGAGAGGGTGGGAAGAGCAGACACAATGTGTTTAAACTTGCCAGGGCTGGAAAGCTTAATCTGAGGCTAACAGGCAGCGTGTTGACCAAGCAAGAGGCTTTAGCATCATCAGTCTCTGATGACAGGGATGGGAGGTGCTCTGATGAAATACACATGGAGGCTGCAACATCCTGTAGGGTAGCATGGGCTATGCTGCCAAGTAAGAGAATGACTGCAGAGGGCTTTAAAAAGGTGCCATTGCTGAGGGATAACATAAGGCTTGTTAACACATCTGTGCTCAAGCTCTTCTAATTAATACAAAATGATTAAGCTTAATTACATGAGTGGCAGTAAAACTTCGACATACCGCTTTCAAAACCTGTTGAACAGTCTCTTCGAATCTATAACCCCCATGGCCTTGTGTTTTATTGCATCAGAAGTTAATTATGAGAGAGAGACTTTCAAAATGTATTAACAGCTATCACATATCATGGGGTCATTTGTCTTGAAGACAGGAAAACACATTAATGGGAGAGGTGCTGTGAGCATCTGAGCCTTCTTTAAATGTTCATGGATGCAAGGACAGAACTTCTGACCTCTCTGCTGTACCAGCAGAGGCATTCAGAAAGCTAACACAAAGAAAACACTGTCTTACTGAACCAGGCCTCTTTAGTGCTTTCATTTGCTAATACTTTATTTTTATATATATATTTATCACTTGTGCAAGAGAGATGGATGAGCTTTAGAAAGTAAAATACTAATTAATTTTTCAAGCATTGGTTTCCATTTGTCAGAGCTCCTGAAAGCAGCATTCTGTTGGCCCTGCCTGGGATGGGCAGGGACTATGCAAGTTATCAGCTCCCCATGCGGGTCTTTTCAACTACCACACATACATCTCCCATCTCAGTTCTGAGAGCACAGCGCCTTTTCTGCTGGCAACCACATCACATTCCCCCAGCCACACTCGGCAATAAGATTTAGTCATCAGAGATACTGGAACAATATTGGTTTCATCTGCTCTGAGGAACCAAGTACAACATGTTACCCTCTGAATTATTCAGACCACCACAGGGCTGGGTAACAAGCCTTTAGCAACATCTAGACCACCAGGGACAACATTTTCCCTGGTGTAGCTCGGATGATATCAGGGAGAAATTCAGCCTTAGGCTTACTGCATGGTTGCACTGCATCCTGGTCAGCCCCAGCAGGCTTACCGAGGAGAAGGTCTGGAATATCAAGCACAAGAAAAAACCTCAAACACCAAAATCCCAAGGCATCTCCACCCTGACACCACAGCTGCTGTTTAGAAAGCTGTGCTACCAGGCTGGAAGCATGGAAGCATGCAGGAGGTCACTCGTGACTTCTCAGTGTGGCTGACCTTCTCCCCCTGCCTGCCCCAGCTAAGCCTCCTAAAAGTATTTCCCTTTCCCTCGCCTTTAACTCTTTCACAAAATATCACATTGATTTTCCAGGCCAAAGAGCAGCCACCTGACATCTTACAGTAAGACCATCGTGTTTTCCACTATGAAAACCACAGAAGATAAGAACGAAGAGAAAGACTAACGCCAGACCACAGAGGTCATTGTGAAACACAGGGACTCTGGCCTCGATGGCAGCCTACGGTAAGAGCGTGTCTTGTTCTGCTAAGCCAGTCGCTTCCTCACCTGCACACTGGGGAACAATAAGCTGCAGGAAACAAATCTGCCATTGACTGCCCTTGATCCTTAGAAGTTTAATTACTTTCAGTACTGTCAAATGATCTGGACTGCCTTCAGCAGCTGAAAAAACTCTTTACCTACGCTCAGCAACACAGATGGGTTTGATGGTTCTGTTTAAAAACACAGACAGCAAGGCTTCTCATTTTCCCAAAGCCTTAAACTCCCTCTTGAAACATAAACAGAGATCAATTTTATTTCATCTCTTATGCAGCAGTTTTAGTAAAGTGTTAAAATGGAAGATACCGAAAAGCTACATGAGAGAATAATCCCTTGAAATAATGTGAAAATGAAACGGGCAAACAGTAATGCAACTGGAGCAGAAAACTATTACATCCACTCTCAGTTTGCTTCCACGCTGAACACCTACTCTGCTTCATCTTTCCAAGAGATCTTTCCCACCGCAGATGCCAGTCCCTACAACAGTCTCTGCTCCCGGGTTTGTACTGCTAGTAAAACTACTCATTGCTGCTACACAAAAGAAGTTTCCACTTTAGAACAAGGCAGACCAAAAAAAAACCCACCAAACCACCCTTATATCTATTTATAAAACTTCTTGTGTAAAGATAATGTAGTGAATGAAGGATTAAATTATGCAGTGTGAGCTGCAATAGAATGAATTATATTCAGTAAGATCACACACTACTGAAAGTATGCAAAAAGCAGTGCTGCTGCCTTTCAGTTGTCAAGCGACACACACTTCTATATTGCTCATCTCATTATTTTCTAATGTTTCCATGTGTGATAACATGCCCAGTGCTGACACTTGTCCTATTCTCCCTGGAAGACCCTACATTAGCATGTAAATAGCTGGCAGATACAAGGAAATGAAAGCAAGAAAGAGCTCTTTAATTAACTTTAATCCTCTGAAAATCCATACAGCAATCTGTTCTGACAGTTTTTCTACACGGGATCTTCTTAGGAGGTCCCTAAGTGCTGCCTGCGGATCACTGCCAGGCTAAAACAAGGAGAAAGAATGAACAAACCAATTCTGGAGACAATGTTTAGACATTTTTCTGCTATTAAGTGACGACTGGTGACTGCCATCTGGCATTATCAGAACTGTCATTAGTCCCACACTGGAATGGAAACAAAGAGATGCCATAAGCAAGACGATAGCTCACTTCACACCCATCTGACAGCCAGGCCTGGGGCAGGCGTGCCAGAGCTCACAGACACACACGTACACACAGGCAGCAGCCTCCTGTAGCTTCCAGTACTCTACCCACCGTATGGCTGTGCTCTGTGGCCCACATTTCCTCAGCCTGGAGTAAACAAAATCCTCAAGGTTGAAGAGCAAAGCAATTTCATTGTTAGAAAACTTGAGGAAACAGCTCTACACAGCCCTTCAAATCTTGAATGGCAAAAAGGCTGGCAGACTATAAAGGAGTAAGCTGAAATCATTCCTCAATGACTTACAGTTTCCAAATGTGATAAGTGTTATTCATAACCCACTACTGAGGAGATCTCTCAAACAAATTTTGATGGGGAAAAAAAGACCTGAGGATAAATGGAAGGAGATGTAATATCACAATCTTCGGCAGCACAAGACTGCCATATAACTCTTGCTTAGCACGTTGGATTTAGCTCTGGAAGTGGTACCCTGCTGGTTGATGGGAGCTGGTACAAAGACATAGAAAGGTCACTGGTTCCAGCCGTGCTTGGAGTGACCACTTTGAGGCCACTTACGGCTCAGACAGCTGATCGGTAAGGTTCCTAAAGAGCTGAACTTGAACTGAGATTCCTGCAGGGTGAATGGGAGCAGCTTAAGGGCACACACCAGCCAGAAGTGCAAGGAGTCAGCTCTCAGTCCCCTGGGCTTCTTTGAAGCTGAAGGAGGGAACAGCAGAACTCCTGAGTGTCCAACAGGAAAAACAGGGAAAACCCTGGCTATCAGACAAAGCATGAAGAGCCTGGAGAGCAGAGGCATGTAGGAGGGAATGAGATTAGCAGCTTGTTCCCTTGCTAAGAATTCAAACCCCATTCAAGAAAAACAGGCAGTGACGCAAAGATGAGAACCCTGAAAATCTACCTGATATGGCGACACAAAAGACAAGTAAGGCTGAAAGAAGAAGACAAGGTAGAAGGAATACCTCTTTGAGGGCAATCCTCACCTTTTATAATGAAGGAATAGGACTGCTGAGTCCAGGTCAGAGACCAAAGATCTATCAAGAGGGTTAAAAGTATAAATTTCTATCTGCCATACTTGGGTTCCCCCCATCCTTTTCAGCCTGGGTTTCTACAGTATTTACAGAGCATAACATTAGGAAGTTCTTCCCTGTGAGGGTGGTGAGGTGCTGACAGAGGCTGCCCAGAGAAGCTGTGGCTGCCCCATCCCTGGCAGTGTTCAAGGACAGGTTGGATGGGGCTTGGAGCAACCTGGTGTAGTGGAAGGTGTCCCTGGCCATGGCAGGGGGTTGGAACTCGATGACCATTAAGGTCCTTTTTCAACCCAAACCATTCTATGTTCTAGGTATAAAAACATCATCATAATCCCCCCCCCATATGTTATTAATGCTTTAATATCAAGAGCAGACATTTCACTTTATTCATCAAACCGTATTCCAGTGCTAGAAGATACAGAAAATATCCAGTGTGGCAACATCAAAACCTTGGTGACTGGTAATGCTCAGAAGAATGCAGGCTTTTATGAATATGTAAGCATGAATTTCAATAAAATGACCTTTAACACAACAGATTCCAGCTGAAGTAAGAAGGAAATCTCCACTGACACATAAATTACTAAAGATGAAGGTGCTCTTTCTAAGATTTACCTTACACAGAATAGTCCTTATACATACCCATCACTAATCCTCTTCAAACCATGCACCAGTTTGCAGAGCTTTGAGAAGTCATGTTCTAATGTGATCTAAATGCTCCAGTAGACAGAAACACCATTAAAAGTGCACTTAACAGCTATGAAGAAAAGGAAGAGATTAAATTGGAGTAAGTTCATAAAAACATCATAACCACATCCACCATTAGTTAAAGATTGCACTTTGGCAACCTGGTAACAATACCTGCCACTGGTAATATCTGAATTACCAGTGATATCTGGTAGCTAAGCCTCTTAGTTTATTTCTGCCATCTGATTGCCTCATTTTAAATAAGTATACAACCACCACCCAGTTCATAATCAAATCAAATCAAATCAAATCAATAAAGCAAAGAAAGGGAAAAAAATCCATGAAGTAATCCCCCAAAGTAAATAAGGTATAACAGATTTGAAATCTCAACCTGGTCATAGGGAACAAGACTCCCTATCTCCATATACTGCCCACAGGTGCACGTTTCAGCATACTGATTCGTATTCAAGATCAACAGGAGTGACAGCAACTCTGATCCAGTTATACTTTGCTTGTCTGGGAATACAGTGATTTGCTTACCTCATTGCAACAGGGTTAAATCTCATGGGTATTCAACGAACATTTTGGAAACTGCTGGTTGCAACACATGAACTTGCAAAAGCATCTCACATCTTTATCAACATTTGAAAGAAAACAGACACAAAGATGAAAAAAAAGACAAGTACCAAAACAGAAAGTTGGGATGCTTGCATAAAGTGAGGCAAGGGCATGGAAATGTAAACCACAGTGGAGAATGTCAGGTCAGTAAAAGCCACAGCTACAATAATCACTTATTTACAGCTGAAAACAGCCTCCTGGAAGACAGTTGAAGCAGGGTAGTTTTCAGAGTCGATAGTATGGGAACTTTTCCATTCTTATTAAATGACAGAGAATGTTTAACGCTCTTAAATCTTTCTCAGAATAGCTATTTAGTCAGCTATTCAGACTCTGTTGTTAAAAACACAAACCACACCATTATTTGTTAGGGACTGTAGTGATAGGACAAGGGGTAATGGGTTAGAACTTAAATGGGGGAAGTTTAGATTGGATATAAGGAGGAAATTCTTTCCTGTGAGGGTGGTGAGGCACTGGAATGGGTTGCCCAGGGAGGTTGTGAATGCTCCATCCCTGGCGGTGTTCAAGCCCAGGTTGGACAGAGCCTTGGGTGCCATGGTTTAGTGTGAGGTGTCCCTGCCCATGGCAGGGGGTTGGAACTGGATGATCTTAAGGTCCTTTCCAACCATAACTATTCTATGATTCTATAATATTTCAAAGGTAGACAATTTCAACACAATGGAAGCTTAAAACCCCAAACCAAACTGGGATGGACAGCTGTGAGTACAGGCAATTCTTTGAGTCTATCAGAAGTCAGAAGCAGCAGCAGTGACTGGAGCTGCACTCTGAATGACGCAGGCTCTGATCAGAATTAGCACAGGTCCTCTCCTGTATTTTAACCAGAGACAACTACATGCTTCAAGAAATCAAACAGCACTAAGGAGAAGATATAATAATAATAATCCCAAAGCCAGATATTCACCCAGGACCAAAATAACAAAGGTGGTAGGAGACAAGAGGAATAAAATTATTTATCATTTAAAATGGCTATTGTATTGGAGACACTAGACAGCAGACATCCCCCTGTCTGTTTTGAAAGAGGAGATAACGTTGTTCTGGGAAATTGGAGTCATTGGCAAGGAAGTTTTACCTGAACACTAAGAAAATTAGTTGAGAAGGTTCAGAATTACAAAGCATCTTTTTTAGTTGAGTGTACCAAGATGAAATAGAGACAGATAAGCACAGGCTTTCGTTAAAGTAATTTAACAATTCTTTGGAGAGTGAACCAGTGAATGTAGGGTTTGAAAATCTATAGAAATGACTGAGTACCCCTCAGTTTTAATCATTATGTGAGAGTCAAATACTGGTTGGTAAGATGTAGCTAACAGAGGAGCCCACGGTTCCTCTTGCTACGGAAAGCAATTAGCAGCAGGCTGCCCCAGGGATTGCCGCCAGAAGTTTCATTCAGGATACTGATTAGTGTAGAAAAACAGGGGCAAATAGCAAAATGTATGCTGACAACATCAAATATTCATGTTAGCAGAGTCTGGAGACAAGGATGAGGCCTTCTGGAGCACCTAAAAAACTTAATAATGAGGGAAGAGCAAAGGCCGATAAGCAGTGAGCACACATAAACACAAGTTAATGCAAAGTGGAAGAAAAACCACTAGATTTCAAGCAGTGTGCAGGCAAGCAGCTTTTAAACCACAGTCTCTTAGGAATTAGGCAGACATGGCCTGCAGAGAGGAGTGAAGGGGCTCCAACCCATGTCTACAAACCAGGCCACAACCTCCACAAGCAAAACCACTTCAGCAACATGGCCCTAAGAGAAAAATCACATCCTTGTGCTAATACAGGTTCACTGGATGCTTCCAGGATATGACAACAGCCAGCAGAGGTAGGAAATCACTGAAATGCTGATGCTAATGCAGCAGGGCAGTGTTGCGGAATACATACACACATGCTACAGCAAAGGACTTGCTATCTGAAGGAAGGTCATTGTCACATAGGTAAGGCACAGAAAACTGCAGTCTGCATTGTGGAACTCCATAAAACCCAAAGATTGTCAGTAGGAAATACAATAAAGATTTATCAGCTCTTCCACAGAACTTGTTTGATTTGGGCTCAGGTCTTTAGACTTTTCATCCCAGCTTCTTGGTTTCTCATCCTTTTATAACCAAGATAATGGCGCTTTGCTATCGCACAGGAACGACAGAAGGCAAAATGCATCTCTAAACATTGAGCACTTCTAAAATGAGTGATGATGTCATTCAGGTTCCCAAAATAGACAGTATTTAACCTTCATTAGCTGTCAACAGCTCTTGTAAGTCTACCAAGCATCAATACTCAGATATTTATAACACATTTAACTCCAGACCAAGTCCCGAGACTAAAAAAAGAAAGGACTGCCAACATAACAAGAAGATTCCTGCCTTTAGAGTTTCTTATCACTACTTCTTGGGGAGAACTTGCAAGGAAAAACAACTCCTTGGTCTGGATGAATAAACCTGGTAAACCCCAATGCTCTCCCTGCGACTTAGGAGGAGAGCAGTAATCACACTTGTTACAGCTTGACAATGCAGTAAAATGGGAACATGCCACTGTTCTGAAGCTGTACTTGTAGGAACAGTGTGAACCCTGTAATGTACATTTCACTTTACTAGCCCTCCCTTTAGCATATTAAAAGCTAATTACAACTCCAAACTTTTCATGCAGATTGTCGGGCATCCGTTCATTCACATGGAAGAATAACCACGATCACAGAATCACAGAATCCCAAGGGTTGGAAGGGACCTCAAGAGATCATGTAGTCCAACCCCCCTGCAAGAGCAGGGTAACCTAGAGTACATCACACAGGAACTTGTCCAGGCGGGCCTTGAATATCTCCAATGTGGGAGACTCCACAACCCCCCTGGGCAGCCTGTTCCAGTGCTCTGTCACTCTCACAGTAAAGAAGTTCTTCCTGATGTTAACGTGGAACCTTCTATGCTCCAGTTTACACCCATTGCCCCTTGTCCTATCACTGGATATCACTGAAAAAAGCCTAGCTCCATCATCCTGACACCCACCCGTTACATATTTGTAAACACTGATGAGGTCACCCCTCAGTCTCCTCTTCTCCAAGCTGAAGAGACCCAGCTCCCTCAGCCTCTCCTCATAAGGGAGGTGTTCCACTCCCTTAATCATCTTTGTGGCTCTGCGCTGGACTCTTTCAAGCAGTTCCCTGTCCTTCTTGAACTGAGGGGCCCAGAACTGGACGCAATATTCCAGATGCGGCCTAACCAAGGCAGAATAGAGGGGGAGGAGAACCTCTCTTGACCTACTAACCACACCCTTTCTAATGCACCCCAGGATGCCATTTGCCCTCTTGGCCACAAGGGCACATTGCTGGCTCATGTTCATCCTCCTATCCACCAGGCCCCCAGGTCCCTTTCCCCTTCGCTACTTTCCAGCAGGTAGAACCCCGGCAATAGAGGAGCAGTGTGCACGTTCTGAGCATCCCAAATTCTCCACAAAGCAAACAAACTATGAGCCTGTACCTACCAGGCCAGGGTCAGCAATAAATCCTTTATCCACTGTTATTGCTAATTCAGCTGAAAATGTGTACTTTGATGTTTGGCAGCTGCTAAGTCATCCAGTTCCTTCAGTGGAGCAGTTTGACGTTAAACCTAAGGCTGTGTAATTGCTGGTTGATGAGGGGCAACAATTCCATACCCTGTTCCCTCTCCTTGAAGGAAAGCTAATCAGACAAAAATTACTTCTGCAGAGGGAGAAGTAATGAGTGCATAAACGCTGACAAAGAAAAGCCCAAACTCAAGCTAGTGAGGTGAAATGTAAGAAGACCTCCTCAGAAAGTCAAGGAGACAAATTCAGGAGTCCTCTTTAGCTCGTCCATTAGAGGGATCAAATCATTCCCAATGTTAAGGAGAGAACTCCAATGGAAATCACAACTAAAGTCACATAGGATGCACCAATGGCTGCAGCAGAAAGACCTCAGAACCTTAAGACTCACTCATCCATGCCCAGGCAGGGAGGAAAGCAAGGCAGGGAAGCTCTGCACATTTAATTGCTTCTCCATTTTCATTTGTGTTATCCGAAGGAAAACATCAGGTTTAGAACATATGTTGCGCATCCTGCAGCCTGCCTAGCCTCTAGAGAGTTAAACCGTAAACCTGGCTATTATTTACAGCTGTTCAGCAACCTAGTTAGGATACTTTCAAGGGATTTGGCAGTTTTCTCTTTTTGTTCTCTTTTATGCAAGGAAAAAGCCAACAGTGCAATGCAAAGGATGCAAACACAGCCTCGGGTCACCACCACACATGACAAATTCATGTGCGTAGATATTACATAAGGAACACATTAGCTAGATAAAAGGAGGGGGTGGGTTAAATGGCTTTCTTGAGGGTTTTAATTATTTCTTTGGTAGAGAAGATTTCTTTTAAGGCCTTTAAAGTGCGATGAACACACTCCATTACAAGCAAGTCACTGAGCTACCTGTGAATGGCACCTTTGCCACAGTTACATCACAGGGATAGAATCATAGAATCATAGAATAGTTAGGGTTGGAAAGGACCTTGAGATCATCAAGTTCCAACCCTCCTGCCATGGGCAGGGACACCTCACACTAAACCATATTATCCAAGGCCTCGGCCAACTTAGCCTTGAACACTGCCAGGGATGGAGCATTCACAACCTCCCTGGGCAACCCATTCCAGTGCCTCACCACCCTAACAGGAAAGAATTTCCTCCTTATATCCAATCTAAACTTCCCCTCTTTAAGTTTTAACCCATTACCCCTTGTCCTATCACTGCAGTCCCTAATGAAGAGTCCACCCCCAGCATCCCCATAGGCCCCCTTCAGATACTGGAAGGCTGCTATGAGGTCTCCACACAGCCTTCTCTTCTCCAGGCTGAACAGCCCCAACTTTCTCAGCCTGTCTTCATACAGGAGGTGCTCCAGTCCCCTGATCATTCTCATGGCCCTCCTCTGGACTTGTTCCAACAGATCCATGTCCTTTTTATGTTGAGGACACCAGAACTGCACAGAATACTCCAAGTGAGGTCTCACGAGAGCAGAATAAAGGGGCAGGATCACCTCCTTCGACCTGCTGGTCACGCTCCTTTCGATGCAGCCCAGGATACGGTTGGAATCAGGTGCTCTACATCTCCTGTAGTGGCTGACACGTACAAAGAAGAAATGGCCACTGCACCAAGTGGCACTCATCTGCTCAGGAGCAGAAAAGGTTATTTAGAGGCCCATGAAAGCCAGCAGCTCTCTTGTAGGAGGCTATCATCACGGCTGATCAGCAAAGCTGTGTGTGGACCAGACACTGAGGCAGAGCAGGAGGTATGTGGAGGTGCTGCTGTTCCCCATAACAGCCCTGAGAAGACTAACAGCTTTGTGGCTTTAAACTGGGAGGGAAAGGAGGGAAACAAAGAGATGAGTTGCTTGGCATTTTACTAGAAGCAAACAGAAGAGCTGAGATTTACTTAAAGGACTGGCAGAGTGAAGGCAGGTAGAAAAGAAACTGCTTCCAGGGAGACCCTCACAGCACCATGCTGGCAGAGGTTACCCCAGCCCTGTGCTTTGCTCCATGTAGGCTGAGCCTGCACAGGCTCCGGTGTAGAATGGGGAAGGGGGAGAAGGATGATGGTCAGGGTTACAGTGGGTAAAAATGAGGAGTGGGAGAGATGTCACTGGAGCATTGCCACTTGGTCCTGTGTGCTTCATGTAAAAGGTCACAAGTTCTCTTGCGGTGGTTTCTATTTAAAAACACAACCTAAAGTGCTTCACAGGCATTTCCCCCTGGCACCAAACTCTTGTGTTTGCTATCTTAATAAACATCTTCACATTGGAGAGGGATAAAAGGCATTTTGGTTTGATTTCATTCTATTTCCTGAAATTGCTTTTTTCTTCCTGCATTTTTTTTTCCTTGCCATTTAGTCGTGGTGGCCCTCACAGAGGGATAATGCAATAACACTGCTGACACAATCAGCTTCCCAATAACCTGCGAATGGCATTTCCTAGTGACAAAACAAGCACAGCTTTTCTTCTTTTGTAATTAATATCATAGAAATGTCAACCTCCAAAGGTAATATGTTATCAACAGAAAACTATGGTTTTAAAGCCATACAGTGTTTCTATCTATAGACCGGAAAATACTGTTTACATACAGAACTTGTTCTAAGGACAAACAACAGGATTCCTGCAGCTTATGCACATGTCTGAAAAACCAGCAACTGGGGAGAAGAGTGAACTTGCCTCACTTGCACACTCAGACACTAGATGTTTTTGAGAGATGCACATTCATTGTGCAAACTCATTTTGTACTTTGCCTGTAAAAGAACACAGCTCTGTGCTGTGTGCACGTGTTGAAAGGAATGTTACTTCACATCCATGCTGATCTTCAGTGTTATCAGTGTTTCATGCACAGAATTAGAGTTTCCAGCTACTCTCCCATCCATGTAAGCAATAACAACCAGCTGCTGGTCCTGGACCTACCTGTAAGCAATGTGTCTCCCACTGAGGCAGAGAAGAAAGGGTGCAGGAGCTGGGACTCTTCCAACTGCTGCTCCCAGTGGAAGGAAGATGCTGCTGCTCTGAGGGAGGAAGGGAATAAGACCATCTCCTTTCCCTGAAACAGGAATCAGTTCTTGGCACTGCCTTATGGAGGGTGAGTGCATGGGGCTCTGGGCACATCCCATCTACTTTAATCCAAACCTATGCTTTCTACCTAGGACCTGCTGCTTGTTGTAGTGTGAATCTCTCCTTCAAATGCACACAAGGCCAGTGAGCCCCAAGTCCTGTCATCCGATTCTTTCTACAGTTACTGTTCACAGCTCCTTACAGGCACTCAGGACAAGTGAATGTGAGCTTCAGGGTGCCATCCACAGGGTAGAGAAGACTGAAGAGGAAGCTGCACTCACACCTTGGGTAGAGCAAAGGGCTTAGGGGGAAGAGTATTCAGCTGCAGCAAAAGAACAGGTCCTGCAGTTACAGCATGGGCTGGCACAGCAAACCAGCAGAATTAAACTTTATCTGTGATAAGTACTTGCCATGGATGACAAACCAGCCCTCAGGGTGTTTGCAGCTCCTGGGCAGGAGATCAGCACAAACCTCCTCAAGCCCTTGCAGAAAAGGGATCCGTTTAAAAACACTCCCCCTTTCAATTACTTTCACCTCAAGCACTTTGTCTCAATTCCTTCCACACAGTCTTGTGGCATGCAAAACAGTACTGACTAGAAGACCAAGTAGGGTTCAGTCTCTGCTCCCCACAGTATTGCACAGTGGCACCAAAGGGATGCATTTGCTGGAATCCTTTGACAATTCTTTTTCTTCATTACCCAAGGAAAGTAAGGACATATAGACACAACTGTAATGACACATTTAAACATTGCTTTGACTGTGCTGCCCTACACTTAAAAAGCAGCTTGGGTGCTCCGTAGGGTTGTAGGAACTTCCTACCTACAACCTCTAGAAATTGTAAGCCTCTCATAAAAACAGTTCTCCTCCTTGTCTGGACAAGAAGGAAGTTAAACATCATCCTGGTGTAAAAAGCTTGTTTTCTTTCCCCGTCTCATACTCACACTTTGCTTACATATTAATCCCTTTCCAAGTGCTAGTAGTAGTGATATTTGTGGGGAAATCCTGTGGCTCTGGATTCATACGGACAGAAGATGAAGTCTCAGTTCCCCCACTGTCCAAACTGATTCCACATGCTAGTTCCTATTACATGTTGTCTCCATCTGAAATACTACCTAAGCAAATGTGTTCATAAAACAGGGAACAGTTCTCCTCAATGAAACAAATCATGGGTCAAAGACTGTTTCTACAATGCTCTGAGAAAACTCATTTGACTTCTAATATATTTGCCAATTTAAGCAAAGCTTGACCCGAGATGCTGTGAACGTGCACTGAATAAAACAGTCGGTGCTGCTGACACTGTGCCAGGAGCAACCCTGAACTCCTGAATTCTCCCAATGGTCCTTCAATCTTCTAAAGCTTTTGGGTGTTCATTTGAAAGGATGCTCTGAGTGACTGGTGTCTGAGTAGTGCAGCTGCTCTTACCAGAAGCTCCCATCTCCTGTTGAAATAAGCTACTGTGCAATTACTTAATTATCTCTCTCTGCTATCCTTTTAAAAATCCACTGCGATTCAACTTGAAGCAAACCCAGTTAATCCAGTTTTGTGGCTGAGAATTAAAACAGAGAGAAGTCAGAGATTCAAAGCTGCAGCTCTTGTGGCAATACCACCGCTCTGAGAGGCACAGATATTAATGCCTTCAAACGCTAAGTATCTGAGGAACAAAGAAATGCAAAAAGCCCTTTGTGCAGCTTATCCTAGCTGTATTTTATAGAGCCTGCTGTTCAGAAATCCTAAATCCCTTCCCCTGTCCTTGGATGCTGCCCAAGCCCGTGCCCGACTTCCTCACTGAGCCACCTCTTGCTGTTTGCCCTTCCCTTGCTTGTGGGGTGCAGAAGTGAAGTTTGTGCTGCCTGACTTCCCTTAACAATAACTCCCTCATCCCACCCATCCATCTTCCCCCTTGCTTCTCTGCCCTATCCACTCAACCATCCTTCGTAATTCAGGGCTGAGGAGCTCAGGAGCCAATGTTACAGCACAGGCATCAAGGGAACTATAACTTTGAATTACCCGACCCAGGTGAGTTTAAATTCCAAGCCATAACATTGGATTAACCTGATTTATTTTTATTGAATATTTTACCTTTATAAGTCCTACAGCCCTTTCTCTGAGAGAAAAATGGGAACTGAAGGTCAAATAAATTCTTTTATGGGTATGTTTCTAATTGTCATATTCTAACCTCTCAGCACCAAGCATCAATACCTGGTGGTGGTAGAACAAAGCAGAAGCCAGTCAGTATTCTGGGAAATACAATGTTTCTTAGGGTCCTTCAAAAATACCTCCTAAAGTAACACATAACTTTGAAATCTGCTGCATCTTTAAAACCCTCTAAACACCTCACTGAAATAGAAATCGTTAGGTTTAACATCAGTAAGAGTACAGAGGCCGTCCTTGTGCCTCCGCCTCAAAAGCATCAGATGTAATGGTAGTAATGAACTCTGTGTTTTTATCATTACAAACTTTATCACATACATAAAAAGGCAAAAGAAAGAATGTCAGAGAACTGATTCCCCAAAAATGACTAACATAATTTTTATGAGCTCTTTCATGCTTCGAAAAGCTAAAGGGAAACAAGGCCCAGGAGTCAATTCATGTTCTGCCTCCAGGCTGGACATTTGAAGCTAACTTTCACCATTTCCATGTCAAAAGCCCTCAGGTGACTCAGCTCTACTCTAATAAAGCCCATCACCTTCATGCCTCTGTGGGACAGATGCCTTTAGGTACCCATACAGGAGCACAAATAAGTAGAGTATCCAAAGTCAGGGAAAAGGCAAATTTACCCACTAGCTATGAAGAATTAGGACATCAGATCAACTTGCAGGAACTAGAGAGGATCTAGTGGGAAGCAGGAAGACGAGGGCAGACCAAGCTCCCAAACTTCTGCAGTGCCCACAGCCACTGAACAAGCTCAGTCATCCCAGACCCAGAGATCCCCTCAACACATGCAGACAAGTCAGAAACTAAGGGAACTTCTACACTTTGCAAAGCCATTTTGGAGCAGGATGAGGAAGTGAGAATTCAACAACTCTCCAACCTTCTTCATGGAGTAAAATGAGTGGGTAGTAAACCTATGACTAAAACAGGCAAAGGAAGGGAGCTAACGTCTGACAATGAAAAGCATCCCCGTATCCCGAGAGGCTATGCCACAGAACACACACTCCTGCCTTTCAGAAACCTACAAATCTCTTGAGGAACACTAACATTTTCTGGTTTCAAGATATTTCCTGCTTCCAAATGCTCTTTGTGCACCGCTTTGACACTACTACAGACAGCCTCTTCTCCAAACACATCGATTTCAGCTCTCCTTATTCATCCTCTATAGAGAGACTCTGCATCTGTATCAGCAAATGACATTAGCAGGCCGTGGAACAGCCTGCTTCATAGGAAAATGGCTTGTACTCATTTTATTCTGGAACACAATTGCCATTTGCTTAATATAGTCATGATATTTTACTGAGGTAATTATACTCTTAGCTATCAGTAACAATTAAACCCTTAGACTGAGGTTGCTTAATAAAGGTCTCAAAATAAATAACACATTCCAAACACAATATTTTAAAATGTCAAGCATGCAAATAAGATCTTGTAATGAATATAACGAAGCAGTAAGGATAAATCAGCCCAAAGTTAGGCTGTCATTGCAGGAATCTCTGCTACAATTGCCACTGGAGTATTGTGGGGGTTCTGATGGCTACAGAAAGGGCAGCATAAGCACTGCAGACAAGACCATTTAATTACATGTTATGGGTGGTTCAGCAGAAGGGCAGGGTGAAGCTGCAGAGCTGAGACTTGTGTAACTCAGCTTATGGTGAGACCAATGGAATTTATACTTATTCTTTTGTATTTTCTGAAGCACATGAAAGCAAGTCAGACCATTCCATGGCAAGCAAAATAGAAGCCAGAAACAGACAAACTGGGGGGGTACAGACAAAGGAGGAAAATCACTCTCAAACTCTGAAATCTAGAGAGATTTGAAATTAGGTCAGCAGAGACTCATAGAATCCTAGGCTGAAAAGACCACTAAAGTATGTCACTGAGGGCCTCATCTACATGGGTTCTGATCACTTCCAGGGACAGTCCTAGAAAGCTGCTCCATACAGAAGGTGAGAGCATGGTGTAAAGGTCCTTGCCATGCAGACAGCAAGGTGATTCATAAAGGTTAAGTAGAGCAGTGACAGACATTTACAAAGATCAAAAAACAGAGAGGAAAAGTGTCCTCAGAATAAATACTTGCAAAAACTTCTTGTCGAGCATCCACTGCAAAGCATGGTACAGCAGATTGCCTCCAACGCTGCTGCATTTGGGAGGCTGTTGCCCAAGCTCCAGAAGGGGTTCAGTGGATGAAGACTAAAGCATGGCACAATAAATAACTGGAAGAAGTTCTCAAAAACATGATTAAGAAATTTGGGTTATACAGGGGGGAAAAAGAAGCACCCTTGTGTTAAAAAAACCCTCACAGAGCTCTCTTTCCCTGAAGCACCTCAAGACACAAGGCTCTCAGAGACCAACAAAAGCAAACACAAAAGGTGGTATTTCCTCAGCCCCAACAGAAAATGCCTACAGCAGCAAACCTCCAAACCCCACTTTCTCCTCACAAAACTTAGGATGCTTTACCCAGGAACCCAGACACTCCTGGGCAAACCATGGGCACAAAGCCCAACCGTCGTTTGGCATCAGCACAGCACTAGCTAACAGGGGGAAGAGATCAATCATAAAAGCAAGTACCTCATCTCTGACCTGTTTAAAAGGTCCCCTACAAAAGGGGTCTAAGAATTAAACTGATGATATAAATGGATACTATAAATCACAATTCAGCAGAGAACTGTTCAAACCCCCTGTACTCCACAAGCAGCAATTCGCTTTTCTCCTCTGTGTCACAGCAGTTAATGATCTTCTCTCTTCCCTTTGCTATCATCCCCCTCTGCCCATAACTATGAATCACCTTTTTGCTGGAATTATTTAACTGATTAATATAATCAAGTTGAAATTAAGGGGAACTGAGCTCAATCTAAAAGGTTGTTGCATCTCTTTCAGACACAGAGTGCCTTGTCTCCTCTCTTTTGAAGCACGCAGGACGACCTAGTAAGTACCACCTCACCTGACAAAGCTTGCCTTGCTGAATCAAAGAAGAGACAGCAGTGGAATTGCTTTAAAATGTATCTATTTGCAGGCATAAAAAGGAAGATAACCTCCATGGGTTTACAGAAACCTGTGAAGAGAAGATGTGGTGAGTAGAGGTAAAGGATTGGCAAGGGTCAGGCTGACAGCACTTAACAGTTGCAGCACATGGAGTGGCAGCACAGCTGGTGATGCACGAGTAATGGTGCTGCTTAAATGATACAGTCATGAAGTGGACTGAAAGAAGGGAGAAGCATCATATCATAACAGCCAGCGAGAAGCATTTGGTAGTCCTCATAACACAGAGTTTTGCCCCAGAACTGTGTGTGCTACCTGGACACAGAGCACAGGATACAACACCCAAAAGGTGGTTTGTTGCAAGGCATCTCTTTGCCAGAGCGGCTGGTTTTATTGCTAGTGAGTGTAATAAAGTGCAATATTTAATGTTTTCATATATCCCAAGGAAAGGGTTACTTCACCTTCTTCACTGAACTTCCAGAACCTTAAGATTCTTCTTTGTGCTTTAAAATCATCTACCCCCTAAGAAAAACCATAATGCAGGACCCAGTGTGACAGAGAAACCATCAGCACGATTTTAAATCTTTACTGATTACACAACAAAGCAGATGGCAAATCAAGTCATGAACTCTACATCTGCCATGCTTAATGAACAGTTTAATTACCTAGTCTCATTTCTGATGCATCTCTGCCATTCTCAGCTCCGGGAGTCGCTTCCACACTTCGCACTGACTCTTGCACAGAGATCTCCAGGAACATGTGGTACGAACAGGCAGCTGGGGTTGGTTAATCAATACTTGTTTCATCTCCGACTTTTATGGTGATGGCCTAAATTATGTCTCAATGGAAACAGATTTCCTATCGGATCACATGGAAAGCTCAGGAAACAAGATGGAATTTTTCAGCCTCTTCTCCAGGCAGTGGAGTACCCCAAGGCAGACACATGCACAGAAGGGAAATAAAACCAGCAAAACAACAACATCCAGCACAACCAGATTAATTCATTTGTTGCCTTATGCCTTACATGAGAGCAAGGGATGCAATTAGGACAGTGTACATTGACTAAGTCTACAATTTGAGAAGCAAATTGTGCTCATTTGGAATAAGGAAGAAGTAACTGAAATTGGGCTTCACAGTTTGAGTTTTGGTGTACTCAGACAGGCAAGAGCTTCCCATGAAGGGTGACACACTGGCTGCAGAAAAGCTGGGCATGTTGTGTCTGGTCCAATCTGCTGCCAAGTGTTATGGGCTGTTCCTACTCTGCAGCTTCATGTACTTAGGTCCAGTCACTCCGTGCACAGGAGAAATAACTGTTTTAAGGAGTCTCTGCAGAAGAAGAGGCTGCAGGTCTGAACCCAAACAGCAGCTAAGTAAGGAACACAGCTAAGGGCTGATCTAGCAGGTGACAACCCTAAAAGGACCCATGCAAACCCAGCTTCAGGACCCTGACATCAGATAGCTTTGAGAACCCTTCACTGGGCCCCTGTTGCTTTCCTCCAACCTCACTTCTGCTGCATAAGATTCATTTATGCCCTTGGAAGCTGCCCTCCTGAAACAAACAGAGCTTTGTTTCCATTTAAAACAGACTCAATCAGCTGCCTGCACTCACATAAGGATTTTCACTAAGGGCTTTTTATGGGAGGCCTACATGTCATATAAGATTTCCTAACAGATTCAAGTTTTAGTCATTCAGCAGCAGAACTGCATGTTTTTAACAAGTCTACATCATAAAGAGAAAGCAGGAACTGTGTGCAGAGCTCTCAGAGAAAGAGAAATGCTCACAGGCTTAAGGACAACACAAGTCAAATACAAAACTGTGTAGGTAAACATGGCATTCAAAGCCAATACAACAGTAAATCAAACAGGGAAAAGGGGCAGATGTGGACTAGCTCCTTCCCCAGCATTTCAGATATCTCCTACTACTGCTGTATCAGAACTACCTCGGGTAATAAAGTGGACATTAAGGATTTCCCTAAAACTGAGCAAAGCCATAGCAAAAAGATAGCCCAACAGACAGTGAACCCAGCCAAGGGGATTTCTGAAGGAAGGAATGAACACATCCCTAGAAACATCAATTTCTTTTTCATCACCTTAAGTGAACAGAGTGACACTGCAGATACCTTCAAGCCATCAATGTCTGAAAACCTTTAGGGTGTCCAAATCTAGTCTTAACGTTTCACTGCAAACACAGATCAGAAAACTGAAGTACTGTCCCGATTTACACAGACATGTGGGAGATAATCAACTAATATGTTTAAACAGCAGTTTGTCAACAGGAATCACCTGGATGCAGTTCCTATACCAGCCCACTCTCAGAGGTGGAAATGATTGGGCTGGACCACTGCACTAGTAGATTAAAGACTGGAGAATGCTGCTCAGGTCTTCCAGGGAAGAGAGATTTGTAGTGAGTCACTGAAGTATCCTAGATTGACAACTGTGCCCATTCCAAACAGTAAGCCAGCTGGAAAGGCCCAAGTAAGGTCAAGAAAGCCCAAAAGAAGCAAATGAGGCAAGGAAGCAAGCAATGGACAGAGAAGTTAAGTGCACTGAAATGGAAACGTGGGAGCAACCAAGCCAGACTGTGGCAAGTAGAAAATGGACTGGGCTGGGGATTGGAACTGGATGAGCTTTAAGGTCCCTTCCAACCGAAATCATTCAATGATTCGATGAAGTGAGACAAGCAGTCTGTAAAAGCCAAACAGTATTGCTAGAATCTTGAGGAAAAAGAAATACTAGCTATACAAGTAAGCTTGAGGAGGAATCAGGCTGGTAAAGCAAGGACCTCCTGAAGAGTGTGTTCACTACTGAAATACCGGGTACTGCTCTTACCAAATGATGAATAGTTTATCATTTTCTATGGATCTTCTAAAACACATTCAAGGCCCGAGACCTCCACATTACAATTTGAGCCCAAAGAAAGAAGGATAGCTGTCACTGCGTTAAACTTACGCTGTTGAACATATCTCATGCCTTTCAGTCCTCACTTGCTCAGTATATAGAAACAGATTCACTGCCCTAGCAGAGGGTCAAAAATACACAACTGCAAAAATCACACTATCAAAAGCAATATCAATTCAATCATATATATAATAGTCTCCCCCAAATTAGATTTTCACAGTCCTATTTAACAAGACAAAGATTCAACAGAGAGAGTTCATCTCTTCCATTCTCAAATTACATAGAAGCGCACAGTACCACTGATGCCACTAATGAGATGATTAAATACCATTCTAGGTGATATGCTTTCAATGTGAAATAATTATTTTTGACAGGCAATATATTTGCTCAAGCTCATTTGAAATCACAATATCAGCCTTTTTTTAATTAAATCAAATTCCTTCTTCTGATTTTGCATGAGAAGAGCAACCAGTGGAAGAAACAGTGCCAGGGAGAGATTGCCCAAGTGCCATAATGCATGTACGCCTTCACAAAGGACCCCTCACATTCCCTGGATGGAATATAAATGTTCAGAGAACAGCAAAGTCTTTCTTCTTTTAAAACAGGTCAGTTAAGAATCATTGAGCACAGTGAAAACTTCCACTGTCAAAACACAAGTTCATTTGCCATGGTCTGATGAAGGACATTTCCAACTCTTCAGGGGGAGGAGAGCAAACAAAGCAAAGGCTCTGTCTTTCAATAAAGGAGGGTACAATCCGTTACCTGACAATGTACTGCTGTCTTTCAGTCCAGTACATAAAGGGAAGTAATGACATTTTGTATTCTATGACAAAACATGCTGAGGGTTGGAAATAAGTTAACAAAGGGAATATTTTAGAAATCATCTGAGAAACTTCCTCCAGGGCTGAGCAGCCCAGCACAATGCCAGAGAGCTGAGCAGGTTGTAAAGGAAGGATTTTTACTGGGTTCTGTACCTACCTCTGTCATATGCAGCTAAGGCAGTACCAAACTAGAACACCATGGAGGGCTGTCTGCTGCTGGGGGTATTACAGAGACTGTGGAGAAGAGATGCGTTTTCTGTTTTCATGGAGAGATTTTGGTTCGTTCAGCCCTTACTGCAGTGCCTACCTCAGTGTGAAGCAGAAAGAACTGCTGTCATTTCTCTCTCCTCACTCCATGGCATCAAATTCTGCAGCCAGAAGATCTAATAGGATATCCTCTTGTAAAGCAGTTGTTTCATGCTTCAAGAAGCCCTGCTTACCACATCATATAGCAGAGCTTCTTTAGCTCAGCAATGACATGGAATTACACAGAATTAGGTACAGCACAATTAAAATGGATCAAAATGCTTTAGCTAACACTGGAAATTTAAAGCCTGAAGTACAAGCAACAGAACAGCTCCTTCCTCTCTTGCTCAGATACACCCTCTCATGTGCTCTTAACAGCTTGAGTCTGACCTTATGCACATGCATAAGCTGATTGAGGTGAGCAGCTTTGTAACATCAGGGAGAGTGAAGTTTTGGAAGGAGTATTCTTGGGAAGTGAACCAAGCATCATTCCAACTAGAGACAATTATTACTCCCTTTGGGGAAAGAGCAATCTCAGAATTGAATATAACATTTTCAGTGCTCTACAGACTTCAAAATGATTGCGCAGGATTTCATCAGGACAGCACAGCTGATACAGGATAACACAGACCTCTTTGATATATCCTATAGAAAGAACCTCAAAACGCGTTTTCAATTTACTGGTCTAGTGCCTACCATTACATTCCAACACTTTCAGTGTAAGAGGAAGGCGAATCTCGTACACTCGGTAAATTGTTTTTCCATAGGAAGAGTTGACAAGGTGTCGTCGTTTTGTTCTCTTTAGGAAAGGAGGTGATGCAGCCAAAGCCATTAGAAATTCCCTTCAGCGGCTCAAAGCACTCTAGGGACAATTAGAGTCCATTCTCTGCCATCACATAAATGCCAAGCCTCAGACAAAGTCCCATGTCACCATCACAGCATGAGCCCAGATGGGGGAACTCTAGCAGAGCCTTAGGGTGTACTAGCATTTTTATTCTAATGCAGTCCTAAATGCAAGTTTCATGTCTCTTCCTCACTATGCAAAGACCCCATGGCAACTTTGTAGTACCAGTTATGGAGGTGAGCAAAGAAGAAAGAGAGAGAACTGCACCTAGGGGAAAGAAAGAAGGAAAGGCTTTTGCAAGCATTAGGCAGGAACTCACCTTGGTGAGCAGCAACACACGTTTCTGCAGCCGCCTGACCAGTGCTTCGTGCTGCTCACGTTTCTTCTTCTCCTCCAAGAGCTGGCTCTGAATCCGTATTATGTCCTCCTGTAGCTGCACCCGGGCCTTCTCTAGTATTCGGGCACTAAGAAAGATAATATAGACATGTGAGACCTTCAGCACTGCCTCTTAGTGAGACAAATGAGATAAAGCTGAGAGGAGAAACATCACCATGATACCAGGACACTGGGGCTGGTGCCATTTCATCTCATGGCTGTACCACTGGAAACTGAGTAGCTGCAGTCTCATTATCAGCTGTTCTTAGAAAAAGACAGGAGAGGAGAACCCTCCCAGTGACAGCCTTCTTGTTCAGCACAAGACAATTACTGGAACCTCACATATACAAAGCATTTAAGTAATTCCATATCTATTTCAAAATCAGCCCATTTGCCTTTGAGAAGATGCCTCGTTTCCAACAAACAAGGCAGAGTCTTGGGTCCTACTCTATCTTTTAATCCTTTTCTAACAAAGTAGAACTAAAACTGAGGTTTAATATGATCTGCTTTGACAGACACATAATACTCAGCAAGTAATTATAGCCACCACCTGCACACTGTGCTTGCCAGCAACCTCTATTGGAAGAGAAATGCCATCTGAGGCCTAGTGATTAGCACTTCCTTTGCAATGTGGGCATGACTCAACTAAGGCAGAAGAGCTTGGTCCCTCCTCTTCCCAGCCCACTGTGCAGCATGATGTGGTGATGCACAATTACCCATGTATTCCTGGTGATGTTCTTCATGTGTGCCCTTCAGACACTCAGTCTTGCTGCTGGGATGCTCATGGAGCTGTTCCAAGGCATGCACCAAGCAGCTCCTCACAGATCAAAGATGCTGGCAAAGTAGTTGATCAGTACCAAAGAGTCGAATCATTCTAGGGATTGTTAAGAGTTGTTCATCATAAGTTCAGTATGACAAGTTTAACCAAGCCTGCGCTACCTTTAAGTATTTAAAGTGGGAGCAGGACATGAAGAAAAGCATTGCACACAAGTCAAAAACCCTCAAGCAAGCGAGAAAGATCAAAAGCAACATCTCTACCTTAGTAACACAAGATCTTTGTTGCTCTGATGCTAAAAACAAGACTGGAAAATTGCTGAGTGCTTCAGAGGGGTATTCTTTTCATTACAATTAAAAGAAAATAAGTGCAAATGCTTTTACATAAACTAGCACTATTGTAAGGTACTGTGGAGATAGATCCAAAAGGGAACTCTTTTTAAAGACACTCTCAGTATAAATCCAGTACAACCTGCACTGCCAGGTCACCAAATCACACTTCTTGGGAAATTTATGTAGGAATTCATACCTCAAAATCCTCCCCCCTTGAAGAAAAATATGCATTTTAAAACACTGGATGAATTAGGAACCTGTTTAAAGCTCCAGTTCGATTTGGAACCATTCACAGACCAATTTAATAATCAGGGACTGTGAAACAGTCTCTTCGTTGTTACATTCAGGTGGGAAAGTACATCAAGAGGGCTTCAAATCTGCATTTGAAAATGGGTAATTTCATTACCAGGGCACCATTACTTCCTTGGCTCTGTTTTAATTAATCAGTTAAAAAAGGGAACCTGTGCTCAAGAGTCGTATCCATGGTGATGGAACATGAAGTGGCACCAGATCTGTACTGGACGTTCCCTTCCCCATCCTACCCTCAGCAAGTATCTCAAGTTTAGTCTCATGGATACTTGCTAGAAACATTCCTCTTTTTCTGATTGAGCAATGCAAGAATTCCACAGGATAAAGCAGAGAATCAATTCTTATCAGATTCCACTAAATAAATCCATATTAAAAGCTATCCTAGAAGCCAACACCCAAAAAATGACCACGAGCAGGCTGAGCCTTGGCATCTCTGAAACACGGGACAAAATCCGGTGGTACAACCAAGATGTCAAATGTCACAAACACATATGCATCACTTGGGAAGTGATCACGTGCAGTGTACAAACCACACATCATTCTGAAGTTGCAGTTGCTAAACTGCTTGCTCTGCAGCCCATCCTTCTGCATGGCAAACTCTAACCCATGCTCGCACCTTGGTCCCTCAGTTCATAGTACAGCATCCTGCACCTTAAACACCCCTCCAGGGGCAATTTAGGCTGACAGTAATCTACAGCTGATGGACACAATTTGGGCAACACCTTAATATGTAACAGGAAGACTCACTGAACCGTGCCTCTCAAAATCCTAGGTTTAAGACACTTACCCTCCTTTCCATGGGGCTTGTATTAAGCCAGACTTTGCTAAGCTTGTACTAAGACAGTGCTCATGGCTAAGTGCCAGCCTATCAAGTTTGAAGCAGGTCAACCTCCAACGCAGGGCAGAATGGGTGGCTGAGAGCAGGTAACCCCCGTTACTGTCTTAACATTCATTAAGGTTTGCTCAATCTTTTCTATGCACAGGGTAAATACAAGTACAAAAACCTCATCAACTGTGTTATAACAAATTAAATCCCACTACAGAAACCCTACTGCAAACATTATTTGCTCTATCAAATAAACTCAGTCCTGATTAAAGTCAGAACAGAAGAAGAAGAAATGCAAACATAAGATTAAGTGTTACAAAACAGGCAGACTCTCACATTTGATTATTGCAAAACATTTGATAGGACAATAGAGAAATCTTTTTCCCCCAATCTCCCAGTATTGTGCCCTATTTCTGTAAATGCTGATGGATGATGACTGAGTTGACATTCATAAAGAAAAATGAGATAGGTGCTAGGTTTCTTCTTGAAATAATGAAAAATACTCAGATACGCACCTCTAAAACCAGTTTGGGAAATGACTATTTTAAAACATGAGAAAAGTTGAGCAAAGACAGACAAATGGGCCATTTCCTCAGCCATCGCATGGTGTTTGGAAAGAACATCATCATCTGTAGATATTTCAGCCTCAGATCAAATGTGATGTTAATGTACATGAAGTTTAAATGCCAGAGGTGTCTATGAAAGCAGAGACGACACTCAAACCCTCTGAACTGACTCTGTTACCACAGGTTCCCTTGCTGAGGGAAGCGTGAAATTCAACTGCCTTATGACTCTCCACATATTGAGATCCTTTCTTTCTCTTTTAGGAGAGATGGGTAATTCTTTCAGAAACTGCACCAAACACCACATACACTGACTATGGAAGAAAAAACCCAAACAGAAAGTTACATTCCCTATTAACACAAACCAGAATGGGAAAGCAGGTGCCCAACAGCAAACGCGGTTCAGGTGAGATGCAGGCCCTCTTCTTCCCCAGTGATGACACCTATGGCTTTTCCAAAGTAACTGCTCACTCCAAACAAGCATTGAATAAGAAGGGAGCAGGCCCAAAGTTCTCCATCCAACATAAGCTCAGAGAAGTGGCACTTTTTAAATCTTTGCAAGTTCAAAGTAAACCTTTTAAACCTTCAAGAGAAAAAGTCATTTCTGTTTATCAGCCTATTAATGTTCCTCATTCCCCATCCCTGAGAATGAGATGCCAACATCTTTCTGTTCTGAGCCGCTGAGACTCTTCACACTTTGCTCTTCCTTTCTGTAATCCACTTTAATGTAATCTTAATGATAAAACTTCATTTTCCAGAATGTTCTTTGAAAGGCTGAGAACAATGACTGCTGAGAGAGAATACTGAAGCCATGAGATACATTTTAATAATCTCCTTCAGAAATTACAAAAGCAGCTGATAGGGTTTGGGTTTTTTTTCCCCCCCAGTGATCCATAAAACATTATCTTAATCATTCCATCCTTTCAACAGTCAAGTTACCACCTCAGAGAGACTAAAAAATAACAGGGGAAGCAAACAGGATGCCAGAATCAGTCTGTGTATCAACCTGAGATGAAAACGAGAGGTCCACAGCAGCACAATCAGAAGAACAAGGCTGTCTGGGTCAGTCAGGAGAAGATGAGACACTTGCACATACCAGGAGCAACTGTCAGAAACAAGCATCACATCAAAGAGAAAGCACTGAAATCCAGGGAGCGTGGACAGGAAGAACATCGAAGGTGTAAAGAGGGAAAACACAATGACAGTGTTATTACACAGACACAACAGCAAAGAGAGACACGCTGGAGCTATCAACATCTTCATGACAGAGTCCAAAATAAAAAGGTTAGCACACAAGCTAATGAGGCAAAAAGAAGCAAAGGAAATTGTTTTGTAGCAAGACATTTGGATGAAGAAAAGCAAACCCATTCCTGAGGCTTGACAGCTTGCAGCCTTCTCAACATACCTTCACATTTACAGACAGCACACACTCAGACACAAACCACACTGGAGAGCAAACGTTATTTTGTGTTCTGATTCTTCTCCTCCAGGATTTATAAGCCAACAGGAAGGCGGAAGTAGCAACAAGGCAACTCCAGCCTGTCTTCATATCGTCCAGTGGGCATCAGCAGAGTATCGCTGTCTGTGCCCTCTCCCAAGGCTCCCTCCAGCCTCCAGTTCCTGGCACAGACTTCTTCCCCTTTCAGCCTCTGCCTAACCGGCCTTCACAGGAATGACCACTGTCTGGGATAGTAATCAAAAAAGAAAAGCAGAAGGGAGAAGATGACAAAACTGATCTGACTTACAAAGGGGCAGGCCACAGGAAAGAAAAGGTGGAGCTTGGCAAAACACAAAAATGTCCATCTTTTCTTAAAAAGGACAAAAAAATACATAAATGGATCCATTATAAAATGCTGCTGAAAAGCCTGTTGGGAGCTCTGAGGACACTGCTGCAGAACACAGCTGCCTGAAGCCATACGTTTGAGGCAGGTAAACTAGAAAAACAAACATCAGGAAGGAGGAGATTATTTCAGTGCTACGAGTATTTCAGCTCCAAAGTCAAAGGTCTGGGTGACAACTTTTATTAAATAAGATTGTTTGGTATCTGACTCTGCCTCCCTTCTTCACATAGAGCAGAGAAGGCTTCAGGCTTGGAGCAACCATCCAATACCTAAAGGGGGCATACAAGAAATCTGAAGAGGGCTTTTTTCACAAGGGCCTGCAGGGACAGGACAAGGGTGAATGGCTTTAAACTGACAGAGGGGGGATTGAGATGAGCTCTTAGGCACAAGTTCTTCCCTGTGAGGGTGCTGAGGCGCTGGCAGAGGGTGCCCAGAGAAGCTGTGGCTGCCCCATCCCTGGCAGTGCTCAAGGCCAGGTTGGACACAGGGGCTTGGAGCAAGCTGCTCTAGTGGAAGGTGTCCCTGCCCATGGCAGCGGTTGGAACTGGATGAGCTTTAAGGTCCCTTCCAACCCAAGCCAGTCTGGGATTCCATTCTATGAAATGTGAATAGGCTGAAGCAGCAGCATCCTTCCCTGCTCTCAAGCACGGCACTGCTACTGCAATGGCACAGGTGGGAACTGCAGAAGCCAACGTTGCCATGTTATCTGCTATTTGCCTATTACATTCAGAAGAAGCAACGATACAAAACATCAACATATTTAGTGGAAGTTATCACATGGGATATCTTTTATTTAAAGCTTTAACTGTGCCCCATAGAGAGCCACATAAAATACTGCTACAGAAAATACTACACACAACAGCCTACAGGGAGTCGGTAGGAAAACAAGCTTTCTCCTTGCTATTTATTTCTCCCAAGTCTTTAGCAAACATCTGCAAACTTTCTCCTGCTTCACAGTCTGTATTTTCTCAAAGACCTTTCATAGAGCTCACCATCATCAGGCTTCCATACCTCACAAATCATTCAAAAGCAAGCAGTTCATACATCACCTTAGTGCTCTGCATACAGCAAAGACTCGAATCATAGGAAATTTATAAGGATGGAACAACATAAAGAGAACTGTTTTGCTAGCGTGGACAGATGAAATGGGTAAGCAGCAGACAGATGTTTGGAGCTTTATTGGTACGCTGACAATATGTTTTATCGTTCAGACAGTATTTAATTTTACTCCCTAACCAGCAGCATAAATAGGAAGCTGCGAAACGCAGCTCCTTCAAAGCAAACAGTTACAGACGAGAAATAACACAAATGTGATGTCCCAGCCCTGGTACAAGCAGCAATTGACTGGCAGGAGTTAGGATTTACTAAAAGACATTCACATCAGGCACCCTCTGCTTCTGTTCATTACAGGGGTCAACTCGGCTGCTGCAACACGCACGGCTCTGCTGACCGCAACACCCCACAGGAAGCAAACCCCAGGAAGGCTGCCAAAATGCAAGGGCCAGTGGGGCTCTATCTGAACAGAGACTTAATCAGCCACTCGATGCAAGATTTACTGCCACGCTAATAAACATGCTTTCCACATCCACCACCCAGATGAGAATGAAAGCAACATCTTACTAAATGAATCTTCTGTGGTTTGGTTTGGTTTTAATGTGAAACATGAAGTTTGTCAAACGCATCCATCACTGAATACTGGAATGCAAAATATTCTGAGGGAGAGATAACCACAGGCAGAGCAGCAGCAGGTCAAGGGAGGGGATTCTCCCCCTCTACTCTGCTCTCATGAGCCCCCCTCCTGCAGTCCTGAATCCAGCGCTGGGGCAACAACAGAAGAGGGACGTGAAGCTGTTGGAGTGAGCTCAGAGCAGGGTCACAAAGATGCTCCAGAGGCTGAAGTAGCTCTGCTCTGCAGCCAGGCTGAGAGAGCTGGGCTTGTCCAGCATGGGGAAGAGAAGGCTCCTTAAGGGCAGACCTTAGGGCAGCTCCAGTGCCTAAAGGGGGCATACAAGAAACCCAGAGAGGGGTATTTTACAAGGGCCTGTAGGGACAGGACAAGGGGGAATGGCTTTAAACTGACAGAGGGGAGACTGAGATGAGCTCTTAGGCACAAGTTCTTCCCTGTGAGGGTGCTGGCACAGGGTGCCCAGAGAAGCTGTGGCTGCCCCATCCCCAGCAGTGTTCAAGGCCAGGTTGGATGGGGCTTGGAGCAACCTGCTCTAGTGGAAGGTGTCCCTGCCCACGGCAGGGGATTGGAACTGGATGAGCTTTAAGGTCCCTTCCAACCCACACCAGTTTGGGGTTCTGTAACTGTCCTTTTCCAAAGACTCCAAACCTGATCTGTTCCTAAGCCTGAAGCTTCTATTAAAGGCATTTATTTGGTGAATACTTGTACTGATATTTAAAAAACACTACAGCCACACGGTTCCCACCTCGACAATGCTGCTCTCTTCAGCAAACCTGGGTACAGGAGGAATCAAGCTGATAGTCGAATACACAAAGTGGTTTACAATAGCTTATGTAGACAAATCTATTAAGGGCCTTTGGTATGTCCAAATGCTCATGGCTCTTGTTCTGAATCAACAACAAGGCAGCCACACTTGCATCCTGAGCAAACTGATTCCCTTTGCAGTGCTTGGTAGTGAAACAAATACTAAATGTTGTTAATAAATGCAAGTAATTAAAAAGCATGAGTTAAAACCAGGAGTCCTCTATCGCCAGAGCCTACAGCCTGCACAGCATGCATCATCTGTCTCTGTATCATAATTTTGTATGTGGCATTTGGCAATTATGGAGGGCTGCCTATTTTTAAAGAGCATTCACTGATAAGGATTTTCCACACCCACTCTGAGATAAGAATAATCCCCTTGTACCAGTTAAAAGTGTCTTTCCAGCACTGTAGAGAACAGGATGCACCCTACAGCAATGCCTCCTGACCAGAGATGAGTACACCAAACTGAGTCAAGATGTTGACTAATGTTCCAAATTATTACAAGGAGTTAGGAACACGGTATCTCCATTCCAATTCTTTCCTTAAGACAGCCAGGCTCCTTTGGTCCCCTAGTTTGTGATGTCCTCACACCGTGAGCTTGTGAGGAAGGGCACATCAGTAAGGGAACATAGAGAGCTTCAGCACCAAGAGACAGCAAACGGTTGCTCCCTTCCCCATCACCCCCTCACCAGCTTGGAACATTCAATGCAATGAGAGAAAGCAAAATACTGGGGAAAGGAACCATCACCAGGGGAGGAAAACAAACCAAAACCAACCAAAAGCCCCCAAAACACAACCCCAAGGAAGACTTTTGAAAGGAAACCTTTCTTTCCTCCAGCCAGGATCCAAGCATCTCCCTGCAGCTGGCTTTATTTACAGCATCTAATTCAAATTCTAAATGCTTCAAAGTGTTATTACACTTTTTTCTTCTTTGAAAACAAAAATGACAACAACTGAAACAAAACTGGGAACGAGAAAACCCAAAGACTGAAATAATTACTAATCAAAGCAGAGGCCTCTACATGGGATGGTGAAGTCACTGGCCAGCTCTACCCAGTAATTTCTCTTCGTGTCAGCTCTGATGAGTTTTAGATTTCTAACATTTCATCAATTTGAATCACTAAATTCAATTTGCATTCACACATAAACAGAGAGGGAATAATAAATACTCTCATCTGACCTTGAAGTGTGAGACAGAAAATTGCCCTCGATGATTTCATTTCAATCTGAACCATAATGAATAATGCAGTTGGCCCCATCAGTTACCAATCTATAATCACACTTGTGGGCTGGATGAACGCACAGACGTGCTTAAGTATGAGGAAGAAAGTATAAACTTCTCACTCTTTTTGCCCTGGTCTTTTTCAGCTTCTCCTTCACTTTATAGAGATTAAGCCTCTACTCTCCATCCTTCCCCACTCACCCCCAACACCACGTCAAGGGCTTCGACTTGTTGCCCAGTCAGAAGTGGGAAGCGAGGTGAAGGCATCACTTGAGTTTTCTTAACCCAAACCATTATTATATGCATTGTAAAGAGTTCCCTGTAAACGCTCTAAATTTGGTAGGTATTCTCCCTCCCAGGAAGGTGTCAGGTCACAGGCCAACTCTCCAGCAGTGGAGCGAAGCACAGCAACACAGCACAGGCAACCGGTGAAAGAAACATCACAAGGTAACTAAGAATATTTCCAATCTCAGTTATACATTCAACCCAACACTTCTGATGAGAGAGGAGTCATCTGGGAATAGGCAGTGTGAGAGCTGAGGAGCTGTAAAGGATAAAGGGCTGATAAAGAGGAGTGAAAAAGGGAAAATCTGCTTGAGGTGGGGAAGAAATGAGTAGGAGAATGGCTGTGCTGAACCAGCTTGTCAGCAAACAGATCCACTGAAATCCCAGGCTTCTGACAGTGAGAGAGAATAGCTTATCTTAATCAAATAAAGAGGGTCAAAGTGTTTAGGTGAGGAAAACAAAACATTAAACCCTCCACTGCAATACAGCAAGTGAGCCCTCACAGCCTCATGACACATGACAGCTTCGGGAAGGTTCTGTGGAGCTGCTTCAAATTACCTTTTCCAACGAGAGCTCATTTCCAGTGTGCATTAACTGTACTCCACAGTGAAATGAGTACCGAGATGAGTGTTGTTTATAACAGTTCAGTCACATTCCTTTTTTTAATGTCTGGATCCCAGACTACCTGAATGAACAACTGTCTAAAGTATTTCCTGCAGAACAATTCAGTGATGGACCCCCCTCCATAATTCTCACTAAAACTCAAAGCTATGGCTCAGCATTTCAGCGTCAGGCTTTTGTGTGTGAAAACCCTTCCAGGTTATGTGATGAAAACCTGGCTAGGTTTACACTGGAGACTCAGAGGAGAATTTGTAACGGTTACTTGTTGACAAGAAATAAACCCAAACAATTTAGTTCTACCCCCTAGCACTGACCCATGGGACATGGGCACAGATAAAAGTGAAGGAGTAGCTGAAAAGTCACATAGCTATCTATGACAAGCACTCCAGACTGCTGCTCTTGGCTTTTCTTTCCCAAAACCACCAGTTTCACTTCATTTCATATCTGCCTCCCACCTGCTTTGACTCCACTTACACCAAAGCAGTCTACCATGATCCAAGCCATATTAAGCACAGCATTGTAACAGACCTGCTAGTCATTACATCCCAAACATGGATGCTTATTAAGACTGCAGAGGTCTTAAAAATCCCATGACCAAATAACATAACCTGTAACCAAGTGCCACAGTGCCTTTATGCATAAACAATATAACATGGCAATGTGTTATCTTTTCTCCCATGCCCTAATAACAAACCAGGATTCGCTGTTTTCTGCGGGATCTCTGCCTCATTTGCTGCAGAATTTGGAAGAGCAATGAAGCACAGAAACTGCTTAAAGAGAATGGTCTCAAATTAAGGCAACTGAAAGTCTCCCAGATGAAACCTGGTTCCAATTCTTGCCTATGCCAAAGCTCCTGGCTGACAGCAAGAACTTTTCAAAGGTAGTCCTTGGTGCTTAGTCATTTGGCAGTCCTTCAGCTGAGCTCAGGTCCTGGGCACTGACACTACTGCTTGGTACTGAAATCAACAGCAGCTGCTCAGAACATATGAAGCTTTGGGTAATGCAAAGTGTTCTGAAAGAACAACTTCTAAGTATTCCAGAATGGCATCCCCAGTATAAGGCTACACTTTCTCCTTGGTTTGTATCTGGTATAAAAGACTAGCATGAGAATTGCTATTTTTTTTTCTGTAGAAAAACATTAATAGCTGCTCATTAAGTCAACATAATGCACTATCTCAGCCAAGTGGAACGGGAATCCCGCATGGCATAGGAAACCAGATTAAGGATGTGTTGGTTGACTTGAATTCTGGCATTTCCTACCCTCTGAGAACTTCACTGATGCAACCTTCCAAGTACCTATTTTCCATACGGGGCAAATATTACTTTAAAATATAAAAAAAAAAACCCTAAAAGCAAGAACGTATATCTAAGAACAAGAATGAGCAAAAAAACAACAGTTGGCTGAAATTGCCCCAAAATATCCACCGTGGAGTAAGCTTCATCCCAGTTAAACTACTTTTCATTCTCACATACATCCACATGGAGAAAAGCTGATCTCCAGCCATCTGGTGTCAGATAATGAGACTAAAAAGACTGGATCTTTCCAAGCTATACCATCACACCATGAATACTTGCCATTCCTTTTGCAGTGGCTCTGCACTCCCATTCTCCATAAGCCCAAGAGATATTGTACAACCACTTGCTCTCACTCTGCTCAGCAGATACAGTTGGGCAGCTGAGCAGAGGCACACTGCTTGCTCAGAGTGTCTCCAAGCAGTGATTTGCCCCCCAGGAGAAGGATATGCCCAGATCAGACTTAACCAATGAAATCCTGCTAACCTTATTCCTAAAACATACTGTGGATGTTTGTTTTCCTTGTTATCTCCCTGAAATCCACTGGACTGTTGACACTCTTAGGACTTACCTGCAGGGCACAGAGATCTACTTTGCTCTAATTTCCATCCCCCAAACTGGCTCAAAGAATCCTTAAACCAGTATAAGGCAGGAGGAATAAAGCTGTCACTGTGAAAGGAGAACTGCCAGAACAACTACATTTATAGCCCTGTTACATCGATTTTCCTGCATCAATGTTTTTAAATGTTTAATAAAACAATACTACATGCTATGCAATCTTTTTGTAATGAATACACAGAAACCAGCCAGGCAGACATGTCAACAGCCTTTCTGCAGCACTTCCAGGTTTCAAAACCACAAAATGAGCAGAGGGTCAGCTGCTTTATTTGAGGGTGAAGTGGTGCTAGGGAAATGAATTTAAAAGACATGGCAACCAAGTCATTTTGTTTCTGTGCTACTCATAAAAGAACAGCTTTGTTCTATGTAATTTGGTTTCAGCCAGTTGGTATCACAAATCACACATCAAAAAGCTCCATCTGCCAACACTGAAATGTTGGAGGGAAGGGATAGCAGTCCAGCCTGGATTCAACAGGTACAGTGTGAAGAGTTCCTGCAGCACCAGAAGTCAGCACTGTCGCAGTTAAATCCCAGCCAGCAACTAAGTCCCACACAGCCACTTGCTCACACTCCTCCAGTGAGATGGGGAGGGAATTAGAAGGGCAAAAGTGAGAAAACTCATAGGTTGAGATAAAACCACTATAATAACAATAAATAATGGTAGCAATAATTAATAACAATAATAATGTAATGAAAATGACAAAAAGAGAGAGAAATAAAACCCAAGAAAAATAAGTGATGCAAATGAAAACCAGTTGCTCACACCGAGCGACCAAAGTCCAGCCTGTTCCCAAGCATTGTCCCCACTAGCTTTGCCCCTAGTTTATATGCTGAGCATGAAGCCATACGGACTGGAATGTCCCTTTGTCCAGCTGAGGTCAGCTGTCCCAGCTCTGTCCCTTCCAGCAGGGCAGCAAGAGAAGCTGAAAAGTCCTTAACTTATAGTATAAGCACTGCTTCACAACTATTCCTTCGGAATCTCTATGGGACCTTTCTGGACACAGTGGTTGATTCAACTCTTCACCTCTCTCTTTCCTGGGATGTGGAAGCAGCACAGTCAAAATTCACCTTCGTGGGAGTCTCTCCATAGCAAAATAAACACTCAATTAGAGAACTACTTTGCGTGCTACCAGTGCTATTTGCAAACAGCGCTTCCAGCAGTGCAAAGCAATACCAAGTGTTATGTCATTCCCAGGAAGGAATGGCATTTGCCAGACCCTCCAGGCACACTGGGATCGGTTCTGCTTCATCTACTTGCTTCCCAGCTCCCAGCCCATGGTGATTTTGGCACACATTTCTAATACAGAAATCATTCTCCCTCCCATTCTGCCTTTTAGTAGGCACTTGACCACGTTGGCCTCATTTCTCCCCTCTCCATTTCATGGAGAATAATGAAGACCAGCTCTGATAAATCTTTACCACCCAAACTCTCATGCCCCTGTCAAATACTGCCCTGGTCAGTGTCCAGTAACGAGGAATAACTGATGCGATGCAGAAAATCACATGTTTAACTGCAATATGTTCTGCCACAGCAGTCTGAGAGGAACAAAAACAATCGTGACTCTGCAAAATCATCAGTGGCAGGAGGTGAAGAAGGAGCAATTGTTCCCTGCCTCTTCCAATAGAGGAGCTAAGCAAATTAATGAAGGAAAATTAATCATGGGCTATTAAATACAAAAGCTATCACCTTCAGCTCAAGAAATCCTTAAGCGTGAGAAGCATCACTGTGTATTTCCTCCTTTATTAGACTTTCCCAAAGCTTCTGGAATGGATTCATTCGCTTAGGCTGACTTTTTATCTGATGGCAAATGTGGGGAATAGCATTGAAGAAGAGGCTTTGCTTATTTTTAATGCACACCAACAGATCTCATCCAGCTTCAGCTTTACTCAGGTGCACATTTTTGTTGCATTTTTTTAGGTGACCGTGTTATTTTCTCTCTTCCATCCGTGAGTCATATTCAATTCCCAAAGTATAAACTAGTAGCTGGGAAAGGAAAATCCTGTTCTCCCAGGTGCAGTTTGTCAGCTGCTGGCTAAGGCAGGAAGGGTCCAGCTGATCAGTCTCTGCTACCATAGCTTCCTATGAATAAAAAAGGATTCAAAACCTGCCAGAAATCTCCTAATATGTAAGGATTTAGCCTACATCTATTGTATTTGAACAAACCTTAGTTGAGGTTTTCTTGGTGCTTGGAACAGATAGGGCATTTCTGTAGAGAACTGCTTCATTCCCTGAGCACTAAGCTGCTTGCCAAGAGCCACCACACAACACAGCCCCAGTTAGATCCTGACTTTGCTATCCAAAAGGTGCAGCCTTTGGAGAGGACAATGAAAAGGATCATGCTCCAAAGAGGAGATAAAAAGTGGCTGCAGATCACAGGTGGCCCACAAATGCCTGTAAAGGGAAGGGTGAGATGCACCATCTGTGCTGTTCGATGTGTATAAAAAGAGGTGACTGGAGCAGCCAATGTTTCAGACCAGAGCAACTGGGCTGCCCCTCACCTTGGCAGCCAGGACTCCTCACAGCACCTCTCTTCATGTATTGCTGACAGAATGTGAATAGGAATTAAAAGGACCGTGAATCAACTTCTCATGCAAGCACAGATCTGCTTATGATCTTCCCTCTGGTTAGCAGGCACACAATATTCATTTTCAGCATCCCAGGGGACAATAACAAGGGCTACCAAGGACAATTGTCAAAGCCCCAAATTTTCCAAAGAGCTCTTCTTTTAAGTATGTATCTAGAAAAACCAAACACGAACTGCATAAAAACCCAAGGGGCATAAAAAATAACACCATGTGTGATTTCACAGCAAGTGGCCACCTGCATATAGAGAAAACCAGAAAACTATTCCTATTTTAAAGGCACTTGGAAATGCAGCCCTTAATACACTATCACCACCATTTCCCACAGTATGATGGGCAGGCAGAGCATTCCTACATTAAGAATTCATAACTGTACCAGCAAAACAAGAAGGTTAAGAACATACAGCTGGAAAATGCAGAGATGCTTGGCAAGGCTGATTTATCACCAAAGAATAGTTTGTGCTGTGGCAAAAAGCAAAGCAAGAAAGATAGTGCTGCTGCTGTGATTAGTTTTACAAACTCCTTTCTGAAGGAAAGAGGAAAGTTTCAGGCTGAGAACCTTCAATGAGAGCTCATATGGACCAACAAAACAAATACACAAGGCAAAAAGTCGCCAAAAACCCAACACAGGGGGATGCAGAGCTCGCTCTCTGTGGAGCCACCCAACAGCACAATTAGCAGAGCTGGTCCCTCCAGAGCCTACATCTCCCACATTCAATACAGGCACTTTGGCAGCCAATAGATGCTCTATGCTCAGCATGCCCTTCGATTGCCACCTCTCTTCCATTATCATCTCCCCTGCTGCCTCCATTGTACCTGATTAATAAAGCCCATTCTTGCTGTTTATTTCCTTATCGATCCGCTGTCTCCTGCATGGGAAAAGGCATCAATGCAGTTAAGAGCAAGCACCTGCTCAGAGACTTCACCCTTCAGCTGCTTTCTGAAAATGCATTTTATTCTCACTGGATAATAAGATTCTGTGGTTAAGGGAGCTTTTAGGTATTGGCATTGTCATAAAATGTTCCTTGTGTCCTACTTCACCAGAGCTGACAAACTCTCTGCTTGCTGTCAGTGGACTAATGAGAAAAGAAGCACTTCTAAAGAGCTTTGGATACTTTTGCATTGCAAAGTGAAAAGGAGAAAGTGAGATATTTCAATGATGTTCCATTTCATTCCAAAGCTCCATACAGAGGAAAGAAAAAAGGGAACATTTCTGCACAATCACTGTATCAACCAAGCAGCTCACTTATTAATCTCTCCTTCCTCCGCATTCACTAGCTTGGGGGCTCGGAAAGTTGACACTTGACTTGAAAAATGCCAACTCTAAGCAGTTTATTTCCTCTTGAACTTTAAGAGCTGACTGAGACAGAAATGACCTTTAAAAAGGCAGGGTTAGTTCTTGTATGAATTGATAGAAGGATTCTATGCTTACACAGCACAGCTAGGTACTGAGCAAATCTTCTATGCAAACACCCCTTTCTCACCAGAGGCAAGAAGAACACCATGTTCCATCAGCCATAAGATTCACAAGACTGGAGAACCTGGGACCTGGCAAGCTAGCTTGTCTACATCAAGAAGGAAAGACTATGTTAAAGCCATAAACCAGTGACCTTAAATATACACAAGACGGAGACCACACCAGTGTTCATAACCTCAAGGCACCTGATCCTCCACCACAAAGAAGCAGTACAGGCACAATCAAAACCAAGCACACCCACTGACTTGTCCTTAAATAACACCATCAGTCCAGCAGGCCTGGACTCCTGTTCTGGGACATCTATCTGGTTGTTGTGACTTTGCTTCCATCAATCTCTGCTGAAGCTGCTGAAAAAGAAACTAATCACTACATGGCTCATTAATGGTCTTCAATGAAAGGCAGTTTGAAAATGCAAACCAATACACAATACCTACTAATAATACTTGCTGCCACACTAGTAGCCAGTAATGTAACTGGGCAGAATATTCTTGTCTGAGGTCCATCACACAATTAATACCACCAGATGGCCAAAGAAAAGCCATTGAAGGATTCTGTGGCAGCAGAGGATAACCGAGGAGTTTTGACAAAGGAAAATCACAAAGCAAATATCTGGGATGCCAGTGGGTATGAGACTACACTGGAGATAAAGAAGTTTAATTTGCCTATGTGTTAATAATGACATTCAGTTGAATATCATTTGAAGATATAAAAAGCCCTGGTGGCAGGAAGGCCTAAACCTGCACATTTCAGCAAGATACCCAAACTGTACTTCATTTATCCCAGACAGTGCAAAAGTATTCACCTGTTTCTCACTCTGTAAGGAAGGCAGATGTAGCCTTCTCGATAAAAGCAAGATGTTAATGCAGAAGATGAACAAGCCTTCCATTGCTGGGCAGAAAATCCTGAAAGGAAGGGTTGAAATTTTGCCTTTTATTTTCATTTCATTTCATTTCTAGTCTTGATCTTCATCTACCAAGCCATACTGACTCCTAGCAGTAAAGGCCTGATGGAGTTCAGATATCTCCAGTGAAGTATGAAGTATCTTTGCCATCAGCAGCAATGAAATGTTTCCGATCTACTATCAGCCCACTTGAGCAGAAGTAGACATTTTATAAAGAGAACCCCATGGCTATTCTGTGCAGAATTTCCTTTCTGTTTGTATCTGGAAGCAAAGTACACTTCAAGCTCACCAAGGCAGACAGAAGTAGTCAAGCCCTACGCAGCCAAGGTTAACTTATTAATAATGAAGCATTTTTGCCATTATTTCTAATGTTTTGTATCCAGAAATGTGCTTTGAGAAAAATCAGGGAGGAGAGAAGAGATGGGGAGCAGTATTCTGCTCTCCAGTGCAACTGGAGGCATAGCAAAGAACCACAGCACCAGTGGGATACTGAGTGGAAACTGTCACGAGAGACCTTGGCATCTCACTGCTACTGGAGACTGAGAAAATTCCTAAACCTGCAATATATGTATATTTATGGGCTGCTGGAGTGAGTCCAGAGGAGGCAGTGAAGATACTCAGAGGGACCTCTGCTACGGAAACAGGCGGAGAGAGCTGGGCTTGTTCAGCCTGGAGAAGAGAAGGCTCCAGGGACACCTTAGAGCAACTTCCAGTGCTTAAAGGGGCTGAATCTGAATCTCCAGCCAAGGAATCTGGAGAGGGGGTTTTGATAAGGTCGGGTAGTGACAGGACACGGGAAATGGCTTTAAACTGAAAGGGTGTCGATTTAAATTAGACATAAGGAAGAAGTTCTTCCCCGTGAGGGTGGTGAGGCACTGGCACGGGTTCATAGGTTCATAGAATCATAGAATAGTTAGGGTTGGAAAGGACCTTAAGATCATCCAGTTCCAACCGCCCTGCCATGGGCAGGGACACCTCACACTAAACCATGGCACCCAAGGCTCTGTCCAACCTGGCCTTGAACACCACCAGGGATGGAGCATTCACAGCCTCCCTGGGAAACCCATTCCAGTGCCTCAGCACCCTCACAGTAAAGAATTTCCTCCTTATATCCAATTTGTCTTCCCCTGTTTAAGTTTGAACCCGTTACCCCTTGTCCTGTCTCTACAGTCCCTAATGAAGAGTTGCCCAGAGAAGCTGTGGCTGCCCCATCCCTGGCCAGGATGGACTGGGCTTGGAGGAACCCGATCTAGTGGAAGGTGTCCCTGCCCATGGCAGGGGGTTGGAACTGGATGAGGTTCCAACTTTAAGGTCCCTTCCAGCCCAAACCATTCTGTGATTTCTGTGTGTGTACAGAGAGACACAAACACACAGTACTTACGGATATTAAAACAGAACACCTGTACTGTTTCATCCTGCACGGCGTTGGAAAAGTAACAAGTATTATCTTTTTGCATCTTTTTAAATACTAACTGATCTCCCTGATGGGGCGTCTCCAACACTTCTAATCCCCAGAGGTCTCAGAGAAACCTGTTCACACCTGCAGTGCACGAGAGAGCCTCCCGCTTTCCGAGTTCCTGTACAATCACTTCTTCTTAACAGTCAATTTAACAGTGTTTAGCCTCCAACTGTTGCTTTCATGCACAGAAAACCACATTTGGGAATCTGACTCTTGTGCATAAACAGGCTTCTTAACATCTGCGTGGCAATAGGAAAGTACAAAAATACAGATTTATATGGTAGGTGTAGAACTACCGCAAAACAGATTTGCTCGACTGTAATATACATCAAACAACATTAAAAAGCAGTAAGAAACCACCATCTTATTTACGTGAGATGTACTTTGAGACTTCTAACTTTTGCCTGAAGGTTTTAATTAAAGCAATTCATGTCCCAAGGCATTTTTCTTGTAGTAAGTTGTCTTCCTCATTCAATTGCTTCAAGAACTCTGCTCTCTGTGCTTTGGCACAATCTAATCACTCCTGCGGGAGCAAATGATAACACGAACATAGATCAGAAAATATCTTTGAAGAAAGAAATCTAAAGAAAGATGAAGATCTAAATGGAAAAGAAGAAACAATTTTGCACCCTTGATTCAAGAGTCTATTAGATCTTTGGAATTACAAGGAAGGAGGGGGGAAAGGGGCTGGTCTGAATAATACTGGGAGACTCATGAGTTCAATCACTGCTTGCTGAAGCACTCCTACAATGTATGTTCCCAGATCTAACCTTCAGCACTGAGCATCTTAAGTCAGAATGGGAATTTTTCTATCCTATTTATCCGTGAAAGGACGCAGAAAGAGAAGAAGAAAGATGTGATCAAGAATCCACATTTTGGCAGCTCTTTGTCACTCAATTCAGTCAAGGCCAGGAGAATTTACAAGTCGCATCTACTTTGGTTACTCCAGGTATTTTAGCAGAAATGAACCCTGTGACTCAGAATAAAGGGCAGGATTTTCCCCCAGATTTCACAGAACAGTACAGAAAACAAAGTTTACTGAAGGATAAAGAAATGTCAACAGTCCTAGGCAAGCCATAATACATATACCTTACTAGTATGTTGTGTAAGCTCACTTAAAGCGGCATAATGCAAAGCTAAGCAAGGCCCCTGCTGAAAATAGGGAATCCATCTTTACCAGAAGAACTCAAATACTGCAATAACACAGTGCTGGATCTGAGAGAAAGGAAAAAAAGGAAGAAAAACAACACAACAACAACAAACTCACTCAATAAATTGGACAAACTAGGATGGTTAATAAGGGGAAAGCTTCCGTTAAGGCAATGCTGCTTTGGGATGTGCCATTAAAGCACTGACAGCTGCACCATTCCCAAAGGCTGGAGGCACCAGACTCTCTGATGATGCTTGTTAACAGTGTGCCACTGTGCACATCCCTCCACTAACGTCTGTGCAGAATTAGCCTGGGTAGACTTGTTCATAGGAAGTAACGCAAAACTGAATTGTCATGATTGAGATTGTTGTCAATTTTGCACAGAAACCTTCAGCAAACCCTCTTCCCAAATTCAGCATCAGAATGAGGGAAAACATTAAGAACTGGTCTGTTTTTAAGGGAATTCAAGAAGGAATCTGGTCATTTTACTGCAAATACACCTTTGTAAATTCAGAAGAAGCTTGCAAGAATACACAGAAGATCTAATTCCAAGAACAGCAATAAACAATGTCACCCCTGACTGCCAGTTGTGGATTGACTACTGCTTGGTGATGCTTTTAAGAGAGCAGATGTACCAGCTGTAAGTGATGTTCCAAACCAAAGAATGTTTGGAAGTACTCCATTATGTGCAAGTGTCAGGTAGGAACAGCCAGGAAGTGCTTCAGAGCCTTTCTAAATTGCTGCATAAAGATGAGGTTATATATGAAAGATAACTCTCAGAACAACTGTATATGGCCATCATTCTTGTTAGAAGACTAAAACACATGAAATAATTAAAAGCAACCAAGCAAGCAAGAAAACAAAACACAAATAACAGGGGACAGTGCTAAAGGCACACATAAGACAAAGGATTTTAAGGAGGTTATTCTGTGCATGGACACCGCCTGAGCTGACAGACTGTGACCCTGGGAGAGACTTCTCTTTGATGTTATAGCTGTTCAAAGTTATTCTTAAACTGCATAAAAGCAGTAAATAGCAAAACCCCAGATCTATAAATGTTTCCAAACCTACTATACTGTACATATCATGTGATACTGGTATATATGCCTAAAACAGTAAATATTTTCTCATCTCTAGCTGATTTTATGACTTTTTAATACCTCAAAATTAGCTTATATTGAGAAGTCTACCTGCAAGCACTTACATCAGTATGTCACCCAATTTCAGTCGAATTCATTAATCTATTTAGAGACTATTGATTCCATAGCTCCAACTATTACTCACTGATAGCATCTATATATATATATACATATTTAAAAACCTGAGAATGATTTAAAAATCCATAAACCTGTAATTACTTGTTACAAAATTCATACAAGAGTATTTAAAAAGCCCAATCTAGCTGATTTCATTAGTGCTTTTCTGATATTTCTCTCCATCTAGACAATGATAATCAATTCATTCCAAGGCAGTTTGTGTTCTCATTTTCAGGATCTTGCTGTTCCAATATCAGTGTTTCTCTAAAGGCAGAACACTCGAATGAAACAACAGTTTTCATGGCTTTATAAAAATGTATGGAAACATTTCTATCGATCCGAAGTCATTAAAGGCTCCTTTCTGAAACCCAGGTAGATTTACTATTTGCAGTTTACCAACAGTGTTTATAGAAGAAAACCACAGCTTCCAAAAGTTCATCCATTAGTTTTTAAACTGGATTTGTGAAGTAGTCCATTTCACCCATCTGTGGTACAGTACATGGGATGAAATCACTGCACTGGGATTAAAGAGAATTGAGGTATAACCCAACATTTACATTGCACTGAACATTCAAACCACCGTTAACTGTAGCACAGTGAATTCTTGCAAACCTTATGTGGACACATGGATATTTCCAAAGCAGATGACAAACCTGTATCTGGTTTTCTTTCTGGGTGTCATGTGGTTAACTTGGGAAAGAATACTGGGAAAAACCTGTTGGAGCAAGTCCAAAGGAGGCCACAAAGATGCTCTGAGGGCTGGAGCAGCTCTGCTCTGGAGCCAGGCTGAGAGAGCTGGGCTGGTTCATCCTGGAGAAGAGAAGGCTCCTTAAGGGGAGACCTTAGAGCAGCTCCAGTGCCTAAAGGGGCTAGAGAAACCTGGAGAGAGACTTTGAACACGGGCAGACAGTGACAGGAGAAGGGGGAATGGCTTTAAACTGAGAGAGGGAAGATTGAGATGAGACATTAGGAAGAAGTTCTTCCCTGTGAGGGTGCTGAGGCACTGGCACAGGGTGCCCAGAGAAGCTGTGGCTGCCCCATCCCTGGCAGTGTTCAAGGCCAGGTTGAGCACAGGGGCTTGGAGCAACCTGCTCTAGTGGAAGGTGTCCCTGCCCATGGCAGGGGGTTGGAACTGAATGATCTTAAGGTTCTATCCAACCCAAACCATTCGATGATTCTGTGATTTTATTTTTGCTTCTGGTAGGGGTCTTTTTGAAAATGCTTTTTTATCCCCTAAGAACAAAAACATAAAGAAGCTTCCTATGAGGTTCTAAAACAAGCTGTTAAGAAAATAATGCTTTTAGCACTTTGCACATTTCTGCTCTGCCAAGTGCTGGTGCAGAGCAAGGAAGCAACGAGAGGAGACGCGCTGGTGCATTGAATATTCAAACGACTTCTAGTATTTATTCCACTTCTTCTGCAAGCTTCTATAAACACATCATAAGCAATCGTGTTAAATAAGATCAAATCTATCTATATAGAGCTAATTGCAATGCCTGTTTTCACTGACATCCCATGACAAGTCTTTCACCGGAGAGAGCCCTGAAGAGAGACATAAACTAATCCATATACCTGCCTGAATAGTCTTCACTTGCCTCCATGAGACTCCCCAGTGAATCCCAAGAACCAAGATCAATTTGACAGTAACTAATTGTAGTTATTCTCGCCATCTTTCTGAACAAGGGCGAGACAGGAATCCTAATGGCACAAGTCACCAACACCACGCGCAGCAGAGTTCGGAGCTCAGGAGGTAAAATGCGGGTTGCTGAGATGAGCCAAGGTGCCAGACTTAGAGTTTCATTAGGAGAAATTAGTGGTGGTTTGCACAAGATTCAGTGGGCATTGATTTAAAATAAAATAGGAAATATCGAGTGTAATCAGCTACAAGGCTGTGCCTGGGAGCTGTGTATCTTTAAAAATCAATCTGAAAATCCAATGCCTCCCAAAACTAAGGTAGAAACACCTAATAATTACACTGAATAGTGTAGTAGTAGATCTAAATGTAAACGCAAGGAAAGAGAGACTACAAATAAATATGAGGCTGTAATAGCTGGAAACATCTTGCCTTTAGGAACACCTTATTTATTTTTAAAGGTAGGCTCTAAGAGTCCTGTTTACTCTCCTCTGGGCCACACAAACTGTGATTGTGTTAATATTAAGCTTAGTCTGCTCTTAAAGAAGAGCTGAGCAGTTTAGTTTCTACTCTAATCTTCAAGTAAAGGTTTTCTCTCAAGTATGCTTTTTCCACTTTCGTGTGTTGCATACAGGAGATGTGCTGGGGTAGGTTTCTCCCAAACAGTTCACATGAAGGTTCATCCCAAACTGTTTTGCAGGAGATGCTGACATTTCTCATCCAGCCACATCTCAAAAGCATTTCAAATCCATTCAGTTCAGAGCTCATACACTTGGGAGGGTCCCCTGACAACCATGTGCTCTGTGCTGGCTTACACAGCCTGCAGATACAGTTCAGAAACAAGAGTGAAAATTTCCTATTCATTCCCTGTGTTTGCTGTGGATAGTAGTGATAATGAAACAGAGAGATGTACATTAATTGCATAATGGATAATTTCAGTGGAAACATCCAGCTGTCCTGAAACTGGTTTGTGCCCGGAATTGAGACTAGAACCAGGCATCTTCCACCTTCTATTGTGAATATTCCCAAAATGACTTCATTCCCTAACCCCTGTGCACTGGGGAAACCAACTGCCTGACAAAAGCTACTACAAATGGTGTTGGGCAGCTGACCTGTCCAGCTAGGGTTGCTGGCTGAATCAGTGGCTTAAGTTAATCATTTACTCTTAACTTACCAGCACTTACGCTCTTTATTCTCTAATCCAAAGTGTATGCATATGGTCATTTATGTATACATAAAGTTTGACATTTATAGATAACAGCACGGCTTAAGCAAGAGGAAACTTAAGTTTAAAATCATCTGTAAGCCTCCAGTAACACTTAAGCGTCACCACTCTGCATACCAAGTCCCACTGACAGCATTCATCCTCTGACATTTGTGTGCAAACACCAAAGAAAACAACATAAACATCTTTGCTTTGCTTCCATTCAAGACACATTAAGCCTGAAAAGCAAAGAATAGCATCACAGTGTGCTAACTAGGGAAGATGTTTCCAAAACTGTCTCTGAATCACAGCGGTTTATAGATGGTGACCCTTTGAGTCTGATCAGTTCTTTGGCTATGGAAAAAATTAGCATGAAAGAGGAAAATGTACTTTGCCTTGTATCTATAGCCCACCATGGTTTTCTGGCCTGGCTAGTCGTTAGGTTCTTACCAATACATTCAGAGTATCTTCAGACCATCACAGTAGTGACATGGTTCAGTGGTGGATGTGGCAGTCCTGGGGTAACGGTTGGACTTGATGACCTTAAAGGTCTTTTCCAACCTAGTTGATTCTCTGATCTTGGCTGTGTTTCACCTCCATGCTTGGTAATTTCTCTCTGAAAACAGCCACTGCCTGTCCTGAACAAAAAAGCCAGCAGACTTTGGATCAGATGATTCCAAGTGTGTTTCTTAGCATGACACATTTCAAAGCTCTGCAGTTCACAACTAAGGGCTTTACCAGAGCTGGCAAGAGCAGTGCTAATCCCCTGGATCTCTGTACCAATCCAGGGAACTCAAGAGAGTTTCAGGGGGAGAAAAAGGTGCTGAGTAAACTGCTGCTCTCCCATGAGCAGCCAGCTTTCAGCTGTCAGCCAGCCATGCAGTTATCACACCAATTGCAGGGAAAATACTTCCACTGTAGCATGCAAGTGCCAGGACCATAAGACCAAGATCCATGACCCCCAAATAGCTCTGTCCTGCTGCTTTATTCACAGAACTTGGTACATTTATCCCCTTTGTTCCTTAAGTTGTTCCTTCAAATTGGGGTTGGTTTTTTTTCTGTACAGAAAAGGATATTAAGAGATTAATACTGAAGGCAAAAAGTCTCCGAAGTTTTGGTCAGTTCCTGCCATGCCATATTTAACCTGTGAGAAACAGTCCAAGCCCAATACTGTGACTTGCCAAATGAACATAGGACCAGGTTTGCAATAAAACCTTACAATATAGAGATTCCAGAATTCTCTTTATATGTTTCTCATGGTCAAAGTGAGCACGCACTGCAGCCCCACTAAAATGAGACAAAAAGCCATTCCATGTTGAAAGCCTATCAGCCCTTCATAGCCACAAATCCCTCGTCTCAGTTTTCAAGGAGAATCTCTTGTAGAAACATTACAAAACCATTTTCTGCCACTTTCATCTTTGTGAAACAGCACATTATTCCCATGCAGGGAGCCAAGGTGCAAGGGCATTAAAATCCGGAGTCATTCTAATGGCTGGCCAGCTAGCAGCTATTGCTAACAAAACTCAGCTGCAAATCTCTTGCTCCAGACCATGACACTTCTGAAGCTCCCCAGGCTGAACAAAGGCTGAGGAGTTTCATCCTCTCCCCAGACATAAGTAATAAAGTACATAATCCCACTGTAATTTCCTTAAATGCGTCCAAATTGCCTGGCTAGTGATATAGACAGAACTGAAATGCTGGACCAAGTTAAATTGCTTCCATAGTTTTTATATTATATATATGACAGCTGCAAATAACATTCTTAGGGGAAAAGTATCTTTGATATTGTATTTCCAATGATGTATTTTTGACACAGAGAGAGGTACTTATAAGAAGCTGTTGAGGCATAGGAACAATTAAGAATTTTAAGCCTCCAGCATCACCCTATTCCATAATTTCATTCTGAATATTGAAAACTTGGTATCAAAACTCCCAACACTAGAAAACATGGTGAATACTTCTACAGTGTTTTGAAGGCAGACAAACAGGCATTGCACCTACACTTTGAGCTAATTAAAAAGTTATGCAGAGGCTGTTACAGACTAAATCATGCTGAGAAGCAAGGTATGTTAAGGAATCTCCCTACAGCAATAAGACGGGTTCTGGTCATCTTGGAGCATGGGCAAAAGCTTGTGCACATCTGCCTAAAAAAGACAACAAGCATATCCACCATTTCTTACCCAAATGTCCCAAATTCCATACAGGTGACTTGTTTTAAGAAACATCATTCTCAAGATGCAGTGCTAGATCCACTATTATGATCCCGAACCTTCCTTTCAATATTCTTGGCTGTAGAATGGGATAATAGCTTGCCTGCAAAGAGATTTCATTTCCACAAAGGAAACAGTTCCCAGAAGAGAAAGTAAAACTTGTTACATCTTCCATACATACAGGTCTGGGGAGGGGACATGCTTTCAGACTCCTCAGCCCTTTCACAGTGTCCGATGGCTTGTCTGCTTTTACCAATGCTCTAGTAAGAGACACTGACACTGCACACAAACCTCTCCTACATACTCAGGCCAACAACATTACAGCAATTTCACTCTTCTAAGAGCAATGTGTTGTTATCCTCCTTGATGTGACTTCATTCTAGAAAGGCTTCTCCAGCACTGAAGGAACATAAACCAGGTCTCAGAGCTGTTGCTGCTCTTCCTCCTCCAAGAGGCTGAAAGTCCAGCAGCTTGAAGGGGGCATGCAGGGGAGTGCAGCATGGGACAGCTCTGTGGGCATCAGAGCTGGGCAAGTCTGGGTTTACCACAAACTTGTGTTTAAAATCTGATCAAATTTGCTGTCAAGACAATGTGAGCTCTAACAGAAACTCCATTAGTGACATGGGCATTTCCACATTGTAAGGGGCCCTGCAATACATTCACGGGAGCTGTACAAGGTTTGCATTCTTACTGCATTTCTTCCCCTCTGACAAAAGATTCCCCAAGTCCTATCTCCTCTACCCAGATGCTAGTTTTCACAAGACCAGTGAGAACTTCCTGTCATACAAACACAGACAGGTTTGGGTTGAAAGGACCTTAAAGCACATCCAGTTCCAACCCCCCTGCCACAAGCAGGTACACCTTCCACTAGAGCAGGTTGCTCCAAGCCCCCGTGTCCAACCTGGCCTTGAACACTGCCAGGGATGGGGCAGCCACAGCTTCTCTGGGCAAAAGAGAAGACGACAATGTGTGACCTCACTGTGAATCTCTGAAAACACCATGACAAATAATTAAAAACGTTACTGGAGAGCACATTTATATGCATTTCTTGTGGGGTTTTTTCCCCATGATAAGACACTTCACAGCTACACACTGAGCTACAGGCTTCTCGAGTCAAGACCTACCCAACTAAGTTGTTGGTGCTGTTCAGCCTAGAGAAGAGAAGCTGGGTGGAGACCTCATAGCAGCCTTCCAGTATCTGAAGGGGGGCCTATAAGGATGCTGGGGAGGTACTCTTCATTAGGGACTGTAGTGGTAGGACAAGGGGTAACGGGTTAAAACTTAAACAGGGGAAGACAAATTGGATATAAGGAGGAAATTCTTTACTGTGAGGGTGGTGAGGCACTGGAATAGGTTGCCCAGGGAGGTTGTGAATGCTCCATCCCTGGTGGTGTTCAAGCCCAGGTTGGACAGAGCCTTGGATGACATGGTTTAGTGTGAGGTGTCCCTGCCCATGGCAGGGGGGTTGGAACTGGATGATCTTAAGGTCCTTTCCAACCCTAACTATTCCATGATTCTATCATTCTAACTACCTGTTGACACTGGGCATCAGTAGATAAGCTACCTTGGAAGCAAAGAAATCTATTGTTTAAAAAACAAAACTCATTTTAAAAAGACAATGGAACAAAACAACACGCAGGAGAAAATCACCTTGCAGAACTGAAGTGCTAAACAGCAGCGCTAGCAGTTACTCAGTGGATACAACAAGCTTTCACAACAGTCAACATAGGAGAGAGGTCTCTGCAAAGTGGTTAACTTCAGTCTCAAGAAATCAAAACAGTATGTAAGATCTCCCAGGTAACTGCATGTACACAGTTACAAACAGGGATATCTTTAGCCTGAAGACAGACTTTAGACTTAAAAGCAATTTATTTTCCACTTTCCATTATACTTTGAAAACATTTCTTAGTGGTTGCCTAGTTCTTAAGAGTAAATTCCATCTAAAATTGATAAAAGAACTCTTTTGTGTTTAGCCACTGATATAGTTTGCATTTGGTGATACAGTTTGTCATGGTTTAAGCCCAGCAGGTAACTCAGAACCACACAGCCATTTGTTCACCCTTCTGGGTAACTGCCCCCAGTTCCTACGCTGGGCACGATGTGCTGTGGTATGGAATACCCCTTTGGGTAGTTTGGGTCAGGTGTCCTGTCTCTGCTTCCTCCCAGCTTCCCGTGCCCCTCCTTACTGGCAGAGCATGAGACTGAAAAGTCCTTGATCAGGGTAAGCATTACTTAGCAACAGCTAAAACACTGGTGCGTTATCAGCATTGTTCTCAGACTAAAGCCGAAAATCAGCACTGCACCAGCTATTAGGAAGGAGAAAAATAACTGTTACAGCTGAACCCAGGACACACTTGTAAATTAATTGCAGCAGCAACAGGTCTAAGAAGGAAAATTAACAGGGTAGGGCTCTTATCTGGGATTCAGCAGATCCAAGTTCAAAGCCTCCCTGAGCCCCAGGCTTTCAGCTTAACCTCAGGCAATTCATTTAACCTCCCCTGTACCTCTGTTACTCATCTGTACAAGGCTGTATTTAATAAGAATGTCACGGTGCTTCTTATCTACAGTGTTTGTTTGATAAACATGCAACAAATTCTGGCACTGGGATCTATGCAGGTATCCATAGCCACACTGAAGACTCAACCCCCCAAATGTTTCTCAACAGAACCTTCAGGGCATAAATATCTCTCTGAAGGGGGGTAAAAATCTCATCTCTCCCCAAAAGCCCAGATATTGTCATAAAAGCTGTCATAAAAACTGTCAGAAAGAAGACACAGCAAAGTTTTCTCTCAGTATCAGAGGCCCCACTGCAAGAGTACAAGAAATAAGAGAGAGAGGTCTGAGGTGTGCACACCAGCTCAGCGACAAAAATCACCTTCATTTCAGGTAACAAAAGAGAAATGAGAGGAGGCAAACCCAGTTGGTTCTGTTCCAGTGTTACAGATGGGAAATCAGCCATTCCCTGACATTGCAGGAGCCACGCTAGAGGCAGGACACAGTGCCTTTGGTTTCCAAAGGGAAAGCCGAGGTGGCAAGCAGGAGGTCAGCAGTCAGCATAGCAGCATCTCCAGGAGAAGCACTTTTGTTTTCCAGCTGTCTTGATGCATTGAGTTCTTTGCCAGGGGAAATACGGGCACAGTCCTGACAAAGGAGCTCAGGACACAGAGGAGGAGGTGAATCTTGAATCATGGTGACAAAACCAAAAATAGAAGTCAGCAGCTTTTGATAACCTTAGCACTTTTAGTAACCTGTGGTCAAAGACAGCAGGTAATAACACACAGTGTTATTGAATAAAACAGATTTACCTTATGAGGTTGAGCCATCTATTAGATTTCCCAGTATCTGGCTGTGATTTAGCAACCTGCTAGGGATGAGGAGGGAATGCAAAGCATAGAACTGCACTTCTGCTTCCTTACAGACCTTCCACAAAGCAACTTCTGCCCAGAGATGAGGAGGAAAGGTGGCAAAGAACTGCTCAAATGAACCAACGGAAGATGTTCAGGTGTGTCGCTGGAAATAAACCACTTTACTTAACTGAGATGCCCTTCTTTAAAGAGAGAAATGTGAACAAACACAAATACATTTCAAAAGCAGATACTCATAACACACTCTCCATGGGCAGCAGCACAAGCAAGCTGGCTGATAAAGCAGATTCAGCTTCTAAAGCAAATGGAATTCACATTCGCATTTTAGTTAGTGGAAATCTACCAGATACCCAAGGGTGACGAGCATTAAACAGTGTGAAATTGTATTGCAGTTTTCTGCTCCCCTCCTGGGTGTTTTATGACGAGAAGCAGTTTTTGCATATAAACAGTGTGAGCTCCAAAAGCTACATTTTAATCGAAGATATTCCATGAAAATTTAACATGTGCAAAGGCCTGGGAGTGCTAAGGTTTCTGCAGGAAGAATGCTGCATTTAAATAGTTAGTGAATTAAACCCGCCTTCGTGGTGTGAATGGTAAAGGTGACTTCGATTTCAACCCAGCAGGTTCTGAAGTACAGGGAATTCGCTCCGTTGATAATTTACAATTGGCTTGAATATTCCTGGTGTATGGAAACTTGTTTAACTGTCTTGTCATGCAGAAGATGGATTTCCTGAACACCCACCTACATTATTATTAACATCTATATTCAGCCACAGTTTGCACTGAGTACACACATATTCCCCCAAAACCTGCCTCTCAGCCATCACAATGGGTCAGATCAAATTTAATCTAGCCCAGCACTGTCTTCAAAAGCAGCCTTTGGAAAATAGCAAAAGCAGGATAAAGGACTCAGATTGGTTCTGGATCAAATGTGGTAGGTTTGTAATAATAAACTCAAATGTAATTTTCTTCCTTTAATGTTTTCACTTCCTTTTTCAACTTCCAAAACATCCTACAGCATGGTACCCCAAAGATAATCACCACCCATAGAATCACAGAATGGTTAGGGCTGGAAAGGACCTTAAGATCATCCAGTTCCAACCCCCTGCCATGGACAGGGATGCCTCATCCCAGACCATGTCACCCAAGGCTCTGTCCAGCCTGGCCTTGAACACTGCCAGGGATGGAGCATTTACCACTTCTTTGGGCAACCTGTTCCAGTGCCTCAGCACCATCACAGGAAAGAACTTCTTCCTTATATCCAACCTGAACTCATTGTGATTGTGTTGCTTTAAGCTTGCAGGTTTTACTTGCTGGTCTCTAATTCCTGTAAAGCACATACTCAACATTAGATGAAATCGAGAGTTACTCTGAAAGCAAAATGACAACAACAAGGAAGTATGCAAAGCAAGCTGGGGTGACAAAGATGCACACATCCACATGTGAAGACAAGACCATTCCTTGCTCAATCTACCTGGCTGCAGGAACTCCTGCAGAGAAATGAGCAAAAATCCCCTACAAATTAAATTGTTTCAACACATTTTTTACTGTAGCACACAGATCACAAATCTCTAAAGAAAATCCCAAACCAGATTACAACCAGTTTTTTATAGCCCCAAGTATCAGAGAAGTTTTATGAGACAGAGGAGAGCCAGCAGCTGCACAGAACACCTTTGATTTAAAAGACAAGATAATAAATGAATATAAACACAAAGGAAGAACAAGGAAATAAATACTGTCTTGTTGTCTTTAGTCATGGTTACAGCTTAAAAGGCAGGTTGGGGGTTGCAGCTGTAATGCATCCAAAACCTAACCAGCGCTAGGATTTTAGGCAAGGAAGAGCAGTGGCAAGCGAAAGGGATTAAAAGAACAAAATGTTTGTGTGCAAAAGGATCAGGAAGGGAAGAAGAGTCTCAGCCATACAAGCAGCTCAAAGTCTTCAGGGCAAATGAAAAGGTGATAATAGAAAACCAGCCACCAGTGAAACATATGCAAAACAATAAATCACCGGTTGCTACTGGAATTTGAGTGCACTCAAGAAGCAGTGCTGCAGACAAGAAGTTATGGAAGTCCTTCTGGATAACAAAATATCCCTTCTGGATAACAAAAAGTCACTGGGAACTTAGGAGGTTTAGAGGAACACGTTCTCAGGGTGACCAGAAAGAGAGGACAAAGCATATCTGGTGCTTCCTCCTGTATAGAAAGCATTTTCCCAAAGCAACAGCATGCTGAAGGAAGGGGTACATAGCTACATATAATCATGGATTGGTTTGGGTTGGAAAGGGCTATAAATGCATCCAGTTCCACCCCCCTGCCACTAGACCAGGTTCCATTAGACAGCTCCAAGCCCCTGTGTCCAACCTGGCCTTGAACGCTGCCAGGGATGGGGTAGCCACAGCTTCTCTGGGCACCCTATGCCAGGACCTCACCACCCTCACTTGGAAGAACTGCCTACTATCTAAATCTCCCCTCTGCCTGTTTAAAGCCATTTCCCCTTGTCCTGTCCCTATAGGCCCTTGGTAAAATCCCCTCTCTAGCTTTCTTGTCAGCCCCTTTAGTCACTGAAAGCTGCTTGTCCAGGCTGAACAAGCTTGTGCAACATTACAAAAGGAGACACAGGACCATATGATGGGAATGATCTTTCATCGACAGCATGTGCTAACACCTTATACTGAATGCCAGCACAAAACATGAATCCATGACATCCCAGAAGCAGCAGCTTAAGAAACCTTCCTCTCAAACAGAATGCATTCATTTACTTAATAAGAATCTAAATAAAAGATACAAAGGAAGATTTCATTCCCACTTGATTCCATTATTCAGAAGAAAATGCCTTCTACTGCCTTCCATCTCTGAATTCACAAAGGAGAAGCATAGACCCTGTTGACCCTACGGAAACTCAGAGCAGAATGACCGCAAGCCCATATGAGCAGATAAAACCATAAAGTTTCTGCACCAGAAACATTTTCTCTACCTGAAAATCTCCTCCACTGCCTTTTTCTTTTTCTTTTCTTTTTTTTTTTTTTGTTTTTTTTGAACTTTTTAGCTCCATCGATTGATTTTCCTCCTCCTCCTCCAGGGAATATTCACAGATGTGCAAAGCCACCTCCAACAGCAACATTAGCTGAAGCAAAAAATGAAATTTACACTTGACTGCCTTCTTCAACAATGTGCAATCACCATTTAATAGGAAAATGGAGCAGAGTGCAAACAGGAAAAGGAAAGGCCTGATTAAAACCCACCAGTCCTAGAGCTGACGATACCCCACTACAGAAACAAAGCACACACCGAGTTCAGAGCAGCAGGAGCTCCGCAGCGATCTCCAGCCCCTTGCCAGCACTGATAGACATAAACCAGGGGAGTATTTTCCATGGAGAAGTGGGGTGCTGGCTGTCATCATACATCAGCTTGTTTTCCTTCTTGTTAAGGAAAGTGAAGCAAGTGCTTAAGACACATAGTCATGAATCCTTTCTACTGACAAAAGCCATAGGGAAAAGCCAAGAGGATGGGGTTTCAGCTCTGAGCATTCCCAAGTCCAGCAGTGACACAGTCCATCCTTTTTCTACCCAAAGGCAGTAGAATCTGGGCTCAGCTCTACTATCTCGAAAAGGAATGAGGCATCTTACCCAGGAGAAGCTGGCTATCTCAGTAGGATGACTTCAGTGGCATCTCCTACATCCTGTAAGTGCCCGTCTGGGAGTACCCTTCCCAGCCAGGGGCAGGTTTCAGATGCCCCAATCCCAACCTGTGGTTGCTGCCAGCAATAATCCCACCATGGCAGTACTTCTTTCTATAACAAAGCAAGGAACTGAACAGCCAATCCCTTGGTCTGACTTTGCTTCAAAACCACATACACACATCCAGTAGTATCCTGGGGTACATCAGAGAAGTGTGGCAGCAGGTTGAGGGAGGTGATCCTCCCCCTCCACTCAACCCTGGTGTGGCCACATCTGGAGTTCTGTGTCCAGCTCGGGGCTCCTCAGTACATGACAGACAAACAGCTACTGGAAAGGGTCCAGTAGAGGGTCACAAGGATGATGAGAGGTCTGAAGCATCTCTCTTATGAGATTGCAGGAGCTGGGCCTGTTTAGCCTAGAGAAGACTGAGAGGGGATCTCATTAATACATACAAATATCTCAAAGGCAGGTGCCAGGAGGATGATGCCAGACTCTTTTTAGCGGTGCCCAGCAACAGCAGGAGGAGCAATGGCCATAAAGTAAAACACAAGAAGTTTCACCTCTATGTGAGGAAAAACTTGTTACATTGAGGGTGGCAGAACAACTGGAACAGGCTGCCCAACGGGGTTGTGGAGTCACCCTCCCTGGCGACATTCAAAACCTGCCTGGACACGTTCCTATGTAACCTGCTGTAGGTGGCCCTGCCTTGGCAGGGGGGTTAGACTGGATGATCTCCAGAGGTCCCTTCCAACCACAGCTATTCTGTGATCCCCCAGTCATGAACTATTAGCTAGATCCAGAGGGCTGCACTAAAGGATTGGCTTCTCACTGCCATCTACTTCTTGGTGAACTGCAGGATGGTTTCTGGAAAGACAGCCCTGACACAGCCTCACCGCTCGAGCTGGGCTGTCTAATAAGAGTATTCAACATATGACATTGCCCAAAGATTTACCTTCACACTCAGCCCATACCTGACAGGTTGATTTTCTTGTTGTTTCCATTTTAGCATTTCTGTTGCAGGTCTGTTTTTCATGGACTCTCATTTACACGTGTCAGAAGATGAGAGAAAGCACCTGATTACTTGTTTTGCCCATCAGTAAAGGAACAGGAGGCTACCCATTTGCTTTCCACTCCTTTCTCTTCTTTCTTGTTATATGTGTCAGATTTACCATTCCCTGTCAGCTGTGAGCTGGTAGAATCATTTTCTAATTATCGAGATTTCTCACACACCAACTCTGTATCTTCAGGCTTTTTTTCCCTCTTAAATTAGGAAAATATTCCTTTGAAACAAAGTTTCATTTTCAATTGGCTCTGAGGAAAGTCTCCATTTCAGCTTGGTTTTTAATTGCTATTCGGAATACATTATTAACGACAAAACCAAAAGAACATGGCTACAGCAAACAAGTCAACAGCCCCGTTTCTGTAACTTACTGGCAATCAATGGAATTATTAGAGAAAGCCTTTACTATTTTTCAAGCAAAGTAGAAACTTGACTTTTCATGTTGCCAAACATAGTTTTAGAATCATAGAATAGTTACGGTTGGAAGGGACCTTAAGATCATAAAGTTCCAACCCCCCTGCCATGGGCAGGGACACCTCACACTAAACCATGGCACCCAAGGCTCTGTCCAACCTGGTCTTGCACACTGCCAGGGATGGAGCACTCACCACTTCTCTGGGCAACCCATTCCAGTGCCTCACCACACTCACAGTAAGGAACTTCTTCCTTGTATCTAACCTGAACTTCCCCTGTTTCAGTTTTAACCCATTACCCCTTGTCCTATCACTGCAGTCCCTAATGAAGAGTCCCTCCCCAGCACCCCTATAGCCCCCTTCAGATACTGGAAGGCTGCTATGAGGTCTCCATGCAGCCTTCTCTTCTCCAGGCTGAACAGCCCCAACTTTCTCAGCCTGTCTTCATACGGGAGGTGCTCCAGTCCCCTGATCATCCTCGTGGCTTCCTCTGGACTTGTTCCAACAGTTCCATGTCCTTTTTATGTTGACAACATAATACAAGGGGATGCTAAAAACTGCATTCCTTTTGTTAGCTAGCTCAGAGTCTTAAATTATACATTTAAAGCCATACTGCTGTGATGCTACACAGCCAGAAGATAGCATGATCAGTACCACTGGTGGATGAGTGTCTGCCACAAGTACCTACTGCTCCAACTACCCTCTTGTAGAAGTCACAACCAAGTATTCCAGTCACCAGCCCAGAGGAATTGTTGACCTGCTGCAGTTACTAAGTACTTTCACAGCATCTGGTTCTTATAAACCTACATATTTACATGGCTTCACACCTCACCTCCTTCTCGAGTTACTCTCCTGAGTTGAAGGCAGCTAACCCATCCTCTGAAGGGAACAAATGAGAGGCATTACATGGGTAAAACCAGCTGTAATTACACGTTCTAGTAGAGTTAATACATACAAAAGGATCCTTAAGCAGCTGTCAGGATGGCAAATTATTAGTAAAAGAAAAGGGCTGCTTTACAGTGCCTCTGACAGCGAGAAACTCCACTGTGCCCAAGCAGGAAAGATGCTAAGAGGCAAGGGACATGGCTCATTTCAATCTCACTCCTGTTGGCCTTTGCAAGCCAAAAACACCAACAACATCTCAGTCATACACGCTGTAAAGTAGCTGCAGCATTATCCAGCTAAACGCAGATTGTACATGCCTTTTAGATCCCTCAACTGATACTACGCAAGACTAAGGAACCACTACAGACAATCTTCAGAGCAAAAGCTTCCAAGGGAAGTATCACAGAGGAAGAAGCATGCTGCTAACATCTAGAGAACTGAAAGATAAAGACAGGAATTTATCTAACCAGCTGCCTGGGGCAAATCATCTCTGCTCAGATAAGTAATGATCAGAGTTTCGCTGCCCAGCTGTATGATAGGCAGTGTCTGTTATTACAGTCACTGAAGTCTGATTACAAGGAAGCTGTATTGAACAACTATGGATTACCCCCCATTTTAAGTGAGTGTGGAAAGAACAGCAAAAAGGATAACAGCACAGGATCTAACCCAGCTCCTCCATGGCAGATCTGAGCTCTGGGTGGAAACTGTACCTCCAATATAAAATAGCAACAAGACAAATCCTGGAAAGATTCTATGGGTTAATAAATTACCATTCATTTTCCTTATCTATCAAACAAGGTTTACATGGAAGCACTGCTGGAAAAAGTGAGCAGAAAGTAGGAAGAGATGTGAGCAAGGTGCTAGCAACCAAATACAAGCACAGCGTTCAGACACAGTCCTTACTAAGAGATGTTATTCCAGAGGACAGGACAATCAAAGCAGCTGACCTGGAGCTCAGAATCACTTCAGCCATTAATTTCTCTCTTGAAAGAGCTTTATATAAAGTAATTAAATGAATGTCAGGAATAAAGCTCCAGTTATTTATTTTATTATCAGGCAGTTCCGTTAAGCCAACTGTCTCAGTAAATGACTTCATACCTAGATAAGTTCTCAACTTAAAAATGTCAAGAGCTTTATTCTTATACATCTAAATCCAGCATTCCCAATACATTTAGTATAAAAGACAAGTTTTAGGATCTTAGAAACCAGATTAATCCAAACCTGGTTGCCTATTTATGATCAGTAAAACCTGACAGTAACCAGCAGCATCTCTTTGGGGACTTGGGGGGTTTCGTTTTGGTGCTGGGTTGGTTTTTTTGAACATAAGTGATATGTATGATGGAAGGTCCCAGTTTCTGGAGCATTTACCAGGAATTAATATCCCAGAAGTGGGACTCCTCCCTTATCCCACTGACAGACACCAGCCACAGGCTATACCACTTTGATGCTCTACTAACCCGAACGGAAACAGATTTAAGCTAATCTGTTAAGAAATTAGTCAAAGTACAAGCATCTTTTAAGTAAAAAGATTACTCCTGCTTTAAACTAGAGCCAGCAACATGACACAGTGGCTACCATTTTGCAGTAGTGCATAAAACACTGAGTGACAGATACGATTTATTCCCTCTGGAACATCTGCCACACAGGTTCTCCCACCAACACGACCACCATGGCACCAAGCGCGTTCCACCACAGTAGGAGCATTACAACTTTGACATACACCATGTATCTTACAGGTTTTCTTTCCTCCTTTCCAGCCACTAAGCAGCATGCAGTTTTAATTCATTACCTGTTTTATAGACTATTTGAAACAATTGATAAAGTTACTTTAATTATGGAGGGCAATATTAAAATACATTTTCAGCTAGAAAGGAGGAGCTGGGTGATCGGTTTAGAGCCATAATGAGTTCAATTTCTTTAACAACTGAATTAAAAAAGTACCTCTTCAAAGTGATCTTCAACCTTGCAAAGTTCTGTTCTACATGAACAGCCGAAATGTCATTTCAAGAAGTCTTTTAGATATATCCCAGGCACTGATAATTAGAGTAGTGAACAAAACCATTGAGACCTGAGGTTTCCCTGGGAGGAGAGTACAAAGGTTGAACAGTAGATCTGATCTCTGTACCATGCAGACAAGCCTTGACACTGCTGTGTTCTGTAATCCCTGGGCAGGAACATGCTCCAGTAAACTGCTGAATATTCTAGTCCAGTCAAGAGATTACAGAGGTACCTATGAATGAGGGCAGGCTGCCATGCAGCCGAGCACAATACGGTCTCTTAGCCCCAGCACAGCCCCAACACAATCCTTACCAAGACTTAAAAGGAGAATTTTGGCTTAAAAAACAGACCAAGAAAACTGCTGTAGGTATAAATCAGCCCTGATGTTCACAGGGGGCTGTGCCATAGCTCCACACTCTTCCCAGATAGTTCAATCTAAAGCCAGCAATAATAATAATTCATTTTAATACTAGCTGTTAACCCAAGAGTTTCTTTGAGGCAAATATGGAGGCAGACTGAAGACAAACAGTATGGCCATAAGCTAACAGAAGTAGAAAAACGCACTTCATGAAGACAACCCATTCTCTAAGAGATTCAATCCACTACTGCAAGAGAGCATTACGATTAATTCAAGCAGTTACTTTTCTACACATAGCTTCTCTGATCTATAGAGGTCAGCTAATCACGGGGTGTCACGACAGCGTAATAGCATCTAATGTTTCCAAAATCCAATTTAAAAAACTACAAACACCCTCAAAAGACAAGAATTATACTTGTTTAAATAACTGGACTCCCTGCCACAAAGAGAACACAGAGTTTAATACACCTTATAATACCGAACAAATAAAAAAGCCCCAAGGGCTTCCACCTATGAGTAACAGAAAAACAAATTAAACTGTACAAGAACAGAAAAGGAATTTTTTCCTTTCTTTTCTAGCGTGTCTGTGAAGCTTCCCTTTACAAAAGTACCCTGGGTGACTGACAGTATGGTAAATACTCAGTCATGCAGACAAAAAACTGATAACTGTGTGACAGAGGGAATAAATCTGACAGTGAGCTGGATACATTCCTGGCAACCTGAATAGACCAGGCAACACTTTCTCATACCCAGCCTCAGCATGCAACGGGGACTTCTGTGCAGCGTTGTACTGGGAGCTTCTCTCGTTCCCTATCTAGGATCCGAGTCCATTTGAAGTGCTATGACACTAAGGCTCTCCAGTTCTCATCCTGGTTAAGAAGGCAGCTGTCCTCCACATACCTGTGGCGTAGGCGTTCTAGGTCTGGCACCAGAAGTCATTTAATAGAAACACAGCAATCAATGATGGATACTGGTACGGCATTTCATAGTAAAATCAAATACAAACCTGAAGAGATGGTTAGATTTGCTCCTAAAGCCTTACTGATCTGCACCAAGATCCATCAGAGGCTGAATCTTTTGCCTTCAGGTATTCAAGTAGATAAACTCCCGAGTTTTCTAGGAAATGGAATTATGTCTTCAGAGCTATGAAAAATGTTGGTTCGATTATGCATCATTCAAGGGGGTTTGGGGGGGGGGGGGTTGAGGGGTTGTTTGCTTGGTTGGGGTTTGGGGGGGGGATATTTCTGTTGTTGTTCTGGTTATTAAAAGATTACTATCTTCTAGCTCTAAGCATAGCTGTATTTATTCACTCACAGCTTACCAACCTAGCTACTACACGCAACTGGCATCTACATCCTGTCTCCTCTTCTGATTGCCAGCTGTAATGTTACACTCTGCCCTGCAATCGCTCACCCTCCTGCCAACGCACTGCTCTGGCTGATCATTCCAAGTAATGTCATTAAAAAATGATGGTATTAGACGTTAGAATCAACCTTTATAAGGAGAAAGCATCCATTTGTTTTGAGGTGGGTGTTTTGTTTGCTTGAGGGTTTTGTGATTTTACACACACACGCTATATTATAAAACATTAGAAACTAATAATGGTTATAAAAATGAACTGTATTATTAGATATGGAAATATATTTATATGTATATAGACACATATATTTAACACCATGATTTCCAGATGCTCCCCCCAAAATTAATCTCACAAGCCTTGAGGGATCTGTAGTAAAGCAGGGTGAGGTGTCCCTACCCATGGCAGGGGGTTTGGAACTAGACGACCTTAAGGTCCTTTCCAGCCCAACTATTCTATGATTCTATATTGTGGAACATCATGGCACACACGGAATGAACAGGCAAGAGAAATTTGAGCTGACACACACATCAAACACCTATGACGTTTTCTTCCAATCTGACATGACCACAGACAATAAAACCAAGATTAGCAAACTGAGACCCAGTGTACAGGTTCTTTACCCACATCCCCAAATTCAACATGTTTGGGGATTTTTGTGTGTGTGTGTTTTTTATTCCATGCCTGGAGATTTTAATAGAAATGTTATTGTACATTTCAAAACAGAACAAACTTGAGGGATTATATCAAATCAATTCCACTGGGATTTGTGTCCGCTCTAATCCCCTATTCAGTCTCAATCTCATTAACATACCAGGCTTAATTGGCATTTCATCCCTGCATTGTGTCTCCAAAATGAACAAGGTGTAATTATGTTAAAAAGAGCACTTCAACGGGTTTAGTTTAATTCATGTCATTCATCCGCGTCAGAATGCACGCAGCTGTTCTATTGCGGGATCCAGCAAGAGATGAGCAGCTTTGAAACCACACTTTTGCCTTGAAAACTTTATGGTGGTAAAAAAAGTTCTTTAAGTGAAACGTAAACCACAGTATTTTCTTCTTTTGTCTCGGTTGCTTTACAACATTCACTTCCAAAAGCTGGTTCTGCTTAATTTGATTTTTCATTTTCAAACGAACAGCTGTGTTTAAGTCTAAAAAGGCCTTTGTTTAAGCATACAGAGCCCCAGAAAAGGTTTGAACAAAGCATCTTTCTGTAAACACTTGATTACCAGGAAAGGCCTGGCTTTCAAAGGAATCGAGGGGTGGGTTTGCTCTAGGTTCTCTTTTAAAGGGGGGGAAAATTGCATCACTTCTCAGATGTCAAACAACAAAAGCAACAAATGCTTTACTAATTGCACGGGCTTCTTGTATTCAAGGTAAATAAGGGAAGACAGCAGAGGGGTTTCCAAATGGCCATTTGCTAACCATTTTTTCCTCTTTTTCCCCAGTTACAGGCACAAACCCACATTAATGAAAGCCACAAATAATCGGCATCATATTTTAATGGTCAGCACATCAACCATTCTTGGATTCTGTGGTCAGAGGGGTCCTCTCTAACACTGATGATTCCTGAACAAAGGGAGTGTTTGTATAAGAGCTGCTATTTAAATTAATACTTAGGTTCAACAAAGGTACAGAAACAAAGATGTCAGCAAAGGGTCATTTAATAACGATTCTTTATCAAATATTAGTGAGCATTGAGAAAAAGGCCCTAGTATTTGCCCAGGCTTTCAGTTTTAACATTCATCTTGGTAGTGCTGTACTCCCCCTTTCATGGTTCCTGCGAGGAAGGCAATGCATAAGCATAAACGCCTTTATTAAAAATGAGGTAAGCTTTAAGTGATTAGCAGAGAAAATACTTCAGAAATTTAAATATACCTATTAAGCCATTCCCTATTGTATTTCCTCAACTAGGAAGCATGAAAAATACAACATCTATTGTATAAATTGTGTAATTTCCTAATTACATGGCAACAGGTAAATAAGAGACGATTTCAAGTAGCAGGTAAATGTGTAATTAGGGAATTAGGATTTATTATTCAGAATGTGCAGTAATGATGACTGATTCAAAGGTGCATCCAATCAAAGCAAGCAGAAGTACCTCTATAAAATCACTGAGAAGGCAATGGTGGCTCTTCATTCAGTACAGATGACTGGAGTATAATATCCAAATGCACCTTGAGTAATTCATTCACAAACTGATTAAAAAGATCACATAAAAGGTTCTGCTCAAAGTCAGTGTGACAAGAAATCTTTAATAAAAGCACAGACCCACTATTCACAAAATATATTGGTGTCTTTTTGATAGAGTAATAAGCCTTTGATGATGCTTTATCAAAATGACATGGATTTGGAAATCACAATGCACATTCCTCCTAGCAGATACATACACACAATGCTGCTTTTACCATCTTCTGAAAGGAAGAGAACATTCAATGTTGCTGCATCACTTTGTATGCAAAGGATGTAAGCTCTAAATTATCCTCATAAAAACAACATCACTATAAGCGCTTCTAGGTGCATATCCATTTTAAATCATTATTATTTAAAATCAAGGTCAGACAGGGCATCAATCATTCAGGGCATCTTTTTCCTCCTGTATAATACCTGCCTCCAAATTTCATCTGCCTAAAACAGACAGTGGGCATCTCAGGGATAATTCTCTTCCTACAATGAGAAAATAAGCAGCTGGTGGGGGGGGACAATATGGAATTCACAAATTCACCCCTAAGTCTTTAGTCTCCGATCGAATCACTAGTGTTCAAGGCAGCAGCTCACATGCTGCTCTGTAGGGAAAGAGCAATGGAGAGAAAAGGATCATGGTTTCCAGGCTAATGAAGAATCAGCAGGAAAATTAAGCACAATTCAGTTTAAAGAAGTCTAACCAACCAAGACGGAGCAATCCATATGAAAGCTTTTTCATTGCCCATGAAACCGCTTGTTCGGTCTTTCTGATAAGAGCTGCTAAAAGGTCTGTTCAATATTTGACGTATTTAACACTACAAAGTACTTTTCCCAGAAGAGAGGGAAATCTCAGGCCCCGAGTCCAGAGACACCGAAGCATATGCTCAATCACCTTATCCAGTTTAAATCCAAACACGTAAGTGGTCCAATTCCTCTCTGGACTAAAACCCACACCAGCAACAGTATTACACTTGTCTTCCTCTCTCTGCTAACATACACAGGCAAAGCACAAAAGCAGCAGATGCTGATGAAGAAAAAGCTCATTTCAGGTTTATCTTCAACTAAGTCAGATTTAATACAAAATAAAATGTATTCATTGATTGCCAGTAATAAAGGGCTGTTTATTTCATGCTACTGTAATTCGGGAGCTAGAACTTATCTCCAGCAATACCATTATGTTTAGTATTCAAAGCTTATAAACAACATATGACCCTCTAGGCTTGGAAATGAGTCCAAAATCTGATCTATGTTTTTACTTCAGTATTGCATTTATGATCATAGAGTGCAGTTGGAATATAAAGAGCTCTAAAGCCACCTGCTTTTGGAAAATCTATTTTCTGTAATTAAATATTTTCAAATCAAAGTCATTCAGGTGATCTAAAAACATTTGTTTTTCCTTCATATATATATAATCAAAACCAGCATATGGGATGAAATAAAATTGTACCTGTAAGAACACAAAAATAATGTTGTTACAATGATTACTGCAAATCTCAAACCTCAGAAAAGCAAGACCTTAACCTGCATCACTGTCTTCATTCTAATAAGAGATGCCATAAAACTAAGTTCTCCTGCATATTTTTGTATCTTCTATATCTGCTTTTTGACAGAGTCTAGCATTTATTCTGTTAAACCACAACAAATCTTCTCAGCAAAGTCCCATATGCTCCATTACACAGTAGTGAAGGGCTGTCTTGGGATATTCCTTGTAGGGACAAGGACTGTACATTCCTTGTCCCTGGATACCCTTCTTCCAGCAGGATACATTTGTAGCTCCCTGATCAACATTAATGGTGGTCTAGTGGATGGTGTCCCTGCCCATGGCAGGGGGATTGGAACTAGATGAGCTTCAAGGTCCCTTCCAACCCAAACCATTCTATGATGATTCTATGAATGGTGCTTATTTTGCATTGCGTAATCTCTCAGTGAGCACAGGCCTCAGTAACCTGCTAAAAAGCACCTGAGGGTAGGAAATGTGTGTCAAATCTGCTGAGGAGATGGGAACTACCTACACCTTATCAGATAGATCTCCAAATCCCTACAGAGAATACACCTCATGCCATAGCCATAAGGTAGCCATTGCTCCGCAGCGTTCCCCATTACATATGAAGCCCATGCATACATCCATCAGATCAGACAATATGGGTTCATCCCATTGACTATCACAAGCCCAGAAGAAAAGCTGCAGGGAGTGGGCTACTGAAATAATTCATACAGCTTGTAACTCACTCTTGCCCTTGCCTGAAGCTCAGCAAGAAGCAAAAAGCATCAGCTAAACTGTTCCTAAACTGCCACATACAGGTCACAAGTGCCAAATGAACTATCCATTTTAATATAAGTAGGTTTCTATGAACATCAAAAGCAGTTTAGCTGCTGAAGAATTAATGAACTTGCAATAAGTAAGATGTAAGGAAGAGACGACACAGGTATGAACAGAAGGTACATAGGAAGTCATGCAAATAAGGAATTCAAACACGGATTTTAAGCTTGCTCTTTAAATCTCTAACTCTTAAACATCAACTTGGCTAAGATTCATGATGAAGTAAATGAAAGCACATGAAAAGTTTTTAATATACAGCTGGGGAAGCTACAAACCAGTCTTCTTTCTTGCCAAATCAAACCTGCTATTCTTTGCCTCCCTACCTATCAATGATGCTAGGTAGGGAGGTAAAGAATGGTACAGCAAAGCTTGCTGCACAAAGAAAATGGGAACGCAGGCGACTGGTAACATTAGTAAGTGCAGAGAAGGAAAAGATAAGATCAACAGTTATCTTCAGAAACACTGAAAGCACACAGCATAAGGAGACAGGACAAAAGAAACAGTTGTGTATATAATGGTAATTTTACCAAGGATGAGGAAAAAAAAACACTTTTATATAGGCACAGAGTGCTCTGCTTGTATATGAGAGAGATAAACTAGAATACCACCTACATGAGCAATCAATCTCCCAGCAACATCAGGAGGTGCAGCTGGGTATTGAATAGGCAACAGGGAAGATGAGAGGAAAGTCAGGTGTACTGAAAGCGAAGACAGAACCATGTTTAGGTAATTTTCAACTACTGCTATTGAAAGTAATGCCACTGCAGCCCCTTACACAGGACAGGAGCTGCAGCAAGTTATTTCCTAAAAGCTCCAAAATTCAGCTCAATTTCAAATACAGCATCACAGAATAGGAGAAGATTAAAAAAAAAGGGGGGGGGGAGGAAGACATCATTGAATTATAAAGCAAAATATTTTGGCATCAGCTATTTTTAGCTGGGATTGGCAGAAGATGACAGTGAAGTAAATCAGAAGCAGCAGAACTCAGAGAAAATTCTATGACTAAACAGAATTTATGATAAAACAGCCTAGGATAAAAATGGAAGGATCTGGCAGAAGCTATCCTGGAAGTCACTCCTTGGCTACAGACCTACATGTATAACTTTTCATTATGGGTGATCACATTGAAGCAACAACAGGCCAACTGTTCCACTCCAGAGAAAACCTACTTATAGGCAT